>NC_087274.1:28003697-28654697 GCF_015220805.1 Pogoniulus pusillus | reverse complement strand
GACATTAAGATGCTCGGGTGGGTCCAGAAATAAAGGACCAAAGTGACAAGCCCTGAGACTCCCAGGCCTGCAGGTGCAGCCACCTGCCTGTACATGTTCTCCAACATGCACAAAACTTGGGCCAACATCTGAATTTTTGCTGTCACACTTAGCTGCTGTGTCTCATAATATGGGGAGTGGTGGAATAGCAGCATTTAAACCCATCCATATCCTGAGGCAATGCTCCTCAATAAAAGGGGGGGAAACAAAATGGAATAAGCCCATCCAACTTTAGAAAGCATCTGAAAATGTTCTGAAGGCATTTTTCCTTCCTTTCAGATGCTCAACCCACTAAGGGGAGGTGGCTCTTTGCTGGGTGGAGTCAAGTATCACTTTTCATTTGGTCCATACTCCCCATTAAAATCATGTTCACTCTCTAACTTCATCTTTCAGCAACAAAAAACAAACTCATAGAAGTCTCTGGAAGAACTCACCATGTGAATAAACCATTTTGTTATTACAGAGGCTTAAATCATCCCTTAGCAGTAGGTTTATGCACTTCTAATTGAACTTAGTAAAAGAAAAGATCTTGCTACAGATTTATTTCACACACCCTTTCCCAAGGAACATACAATTCAGTTGGCCTGCTCCTGGGTGGACTTTTTTATCATCATGAAGAGTCCACTTAGAAAAGAGCTGAGCCTCTGTGGTCTGGATTTGACACCACTACTGCAATTCCTAAACTATCACTGTGTTTAGACTTTGGGAACTCTGCAGTGGTCATTTAGGTATCCACCTCTCTGATGGAACCTTAAGGACCTCAGCAGTGGGATTTAATACAAACAAGGCCTAACATATGCCAGTGGCATGAGACTGCCAGTAGGGAATACCAAGATGATGGCAAACTCTTTTAGAGCTCATGTGCCAGGGAGCCAGGATAAGGAGACTGGCAGTAGAGAATACCAGGATGATGGCAAACTCTTTTCAGAGCTCATGTGCCAGGGAATCAGGATAAGGAGACTGGCAGTAGGGAATACCAGGATGATGGCAAACTCTTTTAGAGCTCATGAGCTAGGGAGCCAGGATAAGGATTTTAATGGGACAGTGGTAGAAGATAAAGTTATAAATGTCTGCCTGTGTAAGACAGAGTCACATCATGCATCCTTTATACAGGCACACATGATGTAAATAAGCATCTGGTTTGCTGCACACTTAGAAATCATAGAATCATAGAAGCAGTCAGGGTTGGAAGGGACCACCGAGTTCCAAGTCCCCTGCCATGGGCAGGGACACCCTACCCTAGAACAGCCTGGCCACAGCCTCATCCAGCCTGGCCTGAAACACCTCTGGGGACAGGGTCTCAACCACCTCCTTGGGCAACCCATTCCAGCCTCTCACCACTCTCATGCTCAACAACTTCCTCCTCACCTCCAGCCTCACTCTCCCCACCTCCAGCTTTGCTCCATTCCCCCCAGTCCTGTCACTACCTGAGAGCCTAAAAAGTCCCTCCCCAGCTTTTTTGTAGGCCCCCTTCAGATCCTGGAAGGCCACAGGAAGGCCAGCTGGGAGCCTCCTCTTCTGCAGACTGCACAGCCCCAACTCTTTCAGTCTGTGCTCACAGCAGAGCTGCTGCAGCCCTCTGAGCATCCTCATGGCCCTTCTCTGGACACACTCCAGCATCTCCACATCCCTCTTGTCCCAGGGGCTCCAGAACTGGATGCAGTACTCCTGCTGCTGGGACTAATCAGCTACTGGGACTACTGTCAAAATGGAAAGGATTTCAAACAGCAACCTTCAGAGGTAACATTTTGGGCAGTTTTGAGGAAATGTAGATGTCTATAATTTGCTCCTGATAGCAAACTGAGAGGGGCTGAAAGCATGCTGAGGACAGGCTCAGAATTCAAATGTCTTTGAGCAAGGGAACTTGTGTTAAAGAGCTGAGTTCTGAAAAACAAACACAGAATGGGAGACAGCTGACTGGGTGACAGAAGAGGATGAAGGACTGTAATGGGTGACAAGTCAGACAGGAATAAACATTTTGGCTGTAGTGCAAAAATGGAGAGCTTCAAATCAGAAGTGCCACTGGCAGCAGAGAGAAATGGATTCTCTGTCCAGGGAGACCTTGGATGGAGAACTGTGTTAGGCACAACACAACTCAATAAAGATGTTGACAGAGCACACAGAGGAACAGTAAGAGTGATAAAAAGTTAAGAAAACACGACTTTCGAGGAAGGGTTGAAGGAATAATGTTTGTTTAGTCTAGGCCAAACTGAGGGCAAATACAACAGGCTTCATAAAAGCCTTTCAGCAAGAAGATTGCTCTTCTCATCTGCAGGGAAAAGGAAAAGCTTTATATTGTGTATTTTCACAACAACAGAGCAATGAAGTGCCTGAATTTGTTACCTAAGGAGAGTCTCCTACATTGCAGCCTTCTAAAATCACTTCAGATAAATACATATTTATATATATTTTATATCCTGGTCGTAGGTATTTCTGCCTCAGGGCACCAGGGTTGTACTGCATCCCTAGAGACCCTTCCCATCCCTTGCATTTGAATGCTTTCAGGGTTTAATTTGACAAAACTCTAAGATTCTGTGAAAACAGAACAGATTCAGCTATGGAGAGATCAAAAGACCTCCATCTGCAAATGTCTCAGAGCCCAGTGGATGCAAGCCAAAGGAATGGGGATTCAGACTCTTCCACATCAAGCTGTCCAGCCACTAAGTGAGAAGGCCTTATTTCACAGTATCACAGTATCATCAGGGTTGGAAGAGACCTCACAGATCATCAAGTCCAACCCTTTACCACAGAGCTCAAGGCTAGACCATGGCACCAAGTGCCACGTCCAATCCTGCCTTGAACAGCTCCAGGGACGGCGACTCCACCACCTCCCCGGGCAGCCCATTCCAGTGTCCAATGACTCTCTCAGGGAAGAACTTTCTCCTCACCTCCAGCCTAAATCTCCCCTGGCACAGCCTGAGGCTGTGTCCTCTCGTTCTGGTGCTGGCCACCTGAGAGAACAGAGCAACCTCCTCCTGGCCACAACCACCCCTCAGGTAGTTGCAGACAGCAATAAGGTCTCCCCTGATCCTCCTCTTCTCCAGGCTAACCAATCCCAGCTCCCTCAGCCTCTCCTCATAGGGCTGTGCTCAAGGCCTCTCCCCAGCCTCGTCGCCCTTCTCTGGACACGCTCAAGCATCTCAATGTCCCTTCTAAACTGGGGGGCCCAGAACTGAACACAGGACTCAAGGTGTGGTCTAACCAGTGCAGAGTACAGGGGCAGAATGACCTCCCTGCTCCTGCTGACCACACCATTCCTGATGCAGGCCAGGAGGCCACTGGCTCTCTTGGCCACCTGGGCACACTGCTGGCTCATGTTCAGGTGGGTATCAATCAGCACCCCCAGATCCCTCTCTGTCTGGCTGCTCTCCAGCCACTCCCACCCCAGCCTGTATCTCTGCATGGGGTTGCTGTGGCCAAAGTGCAGCACCCTGCACTTGGAGCTATTGAACCCCATCCCCTTGGACTCTGCCCATCTGTACAGGCGGTCAAGGTCCTGCTGCAGAGCCCTTCTGCCCTCCAACTCAGTCACATCTGCCCCCAGCTTGGTGTCATCTGCAAACTTGCTGATGACTGACTCGATGCCCTCATTTGATTGTGTTGTGGGGGGGCAAACCATGCTTACATCACCAAGAGAGAGAGAGGAAACCTGTTTTCTTTCAGTGTTGTAAGGGCAGAGCTGTGTGGTTGGCACTGTCGGTGCTGATGTGTGAGCGGTGCCAGCGCTGCGAGCGCCCACAGGATTTAATCAGGATGGAGAGTTTGAATGGTGGTTGCACCAAAGCACTGGAGAGATGCTTAGTAAATAATCCTGCATCCTACAGGCACTGAATAGGCTTTGGTCTACCCAAGCTAAACAATAAAACAGTCTTTGGAAGAGTGAGCTTTTGCACTGTATTATTCTTGTGCTCAGGCAAGCTTAGTGCTTGTGATTGGAAGCAGATATGACAGCAAAAGGGGCAGACAGCATTTCTTCATCTGCTCAGGCACAGCATGACATAGAGTGGCAGTGCTGGTGGTAAAAAGGCTTTCTCAGTTTATGAGAGGACAGTGTAGACTTCAGGCTGATGCAGGAACAATTACTCACCAAGACTGACGATTCTTCTATCTGTGCCTGGCCACTAGGAAATGAGGCTGAGAGAGGAGTGCAGGCTAATAAACAGCTGTCACAAACGTCTTGGAGCTTAAAGCCATCATTTAGAGAGGAAATGTAACACCCACTGCATGCTACTGGTCTGTTGAGCAATTCGTTTCCACTACTCAAACGTTTTTATAAGCAGAATTGTATTATATGCACAGCTTCATTTGAGCTGAATGTGAAACTCTCCCCCTATTTAAACTGAAGAATGCAGCTGCCTCCAGAACTGTCCAACATTTATTGGGAAGAATCAGACTCAGTAGTGGGGCAGGCACAACACAAACTTTTACAGCAGTTTCTGTTACATGTTTCTGTGGGCTTCGATCTCATTCCACCACCCTCAATAAAAATACTTCACAAGTACTCTTGTGTGGGCTGAACAGATGAATGGATGGGTCAGAGGTTAGGCACCTGACACCAAGGCTCCAGTCCTCCTAATTCATGCTTACAGAAATCTGAATTTGGACTGCTAGGATCTCTCGTCTGGATGTTGTTCCTGAGGCAGAACAGTAGTTTCCACATCACCAGTAGCTCAGACCTCAAGTCTCATCAGGGTTTGGTAAGAAGACATTCCTTGCCTTATTGACATCTCAATCCAGAGAGCACTTCCAAACATTCTTAATAAACCAGTCCTTTACAGGGAATAACTGAAAGAAGTTGGTGTTCCTAATCACCAAGCACTGTTAGACTGGGGGAGAAGGTGCTAGAAAGAGGAGGAAGTTCTATCAGTGTGTGCCTGGCAGGTAAATTCTGCTGGGAAAAAACATGGAATCTCCCTGGTTTTGTAGGGCACCACTACTGAATATCTTAGTGCTTAGCCTAAGGTTCCAGATAACCAGACATGGGCTTTGCTGTTCCAAAAGCAGGTTCTGATTGGAAGCAGTTTTTGCTTTGACAAGAGGAAGTGACAGCAGCAAACCAGAGGAGCAATTACCATGCTGCTAGGTCTCAGTTGTGTGAAAAGTACAATGACCTCAGTGTTGTAAACTTCTATTACTCACCAAGTGCCTTTGCTCATTGGCCTATACTGGCATTCCAACTTTGGGTACTGTGGTTTGAAGCTGATGAAAACTGAGGCAAACACCCTGGAGCCTCAAAGACAACTGCTTTTTTCATTGCCTGCAGCAACACTCCACCATGTCCCACTCCTGCTCTTTTCATTGCCTACAGCAACACTCCACCATGTCCCACTCCTGCTCTTTTCATTGCCTACAGCAACACTCCACCATGTCCCACTCCTGCTCTTTTCATTGCCTACAGCAACACTCCACCATGTCCCACTCCTGCTCTTTTCATTGCCTACAGCAACACTCCACCATGTCCCACTCCTGCTCTTTTCATTGCCTACAGCAACACTCCACCATGTCCCACTCCTGCTCTTTTCATTGCTTACAGCAACACTCCACCATGTCCACTCCTGCTCTTTTCATTGCCTACAGCAACACTCCACCATGTCCACTTCTGCTCTTTTCATTGCCTACAACAACACTCCACCATGTCCACTTCTGCTCTTTTCATTGCCTACAGCAACACTCCACCATGTCCCACTCCTGCTCTTTTCATTGCCTACAGCAACATTCCACCATGTCCCACTTCTGCTCTTTTCATTGCCTACAGCAACACTCCACCACGTCCACTCCTGCTCTTTTCATTGCCTACAGCAACACTCCACCATGTCCACTCCTGCTCTTTTCATTGCCTACAGCAACACTCCACCATGTCCCACTCCTGCTCTTTTCATTGCCTACAGCAACACTCCACCATGTCCACTCCTGCTCTTTTCATTGCCTACAGCAACACTCCACCATGTCCCACTCCTGCTCTTTTCATTGCCTACAGCAACACTCCACCATGTCCACTCCTGCTCTTTTCATTGCCTACAGCAACACTCCACCATGTCCACTCCTGCTCTTTTCATTGCCTACAGCAACACTCCACCATGTCCCACTCCTGCTCTTTTCATTGCCTGCAGCAACACTCCACCATGTCCCACTCCTGCTCTTTTCATTGCCTACAGCAACACTCCACCATGTCCCACTCCTGCTCTTTTCATTGCCTACAGCAACACTCCACCATGTCCCACTCCTGCTCTTTTCATTGCCTACAGCAACACTCCACCATGTCCCACTCCTGCTCTTTTCATTGCTTACAGCAACACTCCACCATGTCCACTCCTGCTCTTTTCATTGCCTACAGCAACACTCCACCATGTCCACTTCTGCTCTTTTCATTGCCTACAGCAACACTCCACCATGTCCACTTCTGCTCTTTTCATTGCCTACAGCAACACTCCACCATGTCCCACTCCTGCTCTTTTCATTGCCTACAGCAACATTCCACCATGTCCCACTTCTGCTCTTTTCATTGCCTACAACAACACTCCACCATGTCCACTCCTGCTCTTTTCATTGCCTGCAGCAACACTCCACCATGTCCACTTCTGCTCTTTTCATTGCCTACAGCAACACTCCACCATGTCCCACTCCTGCTCTTTTCATTGCCTACAGCAACACTCCACCATGTCCACTCCTGCTCTTTTCATTGCCTACAGCAACACTCCACCATGTCCACTTCTGCTCTTTTCATTGCCTGCAGCAACACTCCACCATGTCCCACTCCTGCTCTTTTCATTGCCTACAGCAACACTCCACCATGTCCACTCCTGCTCTTTTCATTGCCTACAGCAACACTCCACCATGTCCACTCCTGCTCTTTTCATTGCCTACAGCAACACTCCACCATGTCCCACTCCTGCTCTTTTCATTGCCTACAGCAACACTCCACCATGTCCACTCCTGCTCTTTTCATTGCCTACAGCAACACTCCACCATGTCCACTCCTGCTCTTTTCATTGCCTGCAGCAACACTCCACCATGTCCCACTCCTGCTCTTTTCATTGCCTACAGCAACACTCCACCACGTCCACTCCTGCTCTTTTCATTGCCTACAGCAACACTCCACCATGTCCACTCCTGCTCTTTTCATTGCCTACAGCAACACTCCACCATGTCCCACTCCTGCTCTTTTCATTGCCTACAGCAACACTCCACCATGTCCACTCCTGCTCTTTTCATTGCCTACAGCAACACTCCACCATGTCCACTCCTGCTCTTTTCATTGCCTACAGCAACACTCCACCATGTCCCACTCCTGCTCTTTTCATTGCCTGCAGCAACACTCCACCATGTCCCACTCCTGCTCTTTTCATTGCCTACAGCAACACTCCACCATGTCCACTCCTGCTCTTTTCATTGCCTGCAGCAACACTCCACCATGTCCACTCCTGCTCTTTTCATTGCCTACAACAACACTCCACCATGTCCCACTCCTGCTCTTTTTATTGCCTACAGCAACACTCCACCATATCCACTCCTGGACTTTTCATTGCCTACAGCAACACTCCACCATGTCCACTCCTGCTCTTTTCATTGCCTACAGCAACGCTTGACTCTGTCCCACCATGAAGTTTACAAAGATACACTCACCCATCTCATGGTATCAAATCAAAGACACACAAAGAATGATCTGCATCACTACACATATCCAAAAGTCCAGACTAATGACAGATTCCCTCTGATTAATTGGCAAAGTTCACACTACTGCATTCGTTTTGCCAGCTGAGAGATTTATTGTCATTGAGTTTGCTGTCCCATTTCAGGTATAAACCCAAGAAATACACCCTAGAAAGTCCACCATTTTTAGCCACTGAGTTTATCACTTTCACTGCCAAGGAAAATATTTTCAAACTTGAAAACCACACAGGCTTTATTTTCAGGCTTGTTGGGGGGGGGGAAATTTCCACTGCTCTGCAAACACAAACACACCCGTGAGCACAAATCCTCAGTGAGGTAATGGCAAAGCTCAGGGAGCCAGGCTGCAAGAACTGAGTCTTGCTTATGTGAAAATATGTAATTTACAGTCTGAGTGGCTGATTTCTCCGTTCCACAGGTGCTAGACGTGATTCAGCAAGAGAAAGTTTAATTACTCCATGCAAGTTTTTGTTTCTGTTTGCTGCTTCTTACAGAATATGCCTGCCAGAAGCCCCTGCTCCTCGTTACTATCTTCCAATTACTCTTACTGGGCTCTTTTATAGAATCATAGAATCAACCAGGTTGGAAGAGACCTCCAAGATCAGCCAGTCCAACCTAGCACCCAGCCCTAGCCAGTCAACTAGACCATGACACTAAGTGCCTCAGCCAGGCTTGGCTTCAACACCTCAAGGAACGGTGACTCCACCACCTCCCTGGGCAGCCCATTCCAATGCCAATCACACTCTCTGACAACAACTTCCTCCTAACATCCAGCCTAGACCTACCCTGGCACAACTTGAGACTGTGTCCCCTTGCTCTGTTGCTGCTTGCCTGGCAGAAGAGGCCACCCCCCACCTGGCTACAGCCTCCCTTCAGGGAGTTGCAGTCAGCAATGAGGTCTGCCCTGAGCCTCCTCTTCTCCAGGCTGCACACCCCCAGCTCCCTCAGCCTCTCCTCATAGGGTTTGTGTTCCAGGCCCCTCACCAGATTTTTTGCCCTTCTCTGGACACATTCCAGCACCTCAACATCTCTCTTGAATTGAGGGGCCCAGAACTGGACACAGCACTCAAGGTGTGGCCTGACCAGTGCTGAGCACAGGGGCAGAATAACCTCCCTTGTCCTGCTGGCCACACTGCTCCTGATGCAGGCATGGATATCCATGGTTGTGCCTGAGAGTAGTGAACTGAAAGGACAATGCTGAGGCTCTGCTTTCCAACCACCAATGCTGCCCTTATGTGGCACAAGGGAGATTGTGGCCCTGGCTGTCGCGTGAAGAGCAGCCAGGCTGTTGCTGGGGGCAGTGTGTTGGATCTGAAAGGATTTGGAAAAGTTTTGGGTTTTTTTTGTCACCTCTTGGTGCCAAAGTTGTGTACAAACTATGGGGATGCTAAAGTATTTAGCAGAGTGTTTCTTTTTAGAGAAGTGGAGAATCTGTGTTTCTATAGAAGTGGTGACTGGGGGAGGCGAGAGGAGCAGGCATCGATACCTTTGGTTCTTCCCCATTCTATTTTACTCTGGTTTATGAAGTTGTCACCTGAAAATCCAACAATTCCAAGTGCACCTGTGGGCAAAATGGCTGTTACCATAAGTATAAGGGAGTGGTGGCTTCTAGAAAGCTTTGTCTGTGGGATTCACACAAAGAAAAAGCTTTCTGAGGACATTTGATTTCTCTCCAATGGAAAATTGCTGTGGACTCAGGAGCCACTCTGAGCTATGAAGTGATAGCAGTGCTGATTAGATTTGTTCATCTTGGCCTACAAGGAAGCAAAACAAACCTCATTTTCTGCAGGAGATGGCTTTGAAGCTGGTTGTGAAAATAGCAGTTTATGTAAATGAGTTCCAACATCTCACATAAACGGCTTCTGGGATTTCTACCAGTGCTGCCCAGTCTGCAGCAGAGCAGAAACCACACAGAAAAGAGATCCCTGAAGCCTGCACAGAGAACCAAAAATTGCTCTTAGAAGATATGGGAAGATGTCTGCACACAGATGTCTGTGTGCTCTCAGTGCAGACTGGAGATCATGATCCCTATTCCTAAATAGCTACAGCTTAAAGAGCAAAGGTGACACAACTACTACGAGTTAGAAACAACAACTAATGGCAGTTGTGGGCCACAGCAAAATTCACACCATACTGAATCACAGAATCATAGAATCAACCAGGTTGGAAGAGACCTCCAAGATCACCCAGTCCAACCTAGCACCCAGCCCTAGCCAGTCAACTAGACCATGGCACTAAGTGCCTCAGCCAGTCTTGTGTTCTAACAACATCACAGAGGCAAAGTGAAAGCAGAATGAGTCAGGAGCACATCATAAAAAGATGTCCCCAAAACAAACCAAAGAACTTCACCCCCCACCAGAATACCATCAGAAGAACCACAGCATGGAGTGGAGGAATCACTGTTTCATAGGAGTTTATGGCTACAGGAATTCAGAGCTTCATTCTGTCCTTTCATTCAAATGTCCCCAAAACAAACCAAAGAACTTCACCCCCCACCAGAATACCATCAGAAGAACCACAGCATGGAGTGGAGGAATCACTGTTTCATAGGAGTTTATGGCTACAGGAATTCAGAGCTTCATTCTGTCCTTTCATTCAAATGTCCCCAAAACAAACCAAAGAACTTCACCCCCCACCAGAATACCATCAGAAGAACCACAGCATGGAGTGGAGGAATCACTGTTTCGTAGGAGTTTATGGCTACAGGAATTCAGAGCTTCATTCTGTCCATTCATTCAACACTCTGGGCATCTGCTATAAACTATGGGTAAGGCAGCTTTCTCAGGAGCTCTTGGAGAAGGCAGACACAAAATCACAGAACCACAGAATCACAGGGGTTGGAAGAGATCTCCAGAGATCAGAGTGCAACCCCCCTGCCAGACCAGGGTTGCCTAAGGCAGGTCACACAGGAACGCATCCAGGCAGGTTTTGAATGTCCCCAGAGAAGGAGACTCCACAACCTCTTTGGGCAGCCTGCTCCAGGGCTCAGGAACCCTCACAGTGAAAAAGCTTTTCCTTGCATTCCTGTGGAACCTCCTCTGCTCCAGCTTGTGCTCATTGCCCCTTGTCCTATCACTGCACATCACTGAGCGGAGCCTGGCCTCATCCTCCTGACACTGCTCTACACATCTTCATAAACATGAATGAGATCACCCCTCAGGCTCCTCTGCCCCAAGCTAAAGAGCCCCAGCTCCCTCAGCCCTTCCTCAGCAGGGAGATGTTGCACTGCCTTCAGCATGTTTGTGGCTCTGTGCTTGACTCTTTCAAGCAGTTCCCTTTTTTCCTGGGACCCTCCCTATGCAACAACATCCTAAAACTGCTTGCTGAGAACAAAGCTGTTACCTCCTATGGTTCCATGGGATGTGAAAGGTCTTATAGGATAAGAGCCTTGGAAACAAAAGGATCTATTTCCATGCATGCATATCATATTGGTTTTCTGTCTACAAGAGAACAAGATACATTTTGACTTCCCTACTATCCAGTAACAGATAACATGCTCCTGAGCCTCAGAGCTGCTTTGTTGACTTCTGAATCAACAAAAATGAAGACCACATCAGTGGTTAAGGTTTGGGACAGTGCAATTTCAACTGTGTTTTGAGATAGTCTCTGCCTTCCTATGAAATCTGGAGTAGGACATGATGAACCTAACAGGGAAAAAAAGAGAGCATACTGAAAGCCAACTGCTTGAGCTTATTGAAAACTATGGATACCATCAAAAAAAAATGGGAATGATTTATTGGTCTATAGCATGTCAGATAATTTCTAGGTCAAAACCAAAATGAAAGGCCAGAATTCCTACTACAGCAAAATTCTTCCCGATGCCCCACTGTAACATAGAATCATAGAATCAACCAGGTTGGAAGAGACCTCCAAGATCATCAACATGGTCATTTCTGGAACTGTTATTGCATGGAATAAATATTCTCCTGTCTATCAGGGTTGCAACTCATCGGTGAAGACATCTGACCCAATGCCACATGGAAGCAAGGGAAAAACCAGGACAGACTTGAGACAGAGTTGAAACAGCCCTTGGAGGGGGAAGCCTGCAGTAATTAGAGTTGCTTCCTCAAGGTATGGCTTCCCTTGAATGGAGGAATATTCCCACAGTTCAAACTGTTGTCCTAAGCCATGAACATTAACTGCTGAGGGATGTAGTGAAGCAGAGACACCGAAGGTCCTATTTTACCCTCTTTGCTCTGTGACTTGGCTGCATCTCCAGCAATCTACTCACAACCACTTGCTGAAGAGCTTTCAGTAATGCTCCTGAAAATCAGGGAGAGGAGAGAAAACAAATATTTAGAATGCAAATGTATCATTTTGATATCCATGTAGGATATCGAGGAGACTGTTGGCAAAAACATGCCAAATCTTGCTGGTGTTTTCTGTAGGAGATAGACCAGGAGAGCTCAAGGTCCTTAATTTCATACACTGCACTAATTCTAGGTTTGTCCTTGCTGAAATTATACTTTCTTTGTCCCACAATCCAACTGGTATCATCAGTTTGGTGCTGGTGCAGTGGAATGGAATTGATGACACAGGAGGATCCTTGCCCAACCCAAATGAGTCTATGTAATCAATTTTTCAGCTAACACAGATTTTCCTACCTCTCTGGTAACCCTTGCTATGCAGGATATGTCCCTTTCTGAAGCAGAGGGGTATTCCTTACATTCAAAAAACCAGAACCCTTTGAATGCAAATAAAATGACTAATGCTCCTTTAAGCTCATAGTGGTTCCATGCAGTAACTTAAATGAGAGGCTATTAATTCATCTGTGACTGAAAACCAAAACCAGATGGATTAGCTTGTTTGAGTTCTCACAAAGTAGAGCTATGAGTTATGGTCATGGTGGGGAATACGTTTCTTTTTCAGTTGCCTCCTTTTAAGCTTCTCTTTCAGCTGTTTCATTATGTTAGGCTTTCAGAAAATTGTTGCATCTAATCTCTTCTTTAAAAGTCTCTTTGAGTAAGAGGCAAGGAGCAGATGCTGTTTTCCAACCTGAAAATGTAGCCAAAAGATGAAACAGGAGTTTGCTGGGGACCATTCATAAATCCTACACGTTCTATTCCTCTCTCTTCTGTCAGAGGAGCCAAATTGGAAATACAGTGTCAACAGCAGAGAGATTGGTCTCCTTTTAAAGGCATATTCTTCTTTCTAAGTCTTTACATGGATTTAGGACTAAGAAGTGAATGTGATGGTGCTTGCTGTTCACTGCTCTCTCTGCGTACAAGACCATGCCTGGTTAGTCTTTGCTGGGTCTGCTGAGACTACCAAGTAGTGCCCCACTACAGAAGCTCTAAGCTAGCAAGATGCATCAGGCTTCACTTATTGTATTGTAAAACCTGAGTCTTGGGTATGCTCCCAGGATCAGCCTCACTGGTTTTATGAAGGATATTATAGATATCCATCTACAGAACTGAGACACCACCCAGACACTGCATGAGAAGAAGTTTAATATGGTTCAGTAAGTTCCTTATGCAAATTGATCTACCGTAAAGCATCTCTTGTCTGTCCTTCTCTTACCCAGGCACTGCCAAAAAAAAAACAGCCCCAGGACTATTTTAACCTGTTTGGTTAAAGCATGTTGCTAAAAGGTATTTGGTGAGAATACTCAGGAAACAACTTTTTTCATCACAATAAACTGTGGGACATTTCATATACAAGGCAGCACTTGGCTCTGCATGGCAAAAGGATGTGAGGCAGGCATGACACCAAGATAGAAGCAGGTGTTGATCTATTGGAAGGTAAGAGAGCCCTGCAGAGGGACCTAGACAGGCTGCATGGGTGGGCAGAGGCCAATGGGATGAGATTGAACAAGGCCAAGTGCAGGGTTCTGCACTTTGGCCACAACAACCCCAAGCAGCACTACAGGCTGGGGACAGAGTGGCTGGAAAGTAGCCAGGAAGAAAGGGACCTGGGGGTTATGGTGGATAGTAGGCTGAAGATGAGCAGGCAGTGTGCCCAGGTGGCCAGGAGAGCCAATGGCTTCCTGGCCTGGATCAGGAACAGTGTGGCCAGCAGCACAAGGGAGGTTATTCTGCCTCTGTACTCAGCACTGCTCAGGCCACACCTTGAGTGCTGTGTCCAGTTCTGGGCTCCTCAATTCAAGAGAGATGTTGAGGTGCTGGAAGGTGTCCAGAGAAGGGCAGCAAGGCTGGTGAGGGGCCTGGAGCACAGCCCTGTGAGGAGAGGCTGAGGGAGCTGGGGGTGTGCAGCCTGCAGAAGAAGGCTCAGGGCAGACCTCATTGCTGACTGCAACTCCCTGAAGGGAGGCTGTAGCCAGGTGGGGTTGGGCTCTTCCACCATGCAAGCAGTGATAGAACAAGGGGACACAGTCTTAAGTTGTGCCAGGGGAGGTCTAGGCTGGATGTTAGGAGGAAGTTGTTGTCAGAGAGTGCGATTGGCATTGGAATGGGCTGCCCAGGGAGGTGGTGGAGGCACCGTCCCTGGAGATGTTCAAGCAAAGCCTGGCTGAGGCACTTAGTGCCATGGTCTGGTTGACTGGCTAGGGCTGGGTGCTAGGTTGGACTGGATGATCTTGGAGGTCTCTTCTAACTTGCTTGATTCTATGATTCTAAAGGGGCACAACATCCCTCTGCCTTTCTCTGTAACTTCCATAGTGTCACACAGAATTCCAACAGGCATTCCCGTGGCGGGGTGGCAAGCAGAAGGCCTTGCCATGGCTGCTAGGGAGGTTTCACAGATAATAATCCGTGGAGACAAAGCAGAGCAAAGTGATTAATGAGCTGGAATAGCGCGGTGCTGACGAGCGCTGCAGCTTGAGCTACAGCGTTCCTTCACACTGCACACATCTGTCACAAACAGGCTCGTGAAATCATTTGCCATTTGCTTTATCTGCAGCAGCATTCTTTCTGTGCTGACATCATACAAAACGTGCCAGGGTAAGCAAATAAACCCCCATGGCAAACAGCTTGGTCTAACAGCAGCACCTGTCTTCTTAACTTGCGTTGGCCGAGGGCTAAGCTGATGAAAATGCCCGTAGCCTGGGTGAGATGTTCTCACAAGCATCTTTGCAGTCTAGCCCTCTTGCTCCAAGTTAGCCTGACTCACAGAGTTAGGTGGAGAGCTCCAGTTTAAAATGTAGGAGTGGTGGAAGGATGGGGGGAAAATGCTGCTTCCAAATCAGCAGCTCCTTCTAGCGTAAGTCACAGTTCAGACTAGCTCTGTTGTTCTCCGAGGGTCAGTTTTAAGCCAGCATAAGTGAGAGGACACTGGCCCTTTGGACTGACCCTGACAGGCACTTACATGTCCCTGGAGGTCTTCAAGAAGAGACTGGATGAGGCACTTGGTGCCATGGTCTGGTTGACTGGATAGGGCTGGGTACTAGGTTGGACTGGATGATTTTGGAGGTCTCTTCCAACCTGCTTGATTCTATGATTCTATGATTCTATGCTATCTTCTACACACTTGATCCACTGGTTCTCCACTTCATGGTTTCACTCATCTGATCAACCTCCCTACTCTGGCTTTTGAGTTCTACCAGCTCCTTTCTCCTGCCATCACTCAGCCTTGCCAGAGTTGGGGCTGCTCAGTCTGAAGAGGAGAAGCCTGTGAGGAGACTTTACTGTGGCCTGCCCGAAGGGGGCTACAAGAAAGCTGGTGAGGGAGAGTGTTAGGTAGTGACAGAACTAGGGGGAATGGAGCAAAACAAGAAGTAGGCAGATTCAGATTGGATGTTGGGAAGAAGTTCTTCACCATGAGGGTGGTGAGACACTGGAACAAGTTGCCCAGGGAGGTGGTGGAAGCCCCATGCCTGGAGGTGTCTAAGGCCAGGCTGGATGTGGCTCTGAGCAACCTGATCTAGTGTGAGGTGTCCCTGCTCATGGCAGGGGGTTTGGAACTAGATAATCCTTGAGGTCTCTTCCAGCCCTGAACAATTCTATGATTCTATGCTATTCAGGCAGTATCACAGCATCACAGTATCACAGTAAAATCCTCATTGTGCTCAGACTGTCTTTTTCTTTCCACTCTGCTTTATGTTGTGTTTTTTCTTTCCTGACCAGAAGTTCTACTTACCTTCAACTTCCAGACCTCTAACTTAAACCAAAGGTTTCCATTCTTTTAATTTTATGGGAAGGTTTGACAACGTGGTGCTTTCCTTAAAACACTTTACTGCAGTAATTGGAGAGCCTCTGCTCCGTAATAAAGCTATTTTCTAGCTCTCATTCCACGGAGGGAAGCTCAACAACACAACTCTTAGACTTGTAAAAAGAAGACCATAAAAAGAAACAAAGCAGAGCTCATTAATTTTATAATTCATCATTAGAGAAAGGCTCAGGAGTTTGAAAACTTGAGGCTGGCAAGAATCCTAAATCCACTTTTCCTCTGCAGTCTTCCTTGGAGTGGTTGTTTAATTAGATAAATTTGATGAGAAAAGCATCATGCACCCCAGGCAGGCACCACTTTGAGAGTAAATGCCCTAAGTGTTTCCAAGTGAAAAGGAACAATTTGTCTTTTCATGGATTAAGTAGAATAAAGCTTTCTTCATGAATTTCAACTTTTCACTCCTGTTTCTAGGATTAATTCTATATTTCTGCAATTCATTCTAGGATTCCATTTCAGCCTTCCAATCCTCATCTCTCTTGGCACCCTCTATGCTGACCCTCCCAGAGAAAGGTTGGCTGACATCCATCCAGTGACACCCACACCACCCTCCTACAATGCCAGGACACCATAAAAAAAAGATTCATAAAATCTGCAGGCCCCTGAGCCTTGGCACTCTGCCAGCAAGGGGAAAAAAAGAGTCACAGAAAAGGGGATGGTACCAACAACAGAAAAATGAGGAAAGAGATGGAAGACATGAAAGGGTTGTAACTGCTGAAGTAATGCCCCTGGTTATCTCCTCAGTATCATAGAATCAGAGAATCAACCAGGTTACAAGAGACCTCCAAGATCATCCACTCCAACCTACAACCCAGCCCTAGCCAGTCAACCAGACCATGGCACTAAGTGCCTCAGCCAGGCTTTACTTCAACACCTCCAGGGAGGGCGACTCCACCACCTCCCTGGGCAGCCCATTCCAATGCAAATCACTCTCTCTGCCAACAACTTCCTCCTAACATCCAGCCTAGACCTCCCCTGGCACAACTTGAGACTGTGTCCCCTTGTTCTATTGGTGGTTGTCTGGGAGAAGAGATCAACCCCACCTGGCTACAACCTCCCTTCAGGTAGTTATAGTGACATCAGTAATGACAGCACAAAGACAGCAGGCTGCATTAATACATGGAACTCACCTACCAGAAGTATTTTCTTACTTGCTGAGTACAGTCCAACACCCTTGGTATTCCTTTACTCACCCTACATCCTCCTCTTGGCATGATTCTCTAATCTTGCTAACCTTTCCAGGACGCAATGCGTGCCACCTGGAGGAAATGTTTCTCTTTCCTCTATGCTCCCATGTGTTCACAACATCTCTTTGATCTCCCTACCCTCAGTACTTTCTCCTCTGATCATCCCTAGACCTCAGACTCCAGCAGTACAACCTTTTTCACTTTCACTGTGTTTCTCTTTGGCTTTTGCCAAAAATGAGATGAGATTTAACAAGGCCAAGTGCAGGGTTCTGCACTTTGGCCACAACAACCCCAAGCAGCACTACAGGCTGGGGACTGAGTGGCTGGAGAGCAGACAGGCAGAGAGGGACCTGGGGGTACTGGTAGAGAGTAGCTGAAGATGAGCCAGCAGTGTGCCCAGGTGGCCAAGAGAGCCAATGGCATCCTGGCCTGCATCAGGAGCAGTGTGGCCAGCAGCACAAGGGAGGTTATTCTGCCCCTGTACTCAACATTCTTCAGGCCACACCTTGAGTGCTGTGTCCAGTTCTGGGCTCCTCAGTTCAAGAGAGATGTTGAGGTGCTGGAAGGTGTCCAGAGAAGGGCAACAAAGCTGGTGAGGGGCCTGGAGCACAGCCCTGTGAGGAGAGGCTGAGGGAGCTGGGGGTGTGCAGCCTGCAGAAGAGGAGGCTCAGGGGTGACCTCATTGCTGTCTACAACTATCTGAAGGGAGGCTGTAGCGAGGTGGGGTTGGTCTCTTCTGCCAGACAACCAGCAACAAAACAAGGGGACACAGTCTCAAGTTGTGCCGGGGGAGGTCTAGGCTGGATGTTAGGAGGAAGTTGTTGGCAGAGAGAGTGATTGGCATTGGAATGGGCTGCCCAGGGAGGTGGTGGAGTTGCCGTCCCTAGAGGTGTTGAAGCAAAGCCTGGCTGAGGCACTTAGTGCCATGATCTGGTTGATTGGACAGGGCTGGGTGCTAGGTTGGACTGGCTGATCTTGGAGGTCTCTTCCAACCTGGTTGATTCTATGATTCTATGATTTGCCTTGTGGTTTTATCACACTACTGAAACTATTAACCTGCAATAGCCTTAACTGAAGCTTTCCTCATCTCTGATTCTGATCCACGTCTGTCTATTCTCTTGAAATTCTGAGTGTGCTTCCTAAATTCAATTTAGGCCTTCTGCTCACTCATTATATACCCCTCAACCAGACAGATTGTCTGTATTATGGTCACAAAATCAGAAACAAAAGTGTTCAAGATTGTACCTACTCGGGTCAGCTCAGTTCTTTCTGCAATCACTTCTGTCCAATAACTATGTACATCTTCTTAAAAAGAGAGCCTTAAAAAGTAAAGCTGTTCCACATCCTTATAAGTATCTGAGGGCTGGCCAGGAGCTGGGGGACAAGCTTTTTTCACATGCTTCCTGTGACAGGACAAGGAGCAATGGGTGTAAGTTGCAGCATAAGAGGTTCTGCCTCAACACAAGGGGGAACTTCTTAACTGGAAGGGTCCTGAGCACTGGAACAGGCTCCCCAGAGAGGTTGTGCAGTCTTCTCTGGAGCCTTTCAAGGCCTGTCTGGATGTGTTCCTCTGTGATCTGTGTTAGATTGCATTGTCCTACTCTGGCAGGGGGGTTGGACTGGATGATCTCCTTGGGTCCCTTCCAACCCCTAACATCCTATGATCCTATGATCCTCTCCATGAAACTCAGTTCCAGTGCTTTGCTCCCTTTGCTCACTTCCTTTATATTTAGAAAGGTTTTCACAGCATCAGTTCCAAAGCTCCCTAAGCTGTATTTTGAGTCTTTCTCCTCTTGAGTTCTCCCAGCCAACATGGAGCACAGCTTGTAACCCTCTTCTTTCAGCAACCTTTTACATATTTGGATCCTCTTATCTTGTCCCTTTTCTGTCTTCTGTTGGTTTAGACTAAACAAATTCAGATCTTTCAAGCTTAAATTTAAGGCATACTTCTAAACCTCTTGTGGATTCTCTCTTGCTGTCTTTCCTGAAGCAGCAAATTCAAACCTAGGCAGAGGATTTTCACTGAGACCTTGTGAGCAGTGAGGAAGGTGGCAATGTCAGTGGGGGGAGGGTGTTGGAGTTTTTGGAAAGCATACAGAGGTTCTGTGTTTTTTAACAAGGGAAAGAATCTTCAATGGTTTTGGGGTGTGCTGTTTCCCCTTTCAGCTCTTGCCCTAATGCAATGGGTTCAAGTAGCTGTGTATCATGCTAGAAGGGAGCAAACTCTCTTTTTTTTTGGCTTGCAATGTACTTTGAGAGTGTTTCTTGAATACAGCTTTGAACTCATCAGTGCTTCCAAAAATTATCTATTGGCATCAGTTTGAGCAGAACTGATAGAGAAGAAAAAATGACCTGCTTTTCACTTGCTGTTAGGGGATGGGGAAGGAAGAAATTGCTCTCAAAAGTTTGTTTCTGAGGCATAGCTTTGGCTGGCTTACAAGCACAGCTGAATCATACAATCAGTCAGGAATGGAAGGGACCACAAGGATCATCTAGTTCCAACCCTCCTGCCACGGGCAGGGACACCCTACCCTGGATCAGGAAGCTGAGGAAGTTATCACTTTGTTTGAACTGATACGTTTCTGAAAGTCTTAGTTCTCCTCCTACCTCTTCTTTCTTCTGCAGTGTCCAGTTCTGAAAACAAACTGGCAGATGTTCTCTTGGATCAGCTTGTGAGCCTTGCAACGTCAGAAGTGCAAGCAGACTTTGGCTGTTTAAGTTAGGAAATGAGATGCAAGCAATCTGATAAATAAACAGTGTTTGTTGCTGCAGTTTAAAGTGTGCACTGGATCTCTTTTCAAAATCCTTCTAGGAGGAACTGAGGATGAATATTAAACATGTGATGCTAATTTGGGAGACCTCAATGGCAAGGTCAGAGTAGCCTTTAACCATTTTCTGTTGTAACAAAGGTGAATGTTTCTGAACTGTAACCATATTCAAGAAACAATAAGTTTGATTTACAGAGAAATTCACTCCAGGGACACTCACAAGACATAAATCTGCAGAGATGAACAATAACAGCATTCAGAGTAGTGTGAATTGGAATATTTTGTCATTTCAATGTAGGGTTTTTTTAAATCAGCTGATACACAGTTACCTGGTTTGGATCGAGATAAGACAGAGTAGAAAGATATTATAGTCAGGTAATTAATCACAGAATGTTAGAGGTTGGAAGGGACCTGGAAAGATCATCCAGTCCAACCCTCCTGCCAGAGCAGGATCACCTAGAGTTGGTCATATAGGAACGCATCCAGGTGGGTTTTGAATGTCTCCAGTGAGGGATACTCTACAACCTCTCTGGGCAGCCTGTTCTGCCACCTACACAGTGAAAAAGTTTTTCCATATAGAATCATAGAATGGTTTAGGTTGGACGAGACCTCAAAGATCATCCAGTTCCAACTCCCTGCCATAGGCAGGGACACCTCCTACTAGAAGAGGTTGCTCAAAGACTTATCCAACCTGGCCTTGAACACCTCCAGGGAGGGAGCAGCCACAGCCTCCCTGGGCAACCTGTGCCAGTGTCTCACCACCCTCACTGGAAAGAACTTCTTCCTAACATCTAGTTTAAATCTCCCCTCTTCCAGTTTAAACCCACTACTCCTTGTCCTGTCATTACAAGACCTTGTCAGTAGTCCCTCCCCAGCCTTCCTGTAGGTCCCCTTCAGATACTGAAAGGCCACTATATGGTCTTCTCGAAGCCTTCTCCTCTCCTGGCTGAAGAGCCCCAACTCTTGCAGCCTGTCCTCATAGCAGAGCTGCTGCAGCCCTCTGATCATCTCTGTGGCTCTCCTCTGGACTGCCTCCAACAGTTCCACATCCCTCTTGTGTTGGGGGCTCCATAAGTGCACACAGTACTCAAGGTGGGGTCTGATGAGAGCAGAGTAAAGGGGGAAAATCCCCTCCCTTGCCCTGCAGGCCACACTTCTCTTGATGCAGCCCAGGACACAGTTGGTTGTCTGGGCTGCACGTGCACACTGTCATCTTGTTCCAATGGAATCACCTCTGCTCCAGCTTGCACTTATTGCTCCTTGTCCTGTCACTGGACATCACTAAGCAGAGCCTGGCTCCATCCTCCTGACTCTCACCCTTCACATATTGATAAACACAAATGAGTGCAGCCCTCAGTCTCCTCTTGCCCAGAGCCTGCATCGTAATGGTTATGGGGTCATACATTTAGAGTTAGGTAGCATCCAAATGGCACTTCCTTCTCCAGCAGCACACAGATTCCCAGTGCATCACTAAGGCAACATCTCACTATTATTTGTGTAGCACCGTGTGCCACCCTGCTTCTCTGCCACGGCTATGTGCACTACACAGCACAGCAGAGACCAGCATCCATGGCTCCAGTGACACATACACAGCCAGGCAGAGACCAGAAACCTGCTCTGCATGCCCACCAAGAGATGGGAACAAGCACAGTAGGACAATTTGATTCATAAAAAGCCAACAAAGACTTTTTCCCCTACTGTGACAAAGGGAAGGGGAGGATTTAGAATGCAGTAGGTCAATTTTGGAGCTAGCTCCTCATAGTCTCTTAAGAGCATGCTGACTACATGCCTCACTGTCCATTGGGACTTGCATATAATCATAATCTGGCCCTCAAGGGAGAAGACAGACACCCACTGAGTCACCAGGAACGTTTCCTGTATTGCTTTGGATATTTCTTGAGGCACCTCCCTTCCAGCTATGCAGGAAGCATCATTTCCAGCAGACAGAGGTGATTCAGAACCCATAAAACGGTCATTTTTCCAAGCCATGGAGAACCTTCACCAAATGAGTTATCATTTACAAAGCTTTCAGTGCCACATTTGAATTCAAATTCAAACTCTAGTGAAAAGTGCTCACCAAGAGGCAGTAAGCCATGAAAGCTCCCACTGTTCTGAAGAGGAACGCCCAATACTTGGTGTGACTTTTTTTTACTACCCCTGCTCTCTGCATCACTCTTTAATAGTGAATTTTAAAACAAACAATTTGGCTGCAGAGATTGAGCAATCCTTTACAGTTCTTATCTCCTATAATACAGAGAAGCCTGATCAATACTCCTCAGAATATAGTCAATACCCAGGTCCCAGCAGATAAGTTCAAGAAAAGACTGGATGAGGCACTTAGTGCCATGGTCTGGTTGATTGGATAGGGCTGGGTGCTAGGTTGGACTGGCTGAGCTTGGAGGTCTCTTCCAACCTGCTTGATTCTATGATTCTATGATCTGAGAGGAATTAAGCAATCTGGTTTATTTTGGCTATGAAACAACAGTCAGCAGAAAATACCTTTCAGATTTACTCTTTTTATCCTAAATGAATGAGATGCTGACTGATGTATTACGAAAGATGCTGCCAAAGTTCTCTACACTTGTACTAGATTGCAATCTCTCCAGTCAAGGCTGCTGTATTTATCTGTCCATACTCACCCTGTTTTCCTGTATCTTGCTTGAAGTCTCCAAGTGTGACTACAGAACTGGATCAACTAATAGGAATACAGTCTCAAGTTGTGCTGGGGGAGGTCTAGGCTGGATGTTAGGAGGAAGTTCTTCACAGAGGGAGTGATTTGCCATCGGAATGGGCTGCCCAGGGAGGTGGTGGAGTCACCATCCCTGGAGGTGCTCAAGCAAAGCCTGGCTGAGGCACTTAGTGCCATGGTCTGGTTGACTGGCTAGGGCTGAGTGCTAGGTTGGACTGGATGATTTGGAGGTCATTTCCAACCTGGTTGATTCTAGGATTCTATGATTCAATAGAGCTGTGGAAGTCATAGCAGTAACTCATAGATTCCTGTTTGTAGTTTGAAACCTTTTCTGCAGCTTCTTCCCTGTGTCATCATCAATAATGAAAATACTGATGTTACCTACACACAAAGCTCTTGTTTCTTTCTGATCTATGTTTCAGACCTAATGCTTTTAATTTTTATTAGTCCCTTCATTCCCTAAGGGACAGATTCATTACCACAACACTGATATTCTTCATATGTTATGTATTACTCTCTAAATAAGGTTATTCAGTAAATCTTACCTTTTCACAAAGGGCAAGATGTATTCTACAGCAACTTTTCTCACCAGAAAACTTTTATCTAAGTGAGACTGCAGCTGTTAGGAAGATCCAGCCTTGGACCAACTCTGCCCCTATAAGAGAGAGAACAACAAATCACTAACTGTAGTGGGGGATTCTGAATGCTGCCTACTCTATGCAAGAGGTCAGCATCCTAATTTCTCCTTTCTTATAGCGAGATGCAGCTAGTTAGAAAATATCACCTGCTTAAATATGATTCATAGGATTCCATCAGGAGAAAACTCAAGGTATCTGTGGAATGTCATAAGTTGAATCCCTTGCATGAACAAGAGGGAAGGAGGAATTGCAGGCAGAAGTCAAGGTTGCAAGTGTCACATGCAGCAGCTCAACCTGCCAAGGTTGGTACAATCTCTGGGTGAGCTATGGCAAAGGTCTTTTTCCTGAAGTCAGCTTGACTCTTCTCGAAGCCAGATCAACCTGTATTAGTTGTGACCTGTCATTACCTCCAAGCAGATGTGTTTGGTTGGTAAAGATGCAAACACGGACAAGATGTGCTTTGTATTTCACTGAGGCTGTATGGGTGGCTAGTGAATAGTATCACAGTATCACAGTATCACCAGGGTTGGAAGAGACCTCACAGATCATCCAGTCCAACCCTTTACCACAGAGCTCAAGGCCAGACCATGGCACCAAGTGCCACGTCCAATCCTGCCTTGAACAGCTCCAGGGACGGCGACTCCACCACCTCCCCGGGCAGCCCATTCCAGTGTCCAATGACTCTCTCAGGGAAGAACTTTCTCCTCACCTCCAGCCTAAATCTCCCCTGGCACAGCCTGAGGCTGTGTCCTCTCGTTCTGGTGCTGGCCACCTGAGAGAAGAGAGCAACCTCCTCCTGGCTACAACCACCCCTCAGGTAGTTGTAGACAGCAATAAGGTCACACCTGAGCCTCCTCTTCTCCAGGCTAACCAATCCCAGCTCCCTCAGCCTCTCCTCATAGGGCTGTGCTCAAGGCCTCTCCCCAGCCTCATCGCCCTTCTCTGGACACGCTCAAGCATCTCAATGTCCCTCCTAAACTGGGGGGCCCAGAACTGAACACAGCACTCAAGGTGTGGTCTAACCAGTGCAGAGTACAGGGGCAGAATGACTTCCCTGCTCCTGCTGGCCACACCATTCCTGATGCAGGCCAGGATGCCACTGGCTCTCTTGGCCACCTGGGCACACTGCTGGCTCATGTTCAGGCAGGTATCAATCAGTACCCCCAGATCCCTCTCTGTCTGGCTGCTCTCCAGCCACTCCCACCCCAGCCTGTATCTCTGCATGGGGTTGCTGTGGCCAAAGTGCAGCACCCTGCACTTGGAGCTATTGAATGCCATCCCCTTGGCCTCTGCCCATCTGTCCAGGCGCTCAAGGTCCCACTGCAGAGCCCTTCTGCCCTCAGCCCTGCTCTGCTCCACCTGATCAGGCTACCAAACACTTTGTGATTAATAACATCAGAAAAAACCAAACCCAAAGCTCAATAATTAAGGCTTTGGCAATACTTTGTGTTACTGTTATACAGAAGCTATCCAATCTTTTGTTGAAGTAAGGGCTGAGAGCCCAGCAGATCCTCTGTGGCTCTTGGAAAGTGTCTTGTGCAACTTACTGGAACACCGTGGATGATTCACCTTCAAAAAGGGATTCAGTGTCCACAGTGTTTATATCACAACAGGGCTCCAACCTCGATTACCCTTTGGAGACACTGGGGACAAAAGCCTGTGTTTAGGTTGGTAACACTGAAGACAAGCGTGAGGGAGAACAAAATACCGGCTGGTTTTCTGCCCACTGCCCTCACAGAGACGGCAGATGCCCTCTTCACTCACACGCTCTTATTGTTATCTGTATTTGCGTTCTTTTAAGCCCACAACTGGTTACATGGAGCGGATGGCCGCAGCCAAGCGTACCTCGTGTCGCTACCCCTGGGGACGGTATTTACCATCAGCCTCCCTACCTGAGAGGCACAGAGCCCTTGCAGAGGGCACGAAGCCAGCCCGCCCCGCCGGAGCGCTGCGCTCAGCCAGGCCCGCCCCGGCCCGCGGCCCGCCCGCAGGGAGCCCTCCCGCCCCGGCCGGGGTGGGGCCTGCCCGGCGCTAGCGCCGCGGGGCTGCCGCGGCCGCTGCTGGAGGCGGCGGTGGGCTCGGCGCACATAAAACCGCGCCGCTCTGCTCGGCGAAGCCTTCGCTGCTGCTCGGCCACGGCGCTCACCTTGCGCGGCAGCTTGGCCATGGCTCAGAGCCTCCCCCCTGTGAGCTGGTCCTGAGGAGCAGCCGAGCTGCCGCGCTTCGGACGGACCGAGCTGGCCTTGACTTCGCGGCTTTGTACTGCAGGCTCCTTCCTTCCAGCTGCCGCTCCTTCCCGCTGCGCCCGCGGAAGCTCTGCTCGGGCTGAAGACGCTTCCCCGCCCGTGTGTGCATAAAGCTCGACCTTCCCTTCCCTCGCCGCACCGCGATTGCACCTTCCCCGCCTCCTCCCCTCGGGCCGGGCGGGCTCGCACCCCTTCTCGGCCGCTGTCCCCGCCAGCAGCCCGCCGAGGATGCGGCCGTCGCTGCTGAGCCCCTTGCTCCTGCTCTCTCTCAGCTGCAGCCCGGGCGCCGCGGACCTCCTGGCTGCCCGAGCCAAGTGCCCGACCCGCTGCGATGTCTCCAAGTGCCCCAGCCCCAGCTGCCCCAGCGGCTACGTCCCCGACCGCTGCAACTGCTGCCTCATCTGCGCGGCGGGCGAGGGGGACTCCTGCGGCCGCAAAGAGGACCCGCCGTGCGGGGACAGCCTCGACTGCCGCTACCCCATGGGCAAGCGTTTCGCCAAGGGGGTCTGCCAGTGCAAGCTCAGCGCCCAGGTGTGCGGCAGCGACGGCCGGACCTACGACAACATCTGCCAGCTGAAGGCGGTGAGCCGCAAGGCGCTGCAGCACGGCCTGCCCGCCGTCGCCCAGGTCCAGAAAGGAGCCTGTGAATCGGGTAGGAGCATGGCAGGGCCTGCCCGCTGGGCAAAGGGCAGCGGGTGCACAGCGGGGGGCCGGGATGCTTCACGCCCCAAGAGAAATGACGATCCTGCTCTAGGAGGCTTGGACTAAGATGTCCCTTCCAACCTAACTGAACCCTTCAGTGATTCTGTGTGACCTGGGGAGATTGGGTGGTTCTAGGGGTGGCAAGAGGCTGCAAGGTCCAAGGCAGCCAGGGGGATCGCTGTGACGTGTGGGTGGCGCTCAGCTCCTTTTCGCACGGCAGAAATCCTCCTTGAACATCAGTGCGGGCTGGAGGCCTGATGGTGTGGTTTGAGAAGGTTTCACCCTGGTGGCACGGCTGTGGGCACCCTGGTGGCACGGCTGTGGACACTTGGTGCGCTGCATGCTGCTGCAACGCTCCGGTGAGCAGGAGGTGAATGCACCTGACAGCACAGGCTTCTGTTTGCAGTAGCATACAAGGACCTGTGCTCAGATACTGTGAGATGCTGTGACAGCTTCAGGCTGGAAGGTTTTGCTTCTGACAGTTTAGTAACCATTGAAGTTAGTAGTTTTTCTAACTGTTGTTAAAGTGGATCATAGAATCGTAGAATCAGTCAGGGTTGGAAGGGACCACAAGGATGATCCAGTTCAAATCCCCCTGCCATGCCCAGGTACACCCTACCCTAGAGCAGGATGACCACAGCCTCAGCCAGCCTGGCCTTAAACACCTCCAGCCATGGGGCTTAAACCACCTCCCTGGGCAACCCATTCCAGCCTCTCACCACTCTCATGCTCAACAACTTACTCCTCACCTCCAGCCTGACTCTCCCCACCTCCAGCTTTGCTCCATTCCCCCTAGTCCTGGCACTACCTGACAGCCTAAAAAGTCCCTTCCTAGCTCTTTTGTAGGCCCCCTTCAGATCCTGGAAGGCCACAAGAAGGCCACCTGGGAGCCTCCTCTGCTCCAGCCTGCACAGCCCCAACTCTTTCAGTCTGTCCTTGCAGCAGAGCTGCTGCAGCCCTCTGAGCATCCTCCTGGCCCTGCTCTGGACACACTCCAGCATCTCCACATCCTTCTTGTAATGGGGGCTCCAGAGCTGGATGCAGTACTCCAGGTGGGGTCTCAGCAGAGCGGAATAGAGGGGGAGAATCACCTCCCTCGCCCTGCTGGCCACACTGCTCCTGATGCAGCCCAGGCTCTGGTTGGCCCTCTGATCTCTTCATGGAGGTGTCACACTGCTAATACCTTTTCACATCCACAGATAGAGATCATTTTAAGGGGTTGCTTCAGCTCCCTTTCTCATTGCATTGCTGGAAAGATAATTCATATGCACAACAGAGCTTTAAACCACGCATTAGTGTTTCCATTAAGTCAGGTGAACCTCTAACCACTCCATTTATTCATTGATAGCAAGCCTGACAAAATTACTGGGAGAGGTCAAAGGGAGAAGAGCTACTGTTGTGGCTTCTCTTTGAGTTGGGCACCTTTCATACATCCCACTCTTGAGGTAAACTGTGGTGCAGAGAGGGAGGAGCTCAAGAGAGTGCCTTTAGGAGTGCCTTGTCAAAGCCAAGAGCTGCTCAGGATGCCAGCCTGGAGCAGCAAATGATCAGTGTCTCCAGTGTTTTGTAGCTGTGAGTTGCTGTTTGCCTGTTCCTTTTCACATCAGCATCTGTTAGCTGTAGTACTCCTAATACTTGGTTGGAGCTGATCCACATGAAATAATCAGAGTGTGAGCTAGCCTGCAGCTAAGGGCTTACTGAGTGCTTAGGCTTTGGTATGTATATGACATTTTCTTTAAGGAATCCTCCTGAATCTACTGCTAATAGGCTTAGGAATTTGGAGCCATGAAGTGGAAGTAACACTTTATTTTTTCCAGGCGACTATTTTAGTGTTCACTTTATTTTGGCTTTATTTTTCTTGTCCCAGAAAACCTCAGCTTAGTTGAAGCATCTGCTTCTCTGTTAAGTTTTGAATTTTTTTTTTAGTTCAGTTCTACAGCTGGACAAACTGAAGCTCAAAGCAACCAAATGCCTTGCTCAAGGTCAGACTGAGTTGGTGGTTGAGCCAGGAATAGAACTCAATGATGGTTTTTTTTTTGGTGTTTTGGTGTGGGTTTTTTTTCAGACAATGACATGCAATGGCTATAATGAGAGGTTTATAAGAAAGTTGAGAGTTTAAAGTTACTCTCTTCCCTGTTCTTGAAAGCAATCTGGCCTCAGATGACTCGAGAGTGAAAGGCAAGCTAGTTGTGTCACTTAACCATACATCCATTAAACCAGTCTCAGATAACCCTAGCCTTGCATAGTGACTTAGGCCAATTTCAGACCACCACTGCTCCTGTCCATTTCCAGTTGCTTGTGTGGGATGCTGAGATCTCCTGTAGTGTCATCAAAACCTTGCAGCTGCCTCCATGTGTATTTAGGGAAATGCACTGCAAGGTACTGCCTGGAAAGACAAACTCTAGTCACATTCCTTCACTGATTGTTTTCCTTGTGTCTGAGTTTGTTTTGAGCCCCTGCAGGTGAGGCTGGACGTTGTACAGTGTTGGGTATCAGAGCATAGCACTTCCCAGGCTGGCTACCTGGAAAGAGATGTTCTCCTTGGGTGTCCTTACGAGAGTCACTTGGGAAGGAGGAGTGACAAGCATCTGAAGGCAGTGAGGTGTCTGTGCTGGAAGGTTTGTGCCAGCTTGTCTGACTGTGTGACTCCTGCACTGCAGAGGAGAGCCCCTTTGGTGCTGCTTCACCAGATTGTTCTCGTCTCTGCACGGCAGACACCCATTGTATAAACAAGTTGCCTGAACCATAATGTGGCATTAAACTCACCAAGGCTTTATGGTCAGTGCACAGCTATGCAACTTGATCTTAATGCTGAATTCATCAGAAAAGCTGCCCATGAACCTATGTTTCCAGCAGATGTTTCTGTTTTTTAAGCAGAGACATTATAATCTTTTATTTGTCTTTCATTTCTTCCCATGAAAGCACAGTGGGGACAGTGTTTATCCCTGGCCATCAGATCTGCCAGGTTGCAGTCCTCCCTTAGACATAATAATTTTGCTGAACACCCATCTTTTCTGAAGCTGGTTTTAAAAGGGGGATGGACACACACACCCCCCAGCCTTAAAAAATGAGTTTCCCAGGCTGAAAGGTTCTTAGTGACTTCAAAACTGAGGGGTTTAATACAATGCATTGCTTTTAAGACAACACTGACTGCGATTTGATTTAATGCTGTAGGGAGTAACCTGGCAGAAAATTGGAAGTATAAATGGGTCTGGCTTTATTTTCTTCAGTGGGATTATCACAGTTTGTTTCTGCTGATTGTTTCTTTTGTCTTTTCATAGTAGATTAATTCTACAAATGCTTTGGAATTCCTGTTCCGAAGCAGTGTTAATGCAGACCTGGAGCAGGTCTGTTTCTGTAAGTAGATGGACCTGCTGTTAGATAAACTCAGAGCTGTAGGTGACACTACTATCCAAGAAAAGCCTTAAGCTATCAGTAAGGATATTCCTACCCGTCAGGCACTTAACTTTGTCTCTGTAAATCCAAGGTAGTTGGAGCTCATAGAGCTGGAAATGTAAGAGCCCATTTTACAGAACAAGATGAACACTAACTCCAGCTAGTGCACCTATATCCAAATCTGGATTTTGAGTGTTCTGTGAGAGAAGCTGGAGAGCTTCTGGAGATTTATTGAGCAAAGAAGCTGGAGGTGGGGAGAGTCAGACTGGATGTGAGGAGGAAGTTGTTCACCATGAGAGTGGTGAGAGGCTAGAATGGGTTGCTCAGGGAGGTGATTGAGGCCCCATCCCTGGAGGTGTTTAAGACCAGGCTGGATGGGGCTGTGGCCAGCCTGATCTAGGGGAGAGTGTCCCTGCCCATGGCAGGAGGATTGGAACTAGATGATCCTTGTGGTCCCTTCTAAACCTGACTGACTCTATGATCTAGTCACTTAGTTCAGAAAATAGAGTGGGAGTTCAAATCTGCTGAAAAGCAGCTTGATTTGTGGTTGTGGAGATAATTGGGGAAATCTGGAGACAGCTAAAGAGTCATGCAGTGTAAATTTGGTTTTTCTTGAAGTATGACCTAATTGCAGCACCTTTGACATCTTGGTTATACAAGAGGTAGTTAATTGGATTAAATTACAGTTTTTTGCCAAGGTAAATTAGCTTTGGCTAGTGTGAGATGATTTTGAGCATGCAGTAATAAACGTGGAAAACAGTGGGTTGAGAGACCCTTGAGAAAATGTGTGGCAAATCTCAGTAGGTCAATAGGTCAAAACACACAAAGCTGCTGGAAACTTGGGAGCTTTTGCTTCCACAGGCCAGCAGAGGTCCAAAAGCTGCGTGGAGCTCTGTAAGGCAGCAAGAGCAGCTTGGAAAGATGGAGAGGTAAGAAGGCACATATTTAGTGTTTTAGAAAGGACAGGAGCAGCAGCTAGTGTCTGCCAACTAAAGCAAACCAAAGGGTAGATGAAAGGTCTGACATAAAGCCCTTATTCTACTGCTAGTTACACCACCTGCTTCCAGGGTCACCTTACACAGCTTGCACCATGTTGGCTGTTGCTTCCCTCTTCAGTTTACCAAGCTGCAGTTCTTCCTTTTTAAAGGATGTTGAGAACTTCTGAAGAAAATCAGCACTTAACATTTTAGTGCATATTAATGAATGAATGATAATCAACGTTCTAGTTCCCTTAAACAGTCTGAGAGTAAATGTTAGCTTGCAGTTACATCTTACAAGTCAACAGCTTGAGTTCCTGGCATGGCATATAATGGTTAAACCTTCACATCACTCCCAGCTTGCAGGAAATGATTCAAGGGAGATCAGTTTCTATGGAGGCATCTCAACTTTGTAAGTCAATGTCCTGTCATCAGAAATGAGTCCCCACCAGACAACAGTAAGAGCAGCTCATCTCTGATCAGGAGATCTTCAGCTGCACCTCTCCTGCAAAGTTTGCATGTCTGTTACTTCTGACACTCCTTGGTTTCAGCTTTCCCTTTAGTATGTAGTGCAGATTTGAATTTGTTCAGGTCTGAATATTCTTGTCCTGTGACCCCAGTACAGAGGTCCTGGACTTGTGATGTTAGAATCCAGGATGCTGTGGGTTTTTTTCCCCCTCCTGAGATACTCTGTTCAGCATTCAGAGATGCTGTGTGTAGTGCTGCAGTGGCGCTTGGAAGAACACTTAGCATTTACTCATCTGTTGCTACATCCACCTGTCTGCAGCAGCTTAAATGTGAGTTTGCAAAGCCTTTCAGGTACAAAGGTTGCCATTTACAGCAGGGTTCTAATGTGCCTCCTTCAAAAAATCCTAACAGCTTCCCAGATGCTGCAGCTCTGTTAAGTCAGCACTTTTTAGACTATATGTAGAGTGCTGCGTCTAGTTTTGGACCCCTCAATACAAGAAAGGCTCTGGCCAACTGGAGTGAGTTCAGAAGAAGGTCATGGGGATGGTCAATGGGCCTGGACATCTCTCAGCTTGTTTTCACAGAAGATAAGTGGGCTTGTTCATCCTGGAGAAGACAAAGCTTCAGGAGGACCTAACAGCAGCCTTCCTGTACTCAGTGAGGAAGTTGTGAGGCTGTGTAGTTATGAGGCTATGTACTGTAAGGGTCACAGAGCACTGGAACAGGCTCCCCAGAGAGGCTGTGGAGTCTCCTTCTCTGGAGCTTTTCAAGGCCTGTCTGGATGTGTTCCTCTGTGACCTGTGTTAGATAGGATTGCCCTGCTCTGGCAGGGGGGGTTAAATTCGATGATCTCCTTGGGTCCCTTCCAACCCCTAATGTCCTCTGATTCTGTGATCCTGTAGTTTGCAGTGAGAGGATAAGAGACAATGGGCATGAGCTGAGATATTAGTCTCAGCAAGAGGGTTTCAGACTAGATACCTCACGGAGGACTGTGAAGCAGAGGGACAAGCTGGCTGGAGAGTTTTGGGAGACTCCATCCCTGGAGGTTTGCAAGTCCCATCTGGGCAGAGCCTTTGAGCAACCTGGTCTGCCCTTGCAGCTGACTTGGCTTTGAGCGACCTCCTGAGGTCTCTTCAGCCTGACGTCCTATGACCCCAGGGGGTTTGGTTAATAGTTACCTGTTGTCCTGAGAAATCTACAAAGCTTGTAGATTGCCAAGGAAATCAAAGAACCTACAGCCAAGTGATGCTGATGTATAATTTTCTCAGCATCAAGGGAAAAGCTGGATGAATTTTGAACCATTATAGTAACTTCAGTTCCTTTGCCAGTTTGGACATTATCCTGGCAGGGGAAGCAATTCAAAGCACATTTATCTCACCTCCTTGGTAAAAATGGGTATTGTCTTATTAACATATCCAATTCTTTCTGCTAGTATAGGTCACCTACAGTCCAGCAGCCCAAGATACAAGTTCAACTTCATAGCAGATGTGGTGGAGAAGATCGCACCTGCAGTTGTGCACATTGAACTTTTCCTCAGGTAACACTTGGCAGTTCCTTGGATTTTAAGTGCATTGTTTAACAAAGAGTGCCCAGTGTGGTCATTTTCATTTGGAATTTGTTCCCCAAATACTGTTCCAGAGCAAGCTCCTTTACCCAGAGAAGCCCTCATTGGTGTGTTTTGTTCAGTGGATCAGTTTTGTTGGGCTGAACACTCTGCACAGCACTTTATGTGCTGACTGCCATAAAATAAGTCTGTGGCTCATCTTTGGAGCTCTTAGCCCTCACTAAAAGGTGTTATGCTGTTCTTTTTTCAATGAGATAATAAACATGGTCCAACACACAATAGAAATCCAAAAGTTAAGCTGGGAAAACATAGCTGCTTGTTGCTGGTTCTTCTTTCAGTGTGAGGTGATTTGATTTTGGCAGGGAGAGCGTTGGAACGTAGCGTTTTGGCCAGGTGTATGCTATCTAAACAGAAATGAGTTCTGATGGGAAAGAAAGGAACTGAATTGCTGACCAAGGCATACTCACTGTGCTGAAGCAAGTTTAACACTGAGAGCTCCAAACAACCTAGGAAGCAGGTTTAACCGTGAGGGCTCAAATCAACCTGCTGTCAGAACAGATTACTCCCAATAGTATATTTACTCCATGACACCAATGCCATTCTGATTGGAGTACTCTAATTTTGCTTAGGCTGAAGAATTGATGGGAACATTTCTGTAGGCTCTTTAAAGCCCTAGCTTTGTGCACATTTTAACTGCTTTTTGGAGAGGATGCTACAGCAGAGAATGTTTAAGTTCTCTGCATATGTTGCTTGGGTTGTTTGTTCTTTCCCTATAAGTAAATGTTTGTCCAGCAGCCTGCTGGGCACTAATTGTGATGCTGCCTTCTGCCTGGGATTGGCTCCAGTTCTTTACTGCTGAGTAGCCCAGAACTTTCAAACCATTTCCTAATAAGGACCACAGCTTGAAAGAAAGAAGGATTTGTGGACTCTTTCTCATCTTCTGCTGCCCAGGCACTTTTTCTTCCCCTAACAAATGAAAGGTCATAAAGTCAAGTCATAATGCTTTGAACAGTTTATAAAGTCTTCTAATTGTCTCTATTGCAGCAAGTGTTGTTCCCTATCAACTTTTATCCATTGTTAAGTGAGTTATAATTTCCTTTCTTTCACATTCCCAGTTTTTCAGGTTCCTTTTTCCTGGCAGCCAATACTTGGGCTTCATGATTCCCTGAGTTGTCCCCTCTTTACTCTGTTGCCCTTCTCTGGACATGTTCCAGCACCTCAACATCCCCCTCAATTCAAGAAGGATGTTGAGGTGCTGGAACATGTCCAGAGAAGGGCAACGAAGCTGGTGAGGGGCCTGGAGCACAAATCCTATGAGGAGAGGTTGAGGGAGCTGGGCCTGTTTAGCCTGGAGAAGAGGAGGCTCAGGGCAGACCTCATTGCTGTCTACAACTACCTGAAGGGAGGCTGTAACCAGGTGGGGGGTGGCCTCTTCTGCCAGGTAACCAGCAATAGAACAAGGGGACACAGTCTCAAGTTGTGCCAGGGTAGGTATAGGCTGGATATTAGGAAGAAGTTCTTCACAGAGAGAGTGATTGGCATTGGAATGGGCTGCCCAGGGAGGTGGTGGAGGCACCGTCCCTGGGGATCTTCAAGAAAAGCCTGGCTGAGGCACTTAGTGCCATGGTCTAGTTGATTGGATAGGGCAGGGTGATAGGTTGGACTGGATGATCTTGGAGGTCTCTTCCAACCTGCTTGATTCTATGATTCTACTCCTCTGTCCAGCTGCAAGGTTGTGTTGTCTTCCCCTTTTCCCATTAGATGATCAATCCATTTTTCAACTTTGCTATTTCCTGACATCATTTCCTTCCTGTATAGAAGCAGCAACTGATGTCAGATGGGCTCCTCCTCCTTCCCTTTTTGTCACCTAGCCTCTTTGCAAGGAAGCCTGGAAAGATGGAGTTGAAAACCCTCTGGGTTGTCTGCAAACCCCAGTTGTTGTCTCCCTGACTGACTGAAAGCAGTCACCATTTTCAGGGGAGGATCCTTTCTTTATCCTTGTTTTTTTTTTTAACTAAATGTTTGCAAGGCTTGTGGCTCTGACCATCAAATGCTTTACTTCTCAGGGTGAAAGGTAGTTGTAGACAGCAATGAGGTCACCCCTGAGCCTCCTCTTCTCTTGTTTAGCCTGGAGAAGAGGAGGCTCAGAGCAGACCTCATTGCTGTCTATAACTACCTGAGGGGAGGTTTTAGCCAGGTGGGGGTTGGTCTCTTCTCCCAGGCAAGTTGCAACAGAACAAGGGGACACAGTCTCAAGTTGTGCTGGGGGAAGTATAGGCTGGATGTTAGGAGGAAGTTCTTCACAGAGAGAGTGATTGGCATTGGAATGGGCTGCCCAGGGAGGTGGTGGAGTCGCCATCCCTGGAGTTCTTCAAGAGAAGACTGGATGAGGCACTTAGTGCCATGGTCTGGTTGACTGGGTAGGGCTGGGTGCTAGGTTGGACTGGATGATCTTGGAGGTCTCTTCCAACCTGCTTGATTCTATGATTCTAAGGTGGTGAATGATTTCTAATGTGATCTCTTTTAAGTTATGCTTCTCTCATGAGTCTTAATTACTTGCTTCCTGCACAGGCACCCTCTCTTTGGCCGAAATGTCCCCCTCTCCAGTGGATCTGGCTTCATTATGTCTGATTCTGGTTTAATTGTGACCAATGCCCACGTGGTGTCAAGCACCAATGCTATATCAGGGAGACAACAACTGAAAGTGCAGCTACAGAATGGAGACACCTATGAAGCAACCATCAGAGACATTGACAAGAAATCTGACATTGCCACGATAAAGATTCACCCTAAGGTGGGCAGCCATAAGCAGGTGGATGAATTAATTTGTGAACCATGTTTCAGTTTCATTTGGTACAGAAGGACTGGCTGGAATGTGTTTAGGGAGTCCTTGGAAATGTGTCTGGGGAAACCAGGTACTTAAATATAGGTCTTAGAGTTAAATGACTTTCTCTTCCATGCTAGGAACAGCTAGAATCAAGGGGAAAATGCATCTCAGTTGGTAAGTAGCCAGGTTCTGCTGTTGTGACCTGAAGACCCAGGTTATTTCAGTTAATAGGTCTTAGAGTTAAATGACTTTCTCTTCCATGCTAGGAACAGCTAGAATCAAGGGAAAAATGCATCTCAGTTGGTAAGTAGCCAGGTTTTGCTGTTGTGACCTGAAGACCCAGGTTATTTCAGTTAATCCTTCCAGCTTTATGCCAGTAGCTGGACTGCAAGGTGGGACGTGGTGTAGGGAGAGCAGCAGACTGGTCAGCAGCTGGTTTGTGTGCTGCTTCCAGGAGGAAGAGGGAACAATCTGCTGGAAAACAGGGAAATCTCTTTCAGAATCTTCCTGGCTTCTTTTTCCTGGGTGAAATCGCAAGGTGCTGCTGCTAGCAGTTAGTTTCTGAAGGGTTTAAAGCAGCAACACTTCTCAGTATAGTGATTTTACCTGACTTCAATTTTGGGTGTGTGGCAATGAGTGGCTTTTCCATTGATGTGTTGGCAAGTGGATGTTCCTAACTTCTTACTAGTTCTCAGTCTTACCAACCAGGTTATTTGTAGGTATAACTGAATCTTTCTTTCTGTCTTTACTTAAGAAAAAGCTGCCGGTGTTGTTCCTGGGACACTCTGCTGATCTGAGGCCAGGAGAATTTGTGGTGGCAATTGGAAGCCCATTTGCCTTGCAGAACACTGTGACAACAGGGATTGTCAGCACTGCTCAGCGGGACGGCAAAGAGCTGGGCCTGCGGGACTCGGACATGGACTACGTCCAGACGGACGCAATTATCAATGTACGTACTGGGGTGTGAGCAGCTGAGCCTCGCAGGCCTGGCACCTTCATGTTCCCACCTATGCAGCAGAACATGTGGGCTCTGAGAGGTGGAGCTCTTCACAGTATCACACAGTATCACAGTATCATCAGGGTTGGAAGAGACCTCACAGATCATCAAGTCCAACCCTTTACCACAGAGCTCAAGGCCAGACCATGGCACCAAGTGCCACGTCCAATCCTGCCTTGAACAGCCCCAGGGACGGCGACTCCACCACCTCCCTGGGCAGCCCATTCCAGTGTCCAATGACTCTCTCAGTGAAGAACTTTCTCCTCACCTCCAGCCTAAATTTCCCCTGGTGCAGCCTGAGGTTGTGTCCTCTTGTTATGGTGCTGGCCACCTGAGAGAAGAGAGCAACCTTCTCCTGGCCACAACCACCTCTTCTGTTATAAAAACACCATACAGTGTCTGTGTGATGGTTTGGGTGTACCCTGCCCCTCCACACTCTAGAAATTACCCAGACTAGGCTCAGCCAGCTCTGGGAATATAAATGAAGCTATTTATTTACAGCTAGCACAATATGCAAGCAGATATGTACAATATATGCAGTTGTATACAGAAATATACAAGGTAAAAAGTAATACAGAAACACAACTGCCCTCCCAGAAACCTGAGTCCCCAGGAGGGGCTCTCAACCACCCCTGCACCTTCCCCCTGTCCCTCTCAACCTCACTCCAGTCCTAAGGAAGAATGGAGGTTCAGCCAAGAGGTTAAGAAGCAAAGGTGAGTGGAAGGTGAGGTTAGGGAGATGCAGCTCAGTCAGAAGCCCAAGGCAGAGTGACAAAATGGTGAAAGTGATATCTAATGTTTTCCTTTCTCCTTCCCAATCTCCTTTGTGAGACTCTGAGGGAAGTGGACATCACCACTGTTTTCCTTTCCCAGCCTATGATCTAGTTCTTCTCACCAAAACATTCTAGCTAGCTTCAAACTAGCACAGTCTGCAGGCTGTGGTCAGTATTGGTGTTGGGAAGGGTCTGATAAGTGAAACTGCCCTCACTGAAGCTGTCTCTGAAGATGCAAGATGTGGCAGACCCTTTTCATCCTGTAGGTCTCGTGCAGTTAGACCAGTAAATCAACCTTTTTCTCTGCTTGTTCAGTTGATCTGGCCAAGCAAGCTGTAGGATGGAGCCAAAGTTTCTTTTGTCTCCATGCATTAGAAGCAGATGGAGTACTAAGGCTGATATTGTCTGCTTCAATTTTGTGACAGGACACCCAGATAAGAGCATAAAGAGAAGGCTGTTTTCTTTATTGTTCATCTTCTTTTCCTTTTGCACATCACATGCTCCAAGTAAGAACCTAAATGTAAAACAACATGAGGTTTGAGGTACAGTTTGGAATGAAGAATCCCAGCACTGCATATTATACAGAAACACAGGAAAGTAATGTCCCCCCTCAGAGCAGCTTGGAAGGATCCACAGAGCTTAAGTCAAGTCCTTGGGTGTATATACAACTTGTACTCACTCTAAAAAGAGTGCTGCACGCATCTCTGAGGAGAAAAATAGCCTGAAAGAAAACAGCCTGCAATGTTAGGGCTTAAATCTGTTACACATTGAAAGGAAAATGTTCTGAGGATTTACTGCACCTCAGTGTCAAATTTGACATGACAAGTCGTAACTCTTAGTGTTTTACACACATAAAGCACTTCACAGATATTTATCATCACAGACTTGTTGAGATAAATTGTAGGGGGAAGAAAGAGGGAATTGCTTCTGGTGCTAGGATAGGACATAAAAGGGAGCTTTTCCCAAAAGCTTCTGTCTGATCCAGGAGCTGAACCTCAACATTGAATTGGAATGGCTCTCTTAGTTATATGAGGAGCGTAGGAAAAAGCATGTGAAATTGTTTCCTTGGGAGCAGACGCTGAAATGGTGGTAGAGATGGAGTTAGAACCTGGAATTCTTCAGGATTCCTCAAGACTGCTGCCTAGGCTTTCATTGCCCTCAAAAGCTGGTGAATGCGTAGTGATAGCAGAGGAGGTAAGGAATATGCCACCAGATTTGAATTGCTTTGCCATCTGAGACCACAGAATGTGAAGCTAGACCCTGGCATAGGGATGCTTTGTGCTTAGCTCATGTGCGAGTTCTCTCCTGAGAACGGGAGGAGTTTCAGAGCTGGGCTGTTCAGAGCATTCCTGTGGCTCAGCCAAGACTTCCCTGCAGGAATGTGCATGCAGCTGCCTTCTGAGAGCTGCTAGGACAGCAGGAACATGGGGCAGGAGAAAACAGGACCATGCCTTCCTAAGTGGAACTATACTGCTTGTGCTGAAGTTGTCATCCTTCAGGCAGAGGACAGGTGAAGCAAAAGTGATATGCTGAGCAAGGCTGAGAGTTCTTTACCTTGGTTCCTCTGCCAGTCAGATGTAAAATCAGTGTGCAGCTCCTGCTCACTGAAAGGATACAATCTGAGAAACTGATCTCTTGGTTTAAACTCCACCTTCTAAGCTGTTCTGGAGAGTTTGATGTCTGTTTTGTTGTGAGAATTGATAAGGTTTGCCCAGTGCTATCAAAGTGTAAACAGTTTGTGGCTCAAGCTGCTGTCATGCATCACTTTAGCTTTTGTTTCTTTTGAGTGCTAGGTTGCTGCTCTTGGCTGTTCAGCAGACCTACTTGAAAACTGACCTTGCTCACAAACAAGCTTATTGAGCCAACATGAAGATGATGAACAAGAAACGTCTCCAAATCTCATTTCCTGTAGCCTGGTTAGATATTTGCTCTGAAGGCCATTAGGTATTAGGCAATTTCAGACTGCTCAGAGCTGTTGTGTGTGCTCCCTAGGGAGAGCTGCATGTCAGTGGTTACAAAGTGGTTCTGTCCTACCTGCCTTATACTATATTCTGTGGTTGGAGATGGAGAAAAACTAAAACTAGGAACAAACCTACTCAAGAGCTGTATGTGCACCTCACTGAAGGATACCTTAAAATTGCAATGAGTTATTTCAAAACCTTGTCCTGAGAGTGTTCAGAAGAATTTAAATACTGCTTTTAACTGCTTAATGACTCTTCTTAAACTTAGAGTCTTAACTCTTTGGAGTGGTAAGTTGCTGCTCCTAATTTACAGCCTGTTTCTGAGAATAGAATAATGTAATTGTAAAGAGTTGTGAACATTTCCTGTGATGATCTGTTCAGTGCTGCCTAAGAAATGACCTGCTCTCTTTTACTTACAAACAAGTTACTGTTTGAAATGAAAATGGCCTTTCCTACAGTAAATTTATTGTTCCCTTGTGTCTTCTTCACAGTATGGCAACTCTGGAGGACCTCTAGTTAATCTGGTAAGTGCTTGTGGTTTGTGTGTTGCTTTGTTTCAAGATTTTGTTGTTTGTTTCACACCAGTTTCCAGTCATTAAAGCTAGCTCTAGGCAAAGAACCCTTCACAGGATCACAGGATGTTAAGGGTGATCACAGAGTCCAGCCCTGCTGCCAGAGCAGGACCATAATCTAGTGCAGGTCACACAAGAATGCATCCAGACAGGTCTTGAAAGTCTCCAGAGAAGGAGACTCCACCACCTCTCTGGGCAGCCTGCTCCAGTGCTCTGTGACTCTTACAGTAAAGTTCTTCTTCATGTTGAGGTGGAACTTTTTGTGCTCTGCTTTACATCCATTGGCCCTTGTGCTGTCACAGGGCACGACTGAGCAGAGGCTGTTCCTGTCCCTTCCTTCTTGATCCTCAGCCCTCAGATATTTATAGACATTTGTTAGAACCCCTCTCAGTCTTCCTTTCTCCAAACTAAAAAGCCCCAAGTCTCTCAGCCTTACCTCATTAGGGAGTGCTGCAGTCTGTTCATCATTCTTGTAGCCCTCTGTTGGACTCTCTCCAGTGGATCCCTGTTCCTCCTGAACAGGGCAGTCCAGAACTGGATGCAATATTCCAGGTGAGGTCTCACTAGGGCAGAGTAGAAGGGGATGAGAACCTCCCTGCATCTGCTGGTCACACTTTTCTTAATGCACCCTTCTTGGCCACAAGGAACATTGCTGTCCCATGGATGAGGGGATTGTCCACTGGGACTCTTAGGTTCTTCTCCATGGAGCTTAAACACCCTTAAACTAATACAAACTGCAAATTACATCTCCGTTTATACATCACTGAAAAACATTTGCCCACAGAGCAGAGGAAATCTTCCACAGCAGTGAGGAAAACAGGATCTGGTTATGCTTGTTCACACCTCAAAACCTGGGATGCACAGCAAGGATGGGACCTGGCTTATCAGCACAACTGCTTTTAAAGAGTGCTTTAAACCAGTGCTGATTTTGGAGCTTGCTGAATTGTGGCTGTAGTGATTCCACTGCCTGGTGGAGGGAATCTCTTGCTGAGTGGTGGGATGGACTTTGGATGAACAAAGTGTACTGTAATCTCTCTGGCCATCACAATTCAATGTGAGAGAGATGTGAATCACAGCCCAGATCCTCCCTTGCAAGATATGTTTATTTCTGAACCGATTACAACACTCTTAGAATGTCTTAAGCCAGCTCTAAACAAGAAGTGCTGGGCAGTGAGCTGGACCCCGTCACAGGCTCACAGATCACAGGATGTCAGGGGTTGGAAGGGACCCAAGGAGATCATCCAGTCCAATCCCCCTGCCAGAGCAGGACAATCCTATCTAACACAGATCACAGAGGAACACATCCAGACAGGCCTTGAAAGGCTCCAGAGAAGACTCCAAAACCTCTCTGTGGAGCCTGTGCCAGTGCTCTGTGACCCTCACAGTAAAGAAGTTCCCCCATGTATTGCAGTGGAACCTCCTGTGCTGCAGCTTACATCCATTGCTCTTTGTCCTGTCTCAGGGAGCAGAAAGCAGAGCCTGTCCCTGCCCTCCTAACCCCCAACCCTCATATATAAATTTATAAGTATTTATCAAATCCCCTCTCAGTCTTCTCTTCTCCAGACTAAAAAGTCTCAAGTCCCTCAGCCTCTCCTCATAAGCCATGCCCTCCAGTCCCCTAATCATTCTCATAGCCATCCACTGGACCCTCTCCAGCAGATCCCTGCCCCTCTTAAACTGGGGAGCCCAGAACTGAACACAGTATTCAAGATGAGGTCTCACCAGGGCAGAGGAGAGGGGGAGGAGAACCTCCCTTGATCTGTCGTTTGGGAACAAATTAATTGGGTGCTGTCTCCCCACAGGATGGAGAAGTGATTGGGATTAACACCTTGAAGGTCACAGCTGGAATTTCCTTTGCTATCCCTTCAGACCGCATCACTCAGTTCCTCACGGAGTCTCTTGACAAACAAAGTAAAGGTAAGGCCTGCAGGGAGCAGTGGCATCATCCAGTGGCTGCTGTGATCTGGTGGGGAGGTGCCAGAGGACATGGATCTGGGGTCTTGTTAGGGAGAGGAGCAGCAATATTTTACAGTGTGGAACACCACAGTCCTGGAAATAGAAAGCAGCTCCACAGAAGCAGCAGAGATGGTTTATTACTCAAACTCCTTAGCAGTAAACAAGATCTGTAAAAATCCAGGAGGGAACAGAGCCTCTGAGGACAGTGAGGACACAGATGAGTCATTACAGACTGAAATGATCTTGAGAACATCTGGTGGCTTGTTCAAGGAGCCTTATCCTTCCCTTTCATATTGTCCAAGGGAAAAGGAGATGAAAGTGTGCTATGGAAGCTTTAGTGCCCACAGATGGAGTGCAGCATGTGCAGTGTCCTTGGGTGAGCTTTCTCTTACCATGGTCATTCCTGTCAGTGCTGCATAAGTGGATGTTCTGGTAGCCTCAGGCCCCACTGAGGGAAGAATCATAGAATGAACCAGGTTGGAAGAGACCTCCAAGCTCATCCAGTCCAACCTAGCACCCAGCCCTAGCCAATCAACCAGACCATGGCACTAAGTGCCTCAGCCAGGCTTTTCCTGAAGAGCTCTGTGCTAATTCCTGAAGAAATACATGGGGGAGGGAGAGGCAGAAAAAAGGAGAAGTTCCAACACCAAAGAGCCCACAAATCTGAATAAACCAGCAACTGACAGCTGCAGTGCTCTGGGCTCTTGGTGTGGCTGCCTTGTATCTGTCACACACTAGGGGAGTCCTACCACATGCTGCACAGTCAGAGCAAATCTGGGAATGCTTCAGCCAGGCCAAACCTTTTTCTCTCTTTTGCTTGCCAATTCATCTCTCCCCACCCTACTCATCTTGTGTCATGATTGTTGGCTGCTGCTGCTGCTTCTCTTGAATCTTTTTTATATTAATCTTGTCTTCTCCTGAATTCATCCAGTTGTTGATGCCAGGATTGTTTGCCTACACCACTGTCTCCTCAGTGTTCTCTCAGAACTCAGAAGCTTCCCTTAGTCAAAGCTAAAAGCTGATAGAGCACCACAGTTCTGGTGAGTGTGTCACCTCATCTGTGGTTTTCTGAATTCCCTGAATTAGCTTGGTTTCACTTCTTGATCTGGGGTTGGAGGGGGTGCAGCTGATGAACAAAGTTGTTAATTATCATTTGGAAAGCACATTTCAGAGTAGCTGACAATTCTGTTTCAGCCAGCATGGCAGAACCTTATTTATCCACCCACGTCAGTGTGTGTTGGCTTCTGAGACAGGGTGGCTGTATGTGCACATACACTCTGAGGGCTGTTACCCTTCAGAAGCCAGCTGCTTCTCTCAAACCAGGAGGGGTGATTCCTCACCCTAGAAGCACAAACACAAGCCTTGTGCAGCAAACCCTCTGCCTGCCACGGAATTCCTGGGAACTGGAGCCGGGAAGTCAGTGAAATGCCCTGAAGGGGCATTGTAGCCAGGTGCGGTTGGTCTCTTCTCCCAGGCAACCAGCAATAGAACAAGGGGACACAGTCTCAAGTTGTGCCAGGGGAGGTCTAGGCTGGATGTTAGGAAGAAGTTCTTCACAGAGAGAGTAATTTCCCATTGGAATGGGCTGCCCATGGGGGTGGTGGAGGCACCGTCCCTGGGGGTCTTCAAGAAAAGCCTGGCTGAGGCACTTAGTGCCATGGTCTGGTTGATTGGCTAGGGCTGGGTGCTAGGTTGGACTGGATGAGCTTGGAGGTCTCTTCCAACCTGGTTGATTCTATGAAAGGCACCACTGAAGTTTGCTCCTTCAGGCATTTTTGCCTCCAGAATTTGCTGAGACCACCTAGAGGGCCTAGAGAGAGCTTTGCCTGTGGAACCTTGAGGGAAAACCACAATGAAGGATTCAAGTCTCTCTTGAGGTTGTAATGTACTGCCTGATTTTTCATCATTCTCCTCATCCTCTGATCAAAGCAAAACCTCATTGCTGTCTACAACTACCTGAAGGGAGTTGTAGCTAGGTGGGGGTTGGTCTCTTGTCCCAGGACAAGGGGACACAGTCTCAAGTTGTGCCAGGGCAGGTCTAGGCTGGATGTTGTGAGGAAGTTGTTGGCAGAGAGAGTGATTGGCATTGGAATGGACTGCCCAGGGAGGTGGTGGAGCTGCTGTGCCTGGAGGTGTTCAAGCAAAGCCTGGCTGGGGCACTTAGTGCCATGGTCTGGTTGATTGGCTAGGGCTGGGTGCTAGGTTGGACTGGCTGATCTTGGAGGTCTCTTCCAACCTGCTTGATTCTATGATTCTGTGATTTTATGAAAAGGATTCAAACTTAGCCTTTGGGTCAGTGTGGCCACCACTGCTTAGCATACCTTGGGCATGGCCAAGTTTTACACTCTATTTTCCTTTACATTTACTGGGTTTTGTTTGCCTGAATCCCCTCTGAGCTTCTGCCATAGGCCCAAGCGCAGCCATTTCAAGCCCTTGACGCGTGAAGAGAGTTTCTAGGAGATACTTTCACCATATTAGAGACTTAGTTTGCATTTCTTAAGCCTGTGGTCGTAGTTTTCAGGTTTGCAAAGACATAATTCCTTGACATAAGGGATTGGTGCAGGCAGAATTTTTGGGATGTTTCTAGTAAGCCTCTTTTTTGCTCCGGTTACATGCAGTGGGATCCGCCCCTGTGGTCCAATTAGCTCATAGAAGCTTAAGGGTATTAGCAGTTTGCTCTAAGCATCATATTGCCTGAAGATGATAACATCAGGAAACTGCTCCTTCCAGACAGACTCTGGCAGACAGGAGGTACTCAGATTATTGTTTCATAAGCTTGACCTTAGTCTTAAATCTCACTTGTTCAGCTAACTACCAGTTGTATAGAGAAGGCATGTATTAGAGATCACAGAATGGGTTGGGCTGGAGTGATCCCCAAAGGTCATCTAGCCCAACTCCCCTACAGTCCCCAGGGACATCCTCCACTAGATCAGGTTGCCCAGAGCCTTATTGAGGATCTCCTGGAATCAGCCCTCAGCTACCTCCCTGGACAATCAGTTGCACTGTTCCAGCACCCTCATGGTGCAGAACTTATTCCTAACATCCAATCTAAACCTGCTCTGCTCTCATTGTCCCTCATCCTGTCACTGCAGGCCTTTGGGAGCAGCCCCTCTGCAGCCTTGTAGCCCCTTTCATGTACCAGAAGGCCTCTCTTACTGAAGGTTTGTCCATAGTATATAGCTGCAAATGAACAGGAGCAGAGAGGGGTGAAAATGGAGAGGATGGCTTTGGACTCAAGTATGTGATTGTTGTGCTTTTAGGTGCCTGGGGTCAGCTGCTTGTGACTTTCTGTTAACACAGAACAGATTGAAGTTTAAAGTAGTGGCTGAGGGTGGTTCACTTGACCTTGTAGCCCTGCAGGCAGTGTTTAATCTAGCCTGGGCTTTCCAAAAATGAAATTATTTGAATCCCTCTCTCTCTCTGCTGTGCTTTGCTCCAGCTTTAAGAAGCCACAAGGGTTTCACAGTCATTCCACCTAATCTAACGTATTAACCTTCCTGTAACTCCTGCTGGGGCTTCACCCTGGTGATGTGCTTCTTAGATTTAAAGCTTCACTTTATTCCAGCCCTGCATAAGATGTCAGAATGGCAGGTTTGGGGACTTTCTTATTCACAGAGCAGATAACAGTGGTAGTTCCAAGTGCCATATTCTACTAGTGTGACTTAATCTTGATGTCAAGAGGGCTCTCCTCTGGGGATGATAAATGCTGCTTGTCTGGCCCTCTTTAGTCTCTGTGGCTATGTCTAATAAACTGGACAATTCTATTCCTTCTGATCATGGTTGATGAAAACTCTGGGGCTTGTGCCCAGACATTTGACTTGGGTTGAATGGAGTGGAATGGAGGCCTGAAGTTTTGTCACCTGTGTTCTGCCAGATAAAGCGCCTGGAGCTTGGGAAAGGGAAGAATCTGGACTGGGGCAATAATTCCCTTTTGGATCTGCATCATTTCTGTGATGATTTTATTCTTGCTCAAGCCCCTGCTTGTGCTTTGTTTTTCCCAGACCAGTTTCTTTTGTCCTTTCTTTTGTTTTCACTTTCCTTTAGTGCAAACATTCCTAACTGAGCTCCCAGAGTATGTTCTGTGCAAAGATCAGCAACAAACTGTTCAGTGCAGACAGTAAACTGTCACAGAGAGTCTGTCCTCTGCAGGTCTCTTGAAGTCAGCTTCATCTTTTAAGTGCCCACATTGCAGGGGTGAGGGGGGATCAGTTTCAGGCAGGAGAATTGCCACGACTGGATCCTTTTGGGAATTGGAAGCTCACAGGTTAGAGAAGTACTGACTGCAGTATGCCCTGCCTAAAGCTTCTCAGCCTTCCATTTTGAGTAGCTGCACATCTTCATGGCCCTTCCTGCAGCTGATTTTGATTTCATTGGGTTCACTTTAAAGCAGAGGAAAGGCAGAACATTTCAGAGAGAGGCAAGGCTGATGGTTACAGATGTTCAGTGTGGTAAATCCAATGTTTAGTAGTCAACATCTTCCCTGACACTAATGGGAATATTTGACATGTGTAAGACTCAGGACTAATTCCTTGACTTGAGACTGTTTTTCTTGGAAAGAATAAAGAGTTAAGAGACACTGTGTACACCTCTCTTTCAAACTCTCTCCTCACATGAGAACATGGAGAAGCCCAAATAAAATTGTGAAGCACTACTGCTGGAACAAGTCAGGGGAAATATTGTTTCATACCGGATGCAACTAAGTACTGAAGCACTCACTTCAGGATGTCATCAAACTGCACTGTTTTCATAAGCCAGCTGTGGAGTATCATGACCACCAAAAGTCAACTGCAGAAATGTGCTGTAGTTCCTAAAGGACTGAATTTTCACCAATTAGAATTCTGTAGAGCCCTGGCTGATGGTGGAGTCATAGAATGGTTTGGGACAGAAGGCACTTTTGAAGATCATCTAACCCAACCCCCTTGCAGGAACATCTTTAGGTCCAAGCCAACCTGATCTGGAATGTCCATAAGGACTGGGGGAGATCAAGACAGGTGATTCTTCCCCTCTACTCTGCTCTGCTGAGACCCCACCTGGAGTACTGCATCCACTTCTGGAGCCTCCATTGCAAGAGGGATGTGGAGATGCTGGAGTGTGTCCAGAGAAGGGCCACTGGGATGCTCAGAGGGCTGCAGCAGCTCTGCTGTGAGCACAGACTGAAAGAGTTGGGGCTGTGCAGGCTGGAGAAGAGGAGGCTTCCAGGTGGCCTTCCAGGATCTCAGGGAGGCCTATAAAAAAAGCTGGGGAGAGACTTTTTAGGATATGAGGTGGTGCCAGGACTAGGAGGAATGGAGCAAAGCTGGAGATGGGTAGGTTCAGTCTGGCTGTGAGGAGGAAGTTGTTCACCATGAGAGTGGTGAGAGGCTGGAATGGGTTGCCCAGGGAGGTGGTTGAGGCCCCATCCCTGGAGTTGCTTAAGGCCAGGCTGGCTGAGGCTGTGGGCAGCCTGATCCAGGGTAGGGTATCCCTGCCCATGGCAGGGGGATTGGAACTGGATGATCCTTGTGGTCCCTTCCAACCCTGACTGATTCTATGATCTGCCACTTTTCTGGGCAACCTGTGTTTGACTGTAAAACATCCCTTCCTTCTATCCAGTCTCAATCTCTCTCTCAGAGTTTAAGACCATATCTGCTTCCAGCCCTTCTAAAAAAGTCCCTCCCCAGCTTTCTGGTACACCTCCCTGGAGGCTGAGACCATGAGGCCTCCCTGCAGACTGAACAACCCCAGCTCTCTCAGCCTGTCCCCACAGTAGAGGTGTTCCAGCCCCCTGACCATCTTTATAATCACTTTGGCTAATGTCTCTGGGGTCTTTTTAAAACATGCTTTTTGGGGTTTGTGGTAGTAATAAGAAGGGTTAGAATCCAGGTGAGTCCTTGGTTGTTCTTTCTCTGAAGGGTGGGCATTTTCATTCCTTTAAATCTCATTTCTACATGTCAATGAGAACACCACATGATTTAATTATCTTGAGCAGTTTCAAATGCAATGGTTGCAACATCTTCTATTTACTGAGGTCATGTGCTACTGGATCTCAGACACTGTCCTGAAATTCCTGTAGGAAAACTCTTCTGGAGTATAAATGAGCTCCTCCCTTAACCCTCACCTGCAGAGTGGAGAATTGTCCTTCTGTACACCAAGGCTAACCAAAGAAAACCTGGAGATGTGTGTGGTCTCTGCTGAGTTCTGTTAAAAGCTCACACATCCTGTTTTAGTCACTCACCAAAGTAGTTATTTTTGTCAGTGTTTGCCTCAATTTCTGAGCTGTCCTCTGTGTGATTTTCAGATGGGAAGAAACGTTTCATTGGCATCAGGATGCTGACCATAACACCTGCGTGAGTACCTTGGCAAGGGAGGGCTGGGTGGTCATGCCTGGGGTCAGCAGTGCTTCAGAAGTTCACAGGATCACAGATCACAGGATGTGAGGGGTTGGAAGGGACCCAAGGAGATCATCCAGTCCAAACCCCCCTGCCAGAGCAGGACAATACTATCTAACACAGATCACACAGGGAACACATCCAGACAGGCCTTGAGGGGCTCCAGAGAAGGAGACTCCACAACCTCTCTGGGAAGCCTGTTCCAGTGCTCTGGGACCCTCACAGTAAAGAAGTTCCCCCTTGTGTTGAGGTGGAACCTGTTTTGCTGCAACTTACACCCATTGCTCCTTGTCCTATCACAGAGAGTGAGTGAGCATAGCCTGTCCCACCCCTCCTGGCCAGCCTTCAGATATTTATAAGCATTTATCAGATCCCCTCTAAGTCTTTTCTTTTCCAGACTAAAAAGTCCCAAAATTCAGCATTCAGCTTTCTTCACAACTCCCCAGAGAATCCAGAAGTGTGTATTAGCTTCTCTGAAGCCTGCAGACAGTTCAGTGATGCTGGTGAAATACATTCTGAGCCCTGGAGAATTACCCTTGGTCATTCTCTAAGTACTGATAGTGCTGAGTGCCCTGCTGGGAGCTGAGGGAAAGGAGGGAGAGGCTGAAGATGGGTTTTGGTCCTTGACAAAAATGTCCAGAGTGACACCAGGTTTTGAGAGACATTGAAAGATTTGATCAGGCATCAGGAAGAAATCCTTCACCATTGGAACAGGTTGCCCAGATCAGTTGTGGAAGCTCCAAGCCTGGCAGTGCTCAAAGCCTTGTTGGATGGGGGCCTTGAGCAAACTGGTCAAGGAGAAGGTGCCCTTGCCCATGGCAGGAGGGTTGGAACTTGGTGATCTTTAACAATTCAACCATTTCTATGATTCTGTGAGCCACAAGCTGCTGCCTTCCTGTGACCATGAGTGGCAATGCCAGGTCAGCTGCCTGAGGGTTTGGCAGTAGTTTTACCAGTGCCAGTGGAGGCCATAGGATGTGAAGTTTGGTTATCTGGAAGGAAAGCAGTTCTAGAAGCACAGAACTCAAGCTTCATGCCTTCATGATAACAAAGCCAGAAGGTGGATACTCTCCTTGGTCTAGTTGATTGGACAGGGCTGGGTGCTAGGTCAAACTGGATGATCTTGGAGGTCTCTTCCAACTTGGTTGATTCTATGATGCTATTCTATGATTCCAGTGTCCCTTCTGTCTCACACTGCTTCATCTTGCTGCTCCCCAGCTGTACTCTGCCATTAACACATGAGGGCTCTTAGACTTGTGTCCTTTCCCAGCAGTGGGCACCTTTCCAAAGTGGCAGTAGACTAGAAAATTGGAGAAGACAGTTTCCATCTGGTGTTGTAGTAAAACCATCTTCCTTTGTTGAGTTCAGCTCTTGCAGTCCTCCCCAAAGAGTCAGATCCTCAGCTGGAACAAATCCCTGTAATGGCTTTAGCACCACTGGGAAAGGAACTCTGAGTGATGTTCTGCATAGTTGTGAACACCATGAGAAGTTTTCCTGCCTTTGTGGCATCTAATGAAGCAGTGTAAGATACCTCCAGGCCTGTTCTCATCAAAAGCCCACTTAGTTTCCACAGTGCAAACCCCAGTGAGAGGAAGCTGCAAGCAGCCATTTAGGCTCACTTCCCATCTGAGACCCCCCATGTTTTCATGGCAGACAGCAAAGTCATTTATCTAGAAGTGAGTTGGAACCCACACTATGCACAGACCTGAAATGATGTCATCTCCTCATAATTGAGAGGATGTTTCTGAGTCTCTGTTTTGCAGCTGGTTCCTGTATTCTTTAGAAAGGGATGCACAAACAGTTCCTCAAGAAAACCTGAGGAAGCTGCATTTCCTTGGAGAACTCTCACAGTTCTGAGCTGTCTGATGCCTGAATCTGTGCTGTCTAGATATCCAAAGCTATGCTGTTGAGATAAAGACAAATGAAGGATGACTTGAAAAATGAAGACAGCCACATTATTAGCATATCTCTGTCCCATCACTGGATTGGTTCTTTGGGACAAGAATGCACCCTCAGCAAGTTTGCAGGTGACACCAAGCTGTGTGGCCCAGTTGACTTGCTAGAGGACAGGGATGCCATCCAGAGGGAACTGAACAGGCTGGAGAGGTGGGCCCAGGCCAACCTCATGACATTCAACGATGCCAAGTGTAAGGTCTTGCACCTGGGTGGGCACAGTCCCAAGCATAGATACAGGCTGGGTGGGGAATGTCTGAGAGCAGCCCTGAGGAAAAGGCCCTGGGGGTCTGAGGTGATGAAAAGCTCAAACATGAGCCACCAGTGTGAGTTCAGCCCAGACAGCAACTGTGTGCTGAGCTGCAGCAAGAGCAGTGTGGCCAGCAGGGTTAAGTCTGCTCCTGTCAGACCCCACCTGGAGTACTGTGTGCAGCCCCCAGCAAAAGAAGGACATGGAACTGTAGGAGCAAATCCAGAGGAGGGCCATGAAGATGATCAGAGTGCTGGAGCAGCTCTGCTGTGAGGACAGGCTACAAAAGCTGGGGCTCTTCAGTCTGGAGAAGAGAAGGCTTTGAGGAGACCTTGTAGTACCCTTCCAGTGTCTGAACTACAGGGGCTACAGGAAGACTGGGGAGGGACTATGGACAAGGTCTTTACAGGATGAGGAATAATGGGTTTAAACTGGCAGAGGGGAGATTCAATCTGGATGTAAGGAAAGGGTTCTCTACAATGAGAGTGGTGAGACACTGGCATAGGTTGTTCAGGGAGGCTGTGGGTGCTCCCTCCCTGGAGGTGTTCAAGGCCAGGTTGGATGACCTGCTCTAGTGAGAGGTGTCCTTGCCTATGCCAGTGGGTTGGAACGGGATGATCTTTGAGATCCCTTCCAACCTCAACCATTTTATGATTCTATAGTGTCTCTGACCAGGTCAAAGAGTGCTGCTGTCCCTGTACTCTTCTACAATGCTCTCTCTGCTACTGCTGCAAATAGCAGAAGCCAGGTTCTTGCAGGAGATGTGCAGGACCACGAAACAGATCATGCTCTGCACAGGGAAGTAGCTTTGACTTGCTGAAATCTTCCTTGTCTTGATCCAAATCCTGTTTGTTCTCATCACAAGAGCGGGTGATGAGTGAGGTCAGTAATTTTGGTCACAGCATATTTGAGAAGCAGTTAACAGTTACGTTGGAACACTGATTTTTGGTAGTGAAATCAAATCCTGCTCGGTTCTCTTCTTCTTTCAGCTTGGTGGAAGAATTGAAACACAGCAATGCTGATTTTCCTGATGTTAGAAGTGGCATTTACGTGCATGAGGTTGTTCCAAACTCACCTTCCCATCGGTATGTAGGGTTTTTCTTCACCAGAAGCACTTCTTCAAGCAGTGGTAAGCAGTCTTTGTTCTTTTTCTCTGCAGGGAATGCACTCTTACTGTCTTTTGCTTCTTGTCCTTGCAGGGGAGGGATCCAAGACGGAGACATCATTGTTAAAGTCAACGGGCGGCCTTTGGTGACTTCCAGCGACCTGCAGGAGGCTGTGATGAATGAGTCACCTCTACTACTTGAAGTTCGAAGGGGAAATGATGACTTACTATTTAATATTGAGCCTGAAGTTGTCATGTAAATAGGAGTGAGGAAGCTCTCACCATAATTAAACTCACTTACCCTGGAACACTAGATACCTCCTTTACAGCTGCAGTCCTTTCCCTTCCCTTCCTCTTGACTAATGACAAGGTGGACTAACTTAACCCCCTGAGCCCTTTCTGTACATAGTAGCTGGGATGGGTTCAGTTGTGCTCTTTGTAGAAGATTTCACCTGTCAAAGAACTGCATTCTGGGGAGGGGGAGAAGGAAAACAAATTTTGGGTAGCTGGTTCAAAATGGGGTCCACTTCCTGCAGGTTCAGAGCAGATCCAGTTCTGCATTTTGAAGTGGGAAGCACGCCAAGAGGAGAAATGGTTCTTAAACTCCAAGAACCAAGCTCTTACAATGCACAGCTGAGCTATTTTTTTTTGGGGGGGGGAGGGATTGTTGCTGTCTGTTTGTTTTATATAACACTTTTCAATGTGAAATTGCTGTTGGCAAAGCTTAATGTCTGTTCTTGGTGCTTCTGTGCTGCTGGCAGGTGAAATCTGTACATATGAGAAGGAAGAAAAATGGGCTCAGGCTACAGAGTGTTACACCTAAGTCATGCGAGTTTGGAATATAGTAAATGATTCTTATAGAATTACTGCCTTGTTCTGTAAATCAAAAAGGATGTGCTGAACAAAGTCAAGTTTGAGAAAGTGCACAGATGTTTGGATTTTTGTTCTAAAGAATTTGGTACAAGTCAGTTTTGCATTTTACTGGTAAGCTTTGCTGTAAAACTGTTACACTACTTCGGGCTCGGACTCTGTACGTTTCTACTGTCAGGAGATTAAAGTTTACACAAATGAGTGTTGCTGTAAAGCTCTTTCTAAAGAAGGCTGTCACAGAGACATAGAACTGTTGAGGTTGGAAGAGGCCTTGGAGATCATCAAGTCTCAAACACTCACTTAGAGTTCCCAGTCCTGCCACTAATGGCATCCTGGCCTGGATCAGGTACAGTGTGGCCAGTACAAGGGAGGTTATTCTGCTGCTGCACTCAGCACTGGTCAGGCCACACCTTGAGTGCTGTGTCCAGTTCTGGGCGCCTCAATTCAAGAGAGATGTTGAGATGCTGGAATGTGTCCAGAGAAGGGTGATGAAGCTGGTGAAAGGCCTGGAACACAAACCCTATGAGGAGAGGCTGAGGGAGCTGGGGGTGTGCAGCCTGCAGAAGAGGAGGCTCAGGGCTGACCTCATTGCTGTCTACAACTCCCTGAAGGGAGGCTGTAGCCAGGTGGGGTTGTTTCTTCTGCCAGGCAGCCAGCAATAGAACAAGGGGACACAGTCTCAAGCTGTGCCAGGGGAGGTCTAGGCTGGATGTTAGGAGGATCATTGGGTGATTCTGTGCTCCACAACCTCCCTGGAGATGTTCAAAACTAGCTTGGATGAGGCCTTGAGCAACCTGGACTCGTGAAAGGTGTCCTTGCCCATGGCAGGGGGATTGGAACAGGATGATCTTTAAGATCCCTTCCAACCTAAACCATTCTGTGAGTCTATGGTTCTCCTGCACAACCTGCACAAGTCTGCTTGCTGTTGACTATCTTCTGCACAAGCTGCTCTGCAGGAGCAGCCAGCAGCCAGCAGTCCTCCTTCCCATACATCTCCTGTGACTGCCTCTGCACCAGCTCTTCTCTACAAAGCTCTTCCACATGGTCTTTTTCCACAGAGGCTGGTTCAAACTTCAGCATTTTGCCCTCCACACCAGCTGCTCTGTTAGCTCTTCTCCACTGGCTGTGCACTTCTGTCCCACTGCACACCCCAGACAGCAGCCTCATGCTTTTCGTTCTGTTGTCACTGCTTAGTTCTTGCTTGAGGCTTTGTTGGTTTAGCAGAAACCCCAAACAAAGAGGACTTTGGTTTTTCCCCTTCCCAAGCTCTGAAGTCTGGAGGCTACGATGAGCATTTCAGGTCCATAGCATAACCTCAGGGCAGTGGGTTGAGGAAAAGTTTGTTTAACCACAAGGCACTGCAGGACACAGGAGGTGCTGCTGCCTCTGTCCAGGCACCACCAGCCAGGATCTGGTGTTCAAAGTCACACAAGGCTGAGAGCCTACCCCAGAGGGGATGTGTATGGGTTGTAAGGGTATACTTTCTGTGCCCACACATAGGAGTAAAGTCTGAGGACTGCTTTGAAGTAGGAGGAAGACTTAAAAAGGGAAGGGAAAGGAGCTTGTTTATTTGATTTTATTCCCCTTATTTACTTGGGTTTCTGTAATATTCCTTTAACTGGACATGCCTGGGGAAAGCATCCAGGTCTGTGTTTGTTCCCTTCCCTCTTCCCACAGCAGCAGATTATTTTTGCAACTTTTGGTGCTCTGCAAATAGCAGATTTGATCTTTTTATCCAGATCTTCCAAGTGCCTGTGTCAGCAGACAGCTCGGTGGGGCTTTGCTGTGGAAGAACTGTCAGGGTTATGCCATGGGCTGTAAACTGAGACAGAAAGAACCACCAGCAATTAAGGCAGAGTAGCTTAGAAGACCTTGCTGGATGATCCAGGTCTCTATACTCTGGCAAATGTGAGCTAATTCTGTGCTGCATTTCTCTACTAAAACCCACTCAAGAGTGCATTCACCAGCAGTGAACAGATATTTGGGGAGCACGGGTAGTGGAGTGCAAGGGTCTGCAGCAGAGGGCTGCAACAGTCACAGAAGGAGAACAAAAAGCAGGAAAATGTATTTATTTTCTTTCTTTTGATTTTTATCCTGCAGGGAGAAAGGTCAGACAGAGCAGGTCTGCCCCCATCCTCTCTTCCTCTTCCCCTCCCTTTCTGTCTAAAGCTTCCCCTGGAGGCTGTGAGAATATGTCCATACCAAACAGCATCTTCCCTCTCCAGGTCTCTGGAGACCAGCAGCAGCAACGCTCTGCTCTTTCTTTCTTCAACAAACACTGGCCAGGCCTTCCCAAAGAGCCAGCTGAGACACAGGCAGGAAAAAAACAAGCTCTGAGGGGAAGGAGTGGCCAAGGAAAACACTTGGGCAGCATGAGGGGTTTGGTGACGCAGCTCCGCAGCTGCGGAGTTCAATGACTTCTCAGCTGCCTCCAGCTGAGTTTGTGCTCTGCTCTCAAACTGTCTTCTACCTGCACAGCTTTAAGTAGCTGGGCATGATCAATTGATGCTTGCAGTCCCAGCAGCAGCTTGGGAAACGTATCAAACCCAAAGCCTAACAACTAACCCAGTACACAATAAGAAAAGGAAGGCTGAGCCCAGAGAGTGGTGGTGAATGGTGCCGCATCCGCTCGGCAGCTGGCACCAGAGGTGTGCCCCAGGGATCAGTGCTGGGACCAGGCCTGCTCAACATCTTTGTTGATGATCTGGATGAGGGGATTGAGTCCAGCATCAGTAAGTTTGCAGATGGCACCAAGCTAGGAGCAGGTGTGGAGCTGTTGGAAGGTAGGAGAGTCCTGCAGAGGGACCTGGCCAGGCTGGACGGGTGGGCAGAGGCCAATGGGATGAGATTGAACAAGGCCAAGGGCAGGGTTCTGCACTTTGGCCACAACAACCCCAAGCAGCACTACAGGCTGGGGACTGAGTGGCTGAGAGCAGCCAGGAAGAAAGAGGCTTGGGGGTGCTGGGAGAGAGTAGCTGAAGATGAGCCAGCAGTGTGCCCAGGTGGCCAAGAGAGCCAATGGCATCCTGGCCTGCGTCAGGAGCAGTGTGGCCAGTAGGTCAAGGGAGGTTATTCTGCCCCTGTACTCAGCACTGGTCAGGCCACACCTTGAGTGCTGTGTCCAGTTCTGGGCCCTCAATTCAAGAGAGATGTTGAGGTGCTGGAAGGTGTCCAGAGAAGGGCAACAAAGCTGGTGAGGGGCCTGGAGCACAAACCCTGTGAAGAGAGGCTGAGGGAGCTGGGGGTGTGCAGCCTGCAGAAGAGGAGGCTCAGGGCAGGCCTCATTGCTGTCTACAGCTACCTGAAGGGAGGTTGTAGCCAGGTGGGGTTGGTCTCTTCTGCCAGGCAACCAGCAACAGAAGAAGGGGACACAGTGTCAAGTTGTGCCAGGGGAGGTCTAGGCTGGATGTTAGGAGGAAGCTGTTGGCAGAGAGAGTGATTGGCATTGGAATGGGCTGCCCAGGGAGGTGGTGGAGTCACTGTCCCTGGTGGTGTTTAAGCCAAGCCTGGCTGAGGCACTTAGTGCCATGGTCTGGTTGATTGGCCAGGGCTGGGTGCTAGGTTGGACTGCCTGAGCTTGGAGGTCTTTTCCAACCTGCTTGATTCTATGATTCTATGAAAAGAATCCAAGAAGCCTTCACCCATCATCTCAGTAAGCTACTTTATGTCCAAGAAAGACATCAAGGTTAGATTCACTCAGGGAATCCAGGTCAGCTGAGGTGCTTTCAGAAAGCTCTGCCACTTCCTCTGGCTGCAGCAGTATCTGTGTCATTCCAGCTGAGAGGGTGACCCTCAGCTGCAGGAATAGAAGAGCAGGCTTTATTAATTGCCACTCAGCCCCCTGATGCTGGCCAGAGCTGCAGAGGTCAATTGCTCGGGCTGGAAACAGAGTCAGCATCTGCTCCTGCACTGAAATCTTCCAGTTAGAGACTAGCAGAAAGAAAATTTTAGGGCTAAAGGCTAAAGGAATTCTGATGTTTTGAAAAGCCCTTTGCAGCTTCTCAGGGATGCCAGATGAAGAGGAGAAATCAGTGGGCAGAAGCTATGGAGGCGCCAAGAGGCACAACACCCTCAGGGGAGACCTCATTGCTGTCTACAACTACCTGAGGGGTGGTTGTGGCCAGGAGGAGGTTGCTCTCTTCTCTCAGGTGGCCAGCACCAGAACAAGAGGACACAGCCTCAGGCTGTGCCAGGGGAGATTTAGGCTGGAGGTGAGGAGAAAGTTCTTCCCTGAGAGAGTCATTGGACACTGGAATGGGCTGCCCGGGGAGGTGGTGGAGTCGCCGTCCCTGGAGCTGTTCAAGGCAGGATTGGACGTGGCACTTGGTGCCATGGTCTGGCCTTGAGCTCTGTGGTAAAGGGTTGGACTTGATGATCTGTGAGGTCTCTTCCAACCCTGATGATACTGTGATACTGTGATAAATATATACATTATTGTTTTACTTCTTTCCCCCAAAAGCTCTGTCCTTAAGGGTTTTTTTTTCCTCCTGGGTTTGCAGTAAATGTTCTGAGTGCTTCTGAGATTCATTTATTTTTTTTTAACCTGGCTTCTTGCTGATCAGTGTCTTTAGTCTTGTTGGCATGGAGCTGAGCACTCACAAACAGAAACCGAATGTGGTGTGAAAATTGAGCTGCTTTGGGTTTGGGGTGTGTGATGGTTTGGGTGTTCCCCACCCCCCCACACACTTAAGAAAATCACTCAGACTAGACTCAGTCGATCTGGAAATGGAATGAAGCTTTATATTTACAGCTTAGCACAAGCTACAAGCAGGTATTTGCAATCTATACAGCTATAGACAGAAATAGGCAAGTTAAAAAGCAATACAGAAACACAGCAGCCCTCCCAGAAACCAGAGTCCCCAGGAGGGGCTCCCAACCACCCTTCCACCTTCTCCCCACTTCTCTGCCTTACCCTAGACTTTGCCTTACATTCAAGGTGAGTTTGGAGGGTCGGCCAGGGGGGTTAGGAAGCAGAAGGATTAGTCAGGCAGCAAGTTAAGTTAGAGAGAGAAGTTCATACAGCCCCAGAGCCCAGATATCAACTCTGTTATCTGTATTTATGTTCTTTTTATCCATCTCAGCAAGCCTATGAGTGCAGTAGCCATCACCATTGTTTCCTTTTCACAGCCTAGCATCTAATTCTTCTCACCAAAACATTCTAGCTAGCTTCAAACTAGCACACCTGGTTCCTTGCTGATCAGTGTCTTTAGTGTTGTGGGTCTGGAGCTGAACACCCACAAACAGAACGTTGAAGGAGCTGCTTTAGTTTTGGGGTGTTCCTGGTTGTTGGGTTTGGGGTTTTTTTTGCCTGACATCTTTAAGAGCAGATGCAGAGAAAGGATGAAATGTGAGTCAATCTTGGCAAGCTGAGAAAGAGCAGCCTCTGGAAGCAGGCTGGCAAAGGTCTGTACATCACCATCCCCCTTTGGAATAAAGCAAGCCTCTCTAGAGCCTGGTGACACCACCAGAGCAGTTTGAGAGCTGTGTTGGACAGAAATCCAGTCACCCTGGCACATCTTGCCCTGGTGGGCACCACAGGTTTGTCTCACTTGCAACAATATTTGCAAAACTTGCTTTTCAAACTGCTGTACCCCCCCAGGAATGGTAGATAATGAAGTAAAATCAATGTTTCCTCAGGGAGAAACGTAAACCTTGTCTGAAGTTGGCTTTGAAGTGGCCACTGTTACCATGACACAACATTTGTTTTGCATAGTAGCGAGGGAGTTGGACCCACCACAGACAGTTGCTGATGCTGTCAACCCTGGTGGCATGGAGTCAGGGTCTGACATGAGGGACTGAAGCACAGAGGTTCTCTAAATGATACTTGGAAGTTAGCTTGGCAGCTGGCAAAGCCCTTCCATGGCCCTTGGGTAGATTTCTGTGCTTCTGCTGGCTGCTGCAGGTCAGGCATGCATTTGCCCCTCTTTGTAACTGGGCAGGCTGTGAGAGTTTGCAGAGGCTGCTATTAATGACAGCAGCTGAGCAGAAGTTATCTAAGCCTTGCTACTGGTCAGGAACTTCCTTACCCACCTTCCTCGGACCACATGTGAGGACATGATTCTGCAGATGATAAATCAGCATAAACCAGAAGGATTTCTTCACAGAAAGGGTTATCAAATATGAGATTGGTCTGCCCAGGGCAGTGGTGGAGTCACCATCCCTGGAGGTGTTTAAGCAGCCTGTGGACCTGGTGCTTAGGGACATGGTTTAGGATTGACCCTAAATTGGGTTGAAGGCTGTACTGGATGATCTTGGAGGTCTCATCCAACCAGATGTTTTCTGTGGTTCCTTGTCTCCAGAAAGCACTCATTTAATGCTGCCTGTGTTCATAGAATCATAGACTCCACCAGGTTGGAAGAGACCTCCAAGATCAGCCAGTCCAACCTAGCATCCAGCCCTGTCCAATCAACCAGACCATGGCACTAAATGTCTCAGCCAGGCTTTTTGTGAACACCTCCAGGGATGGCAACTCCACCACCTCCCTGGGCAGCCCATTCCAATGCCAATCACTCTCTCTGGCATAAGCTTCCTCCTAACATCCAGCCTATACTTCCCCTGGCACAACTTGAGACTGTGTCCCCTTGTTCCTTTTCTAACAGGTAAAAAAATGCCCTGTTATCATCCTGGTCCTACTAGTGGCAGTTAGCTCTTGCAGCCTGGAGGGCCAACCAGAGCCTGGGCTGCATCAGAGGAAGTGTGGCCAGCAGGTTGAGGGAAGCGATTCTCCCCCTCTACTCCTCTCTGGTGAGACCCCACCTGGAATACTGCATCCAGTTCTGGAGCTCACATTACAAGAAGGATGTGGATGTGCTGAAGCATGTCCAGAAAAGGGCCACTGGGATGCTCAGAGGGCTGCAGCAGCTCTGCTGTGAGCACAGACTGAAAGAGTTGGGGCTGTGCAGTCTGGAGAAGAGGAGGCTCCCAGGTAACCTTCTTGTGGCCTTCCAGGATCTGAAAGGGGCCTACAAAAAAGCTGGGGAGAGAATTTTTAGGATATGAGGTGGTGTCAGGACTAGGGGGAATGGAGCAAAGCTGGAGTTGGGTAGGTTCAGGCTGGATGTGTGTTGGAAGTTGTTGAGCATGAGAGTGGTGAGAGGCTGGAATGGGTTTCCCAGGGAGGTGGTTGAGGCTCCATGGCTGGAGGTGTTTAAGGCCAGGCTGGATGGGTCTCTGGGCAGCCTGCTCTAGGGTAGGGTGTCCCTGCCCATGGGAGGGAGGTTTGGAACTAGCTGATCCTTGTGGTCCCTTCCAACTCTGACTGATTCTGTGATTCTCTGATTCTTCCTGGGGTAAGTAGTGTTTGGCTGATGGCTCATTTGATCCTGCTGGTCCTTCCCAACCACAGCGATTCATAGTGATCAGATGTTGTGCTGAGGGATTTGGTTTAGTCAAGGACTTGTCAGGGTGAAACTAAGGATTGGACTCGATGAGCTTGAAGGGCTTTGCCAAGCTAAGAAATGCTGTGACTCTGTTTAGCTGTCTGTGTCTCTCTGCAGTCCCATTCCTATGGCACCCAGCAGATGCAGGTGGCATGCCAGGAATACCTCAGGGATGACAGGACTCGCTGTGTGTGGCTCATGGGTACCACATTTCCTAGAGACTGACCACCAGACTCAGTTTGTCTGTGTGTGGCAATATCTGACACCACAGTGCTGGTTTGTCTCCTGATTTAGGGCAGAGAGAGTCAGAATGTAAACATCTTCCTCGGAGCAAAGATCGCCCACGAGTTCATTTCGACGCTTCAGATCACAGTGGCACATTTTGATCTTCATTTATCTGCCCAAAATCACACAGAGAAAATAATTTACAGCACAGAGCACACAGAGAGCCTGGAGAGAAGGTAGGGTGAGAGGTGATGTGGCCAGGCATTGAAACAGGCTGCCCAGGGAAGTGGTGGAATCACCATCCCTGGAGGTAGAAAAGAAATGTGTAGAGATGGCCCCTGGGGACATGATTTAATGGGCATGGTGGTGTTGGGCTGAAGGTTGGACTTGATGACTTTAGAGATCTTTTCCAACCAAAATGATTCTGTGATTCAATTCTATGGCTATTATTCCACATACTATAAAGCAGGGAAATGTGATGTTAAGTAGATGATGCAGTGAACCTCTGTCTATGTGAGTAGTAGGTAAAGAAATCTGACAAAGCCTCAGGCACATGTTGACATTTGGATGAATTATTAGTGTCAGCTCTATATATAAGGCAAAGAAATGCAGTTTCTCTCCATAGCATGTGTCTGAAGCTAAAACTGCCCCATTTTGAGACTGCTTCATGTCCTGTTCTTAAATGTGAAAGCTGCATGAAATGAAAGCTTGCTGCTTAATGAGGTGTAGCAGAGGTCTCTCTGCTCTTAGGGCCAAAGGTACTTCAGCTCATTCTCACTGATAATTCCCCATCTCTCTTGATGCCAACAGTAGCAAATAGAATGTTATATTGATCATCATCTACTGGGCAGGGCAGGTTGGATTTAGGCTGAAATACCCCCCTAAAAACCAGAAAATATCCCCCCAGTCACTTTGCTATTGGATTTTCTTCTGTGTGTTGTGTGCAGAGATCATAGAACCACAGAGTCATAGAATCAGTCAGGGTTGGAAGGGACCACAAGGATCAGCTAGTTCCAAACCTCCCTCCCATGGGCAGGGACACCCTACCCTAGATCAGGCTGCCCACAGCCTCATCCAGCCTGGCCTTAAACACCTCCAGCTATGGGGTCTCAACCACCTCCCTGGGCAACCCATTCCAGCCTCTCACCACTCTCATGCTCAACAACTTCCTCCTCACCTCCAGCCTGAGTCTCCCCACCTCCAGCTTTGCTCCATTCCCCCCAGTCCTGGCACTGTCTGGCAGCCTAAAAAGTCCCTCCACAGTTTTTTTTGTAGCCCACTTCAGATCCTGGAAGGCCACAAGAAGGTCACCTGGGAGCCTCTTCTTCTGCAGACTGCACAGCCCCAACTCTTTCAGTCTGTGCTCACAGCAGAGCTGCTGCAGCCCTCTGAGCATCCTCTTGGCCCTTCTCTGGACACACTCCAGCATCTCCACATCCCTCTTGTAATGGGGGCTGCAGAACTGGATGCAGTACTCCAGGTGGGGTCTCAGCAGAGCAGAGGGAGAGAATCAAGAGGATTACAGGAGGCTGCAGAGGCATAGAGGGTGTTTTGGGTTAAACTCAAGACCTAATCCCATGGCTGAAGCAGCAGTAATTTGAAAAACCATTTTTCAGCTGCTATGGTAAAGGTTTCTAAAACAGAGGAGAGGTTTACAATCTGTTACAACAGTGAATCAAAAGAACTCTGCTCATTTTCCATGTGGGGTCTCAGGAGTGAACACCACATTGCTCATTTGCAACAGGAGAATGATTGACAGTGCAGTGCAGTCAAGAGCCTGAAAGAGAGAAGAGGTAAATTAGTTACCCTCTGAATTAATCCTCAGCTGCTCCTCAGAGTTCTGGTCACTGGAGCTGGATCTGCTTAGCACACAAACTGTCTGTGGGTCCAGCACAAGTATTTCATAGAAACCCAGAGCCTGATCCTCAAACCTGTGAAGGAAAACATATGCTTGAAGTTAAGCCATGAAAAATGCATTGGTGAGCACTGCAGGCTGCACCATGCTTGGCTTCTCACCATGTGAGTGTTAAATCCTCCCTCCAAGTCTCTGCAAGTGGCTGCATGCAGTTTGCCAGTCCAACACCTATTCCATCTGCCACTGGTAGCAAGTCTGTAGTAGCTCTGATTCTACAAGTGCCCCCACACCTCATGAACTCCAGCTTGCACCCACTGTGGAGCATGCATGGTGCATTCAGACACATTCATTTTGCAGGCATATCTGCAGCCTATTCAAGTGCAGCAGGCAAAGAGGGGGAGATCATAGAATCATAGAATCAGCCAGGTTGGAAGAGACCTCCAAGATCATCCAGTCCAACCTAGCACCCAGCCCTAGCCAGTCAAACAGATCATGGCACTAAGTGCCTCATCCAGTCCTTTCCTGAACACCTCAGGGACGGTGCCTCCACCACCTCCCTGGGCAGCCCATTCCAGTGCCAATCACTCTCTCTGCCAACAACTTCCTCCTAACATCCAGCCTAGACCTGCCCTGGCACAACTTGAGACTGTGTGCCCTTGTTCTGTTGCTGCTTGCCTGGGAGAAGAGGCCCAACCCCACCTGGCTACAACCTCCCTTCAGGTAGTTGTAGACAGCAATGAGCTCTGCCCTGAGCCTCCTCTTCTGCAGGCTGCACACCCCCAGCTCCCTCAGCCTCTCCTCACAGGGCTGTGCTCCAGGCCCCTCACCAGCTTTGTTGCCCTTCTCTGGACACCTTCCAGCACCTCAACATCTCTCTTGAATTGAGGAGCCCAGAATTGGACACAGCACTCAAGGTGTGGCCTGAGCAGTGCTGAGTACAGGGGCAGAATAACCTCCCTTGTCCTGCTGGCCACACTGCTCCTGATCCAGCCCAGGATGCCATTGGCTCTCTTACCCACCTGGGCACACTGCTGGCTCATCTTCAGCCTACTATTTATCAGTACCCCCAGGTCCCTTTCTTCCTGGCTGCTTTCCAGCCACTCATTCCCCAGCCTATAGTGCTGCTTGGGGTTGTTGTGACCAAAGTGCAGAACTCTGCACTTGGCCTTGTTAAATCTCATCCATTGGCCTCTGCTCACCTATCCAGCCTGCAGGGCTCTCCTACCTTCCAACAGATCAACACCTATTCCTAGCTTGGTGTCATCTGCACACTTACTGATGCTGGACTCAATATAAAGGTCAGTATAAAGGACAGCAGAAAAATGACAGAAGTCTTCAGCAGGGAGATTGAAAACAATAAGTACCCCACAGCATCTTCTTGTTGCCTTGAATCCTGAGGCTGCTCTGACTCCTGCAATTAGATCAGCTCTTTCCCCAGTGACTTTCCTAAACCCATTTATGGTGATGCAGAAGGTAATATGCCCAATAATGGAAGATTAAGGAGAGTGCTATAGAATAGCTTTAATGTGATCCTCAATAGCATGCAATGAAATTCTCTCCTTTAGTGAGGAGCTATCAGATCTCACAAAATAACCTTTGCAGACCTCCTTGCCAGTGCTAAATAAAGCAGGCATGATTCTACTAAGACTATTGTTAGGGTTTTCCTTTCTGGGGCAAAAAGGAGCTCCCATTTTGAACACTAGACCTGGGCTGCAGCACAGTGGGGCTGCTGCCCTGCTGTGGACTGCAAACTCTTCACAGCCAAAGACTCCACTCTATGTGCACAGCCTGCAGCTGACAGCCAGAGCTGAGCTACTACTGAGCTCTAAATAAATGCTTTTGACTCTCAGCCTCACTCTGACCTGGCCTGGGCCTGTGGTTTGATAGATTTCCCAAAAGCTTGGAGAATTCAGTGTGCCTGGCATATGGCTCAGTGCACCCAGCAAGAGGCTGGGAATATGCTTCCCCCCCACCTCCTTCTTCCTCATCAATAGTAAAAGGCTTCACTTCATGAGATTTCACTCCCTCTGTGGTGTTCTCCAGCACAGACCAGAGTGTAACAGTGGAGCCACAGAGGTAGAAGTCAGTGAACATGAGTAGTCACGGACTGAGTGGGTCTGGGATCAATCTTACAGCTTGCAGGTAAACCCTCATCTCCATTTCAGCTCCTTTGATCTTCCCTTGAAGTCCTTATGCCAGTGCAGGCTACAGGCAGTATCTGTACAGGCTGCACCCTGTGTGCTCGCTCAGTAAGAGCAGGAGGGAACAGCAATTGCTTCACTTCTGTCCTTCCTGGAACACAGACACCATGGAAAAGGGGTTTGTTTAGTTTGGTTGGGTTTTCTCCATGTCTTTTTTTTCCTTCCCTTCCACACAGGAGGTGGCTTTGGTTCCATTCAGCCCAGATGACCTTTAAGCTCTCAGCAGATCGCTTTTCTGGATTCCAATGAAGCTGTTAGCTAATCACACTGGAAGCAAGAATGGGCAAAACTGGAATTCCTTACTCAGTGTCCTGTGAGTGCTATGTGATTCCTGTCCAAGGAGGAAAAAATAAGACCTGATTAGATTAGATGGTAAGGGCTAGAGTCTGAGAAGCTATCTCAGACTAAGATACAGTCTGAGAGAGTTTCTAAGCCTAAACTGAAGCCCAGCACTGCTATTCTGAAACACCTCAAGTGCTCAGAAACATCTGACCTCCAGGGACGTGCACACTTCCAGCTACACAGAATCATAGAATGGTTTATGTTGGAAGGGACCTCAAAGGTCATCCAGTTCCAACCTCCTGCCATAGGCAGGGACACCTCCCACTAGAACAGGCTGCCCAAAGCCTCATCCAACCTGGCCTTGAACACCTCCAGGGAGGGAGCAGCCACAACCTCCCTGGGCAACCTGTGCCAGTGTCTCACCACCCTCACTGCAAAGAACTTCTTCCTAACATCCAGTCTAAATCTCTCAGTGTAAACCCACTTCTGCATCCTTTCTGTGTCAATGCAGTTGTGATGAGACTAAGGCTTGTAGTTAAGCTCACCATGTAGGATGTTGGAATTTCTGGTCCACAGCTTGCTTGTAGAGATTAAAGGTTGGACTGGATGATCTTGGATGTCTCTTCCAACCTGGTTGATTCTATGATTCTATGACTTTGGAGGGGTGCTGTGCTGTGGTATTATTTTCTGGTTGCATGTGGTGGTTTCCTCTTTCTTTAACCCCCTCCAAACAACAATGACACGTTTATGAGGGAGTGTACCCTTCAATACAGCATCCTTCTGACCCTGCCACTTGCCCAACAAATCTGGACCCAGGCATTGGTTCCATTTGTTGGTTAAAGGAGTTCCTGTTGACATCTCTCATCTCCTAGGAAATTGGCTTAACAAGATCACTATCAGGGAAAATGACAATGACAGAGAGGAAAAGGACTGAAGAATTCTCAGTTCTGAATGAGGACACAGCAACTGTCACAGGATCAGAGAATGGTTTGGATTGGAAGAGACCTTTAAAGGTCATCTGGGCCAACAGCACTGCACTGCACCATCAGCTCGATCAGATTGCTCAGAATCCCATCCAGCCTAACCTGGAATGATTCCAGGAATGAGGCATCTACCATAGCTCTGGGCACTCTGGGGCAGGGTCTCACTGTGCTCATCGTAGAAGTGGCCAAACACAGTTTTAGTGAGATGCTCCTTAGGTGCTCAGGATCTGGCATAGAGTTCTGGACTTGGCTCTGGGAGCAGGTACTGCACAGCACATCACCCAGACATGAAGTCCTTGTGTTAGTATCAACTTTGGAGTTCTTTGTGCTTTCCTCTTTCATTCTTCTTCCTTTGGTGTGCTTTGTTATTGGCCATTTTAAAAGAGCTTTCTGTAATAGCAGTGGAAGTGAGTCCTGACTGGAACAAAGTCTTAAATCAGTGTGAAATGCTCTCAGAAAGAGGCTGTCTATACACAACCTTTCTTCTTTGTGGGTGGCTCTAGAGAATAATGATCCTATTGCTTATACAAAGGCAAGAGGGCAAGAGAGGAGGAGAAAGATGGCCCAGCTGTAAGCATCAATGTAAGCAGCTCAGGGAGGAACAGGGTAATGCAAACACAGTGCCAGGAGAGGGAAGCCACTTCATTAGAAGCATCTGGCATGCAGAGAAGTAGGATATTTTGGCACCATCAGAAGCTTTATCAAGACTTAGCCATGTAAGGCTGCATTGATTGCTATTTATAGCATCAGCTGAGAGGGGGTATGGAAATTATACCAGGAACCTCATTAGTAACAGCATGAGAGCCATGGCCAACCACCCTGCTCCAGTGATCTTGTTCCTTCCGTAGCACAGCCACAGCAAACACCAGTGAGAGATCTCCTCAGGGTCTTTTAGCCTTATTAGGGAGGAAACAGATAAAAATGGAGAGCAACTACCATAGTGACCAGGCAAGAGCTGTCAGGGGTACCTGCAACCTGCCCTTTCTACAGCCACAGCAGTGTATTGCCATCCCTCCTGCCCTCCTCTCCAGTGGAAAGCAGGTTTCTCTTTCCTTCAGATACGAGACCATGGAAAAGGGAAAGGTTTCTAGAGATAAAGCATTTTAAATCCGTGGTTCTTTTCTTCAGAGGAGAGTGTACTATAAAGTGCAACATATGGCATTTGTAGATGTTATCTGCTGTCAGAAGCATAGAAATGTTTTGGTTGGAAGAGACCTTTATGATCATCAGGTCCCAGCACAGCCAATCAGCACAACATCTGCACAACCTTTAAACACCTCTATGGATGCTGGCTCTACCACCTCCCTGAGCAGCCTGTTCCAGTGCCTCACAACTCATAGAATCATAGAATCAAGCAGGTGGGAAGAGACCTCCAAGATCAGCCAGTCCAACCTAGCACCCAGCCCTAGCCAGTCAACCAGACCATGGCACTAAGTGCCTCAGCCAGGCTTTGCTTCAACACCTCCAGGCATGGTGACTCCACCACCTCCCTGGGCAGCCCATTCCAATGCCAATCACTCTGGTGCAGCTTGCAGAGTTTACCTCTGCTCCTGTCACTTGTAACTTGGGTGAAGAGACTGACTGACCTCCACCTTGCTACAGACTCCCTTCAGGGAGCTGTAGGCAGCAATGAGGTCTCCCCTCAGTCTCCTCTTCTCCAGACTAAACAAACCCAGTTCCCTTAGCTGCTCCTCACAAGACTTTTTCTCTAGACCCTTCACCAGATTCATTGCCCTTTTCTAGGCCTGGTCTTGAGCTTCAATGTCCTCCTTATAGCATCTTTGCAAGTTATATATTGCAAGCATTTAGTGTGGTGAAATCTGGCATGAAATGGTTTTAATTGTAAAACTCATCACTTTGGGAACTTGTCCTTCTTGCAGGCACTTATTGTCCTTAACTAGGTCACCTTCTAGTGAGCCAAGTCAAAGAGATGGCTGATTTATTGCTTAAGCCAAGATGCCACCAATTAGTGTTGTCTGTGTAATACAAACACCACTACAGGTGGCACAGATCTGACCCAGCCCTGATTTCCAGGCACTCTGTATCTGCTGTGGCCTCCTTTGGAATGTTTGGTGTGCTCATGGGGTGTTTTTACTTCAAAAAAGCCCTTGTTCAGGTCTGAGTAGCTGCTGTGTCTGTCACACTGCCTCTTGGCAAGGGGAAAGCTGACAGAGGCTTGGGTTTCAAAGGGCTGGAAGTGCTGCTATTGGGTATTTGAGGGCTTTGGTACTTGGAATCATAGAACAGTCAGGGTTGGAAGGGACCACAAGGATCATCTAGTTCCAGCCCCCCTGCCATGGGCAGGGACACCCTACCCTAGATCAGCCTGCCCACAGCCTCATCCAGCCTGGCCTGAAACACCTCCAGCCATGGGGCCTCAACCACCTCCCTGGGCAACCCATTCCAGCCTCTCACCACTCTCATGCTCAACAACTTCTTCCTCACCTCCAGCCTCACTCTCCCCACCTCCAGCTTTGCTCCATTCCCCCTAATCCTGGCACTGTCTGGCAGCCTAAAAAGTCCCTTCCCAGCTTTTTTGTAGGCCCCCTTCAGATCCTGGAAGGCCCCAGGAAGGTCACCTGGGAGCCTCCTCTTCTCCAGACTGAACAGCCCCAACTCTTTCAGTCTGTCCTCATAGCAGAGCTGCTGCAGCCCTCTGAGCATCTCAGTGGCTCTTCTCTGGACACACTCCAGCATCTCCACATCCCTCTTGTAATGAGGGCTCCAGAACTGGATGCAGTACTCCTGCTGAGGTCTCACAAGAGTGGAGTAGAGCAGGAGAATCACCTCCCTCGCCCTGCTGGCCACATTTCTCCTGCTGCAGCCCAGGCTCTGGTTGGCTTTCTGGGCTGCAAGTGCACACTGCTGGCTCATGTTGAGCTTCTCGTCCACCAGCACCCCCAGGTCTCTCTCCTCAGGGCTGCTCTCCAGCCACTCACTGCCCAGCCTGGATTTGTGCTTGGCATTGCCTTGACCCAGCTGCAGGACCTTGCACTTGGTCTTGTCCAACCTTATGAGGTTGGCTTGTGCCCACCTCTCCAGCCTGTCCAGGTCCCTCTGGATGGATCCCTGCCCTCCAGTGTGTCTGCTGCACCACACAGCTTGGTGTGTTCAGCAAACCTGCTGAGGCTGCACTCAGTTCCACTGTCCATAGCACTGACATGGACTTAGCATATTTGCAGACTGCACCACCAGTGGGGAGAGACCAAACCTGAGGAGTCTCAGTCTGTGCAAAGAGCAGGGCTGCAAAAATATTACTGGAAAGAAGAATCATGGCTCCAAGTGCAGAATTTTCCCTGTGTGCTCTCTATGGCCTAGTGTCTGCCTTTAATAACATATCCAGATTCTGTTAAACTCAAACTCCTGTGCAATCTGACTTTAATCTGTTAGTTTCACATCAGGTAGATGAGTGGAAAAAGACATGTAACAGCACTGTGATTTGAAATGCTGCATTCCTGGGGGAGTCTGTTAATTTTCAAAGGTTACAGCTGAGGCTGGATCTGAGCAACTGGGATAGAAGTTAACAGCTTGAGAGGTTTCAGAATTAAGCCTTATCTGAGTGGGATTTAAAGGTTTGGGTTGTTTTTGACTAAGGTTTAGCTCACATTCTGTACTGGCCTTAATTGTTTCATTTACTAGCTGCTTTATTGGTAGTAAAGTCAGCAATAAAAGGTATATGAAATACATCTGGGTCAGGAGCTGAAACAGCTGATTTGAGTTGCCTCTCCACTTCGGTGCAGTCCTTCCTAATTGCTTTACCTCTGAACTTTTCTTCTCTGAGGGTTAATCACCCAGGAGAATTCACCCTTGACAGCCTCATTCCTGTCTGGAGTTCCATGATGCTCAAGAAGTGCATCCATCCATTTTCTTCCCCTGAGCTGAATGTCACTTTAGAACATTCTCTTGTCATCAGATTGGAGAGTGCAGAAAAACTGACATGGCCAGACCTTGAATATGCTACTTTCAGGTGGGATCTGAGTTTGATCACAGATCAGAGAGCACATTGGGTTTGAAAGGGACCCCTGAAGGCCATCTTGTCCAACCCCCTTGCAGTGAGCAGGGACACCTCCAACTAAAGCAGAATTCCCTTTCACAGAATTACAGAAACATCCAGGTTGGAAAAGACCCTCGGGGTCACCAAGTCCAACCTATGAGCCTACTATACAAGCTTCAGCTTAAAACATATCCCTAAGCACCACATCCAAACCACCCTTAAACACATCCAGGCCAGTCAACCAGACCATGGCACTAAGTGCCTCAGCCAGGCTTTCCTTGAACATCCCCAGGGATGGTGACTCCACCACCTCCCTGGGCAGCCCATTCCAATGCCAATCACTCTCTCTGCCAACAACTTCCTCCTAACATCCAGCCTAGACCTCCCCTGGAACAACTTCAGACTGTGTCCCCTTGTTCTATTGCTGCTTTCCTGGCAGAAGTGACCAACCCCACCTGGCTACAACCTCCCTTCAGGTAGCAGTAGACAGTAATGAGGTCTGCCCTGAGCCTCCTCTTCTGCAGGCTGCACACCCCCAGCTCCCTCAGCCTCTCCTCATAGGTTTTGTGTTCCAGGTCCCTCACCAGCTTTGTTGCCTTTCTCTGGACACCTTCCAGCACCTCAACATCTCTCTTGAATTGAGGAGCCCAGAACTGGACACAGCACTCAAGGTGTTCTTCTTAATCCTTCCTCTTCATTGCTAAAACCCAGGTGAAGGCACATCACATCTTTTCAAACGTCTGGGTGGCAATTGTGTTTTCCTTGCCAGTGCAGAAATGCTTCTGCATCATTTATCCATGGCACTGCTTCCTCTCCTGGACATTATTACATTTGCAGACCCACCTGAGGATTCCTAGTAGACTTTTTTTACTGAGAAACTGCCTGCAACGTGCATTTGTCTGCAACCCAGAGAGTGTCTCTTCTTTCCTGATGATGCTTTTTGCTGCTTCCTTTAAGATTAGGCTTCTGTAATCAGAAATTCCAAATCCCCACCCCAAGCCTTTTTAACATCCCCTCTTCTAACATGGCACTAAGTGACTCAAGTTTGTAATCTCTGTTCCACAGCTGTTGAAAAGGGAATCACCTTGTGGTTCTCAAATGGTGGCAGAGGATTCCATGGCTCCTGCTAACTGCACTTGAGGTGCAGCAGCCAGACGTTAAACATCCTGTGCCTCCCTTTTGTGCAAACATTGGCTTGCAAACCACCAAGTTCAGTGGCCTTCAGAACCCCCCCTAACCACCTGGCTACTGTTACAAACCAGACCTCCAAGCCAAAGCTCAGTACATAAGTGACCATGTGGGAGATGTGGGTTGAGGATCATGCCCAGGCTATGACTAACACCTGAGCTGCTGTGACAGCTGGCAGCCAAAGGAAGCTCTGCACACAGCACTTGATAAGCACAGAGGGAGGGGAGCAGCACATCAAAGAACCCAATAAGAAAGGTCAACAGCAGTTTATTTATAACTTCCAAGTCATTGCTCCTTTTAGTGCTTAAAAAGGTACCTGGTACACAGCACCACAAAGGAGAGGTTTCTGCTTTCCTAGAAGCACATTGCATTTCCTCCACGAATGCTTCTCAGGCCACTGAGTCACAGCTTTAGCATTGCTCTGGGCAGGTTTTTGATGTGTGTACCTCAAATTTGTGATCATTCCATTCTCATTTGTTACCTAGGGACTTATGTATGACATCTGTTAGCAGGACATTTGAGGGTTTGAACTGTAAATCAGACTTGATTCTTGAAAGTATGCCTGGTACCTAAGTTAGAGAGAGAAATTCCCAGCACAAACAAGAACCTCACAAGATAGGTGCCATCAGCTGAGACATGAACATTTCCCTTTGCAAAGTCATTGCTGGGTACCCATTAGAGTCAGGGAAAGAGCAGTGTTGTGCTTTAGTTGAGTTACAGTGCGAGGGCATGGAACAGGTCATCTTGAGTGCCATCACAAAGCACCTATAGGATGGCCAAGGGATCAGGCCCAGCCAGGAGGGGTTTAGGAAGGGCAGGTGCTGCCTAAGCACCCTGAGCTCCTTTTATGATCAGGTTACCTGCCTGGTGAATGTGGGGCAGGCTGTGGATGGAATCTGTCTGGACTGCAGCAAAGCCTTTGACACCATCTGCCAGAGCAAGCTCCTGGCACAGCTGCAGCTCCTGGCTTGGACAGATTCACTCTGATATGGGTCAGGAACTGGCTGGAGGGCTGGGCCTAGAGAGTGGTGGTGAATGGTGCCACATCCAGCTGGCAGCTGGCACTGGTGGTGTGCCCCAGGGATCAGTGCTGGACACAGTCCTGTTTCATTTATTGATAATCTGGACAAAGAGATTGAGTCCTGCATCAGAAAGTTTGCAGATGACACCAAGCTAGGAGCAGGTGTTGATCTGTTGGAAGGTAGGAGAGCCCTGCAGAGGGACCTGGCCATGCTGGATGGGTGGGCAGAGGCCAATGGGATGAGATTTAACAAGGTCAAGGGCAGGGTTCTGCACTTCGGCCACAACAACCCCAAGCAGCACTACAGGCTGGGGCCAGAGTGGCTGGAAAGCAGCCAGGAGGAAAGGGATCTGGGGGCGCTGGTAGATAGTAGGCTAAAGATGAGCCAGCAGTGTGCCCAGGTGGCCAAGAGTGCCAATGGCATCCTGGCCTGTATGAGGAACAGTGTGGCCAGCAGGACAAGGGAGGTTATTCTGTCCCTGTACTCAGCACTGGTCAGGCCACACCTTGAGTGCTGTGTCCAGTTCTGGGCTCCTCAATTCAAGAGAGATGTTGAGGTGCTGGAATGTGTCCAGAGAAGGGCAACAAAGCTGGTGAGGGGCCTGGAGCACAGCCCTGTGAGGAGAGGCTGAGGGAGCTGGGGGTGTGCAGCCTGCAGAAGGGAAGGCTCAGGGCAGACCTCATTGCTGTCTACAACTGTCTGAAGGGAGACTGTAGCCAGGTGGGGGTTGGTCTCTTCTGCCAGGCACCCAGCAACAGAACAAGAGGACACAGTCTCAAGTTGTGCTGGGGGAGGTCTAGGCTGGATGTTAGGAGGAAGTTGTTGGCAGAGAGAGTGATTGGCATTGGAATGGGCTGCCCAGGGAGGTGGTGGAGTCACCGTCCCTGGAGGTGTTGAAGCAAAGCCTGGATGAGGCACTTAGTGCCATGGTCTGGTTGAGTGGCCAGGGCTGCGTGCTAGGTTGGACTGGCTGAGCTTGGAGGTCTCTTCCAACCTGGTTGATTCTGTGATTCTGTGATTCTATGATTCTTAAAATAGGAGCTAGAGACGTGAAAGGATTTTAGATATGATGTAGAGTTTCCTAGAGAGGTAGTGACAGGCAGGGAGGGAGTCTGATGAAGTAGATAAGGGAGGAAATGCCATTTAGGCAGATTGGAAATCTGGGGTAATGTGGTGAAAAGGAACAGCCTGTGTCTGGCAAATGTCGCAGAGCTGAAATTCTTTTGGCTAGCTTTGGGCAGAGAAGAGCCAAAACTGAGAGCAGGCTCTGGTGAGGACCGCCCAAAAAGAACTGGAATGGAAAAAAAACTCCCAAAGCACTTTCCAAGCCTCCCAGATTCCTGCGTCAGGGATGTGCAGAGCTCATCACCGCCTGCTCTGCATGGAGCTGGAGCTGCTGAGGTAGTGTCTCAGCTTCAGTGTGCACCTAGCAGCTGTGGTGCACACACAGAGTGTGCTGGAGGACAGGAAAGATGAGTGCCCAGTGCTTGTGCAGAGAAAGAAGCCCTGTTTCTTTGGCTGGATCCTGCTGTTTGCCCACCAGCCCTCAACACTCAGCTTGCTGAGGTAGTGTCTGAGCTTCAGCGTGCACCCAGCAGCTGTGGTGCACACACAGAGTGTGCTGGAGGACAGGAAAGATGAGTGCCCAGTGCTTGTGCAGAGAAAGAAGCCCTGTTTCTTTGGCTGGATCCTGCTGTTTGCCCACCAGCCCTCAACACTCAGCTTGCTGAGGTAGTGTCTGAGCTTCAGCGTGCACCTAGCAGCTTTGGTGCACACACAGAGTGTGCTGGAGGACAGGAAAGATGAGTGCCCAGTGCTTGTGCAGAGAAAGAAGCCCTGTTTCTTTGGCTGGATCCTGCTGTTTGCCCACCAGCCCTCAACACTCAGCTCCCTCTCTGCTGGAGAGATGTTACCATCGGAGCAGCTGTGGTGTTTCAGCACAGCAGCTAAAATGAAATCACATGAAACTCTCTAACTTCTTATTTCCCCATTCCTGCAAAGTCTCCTTTCTGGTTCATAAAAACATCTTGAGTTGCCCTCAGCTTTTCATGACCTACATTCCATGCATTAGATAGTTTCTCCCTGCTCCCCCCCCTGCTCCTCCTCTCCAGTGACAGACACCCAAGGACAAAATGTCAATAATATTTTCCCAGAAATAGGGATGATGAACGTCTGAGTCAGGGACAGAGAAACCAAAGGGTGTGTAAACAAAACAAGCCCAGAAAGAGCAGAAGTATGCTGGAGAATCCCTTGGAGCTTGTTGTCTCCATAATTGCACAGGAAGGTTTGGTCAGTGTGTTCAGTATCCAATGGGTGTCATTTGCCTCTCAGAGCTTTGGGGGGGTGAAATAAGCATTGTTTCACCACTGAAGGATACTGCTTAATTAGGCATCTTCATTCTAGTCTCTGGTTCTTTGCTATGTGCATTGGAATGGAGGGAAGCTGGAGATGGGGAGGTTCAGACTGGATGTGAGGAGATAGTGAATCATAGAATCATAGAATCAAGCAGGTTGGAAGAGACCTCCAAGATCATCCAGTCCAACCTAGCACCCAGCCCTATTCAGTCAACCAGACCATGGCACCGAGTGCCTCAGCCAGGCTTTGCTTGAACACCTCCAGGGAAAGCAACTCCACCACCTCCCTGGGCAGCCCATTCCAATGGGAAATCACTCTCTCTGTGCACCTATATCCAAATCTGGATTTTGAGTGTTCTGTGAGAGGAGCTGGAGAGCTTCTGGAGATTTATTGAGCAAAGCTGGAGGTGGGTAGAGTCAGCCTGGATGTGAGGAGGAAGTTGTTCACCATGAGAGTGGTGAGAGGCTGGAATAGGTTGCCCAGGGAGGAGATTGAAGCCTCATGGCTGGAGGTGTTCAAGGCCAGGCTGGATGAGGCTGTGGCCAGGCTGCTCTAGGGTAGGGTGTCGGGGAGTTTGGAACTAGATGATCCTTGTGGTCCCTTCCAACCCTGACTGATTCTATGATTCTATGACTGTAAGAGCCAAGACATTAGCTGGAAAATGTGGATGAATCCACTGTGCTATGATTTGTCTCTCCAGTCTCATTCAGGAGAAATGATTACAGATTGAGCTAGCTCATCCACTTGTTGTAGCAGATCAGCTGCACAGACTTCAGCAGAACATGTCTGATGACTTCACTGGCTGGATGGAAAAGTGTTTAGTTGGAGTTGTAGATCAGCAAAGCTCCAGCCAGTTTGCTGCGATTCAGGCATCGCTGTGTCCAGAGAAGTTTGCCCTCAGATTCTGTCAGATGCTTCCTGCTTCTCACACTAAGAGTTGCTTTTTGAGGGTAAGTCTGTGGGCTGTGGATGGTTCAAGTAAAGTGAGATCCCAAATTGTGTTGCATACACAAGAAATTTAATGATATGAACTTATCCCACAGGCGTCTGAGAGGTGTGGATCTGTTGGAGGGTAGGAGAGCCCTGCAGAGGGACCTGGCCAGGCTGGATGGGTGGGCAGAGCCAATGGGATGAGATTTAACAAGGCCAAGGGCAGGGTTCTGCACTTTGGCCACAACAATCCCAAGCAGTGCTACAGGCTGGAGACAGAGGGCTGAGAGCAGCCAGAAAGAAAGGGACCTGGGGGTGCTGGGAGAGAGTAGCTGAAGATGAGGCAGCAGTGTGCCCAGGTGGAAAAGAGAGCCAATGGCATCCTGGGCTGGCTCAGGAGCAGTGTGGCCAGCAGGACAAGGGAGGTTATTCTACCCCTGCACTCAGCACTGCTCAGGCCACACCTTGAGTGCTGTGTCCAATTCTGGGCTCCTCAATTCAAGAGAGATGTTGAGATGCTGGAAGGTGTCCACAGAAGGGCAAACAAGCTGGTGAGGGGCCTGGAACACAAACCCTATGAGGAGAGGCTGAGGGAGCTGGGGGTGTGCAGCCTGCAGAAGAGGAGGCTCAGGGGGGGACCTCATTGCTGTCTACAACTACCTGAAGGGAGGCTGTAGCCAGGTGGGGGTTGGTCTCTTCTGCCAGGCAACCAGCAACAGAACAAGGGGACACAGTGTCAAGTTGTGCCGCCAGGGGAGGTCTAGTCTGGATGTGAGGAGGAAGTTGTTGTCAGAGAGAGTGATTGGCATTGGAATGGGCTGCCCAGGGAGGTGGTGGAGTCACTGTCCCTGGAGGTGTTGAAGTAAAGCCTGACTGAGGCACTTAGTGCCATGGTCTGGTTGACTGCCTAGGGCTGGGTGCTAGGTTGGACTGGATGATCTTGGAGGACTCTTCCAACCTGGTTGATTCTATGGTTTCCTAAGAAGATGCCTTTAGACACCAAAATCTTCAGTTCATTGACGCTCTGAGTGCAAAGAATCAGTGTGTGTGCAGTGCATGGGCTCCCTTTGAACAGCAGGGGGAAATGAGACCTCTTGGCAAACATAGCACAAATATTAACCAAGGAGAAGATTAATGCTAACCAGTGGGAAAAACTAAGAATGGGGGTTTTATGTCTTCTGAACACTATCCCCCTCTGGAGCATAGGCTGGATCCAAGCCTGCAGAATGGTGAATCCATCCATTTTTGAGCCTAGGATCTTCTGTGGCTAGATATTTCCATCTGCTTTTGGAAAGAATGCTCATGCTTCCCTTTGAAAATAGGTGAGGATGAAATTGGTGCCCCTGTTTATACAGCTGCCCTATTCTTGCAGAGCTGGTCCAAACAGACACTGGATGTAGGACATCTGATTGTGTTCATACTAGACAGCAGTGCCCTTGGCCTTCTGGGCTGTGCTGTGCTGGAGCTCACTGTGACATGAGGAGTCCAAAGTCCAGCAGAGAGCAAAACCAGAAGGAGAATGCAGCCTGGGGCTCCTGTGGAGGGGACAGTTGTGGCTATTTTTTTGTTCTGGCATAGAATCATAGAATCAAGCAGGTTGGAAGAGACTTCCAAGATCATCCAGTCCAACCTAGCACCCAGCCCTATCCAGTCAAACAGACCATGGCACTAAGTGCCTCATCCAGGCTTTTCCTGAACACCTCCAGGTGTTGGTCTCTGCTGCCAGGCAAGCAGCAACAGAACAAGGGGATGCAGTCTCAAGTTGTGCCAGGGAAGGTCTAGGCTGGATGTTAGGAGGAGGTTGTTGGCAGAGAGAGTGATTGGCATTGGAATGGGCTGCCCAGGGAGGTGGTGGAGTCACCATCCCTGGAGGTGTTGAAGCAAAGCCTGGATGAGGCACTTGGTGCCATGGTCAGGTTGACTGGCTAGGGCTGGGTGCTAGGTTGGACTGGATGGTCTTGTAGGTCTCTTCCAACCTGCTTGATTCTATGATTCTATGACTCTTTTCCAAAGTTTCTTTTCAGACAGTGTTTGTTCTCCAGAGGCTTGCTCTGTAATGATCAGAGGAACTGAATGATCTTGGAGTTCTCTTCCAACCTGGTTGATTCTAGGATTCTGTGACTTGATGATCTTAAAGGTCTTTTCCAACCTTAATGATTCTGTGAGCAAAGGCCTATTTGTTATTTTTCCCCTGACTTTGTGGTTTAGGCTATGTCCTAGCTGAGGATCACTGTTCTTAGGAGGTAGGTCACTGGACAGTGTGAACTCTCTTTTCCTGATTCCATACAACATCAGTCAGGTCTGAGCATCTTTCAGCAAAAGGTCACCAGAATTCCTATATGTGCAGGGCAGACTTGTTTAAGGCACTCCTGATGGTGATGTAGCCATGGGGACAGTTAAATCCACCAGAGGAACAGTGACCAACTTTTGGACAGAGAGGAACAGTGCCATCTTAAAGTACAATACTCATTCCTGCCTAGACTTGACATCTTATTGCTTCTCTTGCAAAGAAGCAGAGGTATTTAGTTTTGTGTCACTGCTGAACTCAGCAAGGTGCTGTCAAGCAGTTTAATGATTTACAGCAGAAGTAAATGGACATAATTTATAGGGAGCAGCTGTAAAGCAGGAAAATGCACATAGATCACCAATGGGTTTCACAGCTACTATCTGGCAACAGCAAATGAAGATATTTAGGAAGCTGAGTATCCATTGCAGGCTGAAAAAGAACTTTGTTGTGACTCCCAGCTCGTTACTTGGTGTCTCACCTTCTCCAGAATGTTCCTATGACTGCATCGCTTCTCCTGGCCTCCTTATTCCTTGTCCAGCCCAAGTTCCATTCCTCCAGCAAAGGTTTAAGTCGTTGTTCACTCATTTTCAGATTGTCATTTTCCTCAGTGATCTCTCTTTGTCCCCTTTTCTATTCTTACTAGAGCATTTCTCTCTGCTCCTTCACATCCCAATTCAAGTTTCATTTACAGCACTTATTTTTTTTCTGCACCAAAATGTTTGTGCCCCCAAAAGGAGGCAATCTGGAAAAGCCAACCCAGCTCTCACTCTGAAAGCCTGGGACTGAAAACAACTGGTGAGAAGCTTCAGGCTGGTCAATGAAGACAGAAGCTGTGCTGGTTAGTTTGTGTTGAAGTAGAGCCTGGATGAGGCACTTAGTGCCATGGTCTAGTTGACTGGATAGGGCTGGGGGATAGGTTGGACTGGCTGAGCTTGGAGGTCTCTTCCAGCCTGGTTGATTCTATGATTCTATGGAACAGAAGCTGTTCTGCTGAGCCCATTCAATCTGTTCTTTCATAGTATTTTATCTTGTAAAACTTTGTCTAGATTTGGTGGAAAACAGTGAAAACATGCTGCTTGTAAGAAAAAAACCATGACTTTTTTACTGTGTTTCCAACCCACGTTGCAGCAAAGCTCCCAGCTCCTTCAGGAAAATATCTGTGTGCTTGTCATGCTGCAAAAAACCATCTCATTTCCCCACTTCTGTTCTTGGAGAAAGCTGAACAGTTGCACAATTTTGGCTGATGCTTGCCAGTAAAATTCAGCCTTAAGGCTAAATTTTCTGAGCAACGTGGAGAGTTTTAGCCCAAATGGTTCAGGTCTGGCAAGGCTTTATAAGCTGTTGGATGCAGAGTCTTGTAAGTGGAAGTGTTGGGAAAGATTAATTGTGGGCAGTGCTACCAACTCCACCTATAGAACATCTGAAGTCTACTCTTAGGTCTATAAATTAGGTCATGCTGCCATGGTTTAGTGGCTCTGGTGGTCTTAAGTTTATGGTTGGACTCAATGATCATAGAATCATAGAATTAACCAGGTTGGGAGAGACCTCCAAGCTCATCCATTCCAACCTAGCACCCAGCCCTAGCCAATCAACTAGACCATGATCCTAGAGGACTCTTCCAGGTGAAGCAATTCTGATTCTGTAACAGTAAAACTATAGCCAAAACGTTTGTTTTCTTTTGTCAAATCTGAAATGTCATTAAAAGCTTTACAGCCTTAAGCTGGTTTCTAAATGTAGGGTCTGACTTTGCAGAGTATCCTAAGCAGGGCCAGAAGTCAGCACTTTGCAGTTGTGGTGTCAGTATTCCCACAGAGGTTTATTGGCAAACTTCCCCACCTTGATCTGCTAAAAAAGCATTTTGTGGGAGTTCCTCTGCTCTGCAGGTCATGCTCTGAAATCCCTTCTCAGACCTCGTGGGGACCAATCTCACTGAAGTCAGGTTTTCCTGAGGGAGCATTAAGCAAGAAGTGAGTAAGGACCTCTGTGTGAAGAAACCTCTTGACTGTAACTCCATTCCTTCAGCGTGGTTTCTGTGATGTTTTTATGATAAGGAAGGGCAGGGGCAGGGTGTGCACATGGAGGTGGGAGTAGGAGAGCAGTGTAATAATTAACATCTAGCAGACCTAAATTCCTTCTCTGGAAAGCAGCTGTTGAAAGGATGAAAACAGTGAAGAAAGAGCACAGTTGTTTTCAGACAAACAGGTCCAGCAATGCTTGTGTTGAAACTGTGGTGGGCAAGAAAATGGAACCAAAAGTCAGGGGTCAAAATGGGGTTTTGTTGGCAGATGAAGCTGGTGGATGAACTGATAAAAGGATTGGCTTCTCCCTCTTTTTTTCTTTGTTTCTTTCTCCTCCCCTGCCTCTCTTTCAGTCTCCCTTTCTGCAGTTCCACAGTTCTCAAATAAATTAGGTGCAACAAAGACAATTACATGTCTTTAAACGCCTCTCTTGTAACCCAGCTCTTCCAGCTACCATGACTTACACTTGCTACTTCATGATCAGCCAAGACTCCCTCCTGGCACTCATTGCTCCAGGCCCAAAGGAGCCATATCCAGTTGTTTCTTCTACTGATTTTGGCTAGCCCCCAACCCTCTCCTGAACTCCTATTTCTTCTCTCATGTACCTTTTCCCTTTCTACCTTATGTCCTTGCACCATATTTTTTGGTTGCTTTATGGGGATTTATGTTACCTGCTTAAAGCTCCTGCTCTATTTCTGTCATCATCTTGCACAGACAGCTGTGAGCACCAGGCATAAGATTACAGCAGAAGCATCAGTTTGTTTGTGTGTCTGATGTTGTTTTGTACTTCAGATGCCCTGGAGTGAGACTGACAACTAAAAGTTAGCAACTGAGACAGTTGCTCTTTTTTACCTCTTGCTGCTGGTGTGAGTTTATTCTGCAGAATCAGAGTTAGAAAATGCAAAACCTCTCCAGCCTCAGCCTTTGTAAACTCTTTTCCTCCCTGAAGAAGCTGACTGCAGTAGTTAGCACCATCTGAAAGCCACGTGCTTGACCTCTGCAGCAATACTCACCAGAGCTGAGGGAAGAAGGAATGAAGGGCAACATTAAGTGCTTGATAATTTATTCCCCTCCTTATTTATATTCTTTACCATCTTTAAGAAGTTGCAAGAGATTTCTAAATGCAGTTGTTGCTAGGGGACTAGCAGGCTGCTATCTGAACTCCTGCTGTAATGCTGCACATCACCAAAACTGTGGTGATGTATTTAGGACTCTGATTCTAGTTCTGTCAGTGGAACAAAAAAGCAGACACTGGTTCCTTTTCCTTCCTAAAAGCTGGATTAAATGCCCCACTTCTAACTCATCCATTGTCTCATCCATCTGATGGAAGTAATTTCTGCTGCTGCATTGCCTGTGAGCTGCTCTTGTATGAGGTGCTGGGTTGTTTGCCCCACTGCAGGGAGGAGGCCTTTCCTTTAGATTCAGAGTTCCTGCAGACATGAATCAGATTTTCAATTGCCTCCACCCCTTTTGCCAGTGAAGACAAAGGTGGAAAGAAATCAAGCAGAGATGAATTTTCAGTGTGAAGCTCCCTCTGAGCATTACAGAGCAACCTCTGGAGAACAAACACTGTCTGAAAAGAGACTTTGGAAAAGAGGCATAGGATCATAGAATCAACCAGGTTGGAAGAGACCTCCAGGATCATTATGTCCCTCTGAGCATTGCAGAGCAACCTCTGGAGAACAAACACTCCCTGAAAAGAAACTTTGGAAAAGAGGCATAGGATCATAGAATCAACCAGGTTGGGAGAGACTTCCAGGATCATTCTGTCCCTCTGATCATTACAGAGCAAGCTTCTGGGGAACAAACACTGTCTGAAAAGAGACTTTGGAAAAGAAGCATAGAATCATAGAATCAACCAGGTTGGAAGAGACCTCCAAGACCATTCAGTCCCTCTGATCACTACAGAGCAAGCCTCTGGAGGACAAACACTGTCTGAAAAGAAGCTTTGGAAAATGGGCATAGGATCATTGGAAGAGACCTCCAAGATCATTCAGTCCAACCTAGCACCCAGCCCTATGTAGCCCTTAGATTGTGGCGAGGCTGCACTGAATAACTGAAGGCCAACCACACTGAGCTGATTCCTCCTCAGAATGCCAATTTCCCTGAAGGTATTCAGAAGACAAACACGGACAAAAGTGCACAATGTTTCCAGTAATGCAGCTGAATAGAGCCCAGGCTTATGAATTCCTGAGGAAAATGAACAAAGGCAATGTCATGCTGGCTCCTTGGCATGACAATAAGATAGAAGTAAATAGAATAGAAGTAGTGCTGCACAGAAAAGGAGCACTCCTGAAGTCCAGAGCCATTTCTTCAACCTGTCAGACCTATTTCCCTTGTTTTGCTGCGCTGGCAATGATGCTTCTAAACACTCCCCAGGCTTTGTGTGTTCTCTTCAGAGTGACACCTCTGGTGACATGGAGTGGCAGGATTAATATACAACAGGAATGCAGAGTATGTGCTGAATCTGGACTTTATAACAGCATGGCATGGAGGCTCATTTCAGAAATGAATTAAAAATGACTTGGTTAACTACACTTTCAAGTAGGCTGGCACAGAGACAAGGGACCATAAATCAAGGTTAATGATAATGGCAACGTCCCAATTTGGACAGGAAGATGAACATAAGGAGTAATGAAAGAATTGGTGCTAGGCCCAGCTTTGCTAAGAGCCATTATTTATATTGTTAATGGAAACTAAAGAACGCTGAAGCCAAAGCAGTTGCCAAAGTCTGCAAGAAGATGGAGAAGACATCTTGCCTAGCTCCAACTATTTATTACTGGCTTAGATCATTTTCCTTTTCTCAGTTCTCCTGAAAAAAAAAAAAAAAGAATGAAGAGAAAAAAGTACCTGAAGAAAAAGAAGTGTCAAGGCCAAGAGGAAGGATGCACTGTCTAGAAGCACCCTTGCATAGATCTGTCTAGAAGCACCCTTGCATAGATCAGAGAAGAGAGCAGACGAGTGCAGCAGTTAGATGACTGAAGCACTTGTAGGCTGGATTAAATATGGTTAAATCTGGAGGAAGGTTAAATTATGCTCCCTGTTGGATTTGCTTTGGACTGAGCTAGACAGCTGGAGAAAGTTGTTTTGAAATCTTAGTGTCAGTTAAGAAGTTTTAGCAGAGATCAAGAAATAAAACTCAGCTTTTAACATGAAATGGTTCCAGAGGCAAGTGGTTTAGTGCTTCGTCTGTAAAGCTCAGATAGGTATTAAGTAATTTAATTGCAGCAGTAATAAAGAAATGTTGAATTTGAAGAGTAACAGCATTGAGTGAGAAGCCAAACAAATCATACATTGAAAGGTCTGGGGAAAAAAAAAAAAAGGAAAAGAATCAATTTTGTCCAAATGGTGACTAAGAGGGGAAAGAAAACCTGCTGAAAGTATTTATTTAAAGATGAAAACAGCCAGGGGAGTGATGGCCCAGGGGGCATGAGTAAGGAGGATGAACTCAGTGTAACTATAAGCTGAGCATTAAAATTATTGCTTAATACCAAATTTCTTCAGGCTCTGAAGTATTTATCAAGAAAGAAGGTGGCAGCCCAATAACCTCAGAGTTGGGAGGTTTGTTGTTGGTTTGATGATGTTAAGCCTGTTGTGTGAAGCAATGGGGGTATGCTATGGAGTGTGCTCCTGTGCTAATTGTGGCATAGGCAAATTAGAAGTGAAATAGGAATATGACCCTCCAAAGAGAAAAGAAAAGGTTGTCTGCCAGTGGTGCTCTGGTAGGTTTTGGTCACACTCCTAAGGCTTGGCCAAGAGAAGATGAATGGGGCAGAAAAAGTAACGAAATCAACATTCCAGTGGTTGGATGCTTTCCCTGACAGATGGGAACACACTCTTCCAGCTTTACTGCCTTTAGGAACTGTGCATCCTGTTTCCACAGGACCCATAGCAAGGGGACAAGGGCGTTCAACAGGTCTCACAGCAAGGACTGGAACCTAAGTCCACTCTCACAAAGCAATTCTTGACTCCAATTATCTCTTGGCCTAGTGAGGCTTTTTTAACTCCAGGGAAAGTTGGCTGTCCAGAAGGCTGTATGAAGTCATCCTCTAACAGTTCAGTGTTTAGACACCGGGACACGTGCATTTGATATTGCTTGGGCTAAGCCACAATCACAAATAGGTGTTTCACAGGCCACGTGAGAGCTCTGCCTGCTCTATTAGTGGATGACAAGCCAACACAACTGCCAAGACCTTTGCTGGCATTTCCATGAAGACCCTTGCTCAGCAGACCAGTTGTAAAAAAGAATGTAAGAATATAAGAAAGAAAAGAATATAAGAAAGTAAGAATATAAGAAAGCATATAAGAAAGAATATATTGTAGCCAGGTGGGGTTGGTCTCTTCTGCCAGGCAAGCAGCAACAGAACAAGGGGATGCAGTCTCAAGTTGTGCCAGGGGAAGTATAGGCTGGATGTCAGGAGGAAGTTGTTGGCAGAGAGAGTGATTGGCATTGGAATGGGCTGCCCAGGGAGGTGGTGGAGTCACCATCCCTGGAGGTCTTCAAGCAAAGCCTGGCTGAGGCACTTAGTGCCATGGTCTAGATGACTGGATAGAGCTGGGTGCTAGGTTGGAGTGGATGAGCTTGGAGGTCTCTTCCAGCCTGGTTGATTCTATGATTCTATGATTCTGTGGTCTAGATGACTGGCTAGAGCTGGGTGCTAGGTTGGACTGGATGAGCTTGGAGGTCTCTTCCAGCCTGGTTGATTCTATGATTCTATGATTCTATGGTATAGTTGACTGGATAGGGCTGGGTGCTAGGTTGGACTGGATGATCTTGGAGGTCTCTTCCAACCTGATTGATTCTCTGATTCTATGGATATGAGAAAGAATATAAGAAAGAGACAAGAATGTTCATTGTCTCCTGACAGAAACAGTGTGCTAGGCTTTTCCACACTGTCAGCGCCGGAGTCCGAGTGGCTGGTGTTGACAGGGTACGTGAGTTCCTCATGAGAATGGAGGCATCAAAGAGCCACCATTCTGCAGTCAAGCAGCCTGGGTCACCCATCAGACTTTGTACTGATGGCCCTGACAAAGCTCATGTGCTGACAGCAGCATCTGCCTGGAAGTCTGCTGGAGGGAGTAGGCACACCATCAGTCAGAGCTGCAGAGCTGGCTGTAAGGAAGCAGACGTGGGAGACTGATCTCTCTGAAGGGTACCTGCTTGTACTGCATCACCTCTGTTGTTAATGCTAAAAACCTTGCCACGGTCTGGAAATGATTTGCTTTCAGTATATCCAGGAGATCTGCACCCTGTTTCTATCTGCCCCAGAGGGATTCCTTCCACTGCAGGTGGTCCATTAAGCAGCAGACAAATTGTGGTTTGGGTTTAAAGCAAGCCTTTTGCTTTTTGCAGCTCTGTTTGGGTGTTTATCTCTGTGTGGATGTAGCAGAGTGTTGTGTCACTTGCCTTGTAGAATTGCACAAGCCATGAATAGAACCATAGAATAGAATCATAGAATCAACCAGGTTGGAAGAGACCTCTAATAGACCTCTAAGATCATCCAGTCCAGCCTATCACCCAGACCTAGCCAATCAACATCAGCAGCAGAGGTAAAAAAGGGAAGGCAAAGGTGTGCAAAAAAACTTTGGGTACTTAAGTCCTTAAATTGAAGCAGCTTTCCCTGGGTGGATCTGCTTGCCCACAGCTATTGGCAAGGCAGGTGCTGTGCCAGGGCTATGCCTGCCTTCAAAACCTGAATTTCAGATGATGCATTCTCCCCTTAGAGCTTTGGATGTCCCTGATGGTTCACATCATTACTAGTGATAAAAAGGTCTCTTTTTCTACTATCAAATCCCTTCTGTCTAGCTCAGAGAAGATCTTTGCTTTTCTGAGCACTTGCTGTGCCTGCCTTCAAAACCTGAATTTCAGATGATGCATTCTCCCCTTAGAGCTTTGGATGTCCCTGATGGTTCACATCATTACTAGTGATAAAAAGGTCTCTTTTTCTACTATCAAATCCCTTCTGTCTAGCTCAGAGCAGATCTTTGCTTTCTGAACACTTGCTAACACCTATCTGGACCTACCCTTAACCCCCAAACCCATTTTCTTCCCTTGAAGCTTCACCATCCCAATATGGTCTCTGCAAAATGTGATTTCCATCTAATACTTGAACTGGACCTCATGAAATGAGATGCTGAGAAAGATTTACGAGTCACTAAGGCTCGAGCTAATGTGCTGATAGCTGTGGAATTTCAGATCTTCACATAGAAGTGCTCACAGCTGTAGCAGGAATTCCCTGCTTTGCCAAAAGCCCTTAGAAAATCACCCTCCAAACAGTGGTAACGGAGGGTTTGAGCTGAGTGTGTGTGTGCACTGGATGTGTGTACAGGTTGAAACAGTTCTGAAGATCAGGGAGGAGAAAGTCTTCACTTGCAAAGATAATTCTGAGGCTGGAGCAAGCAAGTCTGCTAGTTTGAGGTTGCTGGAACATTCTAGTGAGAGGAATTAGATGCTAGGTTGTGAAAAGGAAACAGTGGTGATGCCTGCTGCACTCATAGGCTTGCTGAGATGGATAAAAACAAGAACACAAACATAGATAACAGTCTCTGTGTGTCTCTGGGTGCCTGTACTTTTCTCCCTGGCCTGATGTCTGTGACTAATCCTTCTGCTTTCTAACCCCCCTGGCCAATCCTCTGATCTCACCTTGCACATCAGGCAAAGTCTGGGATAAGGTAGAGGGGTGGAAAGAAGGTGTGTGGTAGCTTGAGCCTAGCTGGGATATTTTGGTGAGAAGAATTAGGTGCTAGGCTGTGAAAAGGAAACAATGCTGATGTCTGCTGCACTCATAGGCTTGCGGAGATGGATAAAAACAAGACAAACATAGATAACAGAGTTGCTCCTGGGCTCTGGGGCTGCATGAACTTCTCTCTCTAACTTGCTGCCTAACTAATCCATCTGCTTCCTAACCTCCCTGGCTGACTCTCTAAACTCACCTTGAACATAAGGCAAAGTCTGGGGTAAGGCAGAGGGGTAGGAAGAAGGTGGAAGGGTGGGTGAGAAGCCCTCCTGAGGACTCTGGTTTCTGGGAGGGCTGTTGTGTTTCTGGATTACTTCTTTAACTCATCTATTTCTGCCTATAGCTGTGTAGATTGTAAATACCTGCTGGTATCTTGTGCTAAGCTGTAACATTCTTTAACTTCCAGGCTTGGCTGAGTCTAGTCTGGGTGATTTCATAACTGTGGGGAGGCAAGTAACAGTCAAACCATCACAGCAAGGAAGAGTGGGATGGACCTTTCCACCTGTTCTGCCTGTGGGAATTCTCCTAGATGCACACAACTGATGGCATCTGCCCTGCAGGGTATCTGCCAACATATTCCAAGTCCTCTGGGACTGACTGGTTTGCATTTTATTGAGGCTCTCCTCAGCTTCTAGGCACAACACAGAGCATAACAGCCCAGCTCCTATGCTGAACACACATTCAGAATACCAGAATCATAGACTCATTAAGGTTGGAAAAGTCCTCTAGATTCATCAAGTCCAACTTTCTACCCAGCATCTCCATGCCCATGTCCTCAAGTGCCACACCTACTCAATTTTTTTTAACATCTCCAGGCATGGTGACTCCACCACCTCCCTGGGCAGCCTATTTCAATGCCTGACCACTCTTTCAGTAAAGAAATTCTTCCCAATACCCAACCTAAACCTCCCTTGGTGCAGCCTGAGCCCATTCCTTCTTGTCCTGCCATTAGTTCCTTGGGAGAAGAGGCCAGCGCTGGCCTCACTCCTATCTCCTTTTGGGTACTGTAGAGAACAGTAAGATCTCCTCTCAGCCTCCTCTTGTGGCTAAGCAATCCCAGCTTTGTCAGCCTCTCTCCATCAGACCTGCTCTCCAATACTCAGTGACTGTTTTCCTCAGCTAAAAGCAGTGCCATTATTACCAGTACTGGAGGATCTGATGCAATGGAAAGCTGATTTAGGAATTTGTCACACACCAAATCCAACTTTCAGGCTATTTTTTGGGGTTTGCTTAATGTTATTTCAAGACATTAAATGGACCATACCCAACATTGTTTTCTGCAGGAAAGATGGAGTGAATTGCACTTCTATATGTTTCATCCTTAGAGTAAACATTCAGGAGAGGCATATAAAAGCTGTGTGAGTGGACAGGCTGTGCTTTAATCATGGAGCTGGGATTCCTTAGCAGTGTTCTTGTTTTTCCAGTGTATTTATGTGCTGGCATAATGCTAGCTTGGACACAGTGTTGAATGTATATTAATAAAAAGGGGTTTACCAGCAGAATTCCTTCCCTGGCCAAAATCAGCTACACAAGTGCAAGCACATGGCTGTAAGCACAGCTCTGGTTATCCCATTCCCAGGCACAGCTTAAGCAGGATGGCCTTTTGTCTAGGAAAGCCTAAGCCCTTCATCTCTGCACAGTACACCAAAAATGACACCAACCTTCATGTTTAGAGAGCTGACAGATCTTTTGTGAGCAGGCTTATAAATCACTTTCCTCTCCTCTGCATTCAGGGCATAGTCCTTAAGTGAACATGTTCAAAGAGATGTGGTGCATTGGAAAGGTTTGATTCTTTTGTGGTGTCTTTCAAAAGCTACTTATGGTGAGCAAGCCAAGTGTTTGATGTTGGTAGCCTGACAAGAGCACTTAGAAATGTGTTTTTTTGTGACCTGTTTTTTTGGATAACACAAGCACTGCCTTGCTTTGATGAATCCTTGATGGTTTAGTTCTTTAGGGGGGGAAAAAAAGTCAACAACATCAAACTTCAGCCAGGAAACTTCTGTTTCAGATGCAGCCAGATATGCAGCTGTGGGGCAATGAAAGCCTAAGACATTCAGACTTAAACCAAACCAACCTGGATGTGAACTGGCTGGATGGGTGGGCAGAGGCCAGTGGGGTGAGACTGAGAAGGCCGAGGGCAGGGTTCTACACTTTGGCCACAACAACTCCAAGCAGCACTACAGGCTGGGGACAGAGTGGCTGAGAGTAGCCAGGCAGAGAGGGACCTGAGGGTTCTGGTAGAGAGTAGCTGAACAGGAGCCAGCAGGTTGGAAGAGACCTCCAAGAACATCCAGTCCAACCTAGCACCCAGCCCTAGCCAGTCAACTAGACCATGGCACTAAATGCCTCAGCCAGGCTTTGCTTCAACACCTCCAGGGACTGTGACTCCACCACCTCCCTGGGCAGCCCATTCCAATGCCAATCACTCTCTCTGACAACAACTTCCTCCTAACATCCAGCCTAGACCTCCCCTGGCACAACTTGAGACTGTGTCCCCTTGTTCCTCTTTTAACAGGTAAAAAAATGCCCCAGAGTTCCTCAGAGCCTGCAGATTCTGTGCTGTTGTTTTCCATCTTTATTTCCCAGCACCTTAGTAACCCTGCATGTGCAGTGCCTGGCCTTCCATGATTCATGGTGTTGCTTGGATTTCACACTGAGATGGAATGAAGGCATGATATCAGTTTGAGGAGCACACAAATCATTACAGGACTGTTCCAAAGCCATTTGGGACAACCTGTCATAAAATGAGGCGATGTATTTTCAGCCCTTCATGCAGCCAGTCAGTACGTGTCATTCCCAGAAGCAGCAGTGGAGTTAGGATGGTTTCCAGCTCAGGAATTTGCTGCAACAAATGAAAAGCCAGCCTGTCCTAGGAGGAGCAGGAGCCTACTGGACATCACTGGGTGTGTGGACTTGGATGAGACCTACAAAACAAACATCTTGCAAGGGATCAGCAACATCAGATGCTGCTTGAGCACTGATAAAGCAAATCTGCTAGGCACATGGAGTTCAGAATAGGCCAGAGGAAATTTTATCCGTTGCAAAAGAAATGTCCTTGCAAGTGCAAATTCAGCATTCAGGCAGAGCATGTGGTCACAAGGAGGTTGTCAGCTTTGTAGCTATGTTTTCTCCTTTCCTTTCCTTTCCTTTCCTTTCCTTTCCTTTCCTTTCCTTTCCTTTCCTTTCCTTTCCTTTCCTTTCCTTTCCTTTCCTTTCCTTTCCTTTCCTTTCCTTTCCTTTCCTTTCCTTTCCTTTCCTTTCCTTTCCTTTCCTTTCCTTTCCTTTCCTTTCCTTTCCTTTCCTTTCCTTTCCTTTCCTTTCCTTTCCTTTCCTTTCCTTTCCTTTCCTTTCCTTTCCTTTCTTTTCCTCTCCTCTCCTCTCCTCTCCTCTCCTCTCCTCTCCTCTCCTCTCCTCTCCTCTCCTCTCCTCTCCTCTCCTCTCCTCTCCTCTCCTCTCCTCTCCTCTCCTCTCCTCTCCTCTCCTCTCCTCTCCTCTCCTCTCCTCTCCTCTCCTCTCCTCTCCTCTCCTCTCCTCTCCTCTCCTCTCCTCTCCTCTTATTTTTTCTTTTTTTTCCTTTTTCTTTTTTCTTTCTTCTTTTTTCTTTTTTCTTTTTTTTTTTCTTTTCCTTCTCATATTTTTTCTTTTCTCTTTACTTTTCTTCTTCTTTTTCTATTTCTCCTCCCTTCTTCTCATTTCGCTACTCTTCTCTTGGCTATTCTTCTCTTTTCTCCTTCTCTTTTTGATTTTCTTCTCTTTTCTTCTCTTTTTGCTTTTCTTCTCTTCTCTTTGCTTTTCTTCTCTTTTATTCTCTTCTTCTCTTTGTGTTTCCCTTCCCTTCCCTTCCCTTCCCTTCCCTTCCCTTCCGAAGGTTTTAGAGATTTCCTGTCAGATTCATCTCTCTTTCTTGCTATTTTTATGAGGTGGGCTGCTGAAAGAGACACTGCTATCCAAAATTATCTCCTTACAGTGTCAAACTTCTCTGCCATTTCAATCTGTCTTACAAACCCTTTTGGCATTAAATGTTGTCTGGCACAGAATGATGTGGATGACAGGAGGAGGACAGGGATTGTGCCCTTGTACTCATCACTGGTGAGGCCATACTTCAAATCTTGGATTCAGTTTTGGGCCTCTGACTCTAAGAAGGACAATGAGGGGCTGGAGAAGATCCAAAGAAGGGCAATGAAGCTGGTGGAAGATCTGAAGAACATGTTCAGTGAGGAGCAGCTGAGGGAACTGGGATTGTTTAGTTTAGAGAAGACAATGCTGAGTGGAGACCTCAGGCTCTCTACAACTCCCTGACAGGAGGTTGGGGTGAAGGGAGGATTGGTCTCTCCTCCCTAGTACCAAGTGATAAATGGCCTGAAGTTGTGTCAGAGGCAGCTAGGTTGGACACAAGTAGCAATTTCTGTCCTGCAAGAGCTTAGAACAGGCTGCCCAGGAAGGTGGTGAAGTCACCATCCCTGGAGGTGTTCAAGAAACCTGTGGGCATGGCACTTGGGGACATGCTTTAATGTCCATGGTGGCATTGGGTTGACAGTTGGACTGGATGATCTTAGAGGACTTTTCCAAGCAAAACAATTCTATGATTGTACAGATGCACAGAACCATTTTCACTAGCATGGCCATGGAGGTATCCAGGGTTTTATCACTACAATTATTAGTTTGGAGAAGGAGAAGGAGGAGAAAGAGAATCATAGAATCACAGAATCACAGAATCAGTCAGGATTGGAAGGGACCACAAAGATAATCTAGTTCCAACCCACCCTGCCATGCCCAGGGACACTACTCTAGATCAGGCTGCCCAGAGCCCCATCCAGTCTGGCCTTAAACACCTCCAGGCATGGGACCTCAACCTCCTCCCTGGGCAACCCATTCCAGCCTCTCACCACTCTCATACTGAACAACTTCCTCCTCACATCCACTCTGAACCTCCCCACCTCCAGCTTTGCTCCATTCCCCCTAGTCCTGTCACTCCCTGAGAGCCCAAAAAGTCCCTCCCCAGCTTTTCTGTAGGCCCCCTTCAGATCCTGGAAGGCCACAAGAAGGCCACCTGGGAGCCTCCTCTGCTCCAGCCTGCACAGCCCCAACTCTTTCAGTCTGTCTTCATAGAAGCAGAAGGAGATCTGCTCCCTGTGCAGATATCTCAAGCCAATTCCACTTTTCTAAAGCCATTCCAATCAAATTGGGGAAACTTCTGACAGAAGTATTTGATTGTACAAAACCCCAACCCCCCCTTGTGATGCTTTTTACTCTGTATCATGTTTCCAGATTCCATGCATGAAGAAACTGCTGTTACTCTCATATAAACATGAAGCTATTAATAGTTAGTGTCAGCCTCCTCAACAGCTTGTGTGTGCACAGCCCAGTGCAGCTTAGTAGTGTAGGATTGAGCTTGTGTATGCCAACACTGCTTCTGCTCTGCCTGTAGCTCTTAACAGGAGATTTAATCCAATGCTTCATCACTGACTCCCTAAAGTCATCAAACTTTGGCCACAGCACAGTGAGAGGTGTGGCATTGTCTGTCTCTTACAGGCTGGGATGGATCCCAAAAGATGGATCCTCTGAACATCCTACCTATGCAGGCAGCTCTCTATTATGTCCAGGACAGGGATAGAGATGGTTGTGTGTTGGGCTGGCATCACCCACCATGGTGGGTTGAGTATGCCAAGTGCCACAGCCAGGCACCAGAGCACTCCCACACGGCCCTTCTTGGGATCCACCAGGATATAGAATCAACCAGGTTGGAAGAGACCTCCAAGATCATCCAGTCCAACCTAGCACCCAGCCCTAGCCAGTCAACCAGACCATGGCACTAAGTGCCTCAGCCAGGCTTTGCTTCAACACCTCTAGGGACAGTGACTCCACCACCTCCCTGGGCAGCCCATTCCAATGCCAATCACTCTCTCTGCCAACAACTTTCTCCTAACATCCAGCCTAGACCTCCCCTGGCACAACTTGAGACTGTGTCCCCTTGTTGTCTTGCTGGTTGCCTGGCAGAAGAGCCCAACTCCACCTGGCTACAGCCTCCCTTCAGGGAGTTGTAGACAGCAATGAGGTCTGCCCTGAGCCTCCTCTTCTGCAGGCTGCACACCCCCAGCTCCCTCAGCCTCTCCTCACAGGGTTTGTGTTCCAGGCCCCTCACCAGCTTTGTTGCCCTTCTCTGGACACCTTCCAGCACCTCAACATCTCTCTTGAACTGAAGGGCCCAGAAGTGGACCCTGTCACCCTGCTGGGATGCATCCTCTGGGCTTCCACCATGAGAAGTAGACTTCTACACTCTTTCAGAAACTCAAGACAGAGATAACTTAAAGAAAGGTGAGAAACAGAGAAGGCTGAGCCCACAGTAACCTCTTGGGTCACATTCTGGAGGTGTTCAAGGCCAGATTGGATGAGGTCTTGAGCAACTTACTCTAGTGGGAGGTGTCCCTGCCTATGGCGGGGGGTTGGAGCTGGCTGATCCTTGAGGTCCCTTCCCACCTAGGCCATTCTATGTTTGTGTGATTCTAATGACTGCAGATTGGGCTAGGGAAGGAGAAAAGCAGGATGGCTTTTCTTTTTGTTAACTTGTTTGAGGTTTTCCACCTATTCCTGCAGCCTGAGAGGTCTCCTGAGCAGGCTTTGCCTCAGGCCATGGAGGTGAGGCCAGCATGGCTGTGCACTTGGGAGGCCTCACAGAGCTACCAGTGAAGCTTGGCTGTTCCCAGGGTTAACAGCAGCTGCATGAGAGTTTTCCACATCACACAGAGGAATTTAGGTTATTAGGCAGTTGCAGCTGACTCTCTGGGTCTGGCCTTAGCCATCTTTGCTCGCTTTTCCCTCTGTACTGGGGAATGCATAGCTCCTTCCTTGCACCTCAAAGAGAGGTTTAATACCTCTCTTCAATTACCTCATCCCTTCCATCTTCCCACCAGTGAACGATTGCTCCTGGGGGAGGTATTTAGGATTTTGTGTGGTCCAGACTTTGGATGCAAGAATCAGCCTCTTTCCATGTGGGACTACTTCACATCCCACTTCACTCTGGTGGTAGAACTTGTGCTCCAGACTGAATTCTCCTTTTCCAGACCTCGTCCCAACTACTTGCACCAGGCAACGAAGCCAAATCTGGTTCAGACAGGTAGACACTGGCTAAGTTCACCCTTGATGAGTCTGGCTTCCCTGAGCTTGGAAGAGCACCGTGGATGGGAGAAGGAGGTGAAGCAAAGGCAGTGCTGAATGAGGCTCCTGAGCCCCTTCCCACCTTGGCGTGGGCCTGACAGCCTGGGGCTGCTTCTCCACTCTCCAGGCAGAGTTTCACAGTATCACAGTATCACAGTATCACAGTATCACAGTATCACAGTATCACCAAGGCTGGAAGAGACCTCACAGATCATCAAGTCCAACCCTTTACCACAGAGCTCAAGGCCAGACCATGGCACCAAGTGCCACGTCCAGTCCTGCCTTGAACAGCTCCAGGGACGGCGACTCCACCACCTCCCCGGGCAGCCCATTCCAGTGTCCAATGACTCTCTCAGGGAAGAACTTTCTCCTCACCTCCAGCCTAAATCTCCCCTGGCACAGCCTGAGGCTGTGTCCTCTTGTTCTGGTGCTGGCCACCTGAGAGAAGAGAGCAACCTCCTCCTGGCCACAACCTCCCCTCAGGTAGTTGTAGACAGCAATAAGGTCACCCCTGAGCCTCCTCCTCTCCAGGCTAACCAATCCCAGCTCCCTCAGCCTCTCCTCGTAGGGCTGTGCTCAAGGCCTCTCCCCAGCCTCGTCGCCCTTCTCTGGACACGCTCAAGCATCTCAGTGTCCTTCCTAAACTGAGGGGCCCAGAACTGAACACAGCACTCAAGGTGTGGTCTAACCAGTGCAGAGTACAGGGGCAGAATGACCTCCCTGCTCCTGCTGACCACACCATTCCTGATGCAGGCCAGGATGCCACTGGCTCTCTTGGCCACCTGGGCACACTGCTGGCTCATGTTCAGGTGGGTATCAATCAGCACCCCCAGATCCCTCTCTGTCTGGCTGCTCTCCAGCCACTCCCACCCCAGCCTGTATCTCTGCATGGGGTTGCTGTGGCCAAAGTGCAGCACCCTGCACTTGGAGCTATTGAACAGTTTCCATCAGTGTGGTTTCTCTTTGTGCAAGCTGCTAGAAAGCTGAGATAAAATATGCTTTAAAGCCTGGCTTTCAGCCCACTGCTACTGACCCCATCTGGGCCCGAGTCTCATTCCTGTGTTTCTCCTCCTCCTTTCAAGCACTGAGTTCGTGCTCCAGGTAGATCTGAAGTCCTCTGTGGCAGGCCTCAAGCCACGTTCAGCACAGGCTGGGGGTTTTGAGGGTGTTCTGGAATGACACACCTTGAGTGCTGTGTCCAGTTCTGGGCCCCACAATTCAAGAGAGATGTTGAGGTGCTGGAAGGTGTCCAGAGAAGGGCAACAAAGATGGTGAGGGGCCTGGAGCACAGCCCTGTGAGGAGAGGCTGAGGGAGCTGGGGGTGTGCAGCCTGCAGAAGAGGAGGCTCAGGGCAGAGCTCATTGCTGTCTGCAACTACCTGGAGGAAGGCTGTAGCCAGGTGGGGTTGGTCTCTTCTGCCAGGCAACCAGCAACAGAACAAGGGGACACAGTCTCAAGTTGTGCCAGGGGAGGTCTAGGTTGGATATCAGGAGGAAGTTGTCAGCAGAGAGAGTGATTGGCATTGGAATGGGCTGCCCAGGGAGGTGGTGGAGTCACCATCCCTGCAGGGCCTCAAGCAAAGCCTGGCTGAGGCAATTAGTACCATGGCCTGGTTGACTGGACAGGGCTGAGTGCTAGGTTGGACTGGGTGATCTTGGAGGTCTCTTCCAGCCTGGTTGATTCTATGATTCTATGACATTCAGAGTTTATCAGAAGATGGAAACCCTCCTGTTTCTGATGTGCAATTAGGGCACTGCAAATCTTTCATGAGAACCTGAGTTGCTGGGATCAAAAATTCCAACAGCCTGGTACCCTTTGTGACACACAGGCCTGGGCCCAGGGAGGTGGTGAAGTTGCCATCCCTGGAGGTGTTGAAGCAAAGCCTGGCTGAGGCACTTAGTGCCATGGTCTGGTTGACTGGCTAGGGACAGGTGACAGATTGGACTGGATGATCTTGGAGGTCTCTTCCACCCTGACTGATTCCATGATTCTGTGATTTAAGTCAAACTTGTCTCTCTTTGAAGGTGTTCCAAGCACTCCAAATTCCTTTCTTTGCCTCTTCCAAACCCCCCCACCCCCACTATGGGTTTGAATGGGGAGGAGAAGAAGGTGCAAAAACTACTTTCCCCCCCTCCAGGACTGCAGAGTTGAAGGGGGAACAGCAGGAGGCCTTTCAGCACACATGTGCTGACCTGTGTGCAAGCCCATGCTGGAGCTGGGCTGGTGCTTGGCTGGGTTTTGGTGCCCAGTATAAAATGGCAAATGGACACTTTGTCTAGAAAAGGACAAATAGAGCAAGGGAGAAGGCAAGAGGTGGTTCCTGCCTTGGAAGCGTCCCTGCCTTGGCAGAGCTCCTGACAGGGCAGGTTCCTTTGTGACACACAGGCCTGGGCCTGCTGAGGAGATGTGCTCCTTCTGCTCCACCAAGCACTCATGCACTCTTTTCTCCTACCTTTCCCCAAAAGCAAATTTGTTCTTTGGTTTGTTCCAGATCTTTGTCCTTTGGTTTGTGTGATGGTTTGGGTGTTCAAGGTGACCTTGGAGAATCAGCCAGGGGGGGTTAGGAAGCAGATGGGTTAGTTAGGCAGCAAGACAGAGAGAGAGCAACTCCATTATTTATGTTTGTGTTCTTGCTTTTGTACATCTCAGCAAGCCTACGAGTGAAGTAGACATCACAGATCACAGAATTTGTTTAGTCTAAACCAACAGAAGACAGAAAAGGGACAAGATAAGAGGATCCAAATATGTAAAAGGTTGCTGAAAGAAGAGGGTTACAAGCTGTGCTCCATGTTGGCTGGGAGAACTCAAGAGGAGAAAGACTCAAAATGCAGCTTAGGGAGCTTTGGAACTGATGCTGTGAAAACCTTTCTAAATATAAAGGCAGTGAGCAAAGGGAGCAAAGCACTGGAACTGAGTTTCGTGGAGAGGATCATAGGATCATAGGATGTTAGGGGTTGGAAGGGACCCAAGGAGATCATCCAGTCCAACCCCCCTGCCAGAGCAGGACAGGGCTGTCTAACAGAGATCACAGAGGAACACATCCAGACAGGCCTTGGAAGGCTCCAGGGAAAGAGACTGCACAGCCTCTCTGGGGAGCCTGTGCCAGTGCTCTGGGACCCTTAAAGAAGTTCCCCCTTGTGTTGAGACAGAACATCTCTTGCTGCAATTTACATCCATTGCTGCTTGTCCTATCCCAGGCAGCAGTGAGCAGAGCCTGTCCCCCAACTCCTGGCAGCCCTCAGATACTTATAAACATTTATCAAATCCCCTCTCAGTCTTCTCTTCTCCAGACTAAGCAGCCCCAGGTCCCTCAGCCTCTCCTCATCAGCCATACCCTCCTGTCCCCTCATCATCCTCGTAGCCCTCTGCTGGACCCTCTCCAGCAGATCCCTGTCCCTCTTCAACTGGGGAGCCCAAAACTAAACACAATTCATTTCACCACTGTTTCCTTTTCACAGCCTATCATCTAATTCCTCTCACTAAAATATCCCAGCTGGGCTCTAGCTAGCACAGTTTGTTCTTTGGTCTGTGCTTCTCTTTGTAAGAAGGATTGTTTGCTGGGAGCTGGGACAGGTTTAAGTTGCTTCCAGAGCAGTTCCTAGAGCAGCAACCTGGAAGGCCTTGTACAAACACCAGCTTGAATCATTTGCTCACTGCATTTTGCCATTCCCTTATCTGTGAGTAAACTAAACATAGAGATGAGTGATGGAGCTGCAGGCAGTGCTGCTGAGCAGGGCATTGAGGCAATGGTGTGTACTTAACAAGAAGTGTTTTATAATTGCAGCAGAAATAGTAGGAGCTAAACATAAACCTTTGGATTCCTTTGGAATCTGGAGCTGGCAGTTTTGTCTTTATGGTATTTGAACATGAAGTGGTTGTTGTTGTTGTTTTCCCAGACACCAAGCATTTCAGTCATCCAGTGGTCTCGGTGCACACCAGCATGGAATAGTGGAGAGTTACAAAGCAAATGTTAAAGTAAGTTTTCCCCCCCAGAAAAATTAATTTTAAAATGTCATAGAATCACAGAATCAAGCAGGTTGGAAGAGACCTCCAATATCATCCAGTCCAACCTAGAACCCAGCCCTAGCCAATCAACCAGACCATGGCACTAAGTGCCTCAGCCAGGCTTTGCTCCAACACCTCCAGGCATGGTGACTCCACCACCTCCCTGGGCAGCCCATTCCAATGCCAATCACTCTCTCTGCCAACAACTTCCTCCTAACATCCAGCCTAGATATCCCCCAGCACAACTTGAGACTGTGTCTCCTTGTTCTATTGTTGGTTGCCTGGCAGAAGAGCCCAACCCCCACCTGGCTACAGCCTCCCTTCAGGTAGTTGTAGACAGCAATGAAGTCACCCCTGAGCCTCCTCTTCATATCAGGTTTATACCTAAGCATGCCAAAGTGGACATTAGGGAGCCCTCAAAGGGTGACAGAGGGAAGCTATATATTAGTGCCAATCCTATATATTTGTGCCATTCCTATATGTTTGTGCCACTTCTATATGTTTGCACCAACTCTTCATATTGTGCCAATTCTATATATCTGAGCCAGCTCTATGCTTTTTGTTGAACTTTGATGATGGAGGACTTCAGGGTGTGATACTTCCACTTTGGCTGTAGAGATAACAGAAATGATTTAGAATAGAATAGAATGGAAAGGAATGGAACAGAATCATAGAATCACACAATCATAGAATCAGTCAGGGTTGGAAGGGACCACAAGGATCAGCTAGTTCCAAACTCTCTGCCATGCCCAGGGACACCCTACCCTAGAGCAGGCTGCACAGAGCCCCATCCAGCCTGGCCTGAAACACCTCCAGCCATGGGGCCTCAAACACCTCCCTGGGCAACCCATTCCAGCCTCTCACCACTCTCATGCTCAACAACTTCCTCCTCACCTCCAGGCTGAATCTCCCCACCTCCAGCTTTGCTCCATTCCCCCTAGTCCTGTCACTCCCTGATATCCAGAGAAGTCCCTCCCAGCTTTTTTGTAGGCCCTCTTCAGATCCTGGAAGGCCACAAAAAGGTCACCTGGGAGCCTCCTCTTCTGCAGACTGCACAGCCCCAACTCTTTCAGTCTGTCCTCATAGCAGAGGTGCTCCAGCCCTCTCGGCATCCTCCTGGCCCTGCTCTGGACACACTCCAGCATCTCCACATCCCTCTTGTAATAGGGACTCCAGAAGGGAATGGAATAGAATAGAATAGACTACAATGGAATGGATGGAATGGGACTAGAATAGAATAGAATCAATCAGGTTGGAAGTGACCTCCAAGATCATCCAGTCCAGCCTACAACCCAGTCCTAGCCCATCAACTAGACCATGGCACTAAGTGACATGGTTTCATAATCCTTAGACCATGGCACTAAGTGACATGGTTTCATAATCCTTAGACCATGGCACTAAGTGGCATGGTTTCTTAGTCCTTAGACCATGGCAAGGTTTCTTAGTCCTTACATTGCCCAATAAATAGGCAGGAAGCCTCCCTGAGTATTCCTCTCAGCTAACTGTAGCTGCCTTAAAGCCAGAGTTCTTATCTCAGATGGTTGTCCTCTGTGACCGGGCAGGAAGGATTCCTTCCATCTTCACACATGATTAGCACTGCCCATTGGAAGTGTGCCCACGTATTGCCTGCTGAGCCTGGATGCCAGTTCAAAGGATCTTACCCTAATAACAGCATTACCCACAAAAGCCTCCAGGATAAGTGCCAGTAATTCACTTGAAGACATCCCTTGAGGAGAGATTTTCTTTTACAACTTTTTTTCCCCCCCTTTCCAAAACAAATGATTTTGCTAAAAATAGCAGTGCTGCTCCAGTTCCATCTCAACAGAAACAAACAAACAAAGGCAGTTTCTCATTAAGGAGGGCAATTACTGAACAACAGGAACTGACTTTCCACTGCATACCTACTTCTAGCTACAGGCTCTTTGACAAAGCACCAGCAAAAGCCCAGTGGCAGAAGCAGAGCTGCTGATGGAGCTCGCTGGTGACAATGACAGCAAGTTTCATCCTCACCTCTCCATCAGCTCTGCCAGTGGATGAGTTCACAAGGCAGTCAGGAGGGGCAAAGACATCCCTGCTTCAGCTTTCAGCCCTTCAAGACAAACAAAGAGCACATACTTGGCAGCACTTGGATTTCTATGGTTACCAGTGAATAACAGCACAGCTGGGGAACTGTTGCTACAACCCAGGAGCAGAGATATTTTGGAGGTCACACTTAAGTAAAACCTTTGCAAAAGCACTGGTTGGTTTTTTTTTTAACAGAGACAATAAAACTGAGGCCTGGAGCTTGTATTCTTTCAATTAGCATCAAATGGGCTACTCCACTAGTCATAAATTTTCTCTCATGACCTGGGTGGAGTGGTTGATTTGTGCTTGATCTGTGCTTCCTTTCTTATCTGCTAGGGTACCAATCATTAAGTCCTGGTAGCCTCACTGCAGCACAAGATGTCTCTAAACAATGGACAGAACTAACTTTAAAAGCCTTTTGGGCAGGAAAAGCCTCTTGCTTTGTTTTACACAGGCTGAGGGGAGACCTCTTTGCTCTCTACAACTATTTGACAGGAGGTTGGAGTTAGGAGAGGGTGGGGATGTCAGTCTCTTCTCCCTGGTATCGAGTGATAGGAGAGAAAATGGCCCCAGGTTGCACCAGGGGAGGTTTAGGTTGGAGATTAGGAAAAAAAAAAAACATTCACTGCAAGGTGTTGTAATGACAGGACAAGGAGTGATGGGTTTAAACTGGGAGAGGAGAGATTTGAACTAGATGTTAGGAAGGAGTTCTTTACACTGAGGGTGGTGAGACACTGGCACAGGTTGCCCAGGGAGGTAGTGGCTGCTCCCTCCCTGGAGGTGTTCAAGGCCAGGTTGGATGAGACCTTGAGCAACCTGTTCTAGTGGGAGGTGTCCCTGCCTGTGGTGGAAGGGTGGAATTGGATAATCTTTGAGGTCCTTTCCTACCTAAACCAGTCTATGATTCTAAGAGTGGTCAGGGATTGGAACAGGCTGCCCAGGGAGGTGGTGGAGTCACCATCCTTGAAGTGTTCAAGAAATGTGTGGACATGCAACTGTGGGACATGGTTTGATGGCTGTGGTGGTGCTGGGTTGATGGCTGAACTGAATGATCTTAGAAAGGTTTTTCCAACCCAAATAATCCTATGCTTCCATGATTGTATGATTGCATGATCCTGTTCAGGAGGTCATTGGACACTGGAATGGGCTGCCTGGGGAGGTGGTGAAGTCGCCGTCCCTGGGGCTGTTCAAGGCAGGATTGGACGTGGCACTTGGTGCCATGGTCTAGCCTCGAGCTCTGTGGTAAAGGGTTGGACTTGATGATCTGTGAGGTCTCTTCCAGCCCTGATGATACTGTGATACTGTGTGATAAATGAAGGCAAAATTCACCCTTTTTTGCCTGCCATCTTCAAGCTGTGGGCTCCTCTGAAGCAAACCCACTCCTGAAACTACCTGGGCTAACAAAGTTGGCCAGAATTTGTTTCACTTTAAAGAAGTTTTCAAAGTAGCATGTAGCCAAGGAATGGAAAAGCTACTCTATGTGCCTGTGAGCAGAACTGTCAGGCACACTGTTACCCATGTAGTGCACTGAACCTTGAGAGGACCCACAGAAACCACGGCCGCTGTCAATGCCGACGTGGTGACCTTGCATTTTCCTCGGGATTAGCATTAGGGGAGACAAATCAAATCTGTGTGAATCCTTTTGCAAGACTCCTCTTTCTGCATATTGTCTCTGCACGCACTGGAACAAGCAAATCATCGAGAAGAAGCCCACTGACATCAGTGGAGTTTCACCTGGGATGGATTTAGCCCACTTGCACTGACTGCGTCATCGCCCTCGAGCTAGGCTGAACAACTCATTAGTGGCAGAGAGATGAATTTCTGAACGTGTGTGTAACCTAACTCTGAACCAGCACGGTAGAAACTCCTCTCAGTAGCTGCTCTGGGCAACCAAGGACACCCAGAGCTTGACTAAATAAACACAAACACAGCCTGTTTCTTTCAGTTTGCTCTCCATCTGGAGCACTGGCTGTTTTTCCAGCTCTGGGGCACGTCTGCACATGACTGAGGACAGTCCTCTTTACCTTCTGCCATCTCTGATGAGCTCACCAAATTTAAGAGTGTTTCCAAGAGATTTTCCTTACTTTCCCCCCCCCCCTCTCAAAGAATGAGCCAACATGCCATGGGTTGCTTCATTTCTGAAAGCTCCTGCTGAAATACTTCTTTGCAGTCTAAGGCAGAGGGGAAAGTATGATTTTTATCTCACTCTCTTTCTTCCTGAACACCTATTTTCACCTGCCCATCACTCCTGCAAATCACCAGGCAGTGCCAGGCATTGCTCCCAGCCCCTCGAGCCAAGGTGGTTGTTTGTGGCCTTGAGCTGCTGGACTGATGTCCAGGGACAAGCAGCTTTGTCCAGCAGCTCCCATGGCTGTTGCCCAGAGGTGATGACCACATGCAGCTGTGTTGTCTTGGTGGAGAGGTGAGCTTGCTAGCAGATCTGATCTAGGGTAGGGTGTCCCTGCCCATGGCAGGGGGGTTGGAACTGGATGATCCCTGTGGTCCCTTCTAACCCTGACTGATTCTATGATTCTATGATCTGGGGACATGTGGATGTTGACTTACAGGTATCTCCCCTAACAGAGAGCCTGCTTCAGACACCCAAGCTCCTCTGCCAAGTGTAGGTCTAGACGGAGGCTTGCTCAGCCTGTAGCTTGATGCAGTATCACAGATCATAAGTGATTCCCCCATTTGAGTGCTACCCACAGGGTAACATCTTAAACAGCTTAAATCTTAGAATCATAGAATCATAGAATCAGTCAGGGTTGGAAGGGACCACAAGGATCATCTAGTTCCAACCCCCCCTGCCATGGGCAGGGACACCATACCCTAGGGCAGGCTGCCCAGAGTCCCATCCAGCCTGGCCTTAAACACCTCCAGCAATGGGGCCTCAACCACTTCCCTGGGCATTCCAGCATCTCACCACTCTTATGGTGAAGAACTCCTGCCTCACATCCAGTCTGAACCTCCCCACCTCCAGCTTTGCCCCATTCCCCCCAGTCCTGGCACTCTCTGAGAGCCCAAAAAGTCCCCCCCCAGCTTTTCTGTAGGCACCTTTCAGATCCTGGAAGGCCACAAGAAGGTCACCTGGGAGCCTCTTCTTCTCCAGCCTGCACAGCCCCAACTCTTTCAGTCTGTCCTCACAGCAGAGCTGCTGCAGCCCTCTGAGCATCCCAGTGGCCCTTCTCTGGACACACTCCAGCACGTCCACATCCCTCTTGTAATAGTGGCTCCAAAACTGGATGCAGTGAATCTTCTGTTTCTTCTACATGTCTCTCCACAACCCAGTGTATTCAAGGCCCTTTGGCCAGTGTCCAGCTTGTGGACTGAGCCCAAGTTTTCCTCCCACCCTGCCTGACTCGTATTGGTGGCAGACCTGCTTGTTCATCTTAGAATCAGCAGTTCTGGGCAGCTGGGGTCATGGCCAGTGAAGACCTCTGGGGACTGCACTGGTGAATATTCCTGGTAGCTGCTGACTCAGGTGCACCTGTTGCTCAAGCAGGTCCCACTGAATGCATTGGTTGTGCTCTGGGTTTGCTGTTGGCTCAGATGTGCTGATTCATCAGAGCCCCTCCCCTCGCATGCTGGTGCTGTCTTCTCCTTTCTCCTGGAACTGGGTCCAGCCCTTATCATCTCTGAGAGCACAGGGTTCCTAGGAGAGCAAATCACCCCTTCTGAATCACCTCATGAGGCAGACATTTCAGAGTCCTCCACCTCTGGTGATCTGCAGAGATTCAGCCTGAGCAAAGGAGCTGAATCATCGTTTTCATAAGCATTTAACTCTACCTGGTCTGCAAAAAAAACAATTAGAGTAGAAACATGTTTGTATAACTAGAGTGTAGATGGCCACTTTGTCCTGCTCTGGAAGGGGTAGCCAAAGTCTAGAGGGCTGCTGGTCAGTAGGTGGAGGAGGTTTTGTTCCTCATATGTTCATGCATTCTATATATCTGCACTGCTGGTCAAGCAGTTGAGTTTAGGGCAAAGCAAAGCTCATCAAGGGCTGAATTAAGGACACAGCAGTCTAAACCTTAGCTGAGGTCATAAGCAAGTAAGCATGAAGACAGCTACTGCCCAGGGAGTGCTGTAAGTCCCTCTGCTGTAGTTCTCTCACCAGATGTTTTCTCTTTAGTTAGTTAGTGCCATAAATTACAAATAAAATTTAATGTGACTCTTGTTTTCTTATCTTTCCCTTTGCTTTCTTGCTTCATTTCTCCAAAGAATCAAATTGGTGGTGCACAAGAAGCAACTGCAATGGCAGTTTTTCATTTGCTCTCATTCTAGGAATAAAGACAAACCAATACCTAATGCTGTCCTCCAGCTCCTGCTTCTCCAGTTAAACCAGCTGCAGCAAACCCTTCCATTATAATGCCTCTCTGCATTTCATAGGACCATAGAATCAAACCAGGTTGGAAGAGACCTCCAAGATCACCCAGTCCAACCTAGCACCCAGCCCAGTCCAATCAACCAGACCATGGCACTAAGTGCCTCAGCCAGGCTTTGCTTCAACACCTCCAGGGATGGTGACTCCACCACCTCCCTGGGCAGCCCATTCCAATGCCAATCACTCTCCCTGCCAACAACTTCCTCCTAACATCCAGCCTAGACCTCCCCTGGCACAACTTGAGACTGTGTCCCCTTGTTCTGTTTCTGGTTGCCTCATCTCTGTGGTAAAGGGTTGGGCTTGATGATCTATGAGCTCTCTTCCAACCTCGATGATCCTGTGATCCTGTGATATTCCTTTGCTAGTTTTTAAGCTGTCAAGCACTTTACAGGTGATCACTGAAATGCACAAACCAATGTCAGGCCAGGACTGTTCTGACTTTAATTTAAACATACAATCATTCAGTCTGCTGAGTATAAACTGGGAGCACTTTGAACTGCAGTGGCTGGTGGAGACCCTGTGCAGCAATGTAGCCTCACTGAAGACGCGATGCAGGTGTGGAGCTGACCACACTCCTGCTTGCATTCAGCTATTTGCTGTCCCTCTTAAAGCAGGTTTCTTGCTACTACCTCTTAAAAAAGACCTGTTTCTCTTGTGTGAAATGGCTGCAAGACTTCAATGCCCATTTCATCATGATCTGTAGTCCAAGGAGATGAATTGGACAACAGAAAAGCAGCTTTTCAGAATTCAAGGGAACGTAGCATGCGGCCATTGTCACTTGGCACAAAGCTTGCACCATAGATTTCATTCTTCCCTTGCAGAACAGTAATTGAAAACCGATTTAGCCCCTTAAATAAACCAGTGACAGCTGGGAAAATCAGCAGATTTGCCCTCTGAGCCTGTTTGTAGGAGATCTTGGCAGCCAGAGAGTTGATGTAGTCTCTATAGGATGCAGCCATTATGTCTTCCAGATGTGCTTGACCTTTATCTTGGACAAATGAAAAAGCATCTTGCCATTGAAACTATCAATTTGTATACTCTTAGCCCAAGCCATCAGCTCCTTGAATCATAGAGTCATAGAATCAGCCAGGTTGGAAGAGACCTCCAAGATCATCCAGTCCAACCTAGCACCCAGGCCTGTTCACTCAACCAGACCATGGCACCAAGTGCCTCAGCCAGGCTTTGCTTGAACACCTCCAGGGACGGTGCCTCCACCACCTCCCTGGGCAGCCCATTCCAATGCCAATCACTCTCTCTGACAACAACTTCCTCCTAACATCCAGCCTAGACCTTCCCCAGCACAACTTGAGACTGTGTCCCCTTCTTCTGTTGCTGGTTGCCTGGGAGAAGAGGCCAACCCCACCTGGCTACAGCCTCCCTTCAAGGAGTTGTAGACAGCAATGAGCTCTGCCCTGAGCCTCCTCTTCTGCAGGCTGCACACCCCCAGCTCCCTCAGCCTCTCCTCACAGGGCTGTGCTCCAGGCCCCTCACCAGCTTTGTTGCCCTTCTCTGGACACCTTCCAGCACCTCAACATCTCTCTTGAATTGAGGAGCCCAGAACTGGACACAGCACTCAAGGTGTGGCCTGAGCAGTGCTGAGTACAGGGGCAGAATAACCTCCCTTGTCCTACTGGCCACACTGTTCCTGATACAGGCCAGGATGCCATTGGCTCTCTTGGCCACCTGGGCACACTGCTGGCTCATCTTCAGCTACTGTCTATCAGTACCCCCAGAGTGCCTTCGAAGATGTTGGGGAAATCCTCTTGTGATGGTTGTGCCCTCCACTGCCATGCAGTGCAGGTGTCTAACTCGAGTCCTTAGCTTTTGCAGGTTTGAGTGTGTCGTTTCCACTCAGCATGGCTCTAGAACTTATAGTATGAGGAAGATGTGGAATATGATAGGAGTTACTCACTACCCACAGGAGGACATTTAGGAGGTTCTTCCTTGGTTAGCTACTCACAGTGGGTGGAAGTAGTAAGAAAAATGTTAATAGCTTCCTCCTGAGCTCTGTGTGTCCAGGGTGATGCTACTGTTCCCTTTGGCTCCTTGGGGAAACCACATCAAGCAGTTCCCAACAAAGATTTAAGGCACAGGCAGCTAAATGCCAACATGCCAATTAACCAAGAAGAAGATGGTTCTCCTTGCACTGTCTGATTCCAGGAAACATGGGCAGGAATCCTACCAAAAAACCCAAAGCCAGGAAAGCAAAGAGCCACTGCCTGTAAGTGCCCTTGGGTCAAAATAGGTTTTCCCAGTGTGTGGGAAAGCAGAGCTCTCACTCTAGCTGAGCTTTCCCAGTGTGTGGGAAAGCTCAGCTAGAGTGGCACGAGAACAGCCAGTGTCATACTGGAATCACACAATCAGCCAGGTTGGAAAAGACCTCTAGGATCATAGAGCCCAACCTATCACCTAACCCTTCTAGATAACTAAACCATGGCACCGAGTGCCTCATCCTGCCTCCTCTTAAACACCTCCAGGGATGGTGACTCCATCCTGGCAGCACATTCCAATGCCAATCCCTCTTTCTGTGAAGAACTTCTGCCTAACATCCAGCCTGAACCTGCCCTGGTGCAGCTTGGGGCTGTGTCCTCGTGTTCTGTCCCTGGGTGCCTGGCAGAAGAGACCAACCCCTACCCAGCTACAGTCTCCTTTCAGGTAGTTGTAGACAGCAATGAGCTCTGCCCTGAGCCTCCTCTTCTGCAGGCTGCACACCCCCAGCTCCCTCAGCTGCTCCTCACAGGGCTGTGCTCCAGGCCCCTCGCCAGCCTTGCTGCCCTTCTCTGGGCACGTTCCAGCACCTCAACATCTCTCTTAATAAATGTTGTGGGAAGGAGAATAGGGGAAACAGGTAAAGTGATGTGGGATGAGAAGAGAGATGGGAATCTTGGGCTTGGCAGCAGAGAGGGAGAGGTTGAGAGGATCATATCAGGTCAGAGCTCTCTTGGTGCAATAGGAAATAAAGCAAGGGAAGCCGTGGACTGCCTTGCACTTGCTGTCACATGCCCATGTCTCTGGGCTGGCAGCTGAAGGGCCATGGCTCTCTGCCTCCCAATGGTTTGTGAAATCTGTGTAGCTCCCTTAGCTCTTCAGTGACTGAATTTCTTGCTTTTCTTTTTTGTACAGGCTGGATGTGAGGTGTGCCAAGCCAGAAAACAAGTTCAAGTTTAGGAAATCAGGCTGAAAGACGAGCTGAGAGAGCCATGCATCCTGGTGAGTGCATCTCAGACACCCTCAGTGCAGCACTGCAAGTCTCCTGTGGCCCCCATACTCTCCTTTCATCATCTCATGAGCCAGTGTGTAATGGCCTCCTGTGACCAGGCATGCTCACAGAGGTGGATCTGTCACCTGATCTGAGGCAGAAGGCTCCCACAGAGAAAGATACCTCCTGTTCATAGAATCATAGAATCAAACAGGTTGGAAGAGACCTCCAAGATCATCCAGTCCAACCTAGCACCCAGCCCTGTCCACTCAACCAGACCATGGCACTAAGTGCCTCATCCAGGCTTTGCTTCAACACCTCCAGGCACGGTGACTCCACCACCTCCCTGGGCAGCCCATTCCAATGCCAATCACTCTCTCTGCCAACAACTTCCTCCTAACATCCAGCCTAGACCTCCTCTGGCACAACTTGAGGCTGTGTCCCCTTGTTCTGTTTCTGGTTGCCTATTGGGAATGTGAAGGATCAGAGGGCAGTGTGGCAAGATGGACTAACCCCTGAGCATAAAGAACCTGGCTAAGAGACTAGTGGCATGCTGTGTGAGCTGGTGGCCCACCAGTATGGGCCAGGAACAGCAATGGTGGATGTGATTTCCTTCTACAAGGCTGTAGGACAGGAAGGGAAGGCTGTAAAGAGGTGGAGGCATACAAAGGACAAAGAGGCAAGAGAGGCACTGAGCAGCTTTCTCTCATGTCCACATCTTTCCCAGAGGTGAAGCTTTTGAGACCCTATGACAAAGCAATGGGCCAGTTTCAAAGGAGTAGGAGGATTCTGGAATGCACTTTCTGGAAGCCCAGGAGGCAATGTTTCTGCAAGTGATTTTCTGAGAAGTTGTTTGTGGGACATTAAAGGAGAAACAAACCCTTGCTAACTGTTCAAGATGGGCCAAAAGTGCACACAGCTCACAAGTCTTTGCTTTTCACCCTGTGTGGCTGTCTTCTGGCTCTTCTGCTGGGACCAAAAAATGCCAGCTGGCAACAAATGGGTGTGGGTTTCTAAGATGCTGTTTCCTGGAGATAGGAATATTTTTAGGAGAGATGATAGGCAAAGCAGGGTTGCCAGAGTTGCCAGTTGATCACCCTGGGTCACTGGTGTGACCTTTAGCATTGCAAAGTGGCAGCTCCAAGCAGAGGTTTCTTCCTGTGGTTAGCAGCAGGGTATCCATCCTGAAAGGGATGGATTCTGTCTGGAGAAGAGGAGGCTCAGGGGCGACCTTATTGCTGTCTACAACTACCTGAGGGGTGCTTGTGGCCAGGAGGAGGTTGCTCTCTTCTCTCAGGTGGCCAGCACCAGAACGAGAGGACACAGCCTCAGGCTGTGCCAGGGGAGATTTAGGCTGGAGGTGAGGAGAAAGTTCTTCCCTGAGAGAGTCATTGGACACTGGAATGGGCTGCCCGGGGAGGTGGTGGAGTCGCCGTCCCTGGAGCTGTTCAAGGCAGGATTGGACGTGGCACTTGGTGCCATGGTCTGGCCTTGAGCTCTGTGGTAAAGGGTTGGACTTGATGATCTGTGAGGTTTCTTCCAACCCTGATGATACTATGATACTATGATACTATGATACTATGATAAAGGGATGGATTCTGTCCATAAAGGGATGGATTCTGTCCCTAAACCTCTGTTTCTTTCACTGTTGAGGAAGATGTGGATCAGGCACTTAGTGCCATGGTCTAGATGACTGGCTAGGGCTGGGTGCTAGGTTGGACTGGATGATCTTGGAGGTCTCTTCCAACCTGGTTGATTCTATGATTCTATGATTCTATGTCATGGCACACACACACCCCAGTTTATCTCTGTTGGTGACTTTCACCATTCCACAGTACCTCTAAATGATGAGGCAAGGCAGGGAGGGCAGGACAGCAATGTGGTAAAATGCACTGCATTGCAACCAGCAAAATGGTGAAAGAGCACAAATGGAAAGGGAGATTGAGCAGTGGGAGGAGAAAACAGCTGGGCCAGTTGTTTGCTGAGTAAACAAGTTAATGCAGTCTGGAGAACCTCCCCTATGGGGACAGGCTGGGGGAGCTGGGGTTGTTCAGCCTGGAGAAGAGAAGGCTCCAGGAAGACCTTTTAGAAGGCTTCCAGTACCTAAAGGAGGCCTGCAGGAAAGCTGGGGAGGGACGTTTTAAAGGGCTTGTGGTGTTAGGACAGGAGAATCAGAGAGAATCAGAGAATGGTTTGGGTTGGAAAGGACCTTAAAGATCATCCAGTTGCAACCCCCCTGCTGTGGGCAAGGACACCTCCTACTAGACCAGGGTGCTCAAGGCCCTACCCAACCTCGCCTTGAACACCTCCAGGGAAGGGGCACCCACACCCTCCCTGGGCAACCTGTGCCAGTGTCTCTACACCCTCACTGCAAAGAATTTCTTCCTAATCTCCAGTCTCAATCTCCCCTCTTCCAGCCCAAAGCCACTGTCCCTCATCCTATCACTACAAGTCCTTGTTAAAAAGTCCCTCCCCAGCTCTCCTGTAGTTCCCTTCAGTTACTGGAAGGCTGCTTTAAGGTCTCACAGGAGCCTTCTCTTCTCCAAGCTGAACAGCCCCCAACTCTCTCCCCCTGCCACCATAGGGGAGGTGCTGCAGCCTCGGTGGCCATGTGCAGGAGCAGAGCACCATGATCAGGTACCTGCTGCATTTAGATTAGATAGCAGGAAGAAATTCTTCCCCTGTGGGTAGTGAGGCTCTGGACCAAGTAGCCCAGAAAAGCTGTGGATATGCCCCTCCCTGGAATCTGTCAAAGCCAGGTTGGGCAGGGCTTTGAGCCTCCTGGTCTAGTGGAAGGTGAAGCTGGGCTTTTGTTAGTGGTGGCCAGTGACAGGATGAGGGGCAGAGAGTGCAAACTAGAGCACAGGAGGTTTCACTTGAGCTTCAGGAGAAACTCCTTTACTTTGAGGGTGCCTCAAGTCACACTAGAGGAGGTTTAGGTTGGATGTTATAGAATCATAGAATCGAGCAGGTTGGAAGAGACCTCCAAGATCATCCAGTCCAACCTAGCACCCAGCCCTAGCCAGTCAACCAGACCATGGCACTAAATGCCTCATCCAGGCTTTGCTTGAACACATCCAGGGATAGTGACTCCACCACATCCCTGGGCAGCCCATTCCAATGCCAATCACTCTCTCTGTGAAGAACTTCCTCATTGAAAGGGGTCTCAAAGACTGGAGCAGACTGCACAGACAAGCTGTGGAGTCTCTCTGGAGACCTTCAAAATCCTCTGGATGTGTTCATGTGCAACTTGATCTAGGTGAACCTGCATTAGCAGCAGGGTTGGACTTGCTATCCAGAGGTGCCTTCTACCCCCTACCAGTCTATGATTCTATACCCAGGGAGGCAGCCAGAGCACACCTCCAGTGCTGTGGATGCAGATTCCTACAAGCTGGAAGCTGCTGCTGCTGCTTCTCAAAGTCTCTGGAGCCTTCCTACACTGAAGATCTTTGTTTCAGGGGACACTGCTGGCTGCAGTGCTCAGCAGTAGGGCTTCCTGTGTGCTTGCAGTGTCTGTAAGCTGCATGAGGTAGAGTCTCTGTAGAATCATAGAATCAAGAAGGTTGGAAGAGACCTCCAAGATCAGCCAGTCCAACCTATCACCCAGCCTATCCAATCAACCAGACCATGGCACTAAGTGCCTCATCCAGTCTTTTCTTGAAGACCCCCAGGGACGGTGCCTCCACCACCTCCCTGGGCAGCCCATTCCAATGCCAATCACTCTCTCTGTGAAGAACTTCTTCCTAATATCCATCCTAGACCTCCCCTGGCACAACTTGAGACTGTGTCCCCTTGTTCTATTGCTGGTTGCCTGGGAGAAGAGGCCACCCCCCACCTGGCTACAATGCCCCTTCAGGTAGTTGTAGGCAGTAATAAGATCACCCCTGAGCCTAGGTGCCTACTGTGTCTGGAAGCACAGAAGGAAGGGATTTAGACCGAGCTTGCTCTGAAGTGTGGAGATAGCCCAATGTAACCATTCCAAAGTAATTAGGCAGGGTGCACGCATCAAACTGTAGCTTGCATGAAGCCTTCAAACCTTCCAAAGCAGCTGCAAGTTAATGCACAGGCAACCCAGAATGCTCAACATTCTCATAGCAACCACAGATCAACAAATCATTTTGCTGGGCTATCGGGGCATACCTCTGCTCTTAGGTCCTCTGCTTTTTTAATTAGAAGGCAATAGCTCTGAACATCTTGAGGTAATTAAACCTTCTGTAGGATGCATTTGTTGCAGTAACTCCCCTGAGCGACTTGGTTACTCCCGAGCAGCACTGCAAGTTCATTAGGGGAAAGGAGATGATTCAGCTGATTGTCACAAAGGCAAGGTGTAAAATGTGCTCGCAGCTCCCCTGCAGCTCTGGGATGTAAGAAGAGAATTCTCTCTCCCGTATCTCACCGTGTAACTCTCGAGATAATGATCTGAACCTTCATTATGCTTTTAATTAATATGCCATTCACAAAGAGCTCCTTAATAGCCCTCAGAATGCTTTCAGAAGGAGCTGATTGCTGTGGTGCCCTTAAGGAAATATTCCTCCCTCCCACCCCCAGCTTTACACATTCACCTCTGGCTGAATTCTGACAGAATCAGAGAAGGCAAGGAAAGCATCTTTCAGAACCCCCAGTCCAGCCATTCCCTAACTCTGCCAAGGCTGGGGCTAAACCATGGCCCTCAGCACCACATCTCTGCCTACTTTCAACACTTTAGGGGTTGGAGATTCAACCACCTCCCTGGGCAGCCTATTCCAGTCTTTGAGAACCCTTGCAGTGAAGAAGTTTCTTCTAATCTCCAACCTAAACCTCCCCTGGTGTAACTTGAGGCTGTTTTCTCTTGTGCTATCACTAGGGAGAAGAGAAAAATCCCCACCTGGCTCCAGCCTCCTTTCAGGTAGCTGTAGAGAGCAAAGAGGTCTCCCCCTCAACCTCCTCTTCTACAGGTTAAACAACACCACTTCCCTCAGCTGCTCCTCACCAGCCCTGTTCTCCAGACCCTTCCCCAGCTTTGCTGCTCTTCTCTGGACCTCCTCCAGCACCTCAATGTCCTTCTTGGAGTGACTGGCCCAAAACCCAACCCAGTACTCATGGTGCAGCCTCACCAATGCCCAGTACAGGGGCACGCTCCCTGTCCTGCTTGTGCTGGCCACACCACTGCTGATCCAGGCCAGGATGCTGGTGGCTTTCTTGGCCACCTGGGCACTGCCAGCTCACGTTCAGCCTGCTTGCAAACTGGTTGGTTTTGCATCTGAGCACCCGTGCGTGGGCTGAGTTTTGTCACTCGCTGCGTGCAGGGCTCTGTGTGTACCAAATCTGTGTCTTTAAAGTCAAAACGTTGCAACATGCTGCAAGGCAGCACTGGACTGTAGAGCTCTGCAGACAATAATATTATTGCAGGTGTTGCCTAGATACACATGGAAGCAAAACCAGTGAAAACTAAGGGCACAGGGCTTGCAACAGATGTGATGACCTGGAGTGGTGGGTTCAGGAGGGACTGTAGATGAGAGCTTGCTGTTGCCACTCAGTCTGGGCTTTGTGTGCAGCTTATCTCTCAACTTTAAAACTCCCTGGAGATGTCTACCCAAACCCTGGACTTGCCTCTCTCCCACACAGTAAAACTCACTCACAGTGGTGTGCAGTTGTCACTTCCTTTCTTCTGTCCCCAGCAAATGCACCTCTGTCATCATTTATGTGCCAAGGATGAGCAGGAGTAGAGTCATAGAATCACAGAATGGGCCGTGTTGGAAGGGACCTTCAGCATCATCCAGTTCCAACCTCCCTGCCATAGGCAGAGACACCTTCCACTAGCCCAGATTTCCAGGTGAGCTTCCCATTAGCTTCTTTTACCCTTGCCCTTGCACGGGTTTATAAAAACCTTGGGTGAAAATGGCAACTGGCACAGTTCTTGCTTTGTTCATAGCTCATGATTTCTTGTCTTCTGCTTAATCTGCAAGGTTTGGGAGATGTATTTGAGAGAAGTTGGTTGGTGGGATGCTGGGCTTTCAGGCATCAGAGTAAGCCTCCTCCACAGGGACCAGCAAAGACATGATGAAACAACACTGGATTTCTAGAATGAGAGCTGTGCCTGGCTGCTGCAGTCTGTTAATCACAGGCTCACAGATCACAGGATGTTAGGGGCTGGAAGGGACCCAAGGAGATCATCCAGTACAACCCCCCTGCCAGAGCAGGACAATCCTATCTAACACAGATCACAGAGGAACACATCCAGACAGGCCTTGAAAGGCTCCAGAGAAGGAGACTCCACAACCTCTCTGGGGAGCCTGTCCCAGAGGACCCTTAGAGTGAAGAAGTTCCCTCTTGTGTTGAGGTGGAAACTCTTTTGCTGCAACTTACATCCACTGCAGAGCAGAGCCTGTCCCACCCCAGCCAGCCCTCAGATATTTGTAAACATTTATCAAATCCCCTCTCAGTCTTCTCTTCTCCAGACTAAGCAGCCCCAGGTCCCTCAGCCTCTCCTCATAAGGCAGTGCCCTCCAGTCCCATAATCATCCTCGTAGTCCTCCACTGGACCCTTTCCAGCAGATCCCTGTCCCTCTGCAACTGGGGAGCCCAAAACTGAAGACAGTATTCACAATGAGGTCTCAGCAGGGCAGAGTAGAGGGGGAGGAGAACCTCTCTTGATCTGCTGGACACACTCCTCCTAATACACCCCAGGATCCCATTGGCCTTCTTGGCCAGCAGGGCACATTGCTGTGCCATGGGGAACTTGTTAGCCACCAGCACCCCCAGCTCCCTCTCCACAGGGCTGCTTTCCAGCAGTGACCTCCCAGCCTGTACTGGTGCAGTTTGTTATTCCTCCCCAGATGCAGGACTCTGCACCTGTCCTTGTTGAACCTCATCTGGTTCCTTTGTGCCCAGCTTTCAGTCTGCCCAGGTCTCTCTGGATGGCAGCACAGCCTGCAGCTGTATCAGCCAAGCCTCCCAGCTTGGTGTCATCAGCAAACTTGCTGAGCAGGCTCTGTCTGTCTGTGCCCTCATCAATGGCATTGATGAAGAAGTTGAACAGGACTGACCCCAGCACTGATCCCTGGGGGACACCACTGGTCACAGCTCTCCATCTGGACCTGGCACCATTGATCACCACCCTCTGAACAGTTTAGTTTGTGTCCAAGAACATGCCAGAATGAAGGGCTAGCACAGACAGAGTTAATCTTACCCTGCAGAGCAGCATTTGACCAGAAGACACCCTGGCCCTGCGTCACCTCACCTCTCATGGTGTAGGAACATGAATGAATCTGCATGGGACCTTCTGGGACCTTCCAGCTCTTTCTGTGCAGGGACTGTTGCATCCCTGAAGGGGAACTTGAATGTTTAGGAGAGAATCCCTCTGGTAAGTCAAAGACACCATGATGGTTCTGAGAAGTGATGAGACACACTTCACCACTAATGATGATGCTACCATGTCCCTCCCAAGTAAAACAAACCATAAGTGATCATGGTGCAAACTGAACATCTAAGGAATCTGCTGCCCTATAGAAGTTCTTCTCTAACCTCAGCTGAAGCAAAACAAAACATAACTCTTTCAACTTGTAGCTTTCTTAGGTCAAATAAAAAAAACCAAAACCAAAACAAACCCCAAGAAATCATTTCCCCCCCCCCCCCACCTTTAAACATCTAAAATCCTGTCCTGTGAGATTAGCTGATGAATCAAGTTTTGGATAATGTTATTATGGGAGAAGTCAAGCAAACAGAAAGATGACTCAAAACAGTTTAGTGCCAGGACTATTTCTTAACACGGAGGAAAATCATCCTCTGCTTGCAGATGGAATCCTCCCACAATGAACAGGGAGTCTGGCAACAGAAATAAACTTGAGAATGCTCCAGCTTGGGCTGTGGACCTGGCCTGCCTCACAACTGAAGCACAACGAGGAGACACCAGTGAAATGGACACTAGGAGGAGAAGCTGCATGATGGCTAAGTTACCCTGTGCCATTGCCTTGCTTGGCAAAGCAACCAACCTGAGAGACAGAAAGGCTGGATGCTAGGAGGAAGAGAGAGTGATTGGCATTGGAATGGGCTGCCCAGGGAGGTGGTGGAGTCACCATCCCTGGAGGTGTTGAAGCAAAGCCTGGCTGAGGCACTTAGTGCCATGGTCTGGTTGACTGGACAGGGCTGGGTGCTAGTTTGGACTGGATGATCTTGGAGGACACTTCCAACCTGGTTGATTCTGTGATTCAAACCTGGTTGATTCTATGATTCTCTGACAATGATGCATGCTCCACTTAACTGAAGTGATGAAGTCACAGAGAAGAAATGGACACTAAGGAGGAGAAGCTGTACTATGGCTAAGTCACCCTGAGCCATTGCCTTGCTTGGCAAAGCAACCAACCTGAGAAACAGAAAGGTTGGATGCTAGGAGGAAGAGAGAGTGATTGGCATTGGAATGGGCTGCCCAGGGAGGTGGTGGAGTCACCATCCCTGGAGGTGTTCAAGAGAAGACTGGATGAGGCACATGGTGCCATGGTCTATTTAACTGGCTAGGGCTGGGTGCTAGGTTGGACTGGATGAGCTTGGAGGTCTCTTCCAACCTGGTTGATTCTATGATTCTCTGATAATGATGCATGCTCCACTTAACTAAAGTGATGAAGTCACAGAGAAGAAATGGACATTAAGGAGGAGAAGCTGTACTATGGCTAAGTCACCCTGAGCCATTGCCTTGCTTGGCAAAGCAGCCAACCTGAGAGACAGAGAGGGAAGGTTTTCTTTCATTCTCCCTCTCTGTCAAACAAACAAACAAACAAAAAAAAAAAACAAAGGAAAAAAACTCAAACTCCAAACCACCACCAACACAACAAATAAACCCCAGAATAGCAACTGAGCCAGCAGCACAGAGGCAAACACTCTGAGCATGCTCTCATCAGAACCATGAAGCACCACGCAGGAGAAGAATGATCTCTCTCTGCTCAGGCAGAGCACAGCAGGGCAGCACTGCACCATCTCCAAAGCATCATCTGGTGACTAGTGTGAGGCCACCCTGCAACAGAGCCCACCGGTGAGGCCAGGGAGTGGGTGGTGCTTGGATGAACAGAGCTCCTTGCAACTGTCTGCTGGGAGAGAGATGTGTGGTCTGCATCTGCAGGGGGCATGGTGAAGCTGTGAGGAGCTGGGCTGCTCCACCTCACTGTTAGGCACCTGTCTGCTTCTTCCTTTCTGTGACCTTCTCAAAGATGAGATTGGTGGTGCCATCTGTAGTGTCTCTAGAGAAATACTTGGTGAAAGTGCTGAATCACACAGAGGTTTGTTTAGGCTGGGAAAGCCCCCTGAGATCATTGAATCTAACCATTGACCCAACACCACCATGGCCATTAAACCACGTCCCAAAGTCACATGGCCACCTGTTTCTTGAGCACCTCCAGGGATGATGGCTCCACCACCTTCCTGGGTAGCCTGTTCCAATCCCTGACCACTCTTGCAGCAAAGAAATGTTTCCTACTATCCAACCTAAACCTCTTCCTGTGCAACTTGAGTCTGTTTCCACTTGTCCTATCAACTTGTTACTTGGGAGAAGAGACCAACTCTCACCTCACCTCACTCTATCCTCTTTTCAGGCAGTTGTAGAGAGCAGTGAGGTCTCCCCTTAACCTCCTGTGATGGTTGGGTGCTACCTGCCCCCCCACATTTAAGAAAATCACCCAGACTAGACCCAGCTACTGTAAACTGAATGCAGCTTTATATTTACAGCTTAGCACAAGATACAAACAGGTATTTACAATCTGTGCAGCTATAGACAGAAATACACAAGTTAAAAAGGTAATCCAGAAACACAACAGCCTTGCCAGAAACCAGAGTCCTCAGGAGGGGCTCCCAACCACCCTTCCACCTCCTTTCCACTCCTCTATCATACCACAGACTTTGCTTTACATTCAAGGTGAGTTTGGAGGGTCGGCCAAAGGGGTTAGGAAGCAGATGGATTAGTCGCACAGACAGCAGGTTAGGTTAGACACAAGTGCAGCCCCAAAGGCAGAGAGCAAACTTTGTTATCTATGTGTTCTTGTTCTTATCCATCTCAGCAAGCCTATGAGTGCAGTAGCCATCACCATTGTTTCCTTTTCACAGCCTAGCATCTAATTCTTCTCACCAAAATATCCCAGCTAGGCTCAAACCTCCTTTTCTCCAGACTAAACAACTCAGTTCCCACAGCTGCTCCTCATAGAGTCATAGAATCAACCAGGTTGGAAGAGACCTCCAAGATCATCCAGTCCAACCTATAAAACTGCTGCTCTTGTTCTCTGGTCTCTTCTTCTGCTCCCACTGCCCCACACATCTGGCTGTGGGACTTGCCCACAGCTTTAGGACCGGAGCAGGATCTGCAGTTTCTGTGGAGCTGGAAGATATTCTTTTAACAAGAATTTGTGCAGAGATCAAAACACACACAGAGAGAAACCCAATTCCACCCTATACGTGTCAAAAATAAATTTACAACTGGGAATACTCCCCAGGAGATGTTTTTTCTGGCTCCTCCATCACTCGAGTGAAATGCAGCCAGTGCTCAGCTCTGGGCTGTGCAAACACTCAGCATTGATAAACTGATAGAAGAAGCCAAGTGTTTGTGTGGGCTCAGACAAAAATCATTATTTAATGACACTCAGAGGCAGCACTTTTTTGGAGGGCAGTTCAAACAGCACCAGCTGTTCTGAGAAGCAGATTTAAAGGACCTGGGGGCAGCGTGCAGCAAAGGCGTGGAGTGTTGCTTGGCCATCCCAAAGAACCTTCCTTCAGGTAAACCATCTCCTTAACTCTCTGCCAATCAGACCCAAATTAGATTTGTATTGAGAATTAGAACCATTTTCTTCCCCTCCTGGACAAGCCAATGATGCTGGGAGCTCAGTGTATTTTCAGCTCCCCTTTGACCAATGAACACCAAGTTTCCTTTGGTTGGACCACATTTATCTCCTTAACTCTCTGCCAATCAGACCCAAATTAGATTTGTATTGACAATTGGAACCATTTTCTTCCCCTCCTGGACAAGCCAATGATGCTGGGAGCTCAGTGTATTTTCAGCTCCCCTTTGACCAATGAACACCAAGTTTGCTGTGGATGGACCACACTTATCTCCTTAACTCTCTGCCAATCAGACCCAAATTAGATTTGTATTGAGAATTAGAACCATTTTCTTCCCCTCCTGGACAAGCCAATGATGCTGGGAGCTCAGTGTATTTTCAGCTCCCCTTTGACCAATGAACACCAAGTTTCCTGTGGATGCACCACACTTATCTCCTTAACTCTCTGCCAATCAGACCCAAATTAGATTTGTATTGAGAATTAGAACCATTTTCTTCCCCTCCTGGACAAGCCAACGATGCTGGGAGCTCAGTGTAGTTTCAGCTCTCCTTTGACCAATGAACACCAAGTTTCCTTTGGTTGGACCACACTTAACCTCCAGCTTTCAAGTCAATGCAGTTTCTCCTTTTTTGCATCCTTTGCTGGTGGTTGGTGCCCTGAGGAAGCAGCAGCCTGGCACCTGGTTTCTGTGAGCACAGAGTCAGAACTGCACAGCAAAAGTCTCACTTTCCCCAGCAGAGTTTCCCTTTCCCAGGCAGCTCTGCCTTTTGACGGAGCTCGCTTTGGATGTGGCAGATCCAAACGGATTGGATGCCTGCAGATCTCAGCTGCCAATAGTTCACAGGCAAAAAATACACCACAAAGGAGAGAGAGTCATAGAATCATGGAATCATTTTGTTTGGAAAAGACCTGTAAGATCATCAAGTCCAATGTCAACCCAACACCATTAAACCATGTCCCCAGGTGCCATATCCACAGGTTTCTTGAACACCTCTAGGGATGGTGGCTCCACCACCTCTCTGAGCAGCCTGTTGCAATGCCTGACCCACCTTTAAGGAAGCCCTGATGGAAACTGCATTTATTACAGAGAGGTTCATGACGTGGGAATGCTGCAGAAATGCAAAGTCTGCAAAAAATTGGGAAGGGAAAAGGAAGGGTGGCATGGGGAAATGCTGCTCTCAGCAAAAGCTGCATCTGTCTCTCTTCCTGCCTGTGAGAGGAAAGGAACATAGAATCATAGAATCAACCAGGTTGGAAGAGACCTCCAAGATCATCTAGTCCAACCTAGCACCCAGCCCTACCCAGTCGACTAGACCATGGCACTAAGTGCCTCATCTAGTCTTTGCTTGAACATCTCCAGGGATGGTGGCTCCACCACCTCCCTGGGCAGCCCATTCCAATGTCAATCACTCTCTCTGTGAAGAACTTCTTCCTAACATCCAGCCTAGACCTACCCTGGCACAACTTGAGACTGTGTCCCCTTGTTCTATTGCTGCTTGCCTGGCAGAAGAGACCAACCCCACCTGGCTACAATGTCCCTTCAGGTAGTTGTAGACAGCAATGAGGTCTGCCCTGAGCCTCCTCTTCTGCAGGCTGCACACCCCCAGCTCCCTCAGCCTCTCCTCATAGGGTTTGTGTTCCAGGCCTTTCACCAGCTTTTCCAGATGGGAAATGCTCTGCTTGGATTTGATAAACCTGAGACTTGATTTGCTTGAAGAAGAGTGAAGTTTTCTGCTTCTGTTTCCCACTGCCCATTGTGGGCAGCCTGCTGTGATCACAGCTGTCCTGTCCTTGGCTGGACCTGCCTATCTCAGGTGATGCCATCACATGAATGCCTCATGCAGTGAGCTCCCCTCTGCTTATGGTGCTCCTTAGCCCAGTGAACTGAGCTGAAACAATCTGATCTTAGGCTGAAGAGAGATGGGAACAACAAAGCATTGCCAAAGCATGTGGAAGCATGGTGCTGCAAGAAGAAACACAAGGCTCTATGTTGTCCATGTGGCTGCACTGAGGCAGAGGCTGCTCATGCTGGCAGAATGTGCTAGGATTGAATCACCACTCAGGCCTGAAAGCACATGAGGTCAGTACCTCCCTACAGGAGGGCAGAAAGAAGAGAAGCTACTGCAGAAGACAGAAATCATTTCTTTACAGTGGGAAAGAGATTTCCAGGCAGAACTGAGAGCGTGTGAGCCCACAGATCTCTGCAGAGAACAAGCACCTCTGGGATGCCTGCACCCAGGGAACTGCAGCTGCAATGATGCCTGGGCTTCCACCTGGCCTCCTCCTCACCCCATCACCACCCCTGCCACAGATGATGGGAAATGTTCATCCTTTCCCCTTGCCACCCCAGTAAGGGAGATGTGGGCATTCAGTGTCCTAACATACAGGAACAATTTGTTGTTGTTTTTTTTCTCTGATAGAAAAGAGATTTTTTTTGCTTTCAGTGAGTCACATCAGCAGAAATATCCTGTCACAAAGCAGAGCAGTGTGAAACCTTCTGGGCAGGTGGTTTGGCAGTCAGAGAGAAGGGAAATGCCACTGTCCAGGAGAGAAGCCATCCTGGGCACAGGGGAAGCTGTAGGCTGAGGCTTTTTCAGGCATAGTTGGATTCAACTTTCTGGTGATTAATTTAGCTGCCTCCCATGGCAGCTTGAAAGGACAAATTCCCATGGCCAAATTGTTTTGGATTGAAGCTATCTGACAGCCTTTGACCCAGCTCCCCAACCAAGCTGAAATGACACAAGCAACTTTATTTGGCATTTGAACTGTGAAGGAAATGACTCTCCCTTTTATTAATTTCATGTCCTGTAAAGAGGAACAAACTGCCTGGGACATCTTATGGCAGTTGTTGAATTGCTGCCCTGTGATTTAGTGGATAATTAGATGCCAAATTTCATGACCTATTTCTCACTCTGTGCTGCAGCTATGAATGTTCACACTTAACGTGACTGCTACTCTGAGAAGCTGGATGTAGAAGACCTCTAGCACCTTTGGCTTACTGTTGACTGGAGAGGAAAAAAAACATTTAGGTCATTTGATTACACAGGGCCTGGTTTAGCATAAAGATCAGGAATTCATAGAATTTCATAGAATCAACCAGGTTGGAAGAGACCTCCAAGCTCAGCCAGTCCAACCTAGCACCCAGCCCTAGCCAGTCAACCAGACCATGGCACTAAGTGCCTCAGACAGGCTTTGCTTCAACACTCCCAGGAATGGTGACTCCACCACCTCCCTGGGCAGCCCATTCCAATGCCAATCACTCTCTCTGCCAACAACTTCCTCCTAACATCCAGCCTAGACCTCCCCTGGCACAACTTGAGACTGTGTCCCCTTGTTCTATTGGTGGTTGCCTGGCAGAAGTCAGCTGTGGCTGACTGCAGAATGGTTCTATGGAGATTCACACAGGGAAGAGCCATGCTGTGCTCTGCTCTCAGTTACCTGAAGGACTCAGCTTAAGGATTAAGCTGGAAGAGGTCAGATTTAGACTGGAAATTGGGAAGAACTTCTTGGCAGTGAGTGGTGAGACACTGCACTCCAATGTTCGATTCCCTCTGGCGACACAAAGCAGATGATGAAAGGACTCCAGGACTGCAGACTATCTAATCCCAAGTATTATGTGTATGCTTTATTTCCATGGTCTAAAGGGTTAACCCTCCTGGGGGACTGGTCTTGACCCTGACCCCAGGTCCTCCTGACATGTCCCCCAGGGGTGGGCCTGAACATTATTCCAGGTGTAGTGTTTAGCCCACTCCCTGTTAGGCCCCTATAAAAGCAGAAGAACTTCCTCTTTTGTGCTCTCTCTCTCCCTGCCTCCCTGCTTGACAGCATCACCCTCCTGTTCCTTCTGCTCTTTACCACGTGGCCATCAATCCACAAGGGTGGACAAACCCATTGCCATCAATCTGGTTGTATATACATATCTAGTATCTTGTTTTCCCTTCCCTACACCTCTTTGTAACTCCTCTACCTCAAATACCTTTTATTTATTGTTTCCTCTTTTAACTTCCAAATTGAAGGGAGACTATTTATTTGGGTGTGTTTTACCTCTTCCTCCCTGCATCTAATTCCTTTGCTTTGGAAGAAAGGGGGAAGAGGGAAAGGTATCCTATAAATTGTTATTGGTTGTATTAACTGTATTTGAGTCTCTGGAAAGTTCAAAACAGAACTGAGACACATGGGATGATGACACCTGTTGGGCAGTATTAAAGCAGCAAACCAGTTCAATCAAATACTTTATACTGGGTTTTTTTTCCAGCAAAGAAGGCTCAACTTTTGACTGTTTCCTACAGCCCAACAGCTTGGCAAGGAGCTTTTCTTGGAACATGCTGAATTCTGGTGTCTCATTAGGAAAGAAGAAAGAGGAGAGGCAGAAAGCACACAGGCACCATTGTCTGCCTCTGGCAAAGAATCACCTGTTTAATGCTGGCCTTTCAATACAGTCTCCAACCAATAAACATTTCCTGAGCTCTGTCACATTTAGATGGAACCAAAGAAACCTCTACAAAACCACTTGGTCACACTGGGGAAGTCTGTAAAGACCTGCACATGTTCATATACTAACACTGCACCAACAGCTGGGATCAGAGCACTCCACAGGGACAAGGCTCTGACTCTGCTCAAGCAGAATTGAGCACTCAAGTACTGAACTTGCACTTATTTCATAGCCCAAATCATAATTCAGCCCTGGGTAGCCATAAACACCACCCAGTTTTTAGTTTATAAAGGAATCTCTTTGGCTTGAGAGGACTGCTCCCAACAGCAGGGGCAGCAGGACATTTAACATTGCTTCATCTCATAGATACAATGGATGGAAAACAAATTTGTCTTCCACAGCATATGTGAATCATAAACAGCTCTGGATTGTCAAAACCTTGTCAGTGTCTCTTCCATTTGTGGATACAAACACTTGATAGTTCATACAGCAGAACTGTCCCTCTATGTTCAATAGCTCCTGCCACTGACATACATCCTTATAAGGCCACATTTGCAATAATTCACTTGAATAAACTCAGACTCAAACCACAGAACAGTTTCTGTGTCACTGCATCCCAGGCTTGGTGCTGGTTTTTGCAGGGCTGGAAATGTTATAAGCAACAAGGACACAGAGAAGTCTCGCACGTTTGCATTGCCATAAGTGTTTGAAAGGAGAGGCATAAACAAGTTGTCTTCAATTAATTTTATCTGCAGAATCAAGACACAATTTAGACAGATTATCTCTAATCCCAGCCCTCCTCAGGAGTTGAAGACAGAGGCATCTGAAGAAAATCAGACCAGCTTCACAGACTTCAAAGAAGCTGCTGGAAATGATTCCCATCCCTTAACACAGGTTTAGCGCTGTTGGTGTTCTTGGTGCTGGGTTTGGTTTCTTTTTTATCTCCTTCTTTCAAATTCTCTTTTATTTTGCTTTTGTTCAGCTTATTCATAATCCCTGGTGGGAAATGGTTTTGAAGCATTTCACTTCTGCAACAGGACAGCAAAGGCTGATTGAACGTTGCTTTGATAGGGCCTCTGCGAAGCAGCAATCACAATGGGTCTTCAGTTTTATGCATTGAGCTGAGTCAACGTGAACAGTGCACAGATGTGCTGCTCTTGCTCCTGTCATTGTTATGTTAACAGTCCCTGAGATCAGCTTGGACTTGATTTCAAAGTTGTCTTACAACTTGGCACTTCTCTACAGAAGTCTCTTTCATTTTCAGTGCTTGACATGTGTTCTGCTTTCTCCTGATGTCTGCATCCATCTCAGGCCCATCCAGCCTCCTACAAGTTGTTTGGTTTACAATCTTGACCTCAGCCTGCCTGCCACAGGCTTATTAATACAAAACTCTGCCCACCATGAAGGTCTGCTCAGAGCTTTGCTGCCCTGAAGGATCTCTGTCCACATATTTTTATATAACTGCAAAATAACCATAATAAAAGAAGGATTAATTCATGCAGAAAATAAAACAAGCTTCTGCAAGACAAATGACCTGGCTTATTGGTTGAAATGGGATTGTGATTGACTTCCTAGATAACAAATGTGAATAATTATGTCCAGGCAAGAATAAGCAGAAAGATCAAGCACAAAGTTTCAAAGCACTGTAAACATCACACATCTGTGTAAATCATTTAGACCATCCTTGGCTTAGAAGCAGGAAACCAACAACCTCCCTCATTCTTGTTTTCAACATGACATGAGTTGTTTTATCAAAGGTAGAGATTTGGGAACAAGGTTATGTGAAGCTAAGCTTTGTTCCATCCAAACCTGAAGGCTGGCTCTGAATGTATGTCTGGTTTTACCTTTAGTTCAATACATTTCTGGAAAGCAAAATAACTTCTCTTCCAGATGGGACCCAACTGAACAGAGCACAAGGAATTCCCCTCTCATAAGCAGATTGATAACTCATCATCATTGCAATATGCAATTTTATGTGGAATGGTTAAAGAAATAGTGCAGAAGAAGTGGAATACTGCAGAAGTGTCACTGAAGCAACATCTGGCAGCTCAGAATGAAGTGAAGCTTAAAGCTTCAGAAAGCATTAGAGAAGCTGTGGAAAGGCAGGCCAGGAAGGCCACATTCTCAGCAGCCAAGCAACATTAACGTGCTCTAAAAGCAGTCAGTGATGCCAAGTGAAAGAGTCCTTCTTCTGAACCAATAAAGGGCTTGGCCCTTTATCATAGAACCAGAGACTGGTTTGGGTTGGAAAAGACCTTCAAGATCATCCAACCATTCTCTAACTCTATCACAGCTGCTGCTAAACCACGTCGCTCAGCAGCACATCTCTGCCTCTCTGAAACACCTGCAGGGACAGGGCTTCAACCAGCTCCCTGGGGAGACTCTCCAAGACTGTATCAGTCTTTCAGAACTGGAATCCAACAAGCATCTCCCAATGAGTAAATCTGCAAACTTGAAAACAGGTTTTCTTACCTCTCCGTTAGCTTTACCGATGGGAGAGTTGAGAATGAAATCAGGAGGAGCAAAGACATCAACCAAGGCAACTGCATCATCTTTCAGCTGTTTGAAAACAAAAGACATGCATGTGGTTAAGTTCTGTAGCTGTCTGTGGCTGCCTGGGGAATGCAGAGCAGGAGCATGGAGGTTGTTTTGATAAAATGCCTTCAGAGAGGTGTCTAGATCTAGTTTGCTTTTTTCCCCCTCCCAGAGTTAACAGCATTTAAAATGGTTTTCTCCTTTGCTCATGGCTTTTTAACCACTTTTTAATCAAGATGCCCATAAGCCCATGCATTTCTGAACTTTAAAAACACAGCACCCAAAGTCTTCCTTGAAATGTTGCTAACCTGAGAAGAACATCAGCCAGATGGAAAAATATTAAGGAAGAACCAAAAGCCCATGAGTTAACCCAGTAATGAAATGAACAGGACTGGACTGCAGTATTTCACTGGTTTCCCAATGAGAAATGCAAGGCTACAAATGGCAGTGTTAGCTTTGGTGGTTTTTCTTGGGTTTTGGTAAATAAACCACGACAGACTCAGGGTCACAGAATCACAGAAACATTCTGGTTGGAAAAGGCCCCTAGGATCATCAAATCCAACCATCATCCCTACTCTACAGAGTTCACCCTTAAACCATATCCTCAAGCACCACATCCAAATGACTTTTAAACACAGGCTCACAGGATGTTAGGGGCTGGAAGGGACCCAAGGAGATCATCCAGTCCAACCCCCCTGCCAGAGCAGGACCATACTATCTAACACAGATCACACAGGAACACATCCAGACAGGCATTGAGAGGCTCCAGAGAAGGAGACCCCACAACCTCTCTAGGGAGCCTGTTCCAGTGCTCTGGGACCCTCACAGTAAAGAAGTTCCCCCTTGTGTTGAGGCAGAACCTCTCTTGCTGCAACTTACACCCATTGCTCCTTGTCCTATCCCAGGGAGCAGTGAGCAGAGCCTGTCCCACCCCTCCTGGCCATCAGTATTCGACTCATCCAGGGTTGGTGACTCCAGCACCTCCCTGGGCAGCCTGACCACTCCTGCTGGGAAAGAATGTTTCCTAATGTCCAGTCTAAACCCACCCAGTCACAGTCTGAGGCCATTGCCTCTTGTTCAATGAGCTACTAAACTTTATAGGACGTTATTCAGAAACCAGTAATGTAATACTCTGTTAACTGATCATCAACTCAGGTACAGAACAGTTGGGACAGCTCTTCCTTAGTGTTTCTAAACTATGTCATTATTTCCTCCCAGCAGATACCAGTGGAAGCTCACCCTGCAGCACAGCTCCAGAATGGCATTCTGAATAAACTTCCCAGCGTGTTCACCTGCAGCATAGCCACCTGCAAACACAACACAGAGAAGTTTACACCAGGTAAGATTACACTGATCCAAGGGCTGGAGCATCTCTCCTATGAGGACAGACTGAGGGAGCTGAGGGTGTTCAGCCTGGAGAGGAAAAGACTCCAGGGGGACTTCAGAGCTGCCTTCCAGTACCTGAAGGAATCCTACAGGAAGGCTGCAGAGGGACTTTCCAGAAGGGTGTCTGGAGGCTAAAGAAGGGAGAATGGTTTGAAGCTGAGGGAGAGCAGGATTATACTGGATCTCAGGAAGAAGTTCTTCAGTACAGGGGTGGTGAGACACTGGAACAGGCTGCTCCAGGGACACTGTAGCTGCTTCCTCCCTGAGGGTGTTCATGGCCAGGATGGATGAGGCCTTGAGCAGCTGAGTCTAGTTGAAAGGTGCCCATGGTGGGGAGGTTGGAGTAGTTGATCTCTGAAGTCACTTCTAACTTGAGCCATTCTAGGATTTTATGACACAATATATCTACAGAGGAGTTTATCATCTCAGTATTTAAGAGACTAGACAGGTGCTCCTGTGCAACTGAAGTCATTGCTTCATTAATGAGTTGACTTCAAACCAATTAATTGAAGGCACTGGGAGCTGTTTGCATTAATAGCTACACTACAGCATCTTGCTGCCTAGCCCTCCTCCTCTACCCCCAGCACTGGACCACAGCAAAACTTGTGAGCTGTCCATCACCTCTGGGTTAAGTGAGAGCATTGTGATTACTTTGTCCCTCCAGATTCCTGCTCCAAAAAATGCTGTCCAGGATGAGTGTTTTTGATCACACAGGAAACAACAAAATGCTCTAACCTAAATCCTCATTAGGATCTCCACTGCTGCCAGGTCAGGACTTCTACAATGTGTTGTGCACAAAATAGTCAGAGGGCTTATCTCACCTTGATAGAGCACAGCCAGATGTTTGCTTAAAGACCAGAGTCCATAGAGAGCACTGAGATTCTTCAGCACTGGCTGCAGAGCAGGTGAGATGCTGGGGTCATGAGTGTAGTCATGGTACCTCTGCAGGGCTGTTTGCTCAATAAAGGCAATGGCTAAGGACCGACAGTAATACACCTGAGGAACAGGAAGGAAGGACAGTAAGTGACAAAATGCAAGGAGCCAGCCCTCAGCTGATGCAAAATGGCACTTGCCTGGTGAAGTCAGTGTTATCTGACTACACTCACACCAAAATAATCCAAGGATAGGCGAGGAGCCTCTTCCAGTTCTCTCACAGCAAAGCCGAGTATTATGCATTAGTCAGCCATGGGGCTGACAGGAAAGTGCTGCTTCATGCCCAGAAAGTTTTAAATCACTAAGTACATGTCTTTAAAGCACAGCTGGGAAATCAGTTTCAGATGTTTTTGAGGCATGCCATTTAAAATAAAGCATCCTGCTGTCCTGAAGATGAATGTAGGTAGAAGACCTAAGGTATAGCCTAGCTCAAAACCAGTTCTGTGCCCAAGTACCTGTCAATTTTAGCAGACTGGAGCATAAAAGAGGACCTCTATATTTCTGAGCAAAACACCCCCTTTAACACACAGGCCCTGGCACCAGCCTCCCAAGAGCTGCCCAACTGAGAGCCAATCATATCTGAATTTCTGGCAAGTCCCATTCTGAATCTGATCCTGAAGAGTTTCTCTTAAAGCCTGCTTCTGTGGTAAGAGCAGGGAAGGTTTCCTCGGCTCTGGCAGTGGTTTCACACAGCCCATCCCCTGCTGAAGCTAAGCTTCCTAGCTGCAGAGTTGACTATGGTGACTTCCTGGTGTGTTTTAATGAGCTTTGCAGATGAGGTTAATGACAGTGGCCACCTTCAGGGAACAGATCTCTCTTGTGACAAATGACAAGCATCCTTTCCTCATCTGTCAGCCAGTTTTGCTCAGAGAGGTAAGGGAAGAATTTGGGGAGCTTGGGGATAAACACAGAAATCTGGAGTGAAGCCATTCCTAGCTGTTAAAGTCTCTGGTGGGAGTCAATCTGCTCTCTCTGGATTGTCAAGGTTTCCTTTTCAGGTTCCAGTGCTGTCAGTCTGGTATCTGTCATGAGTGCTTTGCGCTGTAGAAATTAGACATGGAAATGACCCATTAGGTCATCTAGTTTACCTGCCTGCCAGAGCAGGATTCTTTCCTACAGTATGTATTTGGCCAGGACAACAGATGGAGATGGAATAACCAGCCAGTAGACTTAACAGCAGTAGATTTAGTCTTCAGAAGTTGTACTATCAAAATCACAGGCATCATCCAGCACAGGCATCCTGCTGTCACTGTTCTGCTACCATGGTCAACACAAAGCACTTGGGAGAGATGTTAGATTCTACTTGTTACTTAACTTGTTGCTTTGTACTTGGGCAAATCATACTTCTTGACACAAGAAATCAAAACTAACAGGAGGAAGATCAGTAAATAAAAATACTGAGTAAGTATTACCTGACAATTGTTTTTTGCCTCAAAGTCACCTCTCCCAGACTGCTTCTCCTTGCTCAGCTTCAGGTCGCTTTCTCGGAGCAGGTAGCAAACCAGCCACTGATATGCTGCTAAAGGAACTGGGGAAAACAGAACCCCCAAATCTTTAATGTTCACATTTATAAGGCAAGAAGTGCCACGCAGACTCTGCTGCAGGCTGAGTTTTCATTAACCAGAGAAGAAGAGTGGAAGTGTGAATTAATCAAACCACTAAACTGCTGCTAGTGCAGATGCCTGTCACTGCAAATGCAACCAATATCATCTGGGCAAGTCACTCAGACTGTAACTGTGCAGTGAAGACATCCCAAGCCTGATCATACACTAGTCCAGACTGAGCCCAAGGGACAGCCACAGCACAATTTCTATCCTGTTCTTTTCTTCAAGATCAGAGAATCAGAGAATCAACCAGGTTGGAAGAGACCTCCAAGACTGTCCAGCCCAACCTAGCACCCAGCCCAATCCAATCAAATAGACCATGGCACTAAGTGCCTCAGCCAGGCTTGGCTTCAACACCTCCAGGCACGGTGACTCCACCATCTCCCTGGGCAGCCCATTCCAATGGGAAATCACTCTCTCTGCCAACAACTTCCTGCTAACACCCAGCCTAGACCTCCCCTGGCACAACTTGACACTGTGTCCCCTTGTGCTGTTGTGAGTTGTGTGACAGAAGAGACCAATGCCACCTGGCTACAGCCTCCCTTCAGGGAGTTGTAGACAGCAATGAGGTCAGCCCTGAGCCTCCTCTTCTGCAGGCTGCACACCCCCAGCTCCCTCAGCCTCTCCTCACAGGGCTCTGCTCCAGGCCCCTCACCAGCTTTGTCACCCTTCCCCCAACATGTTCCAGTATCTGAGGAGCCCAGAACTGGACGCAGCACTCAAGGTGTGGCCTGACCAGTGCTGAGTCCAGGGGCAGAATAACCTCCCTTGTCCTGCTGGCCACACTGCTCCTGATCCAGGCCAGGATGCCATTTGCTCTCTTGGCCACCTGGGCACACTGCTGGCTCATCTTCAGCTACTCTCTACCAGCACCCCCAGCTCCCTCTCTGCCTGGTTGCTTTCCAGGCACTCTGTCCCCAGCCTGTAGTGCTGCTTGGGGTTGTTGCAGCCAAAGTGCAGAACCCTGCACTTGGCCTTGTTAAATCTCATCCCATTGGCCTCTGCCTTTGAGGACCTTGTGGCAGCACACGGCTCCTGGCACTGCAAAGTTGCTGGATGCCAATAGCCTGCTTTGTACATAAGGGTGTCATATTTATAGAGCAGCCTGGAGCCATGAAGGTAAAAAATACTTGTTAGGAACAAGTTCTGCACCATGAAGGTGCTGGAACACTGCAACAGGTTACCCAGGGAGGTGGCCAAGACATTCAAGGTCAGGCTCGACAGAGCTCTCAGCAACCTGATTTAGTGGAGGATGTCCCCTGCTGACTGCAGGGGAGTTGGACTACATGACCTTCAGAGGTCCCTTCCAACCCAAACCATTCTATGAGTCTATGATTCTAGTTCAGCATAAAGTCCTTGGCTGGATCCTACTTGCTTAAGATTTAATGTAGAATACTATTTAGGCAACTAGAACAAGGGGACACAGTCTCAAGTTGTGCCAGGGTAGGTATAGGCTGGATATTAGGAAGAAGTTCTTCACAGAGAGAGTGATTGGCATTGGAATGGGCTGCCCAGGGAGGTGGTGGAGGCACCGTCCCTGGGGGTCTTCAAGAAAAGCCTGACTGAGGCACTTAGTGCCATGGTCTAGTTGACTGGCTAGGGCTGGGTGCTAGGTTGGACTGGCTGAGCTTGGAGGTCTCTTCCAACCTGTTTGATTCTATGATTCTATGATTCTATGATTCACATGGCCTAAATGCAGCACCACAGTTAGCAGTCCATTTTCTAACAGAACAGAGCAATAAACAGATTCAGGCATTTTTAACACTACAGTCTGGGTCAGAAGGTTTTCCAAGAGAGCAAAGAGAATGATTTTAGGGATCAGATTGTGTTCTTTTGGGTTTCACAAGCTGGAGACATACAACAAAGAAGCAAGCAAGCAGCTGTTCTGATCTGGTCTTTTTTCTTACGAGCCTTTGTGTTTTGAAGTTATTCAGTCTGTCCCATAGCTGTTTTGATGCTGTCTCACTGGGTACTGCACATTGCTAGACAAAGATCAGCCTTTCTGCAATTATTTGGGCACTTAATAAAGATTCCTGAATGTTTAGGACTGTACACAATTGCTCCTTGTATATTAAGGCTGGAGTTTCTTTCCCCAGCATGTTCTCAGTTTCACACACTCCCTCTTGCTCAATTCCCTGTCACTGTCTCATTATCTGCTCATTTCTTTGTTAATTTGTGCCTCCAAGGGCCACTCTGTGCTGATAGTGATACAAAAAATGGGAATGGCATCTAATGTCACTCTTGATTTGATTAGAGCAGAGTGAGCCAGAAAATCTGCAAGGAATTTTCTTTCACCATTACTCATTTTTCCCCACGCAACCAAAAGCAACTACCCAAAGCAGACACATTGAATCCCTCTCAACCTGCTTCTAAATCACTGGCATGCTGTGTTGAGATAGATATTTTAGTGATAAGAAGTAGGTGTTACAGTGAGCAGTGGCAATTGATGCTCCTTGCAACAGTTTCACTTGCAAACAACAGCCACTGACAAACCCTCCAGATCACAAATGCAGTTTTAGAGGAACAAAAATGGAAATGCAAAATCCAGTGCATGCCCCATGCCAGAACTGAGGCTGGGGACAACAGGACACATTCTGAAACACCAACAATGCATGGTGCTAGTAAATGCAAGTGCCTGCAACACAAGTAAAACCACCAAATAGTATCATGACAAATATCTAGCAGAGGCTGAATCTCAGATCTCTGATTAAAGACTGCAGAAGTAGTGTAACAACAGCAGAAGGCTACCTGAGGAGTCCATGCATTCTTCAGCACTGCTGGCTGTGAATTTCCAGCCAAGGATATGATGGTAGTCTTGCAAAAAGTTGATTGTTCCAAAAGGGGATTCAAAAGAAGCTTTATCTGAAATATCAAAGAAAAGAGGAACTGGTTTATGAGAAAAGCAATCAGAGCCTTTGGAACCAAAAGCCTGCTACAAAGCCAAGACACGCTAAACAGGCCAGCTGCAATTAGGACGTCAAATATACTCCATCATGGCCTCCTCCAGCCAAATGAGGATGGCTGAACAAGAGCTGGAAGACTTCAGATCACTGCCTGTAGGCCCTGTAAGAGTCAGCTCCTATTGCTGTGTGTTCCAGTTTTGTGAGATCCTGGTGAAGCACACAGAACCAGAATGGTCTTCCTAGAGAGCTACAAAAGGTCCTGCTGGATACTGCTGCCAAGCCTGCTGATGAAGGTTGTTTCAAGCACAATAAGCAGAGGGGATCCTGACTTAGAATGGCTTTAGGAGCAGTTTCACTGAACCAACTCGCACTTCTCAGGCAGCAAGATACTACTCAGCCTGCTTAGGAATGGCAAAGCATCCAGCTGGCTTCTGCCAGATAATAGGAGAGAGAAGCTTTCCTGCAGCAAATATCAGTTCACTGTGAGAGTATCATATGATGGAGCCTGCAGCACATTTTGTATGCTCCACAAACCCATTAAATGACCCTCAATTGCTTCCAGGATGAAATTACCTCCTAATTCCATTAGCCACACATGACTGGACGCAGCAGAGGACTCCACAATGGAAGCTTACCTCTTATGCAGCTCATCCAGCTGATTAAATAGTTGCTGGTTTGCTGGATCAGGACGTTGTTGTCTCCCTCATACGTGCAGTTGGGATCGTTGTCGTTGCGGATCTCGCCCAGGCGATTCACTTGGCAAGAACAAGGACACAGTTTCACACACTGCTGGGCCTTCATGGAAGCTAGGAGGGACTAAATAACCATCCTGTGACTAGATGCAAGGGTGTGCTTATTTATTGGTACCAATGAGCTAGAAAGGTCACTGTTAAGCTTAAGAAAGTGAATATATTTGGGCATTCACCTTACAAGGGCAATTTTCATCTCTAAAGTCTCCACCCTTACTTTTGGAACTGGGACAGAGTCACATGGACAGCCTGTCTAAATGCCAGTGCAGATGCTGCATGGGGTTAGCTCTTTGGGCTATCAAGCAGAAAATGAGCTTTAAAAAGAGAGTCAAGAGGAAAAGGCCCTTTCTAAACACACTGCTAACATTCAGACACTGTGATGCAACAACACTCAAAGAACACCTCAATACAACCATTCCTCTTCTGACCAGTGTGTGCAGCTCTCTGTGACTTACTGGCAAGGTAACCATGTCCTCCACAAGCTTCTCTGCACTCCTGGGCTGCCTGCTGAGCAGTCCAAGATGACAGTGGTTTGCTGGCAGCAGATAAGGCATGAATCTCACGTCCCATATCAGCCTTTGTGGAAAACAAGTTACAAGTCACTAGCAACTTGAACACGAAGCAAGTCTGCAACCAGCCAAAGCCATAGCTGTGTACTGCTTTATAATGGAGAGAGGAGTAACTGGTAATACATAGAGGACATTTTCTGTGCAAGGGCAAAGCATGGGTTTTGCTGCCACAAAAAAAACACCCTGCCACAAAAAAAATACCCTGTCACAAATGAAAAGCCTCCCAAAAAACCCCACTTTTCTTATATGGGGCAAAAATGATTTATCTGAGACAATGGACATATCTTAGCTGTGCCAGCAGACATGGCGCAGTCACAGTTTTGCCTAAGACTGGTGACTGCACTGGAGACACCCAGAGATCAAAAACACCAGATTGAAAAAGTCAAACAGATTTTCATGTGGTTTGTGCAAAGAAGAGAAGCTGGGATCCCCAGCCATTAGTACACAAATCTTTCAGGAGCTATATTTGAGCTGAAAAAAGCTCTAAGCAAGAGCTGAGCAATATCCAGCCCATGTGTAGGTTCTAACAATTAATACTGTCAACATTTTGCAAGGTAAATAAAATGTCTGTGTCCTGGAGCTCTTTTGGTTGAGAATCAGCTCTTGCACAGACAGATCAGGTGAAAGGCCTGGAACACAGACCCTATGAGGAGAGGCTGAGGGAGCTGGGGGTGTGCAGCCTGCAGAAGAGGAGGCTCAGGGCAGACCTCATTGCTCTCTACAGCTACCTGAAGGGAGGCTGTAGCCAGGTGGGAGTTGGTCTCTTCTGCCAGGCAAGCAGCAATAGAACAAGTGGACACAGTGTCAAGTTGTGCCAGGGAAGGTCTAGGCTGGATGTGAGGAGGAAGTTGTTGTCAGAGAGAGTGATTGGCATTGGAATGGGCTGCCCAGGGAGGTGGTGGAGTCACCGTGCCTGGAGGTGTTGAAGCAAAGCCTGGCTGAGGCACTTAGTGCCATGGTCTAGATGACTGGCTAGGGCTGGGTGCTAGGTTGGACTGGCTGATCTTGGAGTTCTCTTCCCACCTGGTTGATTCTATGACTATTTGCTCTGTGGAGGGCTGATTTCCAGTGGTCTGTAGGTCAGAAATTCAGCACTAAAAGTCTTCACTTTGATTTTCCTCCAAACATATTTACCCTAGTGCATGAATATGAATTGCAAACACAAAGCTGACCCACAGAGTCTGTGCAGGAATTAAGAACAGCACCATGGCAGCAAGCCTTTGATACCTGTCCCCTGCAGAAGCTGAATTTGCATTATCATCATATATTTATGATAAAGAATCCTGCAAGGGCCCATAACTAAATCCCACAGCAATCAAGAAGTCTTCAACCACTCCACCAAAATTAATTTGGATGCTTTTCTGACTTCAGCTTCCATCAGTATCTCCCATAATTCTGAGACTTTGCTCTTGTATCCTTGTCAGATGCCCTAGAATTTCTAAGTGGGACCTTCATGCACCACTTCCCAGCCTACAATAGTTAAGAACCCCGTGAAGAACTGTGTGCACATCTCACCTGCCTCTGACTCCTTTGCTTTGTCAATAAGCCTGCATAAAATTCCACAAAGTTCTCAAAGAGGGATTTGGAGAAGTGATCTAAGGCATATGCAGCAGCTAGGTAAGGCAGCAGGCGCCATTGCTGGAATGGAAGGGAGAGGGAGTTTACTGCACATTTATTCTTTCATTATTTATTATTCTTTCTATTCCCTTTCTCCCCCATCTTCCTCATTTCCTCTCCATCTCCTTCCTTCCTTTTCCCCCATCTTCCTCTTTTCATCTCCATCCTTTTCCCACTTTCAGCACCACCTCCCCTTTCCCACCTTATCTGCCCCTTTCCCACCCCCATACTGCATTTGTCCCCAAACTCAGAGCACCTGTGTGCTGTTGGAGTCTCCTCCCACCCCAGGTGTGACCACTTTGCCCTCCCTGTCCACTCCCCTTTATAAGCAGCTCCAGGAAGGGCAGCAGCCCAAGTTTGCCCATCTGGGCAGAGGGATCCTCCTCCCGTCACCACAGGTAAGTCCCTGTGGTGTGCACCGGGTGTGTGGGAGTGGGATCCAAAAAGGCCGGGGGGCCTCGGTGGCCCCCCGGCTCGTTAGGCTAGGGACTCATGACTCATTCATTGATCCTCTGCAGCATTGCTCACGGGTGCTGGTTAGAGTTTAAGAATGTTGTGGTTTCAGTTGCTTCAGTTTCAGTTGCTTTCTTTTGGAACAACGTGGAGCCCACTGAATTTCTCATTCGGAGGAGACAGATCTCATCCAGCTGTAGCTCACCTGAACCATGGGAGACCCCAGGAGGAACAAACCTACCCAGGTTGGTATGAACTCTTCAGGGCAGGGTAGAACAATCATTAGACAGAAGCTTTTCTTACTTCAAGCAAACAACAAAAAGCCTAAGATAAATTCTGTGGTAAAAATGGCTTTAACTTAACCTTATCTCATACTTTATCAGATGTTACAGATATTGAGGGTGGCATTTTCTCCCTAGTTACAAGTGGTAGGACAAGAGGAAGTAGCCTCAAGTTGTGTTGGGGAGGTTTAGGTTGGAGCTTAGAAACAGAAAGGGTTCTCAAAGTCTGGGAACAGGTTCCCCAGGGAAGTGGGTGAATCCTCAGCCCTGGAGGTGTTTTAAAGAGGCAGAGATGTGGTGCTGAGGGACATGGTTTAGCACCAACCCTGGCAGAGTTACAGAATGGTTGGATGTCATCTTAAAGGTGATTCTATGATTCTGTGTTTTTTCTTATAGTGACCTACGTGGAGCTGTCTTACAACACTGAACCATCCCACTTGATCTACTGTCTTCAAACTGGAAGACTGAGACCCATGGAGAAGAGGACTCAACCATCTATAAACATAACACCTTGTAACTATACACAAGTCACAGTGGTTTTAGTTCCTGCTCATGATGAATGTGTGATAAACATTCTGTGAAAGCAGTGCAAAAGTTACCTGAAGCTCTGGGGCCAAACACCAGTGACACTTTTAAACCAGCCCAGTACTTTCCTGGAAGAACAGCAGGCAGCCTTGCTCTGAAGAGCTTACTGGTTTAGAAACAAATGTTTCTAGGCACTCAGAGAATTATGAACGTTTTGAGTTTTGCTATTCCAAGAACTTAGGTCAAAAGCTTGATCATGCCAGGAGAAGGTCCTGAGTTGGCATGAACCCCCCCCCACCCTCAGCTGCACTCTAATGACACTACAGGTGACACTGGTAACTTTAATTTCACTACCTTCAGTGTTGCTGTTTTGATCTGCAGTAGCTCTGAATCTGAGTTTTATTACATACAAGCCTGTAGATTTGAATTCTGAAGCATTCACCTGTGTTTGGTACTCCAGAACTGGGATTTCCTCATCCTCAGTTGGCCCAAATTGACGGCGGGCTGCTGAGAAGCGAATGGCTATGGACAAGGCAAGCTTTAAATTGGTGATGGAAATGGTTGTGATCATAATTCTGCCTGTGGACAGGGATCCCAGAGCTGCACTGAAACGCTCTTTGGCATCCTGAAAGCATAAAAGGCACAGACTGGATGATGAGGCTAACACTTTGTTTTCATCCCCTGCAGGGACACACCTCTGGTTGCATGAGCAGAAGCCTAGAGGACTGGCCAGTTTAATTTCTTATCAAGCATTCAGGCAAGACTCAAAGCAGGTTCTCCAAACCACTTTGGGGTCAGTGGGCTAGTGCAAAGAACAAGAAATCAGTAAAATCAGCAAGGTGAGTTGAGACACCTGAGAGACAATTAAAATCCCATCAAACTGACTGAATTCATCAACAGCCTTACTGAAGTCCAGGTTATCTGGTACTTCCCAGGCTCTATTCCTTGCACCTTTGTATCTTTATTAATGAATCAAAAACCTAATTCCTACCTGGACTGCACTTGAGTACTTCCCCTCAGCTGTGACATCTCCAGCTACATTCAGTATGTTCTCTTTTGGTATCCTGACCTTGTGGAACATGGCAAATCTGTTCAAACAAACACACAAGCAATGTCAAATCTACCCCCAGCACACAGGCTGAAGTTTCTACAGCACAAAAAAGAGGTCAGAGAAAAGGCACAGCAGTACATTGATCACATCAATGACCTGAAGGCAGAGCCTATCAAGCCAGGTAGGTATTCACTGGAGTATGCAAAGTTTTCAGACTCAATTTCCCACCTTGAACTCCATCTACTTCCTTATTTGGTGTGACTCTTTAGTTTGGTGTGTTTAAACACTATCTTTTCTTTTTCTTACAGACCTAAAACATATCACTGAATCTAGAAGACCATTTCAGCTTCCTAAGGGAAGTCATAGAATGGATGCATTCTGTTTGAGGAGAGAGACAGGCAAAGTTACTTAATGGAGACCTTATCCAGAGGCAGTTTGATGTTTGCAAAAACAGCCCAGCAACCTGAGCTGAACCCTCAATTATGCATGAGTTCAGCTAAGCTACTTAGCCTGAGATCTCAGCTACTGAAAAGCTTGGGAAGGTGAAGAGGAGGTGTTCAAGTACAGGCCATGCTCTTTTCAGTGGTGTCCTGTGATAGGATAAGGAGAAATGGATAGAAACTGGAACACAGGAGACTTCACCCTAATATGAGGAGAAACTTCTGTGAGGGTGCTGGAGCCCTGGAGCAGGCTGCCCAGAGTGGTTCTGGAATTGCTTTCTCTGGAGGCTTTCAAGACTCATCTGGACACATTCCTGTGTGACCTGCCCTGAGTGATCCTGCTCTGGTAGAGAAGTTTGACTCTATGATCTCTGCAAGTCCCTTCCAACTCATAACATTCTGTGACTCTACAAACAACTTCTTCCTGCTTAGAACCTAGCTGGGCTGTTGTGACTCCCACAGTTCTGCTGAGCCATGTGCTTTACTGAAGTGTTGCTCACTCCAGTCTGTAGACTGCTTTGGAACAGAGATGCTGCAGATTTTCATGAGTCTAAACCACAAATCTGTGAGTGTCACTCATGTTACTGCACTACAAGCAAGCACAGAGCTAAAACAGTGCCCTGAGAAGGGACTGAATGGTGAATTTCTTGTAGTTTAAACTCAGGCAGGGGTTTCCTGTTCCCTGCAATGTGGCATATTAGAAGAGCCAGGTAATATTTTCTAACTCATGGTGCTCTAGCCCCAGTAAAGAGAGAGGTTGTTACAACAGGCAGAATGTCCTGAGGATTCCTGTCCTTCAGAAGAAAAAGCTCTGAACTGCCTTACCCTAATGGGCAACAGAGCCTGGCCCAAGAGCAGTTACCATCAGCTCCACTCCCCAATATCTCAGTATCTAATAGCACTTGAAAAGCTGCATTTGTAATCAAACCAAATTCCATTTCCCTGCCAATGCAGCCTGATCTATTTAATAAGGCTCAGGAGAGCCAGGGCTTTCCCATTAATAAATTACATAAGGGCTGCATAGCTGCACGTGCTTTAGAACTGAGAGCTGTTTCCAGGGAAACAGAGCTGCATGCTGGATTTATCCAGCCTTAGAGATGCACAGTGTCTTCAGCCAGCCACAAAGCAGCTACTCACTGCAATTAACAGTGCTCATCAGTGCAGTAGGGAGTGCCACCTCCAGTGACACAACCACTTTGCTACAGGGGTTAATTCAGAATTCACAAAATCCTGCTTGCCATCTTTTTCATATCACTGAAAATGAAATAATCTCATGCAAAAGAAGATCTTTAGGTTCACTTTGCTTTCTCTGCTCCCTAAGTGAAATCTCATTCAAAAGAAGACCTTTTGGTTAAGTTTACTTTCTCTGCTCCCTAAGTGAAATAATCTCATTCAAAAGAAGATCTTTGGTTAAATTTACTTTTTCTACTCCTTACATGAAATAATCTCATTCAAAAGAAGACCTTTTGGTTAAATTTGCTTTCTCTGCTCCCTAAATGAAATAATCTCATTCAAAAAAAGACATTTTGGTTCAATTTACTTTCTCTGCTCCCTAAGTGAAATAATCTCATTCAAAAGAAGACCCTTTGGTTAAATTTACTTGCTCTGCTCCCTAAGTGAAATAATCTCATTCAAAAAAGGAATTTTGGTTCAATTTACTTTCTCTGCTCCCTAAATGAAATAATCTCATTCAAAAGAAGACCCTTTGGTTAAATTTACTTTCTCTGCTCCCTAAGTGAAATAATCTCATGCAAAAGAAGATCTTTTGGTTCAATTTACTTTCTCTGCTCCCTAAATGAAATAATCTCATTCAAAAGAAGACATTTTGGTTCAATTTACTTTCTCTGCTCCCTAAATGAAATAATCTCATTCAAAAGAAGACCCTTTGGTTAAATTTACTTTCTCTGCTCCCTAAGTGAAATAATCTCATTCAAAAGAAGACCCTTTGGTTAAATTTGCTTTCTCTGCTCCCTAAGTGAAATAATCTCATTCAAAAGAAGATCTTTGGTTAAATTTACTTTTTCTACTCCTTACATGAAATAATCTCATTCAAAAGAAGACCTTTTGGTTAAATTTACTTTCTCTGCTCCCTAAGTGAAATAATCTCATTCAAAAGAAGATCTTTGGTTAAATTTACTTTTTCTACTCCTTACATGAAATAATCTCATTCAAAAGAAGACCCTTTGGTTAAATTTGCTTTCTCTGCTCCCTAAGTGAAATAATCTCATTCAAAAGAAGATCTTTGGTTAAATTTACTTTTTCTACTCCTTACATGAAATAATCTCATTCAAAAGAAGACATTTTGGTTCAATTTACCTTTTCTGCTCCCTAAATGAAATAATCTCATTCAAAAGAAGACCTTTTGGTTAAATTTACTTTTTCTGCTCCCTAAGTGAAATAATCTCATGCAAAGGAAGATCTTCTGGTTCAATTTACTTTTTCTGCTCCCTAAATGAAATAATCTCATTCAAAAGAAGATCTTTTGGTTCAATTTACTTTCTCTGCTCCCTAAGTGAAATAATCTCATTCAAAAGAAGACCTTTGGGTTAAATTCACTTTCTCTGCTCCCTATCTCCCAAACAAACCCCACCACAAGTAAACATGTACAGTAAACCCCCGGTGGTATTGAGCAACAGCAGGTATCTTAGAAACAGCTTCAGCTTTTACATCAGAGTCACAAGGGGTTGGGCTGGCAGGGACCTTAAAGATCATTTCATTACAATGTCCATATCAGGGGTAGGGACACCCCTCACTACAGAGGTCCCTGCTCAACGATCTCTCTAACCTGGCTTTGAGCACTTCACAGGGCTGGTGCCTCCAGGACTTCTCAGGGAATCATCACCACATGGGGAAGAAGCTCCTGCTAATGTCTAATCAATCAGGTTTCTTCCTGCTTGAAGGCATCACCCCTCATCCTGTCACTCCAAGCCTCTGTAAAAACTCCCTCCTCAGCTCTCCTGTAGCCCTCTCCAGGCTGCTCTAAGGTCTCCCTGGAGCCTTCTTTTCTCCAGGCTGAGCAGTCTGAAGACTCAGGCTCTGCTCATAGGAGAGGGGGCTCCATTTTTTGTGATATGGCCCTGAACAGACAAATGTAGAGGAAGTTTTTGGCTGGCAAGAGTGAAACATCTTGTTGAAAGTTTCATCAGACTCTTTCTAACATTAAATATGTGGCTAATTCTTTACCCCATTTAAAAACTACTTAGAATTATTTTGATTAAAACCCACATTCCTCTCCTTGTGGTATCATTTCTTCACAATCAGTGAACCAGAACACAGGACTTAACAATCATTATATAACAACCTAGTTTCTTAAAAGCCAAATGAGTTCAAAGAACAGTTTAGATCCTTCCCTGATATTGTCTATTACAGATTTCCTTCATTTTCTGGACTACCACTACCAAAATAAACTCACTTAAGATGGCAAAACCTTGAAGAAGCAAAAGAGAGAGACAGAACTGGCAATTAAAAATCAGACATCTGCATAAAGTAGTAAGTTACAGGCCTATGAGCAGCATAAAAGCAGAACCTTACAAGACCTGGGAGTCAGACACCCTGGTGAGATCACTGCCAACTGCTGTTATGCTCCTTCTCTAACTGCTTTGCTGTTGGCAGTTGATAACCACACTGGCCAAGATGAACTTGAACCTATTAAAGAGAAATGCTCAGGTTTCGTGAAGTCACTGAGCACGTTATTAGCCCAGAAAGCAGAGTGGATAGCCATGAACCACATCTGGCAATGCATTCAGGGGGAAAGCTCCTTAAAGAATCACAGAAATCTCTTCCAGCAGTGGAGCTATAAAGACAGTCAGGGGGATATCAGGTACCAGCAGGGCTGGAAAATGGCTGCATTTCACTTGGTGATGACAAGACCATAGGGTTGAAAGCTACCCTGCGAGGGCCTCTTCTGTATAGCTAATGTGTGACTGAGATCAGGACCTCTCAGACAGAAAGACAGAGCTGTGACTTCAAATACACAGCACAGGGCTCTCCCAGCAATGTGCAAGTCTGCCTCATGAAGCTCACAGCTAAACCAACCCTATCCCACAGAGTTCTACCTCTATGAGCTCAGCAGACTGAAGCCTTTGCCTGCAGCAGCATTCTTAGAACCATTGCATTGTTTTGCTTGAAAAAGCCCTTTAAGCTCATCTAGTTCAACCCCTCTCTAACACTGCCAAGGCTGGGGCTAAACCATGTCCCTCAGCACCACAACTCAGCCTCTTTGAAACACCTCCAGGGATGGAAATTCAACCAGCTCCCTGGGCAGCCTGTTTCAGGCATTGAGAAGCCTTTCAATGAAGAAGCTTCTTCTAATATCCAGCCCTCGATGATCTCCTTGGGTCCCTTCCAACTCCTAACATCCTGTGAGCCCTACTCTTACAGCTGCCATGCATTTCAACTCAACCAGAGCTTTTGCAGTGGGTGGGTTTTTGCTTCAGTTACTTCTCTTCTGAGAGCTCAGCCCACAGCACATCTCAAAGCACTAGCAACAGGTGGACATTTTTATTTGTGCAAGTGAAGACTGAAGCACTTGCATCCCCTGCTGGAAGTCTGATTTATGCTCTGTCAACAAGACACAAACCCAGTTTAAACTCTCCATAAATAAAAGTGGAGTTCTGTTTTTAGCCACTGATGTACGATCACACAAATGGTTGTAAATGGCAGAGAGAAAGAAAAACACTTGAAAATGTTTTACTGTGATTTTGTCTGGGTAGCTGAAGTTACAAAGACCTGCAAACCCATGGGATTTTTGGACATTCCAATACAAAGCTCTGAGAATTATTTGGAAAGACAGCCCTAGAAGCAGCAGGACAGTCAACTGGATTTAGACTGCAAGAATTCCCACATCACTTCTGAAATTCCTTCTCTTACTGAAAACATCACACTCTGCACCAGCAGGAAATTAGCCTTCAGCCAAATGACCCAGGAGATTGATTCTTTTCCAGAGCCAGAAGAGACAGCCACCATCACCTACTCTGTTTCCTTACATAGCATAAGTCAATGTCATTTCCCAAGGGATCTCTGGAATTTCCTCCCTATGTCCTACATAAATGCTTAGGATCTCAACTCTCTGTACCCACACTGAAAATAGTAGCATTGACTTCCTGAAGTGCAGGCATAAAGCCTGACATCTGTGCCAGAGATGTCACATTCTGGTCTTCACTCTGACCATTTATCCTGACTTTCACTGCATGGAAACATTGCTGAATGACCAAAGTGTCTGTGACAGCTGAACCAGACTCCACAGAGGCATCCAACACCTGGCAAGGCATGCAGCAGAGAGTAGCGTCTGCAGATGCAGCTGAATGGAATGCTTCCTCACACAGCATGTTCCTGCACTGCAGGCTCTGCTTTCTCTGGGCTAAGATAGGATGTAAGATCACTCAACTACTACAGCTAAACTACTGCTACTGCTAAACTGCACAGGAGAAGACCCTGCTGAGGCAGTGGCTGCTGAAACACCTCCCTGTGAATCTTGGCAATTTGCAGATCATGCAACCAACAGCTCATACTCCAGAGTGGCACAGTTTGTTGGCACCACAAGCTATGAATCCTTTAAGTCTCCTGTGCCCATCCAGGCCTGCTGAGAAGCAAGGGGTACACAGCCTGACATTTTGGATGGCTCAGTGTAAGCATGAAGGTTGCAAGGTGAAAACCAGTTCTCTAGTTCTTGTGAACAGTGTTGGCATCTAGTCTGAGACCCTCCTGAAGAAACTTCCTGAGGTGTATATGGAACAGAGAACTTCCATTGCAGGAAGTCTATCTATTGGCATTGGGCTCCCTCATTCCTCCCTCTTAATTTGCAGCTGCTGTCTTAAACTTCAGCTTTCCTCATGCAGAAAATGTCTTAATCCACACTTAAGAGATGGAGATCCATGCCTGGAGCTCCTCAGGTACTGCTGTTAGCAGAAAATGGTACCTTTCTGAAGCAGCATATGCAAAGTAAGCAGAAAGGTTAAGATTAGGAAGTCCACACAGCTTTAAATGCTACGTGGTGGGACAGCTAAGATAAAGGACTCCACCTGACATGAAGATGGGAGGTCACTGGTATCTCTTCTTTCCAGTGTGTTATGTAGGTTCTCATTTCAGAGCTATTCACAGGAATGTGCAGCAATGTTATTTTAGGAAATGCCCCATTCCTCCCCCCCAACCAGATCAAAGGGCAAATGATTCCTTCAGTGCCATGGACTTGGATGTTCTGTGCCAAGCACAATCTTCTCCCTCCTCGTGTTCTGCACCAAAACATGCCGCAAATTGAGAATGAACAGCAGAGTATGAACGTTTCCACAGAAATATGGCTCATGCTGCTGTGCCATCTGGTGGCTACTAGACTGAAAAGGAGATACAGGCAAAAACCAGCCACCAAACTCCAAATATCTTTCATTTCCAGACCCCTTCTCACATTTCCCCTTAAAAACCTTCATTTTCTGTATTTCCTTTTTTTCTTTATTTTGTCTGTCTTCAGCTAACAAAGCATCCATAAGAATGAGCTATACAAACAAAAGCCAGTGCTATTTTTGGCACTACAAGCTATTTGTGACCTCACAGGCAACAAAACACAGCAGACCTCTGACCTTCTGGACAGCAAGTCCAGAACCCAAGATCCCTTAGGATGTCTGCACTTTGTTTACTGCAGTGGCATGGAACTGTCAGGAACTGAAGCAGCTGAAAAGGGTAGATTTGAGACAAAGAAGAGATTCTCCCTTACTATTTTAGGTCTCTGTCTTTACATAGAGCTACACCACCAATACAGGGGTGTGAATCATGATATAATTTTGAAAACATAGTTGTTTTAGTGCAGAATTCCACCTCAATTTCCTCACTGCCCCTCCTCCTCATCTATGAGACCCCACCCTGGAGTGTTTATTCCAAGTCTGGGGCCCCCTACACAAGAGAGACATGGACCTGGTGTAAAGTGTCTAAAAGAGGCCACTAAGGTGATCAGAGGTCTGGAGAACCTCTGCTGTGAAGACAGGCTTGGACAGCCTGGAGAAGAGAAGGCTCCACGGAGACCTTAGAGCTGCATTTCAATATCTGAAAAGGATCTACAGGAAGGCTGAGGAGAGACTATTTAGAAGGGCCTGTGGTGATAGGATGAGGGGCAATGGTTTGAAACTGGAGCAGGGCAGATTTAAGTTGGACATCAGCAGGAAGCTCTGCACAATGACAGTGGGGAAATACTGGAAGAGGCTGCTCAGAGAGGTCGTTGTGGTCTCATCTCTGGAGACATTCAAGATCATACTCAGTGTGTCTCTGGGCAGTCTGCTCTAGTGGGAGGTATCCCTGCTGCCTTTGAGGATCCTTTCCAACCCAGTGCACTCTGTGAATATTCAGAGGGCTATCAGTGACACCTCCTATTCCAAAAAGTGGGAGCAGCAGCAAGGTATAAAACTACTGCAATTCAAGATTTTCTAACCCGAGTTGCTGCTTGCTTTTTTAAATGTCAACTTAAACCCCCGAGTGAACAGCTCAGAAGCAACCCAGGAGTGACACAGATTGGCACCACTACAGTATGATATAGCCCCAAATGCCTCCTCCTCTAAGCAGATTCACTTACCCATTATCCAACCCATTCTGCCCAACTTTCTTCCCTATATCTCCTACCATCACACCTGGCATTGGCAGGAGAGTTTTTGTGTCTCGAATCTGCACGGAAAAGGAACAAAACAACATTTCAGTTGTGGAACACTGCAAGTTGTGGGTTGAACTTTTCAAAGAGTGACAATAAATATTCCCAACTTGTACTCTGTTCATAACAGTAAAAAAGCTCACTTCATTTAGATGTGACTTGCACTTGAGTATCCCTTTATGAGAAGTACTCTGGCAATGACACTAATTAGATGGCTCTATTAAATATGCCTTAACACTGATGACCGCTCTCATCAGACTAAACTGAGACCTTCCTCAGGTGCACACAGACATAGCAGGAAAAATCCTGAACTTTTATGTGCCAATCAGCTGAGAGATGTTCCCCAGTTTTATGACAAATCCTGTTCAGTTTGCACCTCGTTCAGTTTGCTGTGTACAACCTGCATTGCCAGGTTCTCTGATGCCTTTAAACTTCGAAACTGATCTCTGTGGTAGAAGCTTGCAGATGTCACGCAGCAGTTGGCACTGGGACTATTCAATTTACTCATCAACGACCTGGCTGAGGGCACAGAGAACACTGTCAGCCAGTTTGCTAAGGACATCAAACTGGGAGCACTGCTGACACACCCTCAGGCTGTGCTGACATTCAGCCAGACCTGGACGGCTGGAGGGTTGGGCAGGGAGAAACTGAATGAAATCCAACAAGGTTAAGGGTAGAGTCTGGCATCTGGAAAACAACCACCCCATGGATTAGGATAGGTTGGGGGCAGAGCTGGCTGGACCCTCACAAAATCAGTGAAGATTTAAAATCCAGTGCACTTTCTGCAACTGCAATGAATGCTGAAGGCATTAATTAATCTTCTGGTCAGATATAAGCGACAGCATAACAGAAAGTCTTTCATTTGAACCCACTCTCCCCTCACCCCTCAAAACAAGGAAAGATTAGCAGTATTTCTCCCCCTACCTGTACAATGAATGAATTCAACCCATGGCACTGGCCATCAGGGGTATAGAGCTGAGCATACACAACTGCATGTGTGGCATGCTTCCCCATGTTACCAGCCCAGACCTTCGCAGCTTCAAAGTCAGGAGTATGGATGATAAATTCCTGTAGCCAAGAGAGCAAACAGCACATTCTATAAATGATAAAAATCAGCACATGCCTATTTCCTTTTGTGTTTGTGCCCATGGAAGTGCTTTGCAAACATCCAGTGACTGCCAGGGTTTTATTCTGTACTCCACTCCCACAGCTGAGCTCCTTCTGTGTTCAACTTGGGAGAGAATATTTGTAGCCAGGACAAACTTAAGAGCTGCAAAAGCAGCAGGAATCCATTTGTTTGCCTTAGAAATAAATGAAAGGAAGAGAGAGTTGTCTGGGAACCAAGGCACTCAGGTTTCGTTTTCTTCAACCAGAGCTCCCCAAAAACATATTCCCCTCAAGGTATTTGACCTTTTCTTCTGCCTTTAAAGCTGAACTCAATTATTTTTTGATAATCAAAGAAATCCTTGAATCATTCTGTCCTGTTAGTAAGTAACCTGAGTCCAAGAGTGTCAGATACAATTCCTGTGCAGTGAGGACCAACCTGAGTGTTAGGATCAAAGGTGGCAGTAGTCCGGATGCCTTTGGTGTTGGTTCCATGGCTGAGTTCAGTCAGAGCAAAACATCCAAAAATCTAAGCAAGAAGATACAAGGCACAGTTCAAGACTTTGTTAGGGCAATTAAAACAGTTCAGATTTTCAAATGACTGCCAATGCAGCTAGTGGAAAGTCATTTGCAAGTGCAAGAAACCACAGTATCACAGTATCACAGTATCACCAAGGTTGGAAGAGACCTCACAGATCATCAAGTCCAACCCTTTACCACAGTGCCCAAGGCTAGACCATGGCACCAAGTGCCACATCCAACCTTGCCTTGAACTGCCCCAGGGACGACGACTCCACCACCTCCCCAGGCAGCCCATTCCAGTGCCTAATGACTCTCTCAGTGAAGAACTTTCTCCTCACCTCGAGCCGAAATTTCCCCTGGCGCAGCCTGAGGCTGTGTCCTCTTGTTCTGGAGCTGGCCACCTGAGAGAAGAGAGCAACCTCCTCCTGGCCACAACCACCCCTCAGGTAGTTGTAGACAGCAATAAGGTCACCCCTGAGCCTCCTCTTCTCCAGGCTAAACAACCCCAGCTCCCTAAGCCTCTCCTCGTAGGGCTTGTGCTCAAGGCCTCTCACCAGCCTCGTCGCCCTTCTCTGGACACGCTCAAGCATCTCAGTGTCCTTCCTAAACTGGGGGGCCCAGAACTGAACGCAGTACTCGAAGTGTGGTCTGACCAGTGCAGAGTACAGGGGCAGAATGACCTCCCTGCTCCTGCTGACCACACCACTCCTGATACAAGCCAGGATGCCACTGGCTCTCTTGGCCACCTGGGCACACTGCTGGCTCATGTTCAGGCGGGTATCAATCAGTACCCCCAGATCCCTCTCTGTCTGGCTGCTCTCCAGCCACTCCGACCCCAGCCTGTATCTCTGCATGGGGTTGTTGTGGCCAAAGTGCAGCACCCTGCACTTTGAGCTATTGAACCCCATCCCATTGGCCTCTGCCCATCTGTGCAGGCGGTCAAGGTCCCGCTGCAGAGCCCTTCTGCCCTCCAGCTCAGTCACATCTGCCCCCAGCTTAGTGTCATCTGCAAACTTGCTGATGACTGACTCGATGCCCTCATCCAGATCATCTATGAAGATGTTAAAGAGGATGGGGCCCAGCACTGATCCCTGAGGGACACCACTAGTGACTGGCCGCCAGCTGGATGTGGCACCATTCACCACCACTCTCTGGGTCCGGCCCTCCAGCCAGTTCCTAACCCAGCACAGAGTGTTACCATCCAAGCCGCGGGTTGACAGCTTAGCCAGCAGTTTGCTGTGGGGGACAGTGTCAAAGGCCTTGCTGAAGTCCAGGTAGACCACATCCACAGGCCTCCCCACATCCACCAAGCGGGTCACCTGATCATAGAAGGAGATCAGGTTAGAAAGGCAGGATCTGCCCTTCCTAAACCCATGCTGGCTGGACCTGAGATCTTTGCCATCCCTCAGGTGCGCAGTTATTGGCCCCAAGAGAACCTGCTCCATCAGTTTCCCTGGCACTGAGGTCAGGCTGACGGGTCTGTAGTTCCCAGGTTCCTCCATCCGACCCTTTTTGTGGATGGGGACCACGTTGGCCATTTTCCAGTCTCCTGGAACCTCTCCGGTGAGCCAGGACTGCTGGAAAATGATGGAGAGTGGCTTGGCCAGCTCAGCTGCCAGCTCTCTCAGCACCCTGGGATGGATCCCATCTGGTCCCATGGACTTGTGGGTGTCCAGATGGCTCAGCAGGTCCTGAACTAATTCCTCATGAATTTCCAGGGGAACACACTGCTCCCCGACCCCATCCCCCAGTTTAAGAGGCCATTTGCCTCCTCCTCCTCTCTCCTTACTGTTGAAAACTGAGGCAAAGAAGGCATTCAGGACCTCTGCCTTTGCTTCATCATCAGTTATAGTGTTCCCCTCCTGGTCCAGTAAGGAGTGGAGGGTCTTCTTGCCCTTCCTTTTAGCATTGATAAATTTATAAAAGTGTTTTTTGTTAAATTTCACGGAAGTGGCCAGCCTAAGTTCTAGCTGAGCCTTAGCCTCTCTAATTTTTCTCCTACATAGTCTGGCTACCTCCTTAAACACATCAGGAGAAGCCTTCCCCTCCTTCCAGAGGCGATACACCCTCTTTTTCTCCCCCACTTCCTTCAGGAGCTCTTTGCTCATCCAGGCTGGTCGCCTCCCCCTGCGGCTCATCTTTCGGCATGTGGGAACTGCCAGTTCCTGTGCCTTCAAGAGCTCCTGTTTAAAGTAAGTCCAACCATCCTGGACCCCTTTGTTCTCAAGAACTGCTGCCCAGGGGACATTGGAAATAAGTTCCTTGAGCAAATTGAAGTTTGCCCTCCTAAAGTCCAAGGTGTAGGTTTTGTTGAGGTGCCTCCCTACCTCCCTGTATATTGAAAACTCCACTAACTCGTGGTCGCTACACCCTAGGCAGCCTCCCACTATCACCAATCCAATAGGACCTTAAGGAGAGGACATCTTGCCTGCAGGAGGGTAACAGCTGCTATGTGACTTTGCTGATGTCTAATTCAGTCAGGCAGGTACAGATTGTTCCATCCACTGACCTATTTTTCAGCTCTATGGGTTGAAATAACCATTGGGTGGTGAAAATCAGCAAGTCTGCCTGCATTACAAGCAGTTCTGGGAACTCTTGAAGTTAGGAGGAAAACAAAATGAGGCTTTGTATCTTCAAAATTGCAAACAGCCTGCATTACTGAAGGGGATAAATTCTCCCTGCAACAGGCTGCCCAAGGCTGGGGTGGAATTCCCATTCCTGGAAGGGTTGCAAAGCCATGTAGATGTGGTGCTGCAGGACGTGCTTTAGTGGTGACCTGGCAGTGCTGGGCTAACAGTTGGACTTGGTGCCATGTTAGAGGTCTTTTCCAACCTAAACTATTCTGTCATCCTGTATCAGATCAACATATGCATACACCTGGCTTTCAGCAGCATTTGGGAACACCTCCTGCTTGAAGTCACACTGAAATGTGTGTGCTGGAATCCTTTACCCTAGACTTGTTTGGCAAACCTTTGAAAAGCAAGTGAGAAAAAAAAGAGACACATCGAAAAACCTCATCAGTGAGGCCTTATGCAGAATTATCCTGGCAAGCACTTGGCAAAAGCCTAATTCCCCTCAGGCTTTTGTGTAGATTAGGAGTCATTAAAATAATTTACCTGATATCTATCTTGGGCTATCAAATCAGAACCACATTCTTGTACTGCTGTCTACCAGCAGACAGATAAATGGTGTCAAAAACTCAATGATCAAGGGAGGTGGATGGCTGGCAAAGCAATGAAGAATAACAAAGAAAGCATGAAACTCAGTTTGTGTGTGTTCAGCACATTTCTCCTGCAAACAAAGAGGGAAAAGACCAGACTGTGAATGTTGTCTTAATGGCCAAGTGGCATTAACAGGAGGAACCGGCTGGAGTTGGTTCTTTCTGAATCAGACTGGCTGTGCTACTTCTTCAGGACACCTGGTCCTGAGTCCCTGCTGGACTCCAGGTGGTATTTCTGTGGCATTAAGGCATGATTAGTTCCTGTTTCATAGCACCAGAGTGGAATGTTACAGCATCAAGGCAAGAGCATGAGCGACACAGTGTATAAGACACGGTGTACATGTGGGAGCATCTGAGCATGCAAAACTTCACAGAATCACAGAATGTCAGGGGCTGGAAGGGACCTCAAAAGCTCATCCAGTCCAACCCCCCTGCCAGAGCAGCATCACCTATGCAAGATCACACAGGAATGCATCCAGACAGGTTCTGAATATCTCCAGAGAGAGAGACTCCACAACCCAACCCGCCCTGGTCATTCTGTTCCACTGTTCTGTTACCCTCAAACTGAAAAAAATCCTCCTCATGTTTCCATGGAACTTTCTATGCCTCAACTTCCACCTACTGCCCCTTGTCCTGTCATTGGGCATCAATGAGCAGAGCCTGGCTCCATCTTCCTGGCACTCACTCTACATATCTATAAATGCTGATGAGGTCACCTCTTAGTCTCCTCTTCTGCCAGCTAACTTGCTAGGATATACTTTTAAAGGCCTGTGAACAGAGACAAAACTGCTGTGGTGTCACCTACACTGCCTCTGGGGAGGAGTCCCCAAATTTTGCTGGCCTCTTAACTTGGGCAGTCTACAACAGATCCAGGAAGTGGCAGAATAGGTAGGAGTCAGGGCAGGCAGTGCCTGCAGGTAGTTTTGCCAGCTCTCTCAAGTTATCTACAAGTAACCTTACCTCCATGCTGTAAACCTTTTTAATGATGTCTGTGAATCTGTTAGAAGCACTCAGAATTGCACCTCCAAACACCTGTGAAAACAGAGAATTCTGAATGAAATCAGTGTTCCCATCAGAGAACTGACATTTTCACATCTTTGAGCTGTTAAAGACTTCACTGCAAACTCTTAAACTGCTTAATGAGCTCACTTTCAACTCTGTCTTAGTGATGTCCCTTTGCTTTGAGTAAAGCAAAACCTCAAGCCTATTCTACTTTGTTTTATTGCAGATGGACTGGGAACTGAAGATAGTTGCTTCAAGATCAGGCAAGAATACTGTTTGCAAAGGTACTTTCAGGTTTTCCAGATGGCTGTTCATGTAACAAACCTTTGATTCCCAGACCTTGCCCTGCCATGTGAATAGTACTGTTTCATTAGTTCAACTGATATTATTTAACCAGTGTTCTTTCTGAGACTCATCTAGGGAGCAGCTGATGAGCAGAATCCCAGCCACTGATGTCAGTAAGAAACTTCACACCAGTTTCTGTTCCTTCTGGATTCTGCCCTGACACAACACAGGGAAGTTTCTGATACCTCTATCTGTAGCAAAGACACAGGTACCAAATAAGACCCAACAATCAAGTTCTTTGAAAGGAGGCAGAGGGTTAGACAAAAGAGGGTGGAACTCTAACATGGAAATACTTTTCTGCAGCTCTGTCTGCATACTGTTCCACCTTGACTTTCCAAGTGGGATTCCAGTGGAGACAGGGCTTAAATGGCAAAGATCTCCTAACTACATCCCACTGCTCTGATTCTTATAAACAGAACAAAGGAATTTCAGTTTTGAAAAGAGAAGCTTGGAGATAGATCTTTAATTAAGCAGGCAGAGAGCAATGGAATTAACAGTACTGCAAGACATGTAAATTTCAATCTACCCTTTTGAACTTACCCCACAATGTAAGCAGTACTGGAGACATACAGACCAGTCATACATTCCTACACAGACTACCATAGTCAGTAACTTCAGTGGGTTCTCCATAGCCTCCTGTTGAGTAACAAAGTCATACTCAAAGAGCCTTTTCAAGCGCAGGAAAGTCAGCTCCTGGTATTTCTCACGGCACAGATCTTCTCCATGATGATGTGCAAAGAGGGGATCACTCTCCAGTGAAGAGAAGACTCTGTTCTTCAGGGAGAAATAAAGCTGCTATGAGAATGTTTATCTAAAAGCATTAACAGAGTTATGAGTATAGATCCAAATGGTTTGTTATCATATCTACAGTTCATGCAGCTACAACTGATGAAAGCTCTTCCATTACAAGGTAATAAATGACTCCATGTGAATGTAAGAGAACAGTGGGGTAATATTTGCCTGCTTTTGATAGCAGCTTCATTATTGCACTGTTATGAAGCTGCTGGCAGGATCTAAAAGGCAGTGGCCCTCAATCTGAGAATAAAGGTGAGGCTGCAGGGGATGCATTCACACAGAAATACACCATGGTGGTAAATCCATGGAGTACCACAACTGCTCTGTTCCCAGATGCAAGCAGAAATGTATTTCATGTAAGGAAAACATCTTTTGTAGCATTCAGTATGGGGATGTGTATCTCTTCATGCTTTCTTTTGGATCTTTTTTATATCAGGTGATATATTATGGCTTTTTTTTCTCACCCAGGACATCTGTGTCTTCACAATACCATTGATACATACATCGGTGAGGCTGAGGGGAAACCTCATTGACATCTGCAACTACCTGAAGGGACATTGTGGTGAGGCTGCTGCTGGTCTCTTCCACAGGTAGTTGGAGACAGAACAAAGGGGAATGGCCTTAAGCTGAGACTGGATAGGTTTACACTGGACATTAGGAAAAAGCAGGGAAAGAATGGTCAGGGACTGGAATGAGCTGCCCAGGGTGGTGGCTGAGTCCCCAACATTGGATGTATTTAAGAGTCATTTGGAAGTGGTGCTTGGGGATATGGTTTAAGGTGAATCTTGTGCAGTAGTGCTATAGGTTGGACTTTGTGGTTCTGAGGGGCTTTTCCCATCTGGATGTTTCTGTGATCTTCTTAATTGGCTTTCATGGAATTCCACGTAAATACTCTCCTTCTGGAAGTCATTTCCACTGGTGTCTCCCAAAGGAGAGTATGTTTACAGTCCTGGCAGGACTTACCTTAAGCTGAATGATATCTTCACCATCCAGTAGCACTGCCAGCTCTCTCCAGTCAAAGGAAGCCTTCTTACGATAGCTGCAAAGTGGCCCTTTAGGGAAATCTGGCAGCAAAGTTTCCCATGAGCTTTGGTTGCCAGGGGCTTCTTTCTGGTTCAGTGTCGATGCCATTGTCAACTAGAACTGCAGCAAACAAGCAAAGACACATCACAGATGTGCCATTAATAGGAAGAACTCAAAAGGGTTGCTAATTAAATCCATAGGCTTGTTCAAATGTATGAGTGCAGCAGTGCAAAGCCACCTAAAAGCTTACCCTTCCAGTCTTCTAATTCAGTTGGCTTCATGCAAGCTCAGGGTAAAAAAAAAAGCCTTTGGCCAAATGTAAATCAGTGACCTGATCTTGGTTATTAAAATATGAGCAAACCCTTTGGAAAGAAGCAAAATCTGAAATATCTGGGGATAGGGTTGGTTAATGTGTAATAAGAAAGGGGGAAGAGCTGAAAGACAGAAGCAAAATAACACCTTAAATAATAGAATGTGAATCACTGTTACCTCACTTCTAATAGAAATGAAATAAATATGTGTATAGAAGCACCCCAACATGCACACAAAGCCCTGTTCACTAGCAGGAGGTGCCTGTTTTATCTCCTAAGACTCATATTGCCACACTCAAGACTAAATTTTAAACAAAATAGAGTATGAACTTTGCAACCACACTTCATTTCCCCCTCCCTTAAGCTTCCATTTTCACTTCTGTTATTTGGTGGCTTATAACATTTTCAGTCTGTTTTCTCACTTAGCATTCTTTGCTGTGCTGAGCTGGCCTCAGTCTCTTGTGACCAAAAGCAGCAATGCCCCATCAAATCCGGTGGCATTTTGCTGTATGCACCTATGGGCCATGCAAGCACTCTGCAGAAGTTCACAGATCGAGCAGGATTTCAGGTTTGGGTCATCTCACTGTGTTACAGCCTGTCTCAAAGAGCAAAGCCCAGGTTGCTCCCCGCAGCAGGCATGGCAGTGCCCTCTGCTGCTGCCTGCTCACATCACACCCAGCAGCTTCTGTCACTTCAGGCAGGTGGCAGAGGCTTGGGTTACCCTTGTGAGGTGCCAAAGTGATAAGGGAAGGGCCGAGAAGCTGTCCACATTTTAACAACGGGACTGGAAGGAGCAGTCCTCAATGGCACTGTGAGGCCATCCCGGTCCAAGGGGTCAGTACTGGCTGTAAACATCATACATTTCAAGAGCTAACAGCTTCTCTTTCTACTGCTTTTGCCAATTCTTCTCACCATCTTGATAAATGTCACTGCTGTATTTCTTCTCCCTCCATTTAATCTTCTCGTGGAGGTAACTGGACAGAACAGACACAGCATAAGTGGACTGCAGGGTAGTGTTTGCCTGTGACTTCCAAATCTCTGCCAGGATGGGGCAGTTCCAGAATTGAGCAACAGGTTGGGAAAGAAAATAGAGGGGGTGAAAAAGGCATTGGGAAAGAAAATAGAGGGGGTGAAAAAGGCATTGAGAAAGAAAATAGAGGGGGTGAAAAAGGCATTGGGAAAGAAAATAGAGGGGGTGAAAAAGGCATTGAGAAAGAAAACAGAGGGGGTGAAAAAGGCATTGGGAAAGAAAATAGAGGGGGTGAAAAAGGCATTGAGAAAGAAAATAGAGGGGGTGAAAAAGGCATTGGGAAAGAAAATAGAGGGGGTGAAAAAGGCATTGGGAAAGAAAATAGAGGGGGTGAAAAAAGCATTGGGAAAGAAAATAGAGGGGGTGAAAAAGGCATTGAGAAAGAAAATAGAGGGGGTGAAAAAGGCATTGGGAAAGAAAATAGAGGGGGTGAAAAAGGCATTGAGAAAGAAAACAGAGGGGGTGAAAAAGGCATTGAGAAAGAATATTTCAACCTGAAGACAACCAAACAGATATTACTCTTCTAACTGGAGGGGAAAGAAGAGGTAATTCAGAGAGAAGTTCAAGGCTTCTGGCTCAGAACTGAGAGAACTGACATCAAAACACTGCAGCTGCTGCATCTGATTTTACTGACACTGCAGATCAGAAATGAGAAACCCTAAGGATCCTGTGCTTCCAAAACCGTTACAACTTCTGCCCTCACACAGTGCTCTGCTTCCGAGCAAAGAGATGCCAAACAAATCAGGAACTCAGCCCAGGCAGCCGCAGAAGTAAAGCAGCCAAGGATTGCCCTCAAGTATAACTCGGTGTCAGTTTCAGCCGCGGCAGTGTGCTAGCAGCCGCTGAAGGGTGACACTGCCCAGGCACTCGGTAGCTGTCAGGAACAACACCACCTTTATTCTGCCAGAAACACCCTAACGAGGAAGTGCAGAGCCTCGGGAAGAGGAAGCCAAGAGCTGGTGAGGGCTGTTGTCTGGAGAAAGAGAAGTTAAAGGCAGGGAACTAAACTGCTTGAGTCCTTGGAGGTTGAGAGAGATCTGACCTAGGGTAGGGCGCCCCTGCCCATGGCAGAGAGGTTGGAACTAGATGATCCTTGTGGTCCCTTCTGTCCTTGATTCTATGATTCTATGACCTTCTGGCTCTCCACAAGTCCCTGGAAGGAGGTTGGAGGAAGGGGATGTTAATCCCTGCTCCCCACTAGCAAGCGACAGGACGGGAGGTAATGGCCTTAAATTGCAGACAGGGAAGTTTAAGTTGGCTATTAGAAGAAGCTTCTTGACTGGAAAGGGTCTGAGATGCCAGGCTAGCCAGGGAGGTGCTGAATCCTCAACCCTGGAGATGCTTAAAGGGTGCTGTGGGACCCGGTTTAGCCCTACGCTTGGCGGAGTCAGGGAGCGCTTGGACTCTGATGCTGAAGGGCTTTTCCCACCAGAACAGCTCTATGATTCCGTCAGATTTCACTGCACCACGGCTACCTGAACGGCCAAAATGCAGCACGCCGCCGCCTTGCTGCCCAAGCACAGCACCCACGGCCACGCTTCCGCCGCCTCGGCAGCAGGTAGGCTCCGTTACTCTGCGGCTCCCGTTATTCAGCACCGCAGCAGCTCCTCCCCAGGCGGCAGCGGCCAGCTCTGCGGGGGAAGGCGCTGTCCCCCTGCCCCGCGGCGAGCCCCCGCGGCCGCCCAGCCGGGGGCTTCCCGAGCTCGATGCCGGCGGACGGGACGCGGTACGTACCTGCGGCCGCCGCCGTCCCCGCCTCAGGAACTGACGGGAGCAGCCTGCGACGCGCTCCGCCTCCTGTCCCTGCGCGGTGTCGGTATGGGGCCGGCGGGCACGGCTGCTGTCCGCGATGGCGGCGCCGCGCTGCCGCACGGCTTCTGGGCAGCGGTGCGCGTCTGGCTGGAGAAGCCGCAGGTGCTCAACAAGCGGCTGTGCGGCGCCGCTGTCGAAGCGGAGGGGACGGTGCTGCTCGGGGAGGACGGGGAAGCTGCTTCCTCTCTGGCCGCCGTCCCGGGAGGAGGGAGCGGTGAGGAGCGAGCGGTGTCTACCGAGCTGGACGGGCTCTGGAGGGAGGTGCAGAGCCAGCTGCCGGCGAGGGACGGGCGCCTGCCGCCCCCGCTCACACCCTGGAGTGGGCCGGGCCACGGCTCCGAGCTCCGCGCCGTGCTGAGGACGCTGCTGCCCCGGGGGCGGCCTGCCGGGTCCCCAGCCGCAAGGGAGCTGTCAGTGCAAGGTGAGAGGGAACCTGGCGCCGGGGCCGGGGGAGAGGGCGGGATGCCGACCCCTGCCTCTCCGGCAGGCCTGTCCCATCCGAGACTGCCTCGCCAATAAGTTAAACCCTCCTTTCTTTTGTCTTCCCCCTCCCTGCCTAGCTTGAGGGAGTGCTGGTGGATTTTTGTCTTATCTCACACTGATACTTTATCTTTCAGTTTTGCCTTTCATCTTTACCTTTCTTTGGTTTTCTGCAGGGAAGCATCAGTAGCTGAAATACAAATTCCAGAGGTCAAGCCGGTGTAGGACTCTGGTTTAAACAACTTCAGCAAAGTGTAGGTGAAGAAGAGCTGAAAGTGTTGTGTGAGGGGCTGCTGAGATAGGAAAAACACTTAGGGAAGCCAGGACCCTGCTCCCGAGGAAAAGCAATGTAGAAAAGGGATCACCTCTTCATCCTCCTTAAAAAGAAGGGGCAAGAAGGGCTGGCATCATGCAAGCTCCTGTCGTGGGTGAGATGCTCACACAAAAGCTGCTGCTTGTAGTGCAAACCTAGCTGCAGTCTTGTGTGGAGTGATGGAAGCCTTTGAAAAGAGCTCTGTACTGTCACTGGTGAGGCTGCGTTTTGGATGCTGGGATCAGTTTTGGGCCACTCACTCCAAGGACATTGAGCTGCTGGAGTGGGTCCAGAGAAGAGGAACAAAGCTGAACAGGGCTGGTGAGGAGCAGCTGAGGGACCTGGGGGTGTTTAGTCTGGAGAAGGGAAGCTGGAGAGGACATCTGATCAGTGTCTGTAAGTACCTGAGGGGTGGGTGTCAAGTGGCTGGGGCCAAGCTTTTTGTGGTGGTCAGCAGCAATAAGACAAGGAGCAGTGGATACAAACTGGAACATAGAAGGTTTCGCCTCAACATGAGGAGAAGCTTCTATACAGTGAGAGTGACAGAGCCCTGGAACAGGCTGCCCAGAGAGGTTGTGGAGTCTCCTTCTCTGGAGACTTTCAAATCCCACCTGGATGCATTCCTGTGTGGAATACTGTGCTAGTTTGGAGCTAGCTGGAATGTTTTGGTGAGAAGAACTAAGTTACAGGCTGTGAAAGGAAAACAGTGGTGATGTCTGCTTCCCTCATAGGCTTGCTGAGATGTATAAGAACAAGAGTCAAAACACAGATAAGGCACTCCTGCTGGGGAGCTCTGAGCTGCATCTCTCTCTCCAGCCTCACCCTCTGTTTCTCTGATTAATCCACTTTGCTTCCTAACCCCCTGGCCAAATCTCCATTCTTCCTTGGGACTGGGGTAAGGTTGAGAGGGGTAGGGGGAAGGTGGAAGGGTGGTTGGAAGCCCCTCCTGGGAACTCAGGTTTCTGGGAGGGCTGTTGTGTTCCTGTATTACCTTTTGCCTTGTCTATTTCTGTCTATAACTGTATATACTGTAACTATCTGCTTGGATATTGTGCTAGCTGTAAATAGAAGCTTCATTCAATTTCCAGAGCTGGCTGAGTCTAGTTTGGATGATTTCCAAAGTGTGGGGGGGCAGGGAACACCCAAACCATCACAACTACCTTGGGTGATCCTGCTTGGCAGTGGGGTTGGACTTGATGATCTCTGGAGATCACTTCCAGCCTCTAACATTCTGTGATTGTGTGACCTGAAGTTGTTCAGCCTGGAGAAGGGGAGGCTGATAGGAGACCTCATTGCTCACTACAACCAGAGAGCCAAGTGGAGCTTGGTCTCTCCTCCAAAGTAATAAGATGCTTGTTTTGATGGTATCTGAATGAGAACTTAATGCATTAGTCTGAAGAAATCATTGTCAGGGCTGGAAGGGGACCCCAAGGATCATCTATCTCCAACCCCCCTGCCATGGGCAGGGACACCTTACACTAGATCATGTTATTCAGAGCCTCATCCAACCTGGCCTTAAAAACTTCCAGGAATGGGACCTCCACCACCTCACTGGACAACCTGTCGCAGTGTCTCACCAACCTCATGGTGAAGAATTATTTCCTAACATCCAAATCAAAGAATAATTAAGAAGATTTTTGCATCTGATTTATGAGGTAGTAATGTATATGCCATGAAGAATGTCTTAGAGTCAATTTATTCCCTCTGTATTTCCTATAATGATGTTAACATTGAAAAAACAATCTTTTAACACATTGTGATAGTTTGAGCCTAGCTGAGATATTTTGGTGAGAAGAATTAGATGCTAGGCTGTGAAAAGGAAACAGTGGTGATGCCTGCTGCACTCATAGGCTTGCTGAGATGGATAAAAACAAGAACACTAACATAGATAACAGTCTCTGTGTGTCTCTGGGTGCCTGTACTTTTCTCCCTGGCCTGCTGTCTGTAACTAATCCTTCTGCTTTCTAACCCCCCTGGCCAATCCTCTGATCTCACCTTGCACATCAGGCAAAGCTTGGGATAAGGTAGAGGGGTGGAAAGAAGGTGTGTGGTAGCTTGAGCCTAGCTGAGATATTTTGGTGAGAAGAATTAGGTGCTAGGCTGTGAAAAGGAAACAATGGTGATGTCTGCTGCACTCATAGGCTTGCTGAGATGGATAAAAACAAGAACACAAATATAGATAAGGGAGTCACTTTCTGTCTCTTGGGGCTACATGAACTTCTCTCTAACCTAACCTGGCATTTGTGTGACTAATCCTTCTGCTTCCTGACCCCCCTGACCAACCCTCCAAACTCACCTTGAGCATAAGGCAAAGTCTGGGGTGAGGTAGAGGAGTGGGGAGAAGGTGGAAGGGTGGTTTGGAGCCCCTCCTGGGGACTCTGGTTTCTGGGAGGGCTGCTGTGTTTCTGCATTACCTTTTTAACTTGCCTGTTTCTGTCTATAGCTGCATAGATTGTAAATACCTGCTTGTAGCTTGTGCTAAGCTGTAAATATAAAGCTTCATTCTTCAATTTCCAGAGCTGGCTGAGTCTGGTCTGGGTGATTTCCCAAAGTGAAGGGGGGGGCAGGTAACACCCAAACCATCACACATGTGCTTACAAGGCTGTGTGCCATTTGTGTTTCACTGCAGTCACCTTGCTTTGCATGACGGAGTGATAAACCTGTCGCTGTTTGGATGTCTTTCCAGATGTTTCTAATGGAACTGTGACCTTTCTGCCTTTGGAAGAAAACAACGAAGGAAAGCACCTAATTAAAAAGTGCAACATGTATCAAATTCAACTTAAACACATAAAAGATGAGGAATGGTAAGTGGTGGGAGTGGGAGAGGAAGCAAACCCTGTGTTATTGCAAGGATGCTTGAGCGTTTGGGTTGGGTAATTTCCTGCTTAGTAATTGATGGTACTGATCTTAGTGAGGAGTGTTCATTAAAGGGAACATCTGTAATATCTAAACCAAAAAACCAAATCAGCTTCAATGTATACATTGGTTGTACAAAGTGTGTGGTCTAGAGGAAGGGTTTGGGTCACAGGAGCTAGCTTTGCCTGTGGGAAAGGTCAGCTTTTGTTAGTGAATGTAAGGGTGAAATTGGCATTCTGTGAACCCTCCTGAGCTTCAGTCACTGAAGTGTAGATCCTGAGCATCTGATGACACAGGTCTAATGAAATCTGAATAGAGATGATGAAATACTGAAGTGTGCCAACTGATGTATTTTCTGTCTCAATTTCCTAGGTATTTTAATGAAATCACTTTTCAAAGCCAGTGTTTGGACATCCTTATATTTATAAACATGTATTAAGACTGAGAGAGGATTTAATGAATGTTTATAAATATCTGAGGGCTGGGTATCAGGAGAAGGGGGGACAGGCTCTGCTCAATTGCTCTCTGGGATAGGACAAGGAGTAATGGATATAAGCTACAGCACAGGAGGTTCCACCTCAACACAAGGGGGAACTTCTTTACTGTAAGGCTCACAGAGCACTGGAGCAGACTGTGGAGTCTTCTTTTCTGGAGACTTTCAAGGTCTCTCTGGATGTGTTCCTGTGTGACCTGAGCTAGATTGTATTGTCCTGCTGTGGCAGGGGGTTTGGACTCGATGATCTCTTTGAGTCTCTTCCAATCCCTAACATTACAAGAGGGGTGTGGAGATGCTGGAGTTTGTCCAGAGAAGGGCCACTGGGATGCTCAGAGGGCTGGAGCAGCTCTCCTATGAGGACAGACTGAAAGAGTTAGGGCTGTGCAGTCTGGAGAAGAAGAGGCTCCCAGGTGACCTTCTTGTGACCTTCCAGGATCTGAAGGGGGGCTACAGAAAAGCTGGGAAGGGACTTTTCAGGCTCTCTTATAGTGACAGGACTGGGGGGAATGGAGAAAAGCTGGAGGTGGGGAGATTCAGAGTGGAGGTGAGGAGGAAGTTGTTGAGCATGAGAGTGGTGAGAGGCTGGAATGGGTTGCCCAGGGAGGTGGTTGAGGCCCCATCCCTGGAGGTGTTTAAGGCCAGGCTGGATGAGGCTGTGGTCAGTCTGCTCTAGGGTAGGGTATCCCTGCCCATGGTAGGGTGGGTTGGAACTAGGTGATCCTTGTGGTCCCTTCCAACCCTGACTGCTTCTATAATTCTATGATTCAAAACCAGGCTGTTCAGTGTGTGCAAGTCCCCAGTTAAGTGCAGCATGGGTTCCCATGCAGGGTATTTGAACTGGCAGATAATGAGCTGCTGAATGAAATTAAGGGGAGACTGAGCAATTTACTGAGTAAACTCAGTGTTTCCTTTCCCTTTTGTATATTATCCTCATTCTCCAATCTACCTTTTATACTTAGGCTGATTTTCTCCACTTCCTCATTGCCTTGTTTCTCTTTGAGGTAGCTGACACAGTGAAATACACTGTGTTTATAAAAAAGTTGATGTTTCTATTTTGTTTTTAAAGGTCTATCTCTATTGTAGCTCCATTTCCAGAAGACTGGTTTGCAGATGGAATTGCATACCCCCAACTAGCATGGCTTGGAAATAAGCTTTTGCCCAAACTGGTTAAATGGTCTGTGGAGCAGAAGAGCAATGAGTTTAAAAGTACACTCTCCCTCATTTCTGTAGCAAAGTACAGCCAAGTTTACCAAGAACTTAAAGAAAAATACAGAGATATGGTGAAGGTAAGTTTAGCAATAAATGCAGTGACAGAAACACAGAATGGCTCAGGCTGAAAGGGATCTCAGAGATCACCTGCTCCAACCTCTCCGTCGTGAGCAGGGACACCTCTCACCTGGACTTAGCTGTTCAAGGCCTCATCCAGCCTGGCCTTGAATGCCCCCAGGGAGGAGGCAGCCACAACCTTGCTGGGCAGCCTATTGCAGAGTCTCACCACCCTCGTACTGAAGAACTTCCTCAGGTCCAGTCTAACCCTGCTCTTCCTCAGCTTCAAACCATTCCCCTTTGTCCTGTCTTCAGAAACCCTTGTGAGATGTACCTCTGCAGCATTCCTGTAGGATCCCTTTAGGTACTGGAAGGCAGCTCTGAAGTCCCTCCTAAGGGAGCCCCCAGCTCCCTTAGCCTGTCTAATAGCAGAGATGCTTCAGCCTTTGGATCATCTTTGTAGGCTCCTCTGGACTTGCTTCAGCAGCTCCCTGCCCTTATGATGGGGGCCTCACCAGAGCAGAGAGATAATACTTCCATTTTCTATCTTCCTACTTCTCCTTTTGCTTCTGTGTGTTCTGTTGTGCCTGGATAATCCTGTGCTGCAAATAAAAACGTCCAGACTCTTAGGTTGTCAGTGTTGCCACAAAACAGGAGTCAAAGAATCGTTTTGCTTCTGAGTTAAGCACAAGGATACCTGCTCTGTTACAGAGCAGATGCAGCAGGAGCCTGCTGAAGTGTATCCAGATCACTGAGCATTTTGGAAGTAAGTCCAGATGGTGTTGAAACTAATTTTTCTCTGTTTTTTTTTTCTGAAGGTGTGGCCTGAAGTGACAGACCCTGAGAAATTTGTTTATGAAGATGTCGCCATTGCCACCTACTTGCTGGTAAGGAACTGCTTTGCCTAATCATAGCTAGAAGGTTCTGTTTCCTGTTAACAAAGCTGCTCTAAAGGCAATCAGCTTTTTCACTTTAGAGGTGTTTGGATGAGCCAAAGTTCTTACAGGCATATGAGGCAAAAGGAAGATGGGTAGATGTGGAAAAAGCTAGGTCTAATCTGTTCAGCAGTTGGTGAGGGATTTATGGGATACAGCCTGGAGTGCAAAAGTGCAATAATTGGTACATCCAAAAACATAAATGCAACCTGATAAACTGCAGGAAATCTGTGAGATTCTTAGCAATGTTGCAAATCCCATTTTTTCTCTGTGGATTTTTGTTATTCATCAACTGCACACTTAGCTTACTCTGAGTGTGTCCTCTCTAAATGCTCAATGAAGGAAGAAGACTTTGACAGTGATAGATTTATCCATGCACTGCTGACAAAATTATGAATCATAGAATCAACCAGGTTGGAAGAGACCTCCAAGCTCATCCAGTCCAACCTATCCCCCAGTCCTAGCCAGTCATCTAGACCATGGCACCAAGTGCCTCATCCATTTTTTTCTTGAACATAACTATGCAAAAGTAGCCCCTTGGGTACAGAGCAGGTTCTAGAACTGGGCTGAAAGCTTTGGGGTCCCTTTAGCTGAGGTAGAATTTGGCACAGCTGATGTTGCTAGGGAAGTTTTTTATGTTGCTGGGGAAGTTTTTGATGTTGTTAGGGTCGATTTAGGCTGGAGACTTGAAAGAAACTCTTGACAATGAGGTTGGTGAGACACTGGAATAGGTTGCCCAGGGAGGCTGTGGATGCCTCCTCCCTGGAGGTGTTCAAGGCCAGGTTCCATGAGGCCTTAAGCGACCTGGCCTGGTGGGATGTGTCCCTGCCCATGGCAGGGGTTTGGAACCTGGTGATTTTTAAGGTGCCTTCCAACCCAACCTGGTTTGTGACTATGAAGTTGCTGCTTGGTTCAGTAGGCAGAGATGTGAAGTGTCCCACTCTACGGCCACCTGATTGCAAAGGACATTTTGGGTTTCACTTGGAGCTCTGCTACCAGCTCTTTGTTTAGTGCAGTGGATAGAAACACTGCCATGGTGTGACTTGCAAGACTTCTTGAGTAAGTTTGCTTCCTACTTCCCTTGCTGCTTCTGCTCATCTTTTGCACCTTTGTTTTAGCAACTTAGTCTGCATTTCTGCAGGGTTCTGTAGCCTTGATTAATTTCAGCTTCCGGTGACTCAGAAGGGAGTGCAGGCTGTGCTTACCACTTAGAAAATTAGTTGTCTTATAGAATGGTCTAGGTAAAATCATAGAATGGTCTAGGTTGGAAGGGACCTCAAGGATCATCCAGCTCCACCCCCCTGCCACAGGCAGGGACACCTCCCACTAGAGCAGGTTGCTCAAGGCCTCATTCATCCAGCCTGGCCTTAAACACCTCCAGAGAGGAAGCAGCCTCAACCTCCCTGGGCAACCTGTGCCAGTGTCTCACCACCCTCACTGGAAAGAACTTCCTCCTAACATCCAGTCTAAATCTCCCCTCTGCCAGTTTGAACCCATTAGCCCTCATCTTGTCATTACAAGACCTTGTCAGTAGTCCCTCCCCAGCCTTCCTGTATGCCCCCTTCAGATACTGGAAGGCCACTGTAAGTGCTCCTGAAATCCTTCTCTTCTCCAGACTGAAGAGCCCCAACTCTCATAGTCTGTCCTCATAGCAGAGCTGCTGCAGCTCTCTGAGCATCTTCGTGGCCCTCTTCTGGACTGGCTCCAGCAGTTCCATGTCCCTCTTGTGTTGGGGGCTCCAGAACTGCTCGCAGTACTCCAGGTGGGGTCTGACAAGAGCAGAGCAAAGGGGAAGAGTCACCTCCCTTGCCCTGCTGGCCACACTGCTCGTGCTGCAGTCCAGAACACAGCAAGAACATGAGCTGCTGGCTCATGTTGAGCTTTCCATCAACCCAGACCCCCAAGTCCTTTTCCTCAGTGCTGCTCTCAGCCTGTATCTGTGCCTGGGATTGTGCTGACCCAGGTGCAGGACCTTACACTTGGCCTTGTTGAATGTCATGAGGTTGGCCTGGGCCCACCTCTTCAGCCTGTCCAGGTCCCTCAGCATGGCATCCCTGCCCTCTAACAAGTCAGCTGTGCCACACAGCTTGGTGTCACCTGCAAACTTGCTGAGGGTGCACTCGATTCCTCTGTCCATCTCACTGACAAAGATGTTACACAGCACTGGTCCCAGCACTGACCCCTGAGGGACACCACTTGTCACTGGCCTCCAGGTGGACATTGTGCCATTGATCACCACTCTCTGTCTTCTGCAGCTTGATTCCTGCCTCTCTCCATAAACACTTTCAGTCGGTTTTTATGGTTTTGTTTTTCTCCTCTCAGGTTTTCTCAGTGTACCTCCTCTGCATTCCTTCCCAGCCTTCTCCTCTCATTTCCAATAACCTTTGCTTCTTTCTTCCAGTGAAACTTGGGACCAGAAGTCTAAAATGTCTTTCTGTTCTTGTCTTAGGTTCTTTGGGAAGGTGAGAGAAAAGAAAAAGGCTTGACCAAGAAACAGTCATTTGTAGATCTTGGATGTGGAAATGGTCTCCTAGTGCATATTCTAAACAATGAAGGGGTAAATAGAATTGTTTTTTTAAAACAACAATTAGAAATAGTGTTCTTGTTATGTTTTCCTTTTATCTGTCATGCAGGTAGCCAAAATTCAGGTAGTTCATGCCACCTAAAATAAGATTTTTTTCATTCTAGTCCTCAGGAGAAAATGTAGCAACAGTGAAACTCAGTTTCTTGAGGCACAGTGTCTGAAACACCAACAAAGTAAGGGTCAGTGACTGAACTAAACTCATTGATGTTAGGCCTGCCTGTTCCACAGAATTTATCTTCCACTTTTGGGGAGGACATGATAAAATGTGTAGAGGGAATTAGCACTTTCTGTTTGATCAGTAGACATTGAGGCAGGTGGAGAAAGTCCCAAGTTCTCCTGACACAAGCTCTGTATCCTTGTGTGGCCAGAGGAATTCAATGTGATAGAAGATTCTGTTCCCCCTCTAGGTGTTTTTTGTACCCTGTTAGGCCATCACTGCTCTAACACTACCAGGCACTGACTGTCAGAAAGCTCTGTGAGAGCTTTGTGAAACTTCTGTAGCAATTGATTTTGATTTCTGTAGTTCTTGCTTTAGTTTCCAGTCCAATTTCTTCATCCCAGCAGTTCACACAGGAAAAAAGTGTTTGGACTCCAGCAGCCTCACTGACTTGGGTAGTTGAAAGGTGGTTCTCCAGCAAGGACAGCTTGGACTAGCACCCTTCTCTGAACCCCAAAATAGCAATTTTGCTTGTGTGGAGATGCAGATTTTCAAAAGCAGTCAAATTTCAAACCAGAGAGGTTCTTAATGAAGGGAAGAAGAATTTCTGCCTGTATTGGTGAAGTTGTGTTTCCTTAGTGTCTGAGTTTTATATGAAGGAATAATCAGTGTTTGGCAATTTCTGCTACAAGTGATACTTAAAAATGATACTTTTGTTCTTTATTTCAGCATCCAGGCAGAGGAATTGATGTGAGGAGGAGAAAAATATGGGACATGTATGGAGCAGGAACTCATTTAGAGGTATTAAGCAAATGTATGCCAATCTTACTGGTTTGTAGCTGTATCCTTATTTATTGCTTCAGGTTGTGTTGATGCAAGTGTGATCAGACTCAATGGGATACAGAGTTAGCTAAAGTTGCCTCTGGGTTTGGTTTAATGCCACCCATATATCTTGGGGGACTGTGAAGTCATTACAAGAGCAGTGCTGTGACATAGCCCTGCATGTCTGCAATATTCTTGCTCTTCAGTTGAGAAAACTGGGGTGTTGTAATGTGTTCTTTGGGGACCAGAGAATGCACACTCTCATGGGTACCCCACTCTGGGTACAGTTTCAACACTTTTATTATAGCTCAAATGCTAAATGCATAAAAATACTGGGAACTACAAAGCTTATAGCTGAAATGCTAAAATCACAGAGAGAAAGGTATGCCATAGAATCATAGCATCATCCAGTTCCAACCCCTGCCATAGGCAGGGACTTCCCTCACTAGAGCAGGTCACTCAAGGCCTCATCCAAGCTTTGAACACCTTCAGGGAGGGAGCAGCCACAGCCTCCCTGGGCAACCTGTGCCAGAGTCTCACCACTCTCACTAGAAAGAACCCTTTCCTAACATCTAGTTTGAATCTCCTCTCTTCCAGGAGAGGATGCCTGGATGCATTCCCATGCAAATTACCTCGGGTGATCCTGCTTTGACAGGGGGAGAGTTGGACTTGATCTCTGGAGATCCCTTACAGCCTCTAACATTCTGTGATTCTGTTTGTTTAGGAGTCCACAATCGTGCCAGGGGACACTCATCTCTTCCCAGAGACAGACTGGCTGATAGGGAACCATTCCGATGAGTTAACGCCGTGGATTCCTGTCATTGCAGCCAGGTATTGGTTGGAGGGGAGAGGAGTGGGAGGGAAGGAATTAAACAGAATCAGAATCACAGAATCAACCAGGTTGGAAGAGAACTCCAAGATCATCCAGTCCAACCTATCCCCCAGCCCTAGCCAGTCAACTAGACCATGGCACTAAGTGCCTCAGCCAGGCTTTCCTTGAACACCTCCAGGGACGGTGCCTCCACCACCTCCCTGGGCAGCCCATTCCAATGCCAGTCACTCTCCCTGTGAAGAACTTCCTCCTGACATCCAGCCTATACTTTCCCCAGCACAACTTGAGACTGTGTCCCCTTCTGTTGCTGCTTGCCTGGCAGAAGAGGCCAACCCCCACCTGGCTACAATGTCCCTTCAGGTAGTTGTAGACAGCAATGAGGTCTACCCTGAGCCTCCTCTTCTCCAGGCTAAACACCCCCAGCTCCCTCAGCCTCTCCTCATAGGCTTTGTGTTCCAGGCAACCAACCCAAAACATAGCTACCTGTGTGCACTTGGTGAAAACTTTTGCAGTCACACCTGGTGCCCTTGCAGGACTTGCTGCTTTTGAAGCCAGTGGATTGTTTTTACACTGTCCCAGCAAAGTACAGATGTTGTTGTTTACTTCCTCCTAGAATTCAGTAGAGCTTTTTTGTTTCTGAAGTTTGAAAAACTACATTGGTTTTTGCTGCTGAGATTTGAGTCTGTTGTTTGGAGGTTGTGGTGGGGTTTTGCTTGTTAGGGTGGGTTTTTTTCAAGTAAAACTGCTGCTGTATCTGCTTTTCCTTGAGCCATTGTGCTCTTCATAGCCAGTTGCAGTAGCCTGGCACAAGAATTTGCTGTAGTAAGTGCTTTATGAAACAGAGTTTTTGGACCCTTCAGTACAAGACATTGAGAGGCTGGAGCCGGTCCAGAGGAGGGCAGTGAAGCTGGTGAAGAATCCAGAGAACAGGCCTGGTGAGGAGTAGCTGAGAGAGCTGGGGTTGTTCAGCCTGAGGCTGAAGGGAGACCTCATTGCTCTCTACAACTCCCTGAAAGGAGGTTGGAGCCAGCTGGGAGTTGGTCTCCTCCGAAGTAACAAGACAAGATGAGAAGAAATAGTTTTGAGTTGCACCAGGGGAGATTTAGGTTGGAAATTTGGAAGGACTTCACCTAGAGGGCAGCCTATTCCATCCCTGAAGGTATTTAAAAGACATGCAGGTGTGGGGCTGGGGGATGTGGTTTAGTGGTGACTTGGCAGTGCTATGTTTATACTTGAGCTCGATGATCTTAAAGGTCTTTTCCAACCGAAGCTCTTCTGTGGTGATGCTGATGGGGGGAGATGCAAATGCCACTTAATGAAGTTCTGTCACTTAATAACCATTTCCATTGCTGCTTGTATCTGCTGGGTTGTTTTTTCAGTGTGTGCTGAACTTTGCACCCAGCAGGTTTTTAACCCTTCTTGTAGGTCTTCCTATTCATGTTGCTACTTCGTGCTGCCCTGTTGCTTCTTTGATTTCCATGGCAAGTACAGCCGAAGGCAGAGCAGGAAAACTCAGTACCGAGAGTATCTTGACTTTGTTGCTCAGGTGGGAGCTGTGTGTGGCTTTCAAGTGGAAGAAGATTGCCTTAGAATTCCATCAACTAAAAGGGTAATTTTGAGCTCCATAAAGCTTTGTCCTTTTTTGTGTTGTGGTTGGTTGGTTTTGTGCCTTTTTTAAAAGTTGCTACTTCTAAAGTTGCTATGTCTGAAACATAGAACTGTAGAACCCTGGGGTTGGAAGAGACCTTGGAGACCATTGTTGTCCCACAGCTCACCTAGAGCTGCAATCTCACCACTACTACTAACCTACTGCCACTAAACCATGTCCCTCAGCACCACATCCATGTGTCTTTTCAACACCTCCAGGGATGGGGGCTCCACCACCTTCACCACTGTTGGAACAAGCAGCCTGTTCCAATGCCTGAGAACCTCTTCTGGGAAAAAAGTTTCCTATTATCCAAACTGAACCTTGCCTGGCACTTTTCCTCTTGTCCTGTCATTTGTTGCTTTTGAGAAGACTTCCACCTGGCTCCAACAGTATTTCAGGGAGATGTAGAGTGCAATGAGGTCTCCCCTCAGTCTCTTCCTCCCCAGACCAAGTAATCCCAGTTCCCTCAGCTGCTCCTCACAAGACCAGAGAAGGGTGGCAAAGCTGGAGAAGGTTCTGGAGAACAGGTCTGGTGAGGAACAGCTGAGGGAACTGGGATTGTTTAGCCTGGAGAAGAGGAGGCTGAGAGAAGACCTCATTGCTCTCTACAACTCCCTGAAAGGAAGTTGGAGTGAGGTGGAGGTTGGTCTCCTCTCCATTGTAACAAGGGAGAGAACAAGAAGGAATAGCCTCAAGTTGCCCCAGGAGAGGTTTATGTTGGACATGAGAAAAAACACCACTGAAAGGGTCCTGAAAGCCTGGAACAGGCTGCCCAGAGGAGGTTGGATCCCCATCTCTGGAAAGTGTTGAAAAGGCACAGAGCTGTAGTGCTGAGGGACATGGTTTAGCCCAGCTTAGGCAGAGTCAGGCAGTGGCTGGACTCAAGGATCCTGAAGGTATTTTTCTAGCCAAAACCATCCTGTAATTCTGAAATTGGGGGGTTTTGGGGTGTTCTGCTCCTGATGTCAGAGGCAGAATCCAAAAGAGAAGAAAGAATAGAGGGGTTTATGGTTATTTCTTATGCCATCCTGTAGGACTGAAGACTTAGAAAACCAAGGGTTTGCCTTCATTTTTCCAGCTATTTAATTTGGCAGTTTTTCATGTGCCCTGAAATGTTAAGTGAAATGTTCTCAGGGGAGAAAGATATGTCCAGCTTGTTAGTTTTGTGTGTAATTCTGAGGGTCAGAAACAATCCAGAGAGGAAAAGGCTCTGAGGAGACCTTATTGTGGCCTTCTGATATCTAAAAGGGGCTAGAAGAAAGCTGATGAGGGACTTCTTAGAGTGTCAGGAAGTGATAGGGCAGGGGGGAATGGAGCAAACTAGAAGTGGGGAGATTCAGATTGCATGTTAGGAAGAAGTTCTTCGCTGTAATGGTGGTGAGACACTGAAACAGGTTGCCCAGGGAAGTGGTGGAAGCCTCATCCCTGGAAGTTTTTAAGGCCAGGCTGGATGTGGCTCTGAGCAACCTGATCTAGTGTGAAGTGTCCTTGCCCATGTCAAGAGGGTTGGAGCTGGATGATCCTTGAGATCTCTTCCAGCCCTGACAATTGTCTGATTCTAATCTCTGTGGTCTCTGCTGGTATGGCCTGATGGGTTATGGTTTGATGGTTGCATTTCTTCTGTGGCACCAATATGCAAAAACTAAACTGAAAAAGCCCTCTGAGATGTTGATGAGAATTGAGTTGGAATGGATACCTTCTCTCAGTAAATTCAGAGGCCTGCTCAGGACATGTGCTGGTTTGGGGCCTGTGTGTAAGCCTGAGGCTCTGTGTAAGCAGTGATTTACCTGTTTCTCCTAAAATAGGTGAGCTTTGTTGGAAAAACCAGGACCTATCCTCCTCCAGAACACGCTCTGGTTGACAAGCAGATAACACAGTACATCAATACACGTCAGCCCCATGACAGAAGAGTTGGAGTTAATTACAGTGATCACTCTGATGGTCTGTGCAAAGAAGCAGCTTCAGAACTTCCTGAAACCCAGGCTGAGTCTGCTGGCACAGTTTGGATGCCTGGATTTCAACCTCGAGGGAAAGTAGAACGAGTCAGAAACTGTGCTTCCCTCCCTCGGGATTTTGTTGATGGTGTGGTTCTCAGCGTGGCAAACTTGCTGCTGAATGCAGCCCCTCAGAACTCCTCTTCTGGTGTGCATGGTGGCAGCACAGGCAGCTGGAATCAAGGAGGTGAATCTGTCTTTGTTTTCCGTTGTCTGGTGGTGGCAGAGGATGTCTTTTCCCAATGACTTTCCATGGCTGTAAATTTATGAAGTAAAACAGGTTTTAGGAGATACAAAGAACAGAAAAGAGCAATCAGAAGCACATTTGTTTATTTTTCCATTACAGATAAGGATGCATCTAAGAATAGTTGGGAACTGGTGTGGGCCCAGTTCTGGGCCCCTCAATTCAAGAGAGATGTTGAGGTCCTGGTACAAAGCTGCTCAGGGGTCTGGAGCACAAATGCTATGAAGAGAGGCTGAGGGAGCTGGGGGTGTGCAGCCTGCACAAGAGGAGGCTCAGGGCAGACCTCATTGCTGTCTACAACTCCCTGAAGGGAGGCTGTAGCCAGGTGGGGTTGGTCTCTTCTGCCAGGCAACCAGCAACAGAACAAGGGGACACAGTCTCAAGTTGTGCTGAGGGAGGTCTAGTCTGGATGTTAGGAGGAAGTTGTTGGCAGAGAGAGTGATTGGCATTGGAATGGGCTGCACAGGGAGGTGGTGGAGTTGCTGTCCCTGGAGGTGTTGAAGCAAAGCCTGGCTGAGTCTCTTAGTGCCATGGTTTAGATGACTGGCCAGGGCTGGGTGCTAGGTTGGGCTGGCTGATCTTGGAGGTCTCTTCCAACCTGCTTGATTCTATGATTATGACAATTTTCAGTTTTCAAACCATGCCCAGAACTCCCAATTTACGAAACCCTCTACATCTATCTGGGGACAATATTAAACTTCATTTTTAATAGTCATATAGCTACCTCTAATTCTATATGAGAAATGCTTTGAAATGCCTTTAGGTTACAGCATGATTCATAATACTTAGTTTGGCCTTAGGAAGATTAAGACCAGAAGCTTCTGATGCTTCTCCAAGCATTCAGTTTGTTCTCATCACCTTTCCCTTTTCCTCCCCATCTTGGTTTGAGCTAGAACAGAAGCTCAACATGAGCTAGCAGTGTGCATGTGCAGCCCAGACAGCCAACTGTGTGCTGGGCTGCATCAAGAGAAGTGTGGCCAGCAGGGCAAGGGAGGGGATCCTCCCCCTTTGCTCTCATCAGACCCCAACTGGAGTACTGTGTGGAGCTCCCAACACAAGAAGGACATTGAACTGTTGGAGCGAGTCCAGAATGATCAGAGGGCTGCAGCAGCTCTGCTATGAGGACAGGCTACAGGAGTTGGGGCTCTTCAGCCTGGAGAGGAGAAGGAGACCTTATAGTAACCTTCCAGTATCTGGAGGGGCCCTACAGGAAGGCTGGGGAGGGACTATTGACAGGATCTTGTAATGACAGGACAAGGAGTAATGTGTTTAAACTGGCAGAGGGCAGATTGAATCTAGATGTTAGAAAAGGGTTCTTTCCAGTGAGGGTGGTGAGGCACTGGCACAGGTTGCCCAGGGAGGTTGTGGGGCACAGAATCACCCAATGTGATCAAAGATCACATTGGGTGATTCTGTGCCCCACAACCTCCCTGGAGGTGTTCAAGGCCAGGTTGGATGAGACCTTCAGCAACCTGTTCTCGTGGGAGGTGTCCCTGCCTACGGCAGGGGGTTGGAACTGGATGATCTTTAATATCACTTCCAACCTAAACCATTCTGTGATTCCTACTTGGTGTGGTACTAGGAGAGAATTCATAGATTCTACTCACAATCATTTACTTGGATAGAAGTTAACCTTCCTTGGGATTTTATGTGCATGCATTTTTCATAGCTACACCCACCTGTTTCTTACAGAAAGCCTTTCCTTGAAAGAAGTAGCAGAACACTTGACTAAGGAGACTTTGAAAAGGCTAAAGAATGAATATGGAGGCCTGCAAACACTACTCAAGAACAATCATCAAGTATTTGAAGGTAAAGAAGGGAGATTTGTTTTTCTTTACTCATCTATTTTACCTCCTCCATCTGCAGTTAAAAGTCAACTGAAAAACTTCTGTGATGCAGGGTATTTTAAACTGCTTTCTGTACCTGTGTGGGAAACTGAATGTTCTTTTTTGTGCTCATTGCCCCAGGGTGCTGTTGCTAAAATCTCTTTTGAAGGAGACCTGTAAGGTCTGTCAGCAAAGCTGTTCTGGACTGGCTGTGTCTAAAATGACAGCCTTGTAGTTAAAGTTTTGATACCATTGTTTGACTGGAGAGGTGTTGGGTTTTTTCCCCTTTAAAGAGTGGGTGATTTTGAGGCCATCAAATGCAGAACCTTTCACTGGGGCTTGCTCTGGCCTTACCAAGCTGCACAGGTTTGATTTTTGTTGACATTCACACATTTTCCATAGGAACCTGTCCCTGTGAGGCTTGATGTATAACTTGTGTAGCATGACAGAAGGAACTCAGGACCAAGTTCCTGTGGATGGATGTTTGTTGTTCACTATCTGGTGTTTTTTTTTCCCTGTGGTAATGTGGTTAGTGGTGCGTTTTGTCTAGCTAGTTTTTGTTGTAGGGGTTTTGATCAGTGTGGAGTTTGGCACAGTCCAGCTGAGCAGTAATACAGCTGCCTGTACAGCTACCAAAGTCTAGCCTTGAATAATACAAAGTGTCCAGAAAAGGGCAGCAAGGCTGGTGAAGGGCCTGGAACACAAACCCTATGAGGAGAGGCTGAGGGAGCTGGGGGTGTGCAGCCTGCAGAAGAGGAGGCTCAGGGCAGACCTCATTGCTGTATACAGCTACCTGAAGGGAGGCTGTAGCCAGGTGGGGTTGGTCTCTTCTGCCAGGCAAGCAGCAACAGAAGAAGGGGACACAGTCTCAAGTTGTGCCAGGGAAGGTCTAGGCTGGATGTTAGGAGGAAGTTGTTGGCAGAGAGAGTGATTGGCATTGGGATGGGCTGCCCAGGGAGGTGGTGGAGTCATCATCCGTGGGAGTGTTGAAGCAAAGAAGCAAAGCCTGGCTGAGGCACTTAGTGCCATGGTCTGGTTGACTGGATAGGGCTGGGTGCTAGGTTGGCCTGGCTGATCTTGGAGGTCTCTTCCAACCTGGTTGACTCTATGATTCTATGAAAGTCTCCAAGGTTTTGTCAGTATTAAAGGCTGCTCCAGGTGTGGATGTGTGTTAACTTCTTGTGTCCCAGCAGTTGTATGTCAGCTGTAAAATGTTGATCAAATAAACCCTTGGCCAATATTCCTGAGTGTGCAACCAACCTAGCTGCTGCAGGTGCTTAGCTTACCCCATCCTCAATGGATTTGTGTAACCTTGGCAGTGCTAAAAGCTGAAACCTCTTTGAAACTCTGTCTATTTACCATCCCCTGCAAGGAACTGACATGTTCACAATTCTCTCTGATTAGGGGGAGGTGGAGTAGATTTACAACCTGTTACACAGAAGGAGCAGTTGAATTTGGCATGGGTGCTGTGTGGACATTACCTCTAAGGAAAGACTAGGATTAAGGCTGGGTTTTCCTTAGTAGTTTACATCACATGGAAACTCCCTGAGGCTTCAGTAGGGATCATTTGATGCTTGCCTTAGAATCAACCAGGTTGGAAGAGACCTCCAAGCTCATCCAGTCCAACCTATCCCCCAGCCCTATCCAGTCAACTAGACCATGGCACTAAGTGCCTCATCCAGTCTTTTCTTGAACACCTCCAGGGATGGTGCCTCCACCACCTCCCTGGGTAGCCCATTCCAATGGCAAATCACTCTCTCTGTGAAGAACTTCTTGAGTCTGTGTCCCCTTGTTCTATTGGTGGTTGCCTGGGAGAAGAGACCAACCCCCACCTGGCTACAACCTCCAGTAGCACACCATCTTAACAAGGGCATTGTGTCAGCAGGTGGTCTGGAAGGACACTGCTCACACCAAAATGGGTAGAGAAGAGCAGGGCTACAGCTTTTGTCACCTTTGCTGAGGTCTTTTTCTCTGGAAGATGTGGAAAACAGAGGAGTGCACACACGTGCACACAAAAGGAGTTGGTAGTAGCTGATCTGTGGCAGTGTCTTTTGATCAGGCCCCTTGTCCAACACAGGAGTGATCTTCTAAGAGAAGAGCTACTAGATCATAAATAGCTCTGTCTCTCTTCAGTTTTCTTTATCTTTGGAGGCAGGTATTTGAAGCTGTGCTGAACCCATTTCTGTCCTGGCTTTGTATGAGTTCAGATCTGTTTGTGGGTCACAGGGAAACCTTGGAGGGATGAATTTGTCCTGGCTTGAGTATGTGATAGTGAGCTTCCACTGCATTCCACTGGAGTGGGTGCAGAGAAGGGCAACGAGGCTGGGGAGAGGTCTGGCAAACATGACCTGTGAGGAGCAGCTGAGTGAGCTGGGAGTGTTTAGTCTGGAGAAGAGGAGGCTGAGAGGGGACCTTATTGCCCTCTACAACTACCTAAAAGGAGGTTGTAGTGAGGCTGGAGATGGTCTCTTCTCCCAGATTACTAATGATAGGACAAGAGGAAATGGCTTCAAGTTGCATCAGGGAAGGTTTAGGTTGGCTGTTGGGAGGAAGTTCTTTCCTGAGCAGGTGGTCAGGCACTGGAACAGGCTGCCTAGGGAGCTGGTGGAGTCACCATCCCTGGAGGTGTTTAAGGAAAGAGTGGATGTGGTGCTTGAGGCTGTGGTCTAGTGATGAAGGCTGCTGGGATGAAGGTTGGACTGGATGATCATAGAATCAGTCAGGGTTGGAAGGGAACACAAGACTCTTGCTAGATTTTTGCTGCTGATTGCATTGTAGTTATAGAGCAATGAAGTTCTGAACGCGGGAAAGACAGCAGGCCTTGAAACCTCTTGGTCAGGACTTGCAGTCTAATAGTCTAAATGGTCCTAACTGCTAGATATAAACCAGGCAAACACAACCTCTATGAAGATTATGATTCAAACTACTCAGCATCACAGTGAAACATCTCATAGGAGATCAGTCAGTTCTTCTCTGGACCGTGCCTGGCTGACCTTGGTCTGCTGCACGCTTCTCTTTCTGTATAGACAGCACATTTGGCTTTGCCTGAGTGATCCATTTGTGGAGTATCTGCTTTAGTCACAGAATGCCACTGTGCTTTTTTTCCATGGCTGCCTATTAACAGCTGCACTGGCTTGTGTTTTGTCTCTTAGTTCTAAATGGGAGAGTTCACATTCGTGACTGGAGGAAGGAGAAGCCAGCCGGGAGAGCTCAGCCTGAAGTGAAACGTCGCCTCTCAGCTGGAGCACTGAAAACACGTCTCTGCTGGTTTTTCATTCACCATCCTGATGGTTGTTCTTTGCCTTCTGAATCTTGCCCCTATGCTCATGGGTCTGAGGAGCTAAGGCAGTCTCAAACTATTAAAAAGATAAAACACTTGCAGTGGTAAAATGCTGCTGGTTAAGCGTGTGTACCTAAGTGAGGCTGTGCCTGACTTCAGGGCTGTCAGGTGTGTGGAGACCTGGACAGCATGGAGGGCATTTCCCTTTTCCTATGCATCTTATTTTGCAGCTGGTTTACAAGTTCTCCTGCATTTGTAGTTCTTCATTTTTTTATTGACCTGGAAAAGGTATAGTAAAGTCTGTACATACTCTTGGGTTCCATCAGGACTTCTCTACATGCACGTGTCTAAGTAGAACAGTTTAAAAACTCCATTTTTAGGACTCTCTTCCTGATCTTCCATCAGACCAAATGGATATGATGCAGCATTTTTAAGCCCTGGAAATCACCTGCCTTGGGCCAGATTTTCCAAGAGAATTTTATGGGTTCTTGTGACTCACAATGGCTCTTGGGAGACAGAAATTTCAGACTGGATGCAAGGAAGAAGTTGTTGAGCATGAGAGTGGTGAGAGGATGGAATGGGTTGCCCAGGGAGGTGGTTGAGGCCCCATCCCTGGAGATGTTTAAGGCCAGGCTGGATGAGGCTGTGGGCAGTCTGCTCTAGGGTAGAGTGTCCCTGCCCATGGCAGGGGAAGTTGGAACTAGATGATCCTTGTGGTCCCTTCCAACCCTGACTGATTCTATGAAATTGGAGGGATTTCCTCTTTCTTGACCTCACAGTTTTCTCTCCCTCTTACTAGGAGAGAAATGATGCACATTAGTGTGGAGAAGAGAGACTGAGAGGGGATTTATTAAATGTTTATGAATGTCTGAGGGGTGGGGGTCAGGAGGTGGGGGGGACAGGCTCTGCTCATTTGCTCCAAGCTATAGGACAAGTAGCAATGACTATAAGCTGCAGCACAGGAAGTTCCATCTCAACACAAGGGGGAACTTCTTTACTGTAAGGGTCATAGGAGACTGGAACAGGCTCTGCAGAGAGTCTCCGTGTCTGGAGACTTTCAGGGCCTGTCTGGATGCTTTCCTCTGTGACCTGAGCTAGATTGTATGGTCCTGCTCTGGCAGGGAGGACGGCCTTGATGACCTCCTTGACTCCCTTCCAACTCTTAACATCCTGTGATTCTGCAGTCACACTTCCCTGTCTTGGTTAAGTCTTAGTCCTCCTGAATTCAGATTTTTTAGATAATTGGAAATTGGATAATTGCTTCACTGTGGTGGCAGTAAGGAAAACTGTCCTCACTGCTATTTGTCATTGAGTGGGGTGTGCACAGAGGTAAAACAGCTGTGAAATAAGAGCCTTTTGGCTTTGCGTTAGTGGGTTTTAATTCAAGCAATAAACACAGAAGTGAGAGAGGGAGAGGAAGTTGTTTGCCCTTTCCTCAGGTACAAATTATTGAGAGCATAGAGTTTTCAAGTTGCCTGTTGGTTTGTTTTCTTTGACTGTGTGACCTTCCCAGGGCAATGCTGTGACTGCAGCAGTGTGGTATCTTCACTGGTGTTTGGTTCATTGTGAGGACTTCCATCCAGTGCAGACATTGCTGTCCTCTCCACGACACTGGAACAGCAGAGATCTAATCATGTTGGTCTCTTCTTTTGTCTTCTCTTTAATGTTTGTTTTGTCAGGTTGTTTCAGAGACTTTAAATCCCAGAGTGAACACATCACCTGTCAGCAACGATCTACTAATGCTGTGAACATAAATACTGAGTTTGGCCCAGCAGTGCTCTTCTGTCTCATGTGTGGAATCTAAGCAAGCACAAAGGGAATGCCTTCAAGGGAAAGAAATCTTCAGAGATGCTTCATCACAGATGTTGACCTCACTTTAACAGTAAAAAAGAAATGCAGAGAAACTTCATTAATGACCTGTGGAAGTACCTCGGTGTGAGGGTAGCACGACTTGAGCTGAAGATCTTCATATTACCCTGTCCTGGTGCTGTGCTGCTCTGCAGCATCGCCAGCAGATGGAGAAAGTGAAAAGGCTGCAGGAAGGCAGCATGAAGGTGGCGCTTCGGCAGCATCTGTGGTGCTGAGGGCCATCGTTTAGTGGCAGTGCCTTAGCAGCAGTGGTGGGATTGTGAGCTCTAGGCAAGCAATTGAACCTGATGATCTTAAAGGTCTCCTCCAATCTCGACAGTTCTGTGATTCTATGTGCACTGAGCCCTGAGGCTGCTCTCGAGTGCTGGAGAAATTGGGCTGATGGCTGCCTTGCTGTTAGATGTTGCAGACAACTGATTCTTGCAGCACTCTTCCAGGGTATTCCTGGATTTTAACCCCTTCTGGCTAGGGTTTTCCTCCTGTGTAAATACATCTGAGTAACTGAAGCATATCAGAAGTGGTGTTATGATAATTTGGTCTCTTTCATCTACTCAGGGCAATTATTTCAAGTAATTTCTTGTCAACCTGAAATGCAAATTATTACTAAGAAACTGAGTATTTCAGTAATGCTGCAGCTTTTAGGTTTAGGGTTTTTTTTTGCCTCTGAAATGCTCCTTTGTTCTAGAAATGCCTGTGGTGCTCTAGGCCTTGCAGTAGATAGCAAAAGAAGTAGATAGCAAAAGAACTGCTTTGCAGTTTTTTTTGTCACCTCTTCTCTCCTGGGAAGTTGGAAGGTCCTAAATTGTCCTGCTCAGTCGAATGTAGCAATCTTCCCTCTTCAATGAGATGTAGCAGTCTTCCCTCTTCAAAGGCTTCTAGGAATCTTTGTTCCTGTAGTGGTCAAAACATCAAAGCAGGAAAACGCTGCCCAGTGGTACAGATGAGTGTCTCCTAGGACTCCTTGTGTGAAGTGTTTTTCTGGCATAGTTAAGTGTCTTTGAACTCTTGTTTTTTGACTCGCTCAGTTAATGTCTGGAGGTAAAGTGACCCCTGTGATAGGAAAATGTAGCTCAAGGGTATTTAAGGGCTTCATGCTCACAAAAGACTGATAGAAAAGTACAGGAGTAGCTCACTGCTAAACTCCCAAAAGCCTAGAGAAGAGAAGGTGCCAAGGGGGCACTTCAGAGCTGCCTGCCAGTACCTGAAAGGATCCTACAGGAAGGCTGCAGAGGGACTTTTCCATAAGGCTGTCTAGAGACAGGACAAGGGGAATGGTTTGAAGCTGAGGGAGAGCAGAGCTAGACTGGATCTTAGGAAGGAGCTCTCCAGTATGAAGGTGGTGAGACTCTGGAATAGGCTGCCCCGGGAGGTTGCGGCTGCCTCCTCCCTGAGGGTGTTCAAGGTCATGCTGGATGAGAGCTTGAGCAGCCAAGTATAGTTGAGAGGTGCCCCTGCCCATGGCAGGGAGGTTGGAGTAGATCATCTGTGAAGTCCTTTCCAACCTGAGCCATTCTAGGATTGTGAGTGTCTCAGAGAAGTGATGCACATATTGGGCTGCTGCTGCATGCAGCAGCGAAGGGTGATCAGCAAAATGCTGCCTGAGCACAGCCAAAGTTACCTTGTTAAAATAGATCTCAGGCATGTAATTACTGGTGGCTCAGTGTACTGCAGGAGACAGCTTGTCAGCTTTCTTGGGATTTGCCACCAGATCTTTAACATCAATCTGCATCTGACACAGAGCTTGTGGAGCTGATTCCTGCGGTGTGTCTGTCACCGAAGCCCTCCCTCTTTTTCGATGTTGATGCTTTCCCTCCCCCCAAAAAAATATCTTTGTGCTTTCCTAGGGAGTTCCTTCAGTTTGCATTACCATGGATGGTTGTTTCTCTGATGCAGATTCATGTTGGATTGCTGCCAAGGCTTTGGAAAGGGTCAGAAAGAGATTGGGAAGCGTTAATGTGATGAGAGGGAAAGAAAGAGGTGATGTTTGGGTACTGTAAGAGTAGCCACCCAAGCAGTAGCAGTCCTTCTGTGCAGGTGGAGTAGGAACTTCCACAGGGAATAATTTAGCAAAAGAGTGACATTTGGGTGGAGGAGTTCTAACATCAGTCATAAAAATAACTGCCTCGAGTCAGCATAGATGACCTTCAGGACTTGAAAGTCATGAAAGTTCCAGTGCTGATCTGTCATGTCACTGTCAACCTGGAGACAGGTCCATGGAGCTCTACTTCAGTGCATCATGACTATAGAATCAGTCAAGGTTGGAAGGGACCACAAGGATCATCTAGTTCCAACCCACCCTGCTATGGGCAGTGACACCCTACCCTAGATCAGGCTGCCCACAGCTTCATCCAGCCTGGCCTTAAACACCTCCGGGGATGGGGCCTCAACCACCTCCCTGGGCAACCCATTCCAGCCTCTCACCACTCTCATGCTCAACAACTTCCTCCTCACATCCAGTCTGAATTTGCCCCTAAGTCATCACTGCCATGGGGCAGGGGTACCTCTGCAGCTGGATGGTAAGCCCCACTGCCCCCATGCCTTGTTTTATTTACAGGCAGATCCTGGTGTTATGGAAAAAGGGAAAATCACCTCTGCTCTCTTCTGGGTCCAGAAGAGGACCTTTTGTTAAGGCTCTACAAAGGCAATGAGCTATTTCCTGTAAACTTGAGGCACAGGATCAAACCCTGATAGAGGCTCAGGTTCCTTTAACCAACTTTGCTGCCTTTACTCATCTTTAACAGCACTCCACCCCTGCACTTCAGCAGATTATGGGCTTAATTTTATAAACTCCAGGCAGATTTTGTGATTTTTGTCAACAGGCAATCAGCTTTGGCTGGCAATGCTGTTCCTCAGTCTGTGCATTTCATGGGAGATGGCTCTTTGTGTGTTGTTTCCTCCCCAAGTGATGATTGTCAGAGTTTAATCAGCGATGAAAAAGAACCCGGCAGCTCCACACCATTTTGATGAGTAGGGGACTGATGTTTCTGATGAAAGAAGCAGGTTATGCCCCAGCTAGATCTTTGAAGTGCTTTGTGAGTCATTGTCAGACCTTCTGTAGGGTCAGGGTAAGTTTGCTGCTCTTTGCACAGGAAGTAACTTCTGGCAAGCATTGGGACGTTTTGCAGGCAGCACTGCCTGTATCTGTGGAGCATAACCCAGGGCTGTAGGCTCTTGGCAGAGAAACCTAGAGGCTGTGTTTCCTCCTCCAGGTGAATGTTGAAGAGCAGTGGAGATAAGCACAGCCAAAGGTTTTTTGAAGAGGATGAAAAGCAGCATTGCACTCCTATTCCCTGGATCTTTCTAAAGAAACCCTGTCTACGTGGCATTTATGGCCACAGGAGTGCTGCTGGCACTGAGAATTGAGTGCCCTCTTTGTAAGTGGATATGCTGAGGTTTCCAGCATTTTCCCTCACCAAATGGAAGGTGTGCAGGCAGGGATGAGATCTGTGTGTGCTCAGTGCTTTTTAAGACTTACACTAAAAAAAAAAAAGTGGAGCAGCTTTGAACAGTTTTCCTTTGACTCTCACTGACTGTCAAAAGCAAATGTAGATGGGAGGCATAAAACTGTTTTTCAGAACAGAAGAGCTGCATTGAAGTCTTCCTCCACGTGGAAGCATCCTCCACATGAATCCAGGTTCACACACAACCAAGCTCTGCTGTATTGCCTGACAGATCAGAAGACAGGGAAATGGATAAAGAACAATTGCCTGATTGTGGCTGCATTTAAACTATGGAGGTCCCTTCCAACCTCTAACATCCTGTGATCCTGTGGGAGGTGGCTGTCTCACATCTGTCTGTCTGCCCAGGTCTCCAGCTTCCAGCTGTCTCTTCCATCCACAAGAAGGGTCAGAAGGAGGATCCAGGGAATTACAAACCTGTCAGCCTGACCTCAGTGCCATGCAAGATAATGGAGCAGATCATAGAATCATAGAATCAAGCAGGTTGGAAGAGACCCCCAAGATCATCCATTCCAACCTAGCACCCAGCCCTGTCCAATCAACCAGACCATGGCACTGAGTGCCTCAGCCAAGCTTTTTGTGAACACCTCCAGGGACAGCGACTCCACCACCTCCCTGGGCAGCCCATTCCAATGCCAATCACTCTCTCTGCCAACAACTTCCTCCTAACATCCAGCCTAGACCTCCCCTGGCACAACTTGAGACTGTGTCCCCTTGTTCTGTTGCTGGTTGCCTGGGTGATCACAACACCTACAGGATAGCCAGGGGGTCAGACCCAGCCAACATGGGCTTATGGGAGGCAAGTCCTGTTTGACCAACCTCATCTCTTTTTATGACCAGGTGACCTGCCTTGTGGACATGGGGCAGGCTGTGGATGTAGTCTGCCTGGACTTCAGCAAGGCCTTTGACACTGTCTGCTGTAGCAAACTCCTGGCCAAGCTGGCAGCCCTTGGCTTGGACAGGGTCACTCTGTGCTGGGTTAAGAACTGGCTGGATGGCCAGGCTCAGAGATTGGTGCTGAATGGTGCCACAGCCAGTTGGCAGCAGGCACTAGTGGTGTCTCCCAGGGATCAGTGCTGGGCACAGATGTTCACAGGGCTGCAGCAGCTCTGCTATGAGGACAGGCTGAGAGAGTTGGGGCTCTTCAGTCTGGAGAAGAGAAGGATTTGAGGAGATCTTATCATGGCCTTCCAGTATCTGAAGGGAGCTACAGGAAGGCTGGGGAGGGACTACTGACAAGGTCTTGTAATAACAGGATGAGGGGCAATGGGTTTAGACTGGCAGAGGGGAGATTTAGACTGGATGTTAGGAGGAAGTTCTTTCCAGTGAGGGTGGTGAGACCCTGGCACAGGCTGCCCAGGAAGGTTGTGGCTGCTCCCTCCCTGGAGGTGTTTAAGGCCAGGTTGCATGAGGCCTTGAGCAACCTGCTCTAGTGGGAGGTGTCCCTGCCTGTGGCAGGGGGTTGGAGCTGGATGATCCTTGAGGTCCCTTCCAACCTAGCCCATTCTATGATTCTATTCTATGATATTTAAGGATCCCAGGACATGCTCTTCAGGTGATGTGAAATCAACTTCAGGCTTGGTACCTACTGAAGAAATGAGCTGCTTCAGCTGAGGAGCTGATTAAAAGAGTTATTTTTCACATTCTTTCTAATCTAAACCTTAACAGTGGCCATTTACATTAAATTCTCAGTGCCATCACATTTCCCCCCACTGCTTACAGGAAAGAGTTATTTGAATGTCATAATTTAACTCTCTTTTCTTTAATTTTTATTTGAAACTGAGCTAGACTTGTGCTGTGGAGTTTTTTTTCCTCCTTCAGTTTCTATTTTAGCACTATTTAAAACTGAACACAGTTGAGATGGGAAAAGGGAAATACCCTTTAAATACAAGGCACAATTAACCTCTGAACCCTATTGTCTCATGATGATATTGCCAGAAGCTTAATAGGATCAAAAAAGGGAAATAGATAAAGAGAAAATCTCCTGACATATTAGAGGAGATTAAAATGAAAAAGAGCTTAGAGGGGAGGAAAAGAGGAAGGAGGAAAAGCTACATGTTTCAGGATGGAAGACAGCCTCTGTATACCTGACTGGAGGAAATCAGAATCAGTCAAGGTTGGAAGGGACCACAAGAATCATCTAGTTCCAACCTCCCTGCCATGGGCAGGGACACCCTACCCTAGAGCAGGCTGCCCACAGCCTCAGCCAGCCTGGCCTTAAACACCTCCAGGGCTTCAAGCACCTCCCTGGGCAACCCATTCCAGGCTCTCACCACTCTCATGCTGAACAGCTTCCTCCTCACAGAACCCAGGAAGCTGGGTTCTCAGAGTGTGATGTCTTGGAGTTGTCCTTAATGGCCTTGTCATACTTAAAAACATCTCCTTGTCAGATGAAGGATGCTGAAGCAGATGGACACAGCTCTGAAGGAGTTTGGACATGGCACTTGGAGGGCAAAATCCTGTGCTCCTGCAGCTAACCTCACAGTGGTGTGTGAAGGTGGCTGGAAAGGGCTGCCTGAAAAGCCAGCAAGGTAAGCTGCTTCTGTCAGTTGTGGGCTCATGTCTGCAGGTTTGTATCAGATTCATCCTCACCACCATGCTGCCTCAGACCCTGGGAAGAGCACTGATGAACTCAAGATCTTTTCCATAGGGAAACTTGCTCCTAGACTTCTGCAGGGTCCGCTGCAGTTTGGGAAAGGGATGGCAACCAACATGGGGAGCAGCAGGTTAGATACTACCTCAGCTGGGCTGCTTTTCTTCAAATCTGCAGGAGTGGTTGGGATTCACCTGAGGGTGCTGGTGTGGTCACTCTGAGGGTGCTGGTGTGGTCACTCTGAGGCTGCTGTCTGTCGTTTATCAGAAGTCAGGACATGTAGGGAAGCAAGGTTGAGTTCTGCCACCCTGTGCCGATAATGGATGGCTTTCTCAGCAAGTTAATCATAGAATCAGCCCGGTTAGAAGAGTCTTCTAAGCTCATCCAGTCCAACCTAGCACCCAGCCCTGTCCAGTCAACCAGACCATGGCACTAAGTGCCCCATCCAGGCTTTGCTTGAACACCTTCAGGGATGGTGCCTCCACCACCTCCCTGGGCAGCCCATTCCAATGCCAATCACTCTCTCTGCCAACAACTTCCTCCTAACATCCAGCCTAGACCTACCCTGGCACAACTTGAGACTGTGTCCCCTTCTTCTGTTGCTGCTTGCCTGGGAGAAGAGACCAACCCCACCTGGCTACAATGTCCCTTCAGGTAGTTGTAGACAGCAATGAGCTCTGCCCTGAGCCTCCTCTTCTGCAGGCTGCACACCCCCAGCTCCCTCAGCCTCTCCTCACAGGGCTGTGCTCCAGGCCCCTCACCAGCTTTGTCACCCTTCTCTGGACACCTTCCAGCACCTCAACATCTCTCTTGAATGGAAGAGCCCAGAACTGGACACAGCACTCAAGGTGTGGCCTGAGCAGTGCTGAGTCCAGGGGCAGAATAACCTCCCTTGTCCTGTTGGCCACACTGCTCCTGATGCAGGCCAGGATGCCACTGGCTCTCTTGGCCACCTGGGCACACTGCTGGCTCATCTTCAGCTTACTATCCACCATAACCCCCAGGTCCCTTTCTTCCTGGCTACTTTCTCTTTGGCTGCTCTCCAGCCACTCTGTCTCCAGTCTGTAGCGCTGCTTGGGGTTGTTGTGGCCAAAGTGCAGAAGCCTGCACTTGGCCTTGTTAAATCTCATCCCATTGGCCTCTGAAGTGTACCAGCCTCTTTCTCCTTCATCAAACTTCAAACTTCATCTGCTTGATAATCTTTATTGGCAATTTTAACATGCAGGACTCCTTTTTTTTTTGGCAAGTCAAATCACAATCCCAGTATCTTATTCCACTCAGTGCTGCAGGTAATTTGATGACAGATAACAGCACTGTTTCAGAACTGACATGTACCTACTCCTCCTTCAAAGAGAAGAATCCCTGTCAACTCTGCAAAGTTGCTAGGACAACACAAGGGACCTTCTGAATGCTTCTCCTGGAGGAGCAGCACTGTTCTTGCTGCTGCATTAATTATATCACTCTATATTTATAGCTGTTCAGGAGAGAAGTGACAATTAAGCTGTGACACTTCTGTGGAGAATTGCCATGATTTGGGGTGGGGGTGGGGCAGAGAATCAGAATCAAACAGAGCCCCTTGCCATGCTCTGCTATCAGTTGCACTTCAGACAGACGTTTCTCCATCAGTGCTCGCTTCAGCAGCGAATGCAGCTTTCACTTCAGAAAGGGCAGAAGAAAGGTTGGCAGCCAAAGTTTGGGTTTAAATGATGTGAGAGAAGCAGAAGTAAAGAGTTGCCTGAGCTGTGTGCTTGTGCAGGGAAGTGTAGGATAAGGTCCTGCTGCTTGGAAATGTTCTTTGAGCTTCGAGCTTGCCTGTCACAGTGTCAGGACATCAAAAGTGTGGGACCTTCTTCAAGAGAATACTGTGTCCAGATCTGGGTTCCCCAGTTCAAGAGGGAGATCTACTGGAGATAGTCCAGTTGAGAGCTTTGAGGATGATTGGGGGACTTGAACATCTCTGCTATGAAGAAAGACTGAGGGAGTTTGGGGCTGTTTAACCTGGAGAGCAGAAGGATGACAGGAGACCTTATCAACGTCTATAAGTATATGAGAGGTGGTTGTCGAGATGAAGGTGCCAGGCTCTTTTTGGTGGTGCCCAGCCAGTAATCTGCTGCTTCTCACCAAAACATTCTAGCCTGCTCCAAGCTAGCACACCCAGTGTTAGGACAAGGAATAAGTACAAGCTGGAACATAGGAGTTTCCACCCCAATGCAAGGAGACACTTCTTTATGGTGAGGGTGAAGGAGCCCTGTAGCAGGCTGCCCAGAGAGATTGTGGAGGCTCCTTCTCTGGTGACTTTCCAGACCCCTCTGGATGTGTTTCTGTGTGGCCTGCCCCAGGGAATCTTGCTCTGGTTGGAGGGGTTGGACTCGATCTCTGGAGGTCCCTTCTAACCTTTAACATTCTGTGATTGAAGAAAACCTTTTCCAGCTTGGAGAATCCATACCCACTTCCATGGTTTATGAAATGCCCTGTTACACTGAGATGATTCCTGAAATCAACTCCTTAAATTATTTTCCTTTTCTTTTTTTTGGCAAAGGGATGATTCCTTTCACCTTGGACATCTTTATGGTGATGCTATTGAGCAGACCAAATGTATCCAGAGAAGGGTGACGAAGCTGGTGAAAGGCCTGGGACACAAACCCTATGAGGACAGGCTGAAGGAGTTGGGGGTGTGCAGTCTGCAGAAGAGGAGGCTCAGGGCAGACCTCATTACTATCTACAACTCCATGAAAGGAGGTTGTAGCCAGGTAGGGTTGATCTCTTCTGCCATGCAAGCAGCAACAGAACAAGGGGACACAGTCCCAAGCTGTGCCAGGGGAGGTCTAGGCTGGATGTTAGGAGGAAGTTGTTGGCAGAGTGATTGGCATTGGAATGGGCTGCCCAGGGAGATGGTGGAGTCACTGTGTCTGGAGGTGTTGAAGCAAAGCCTGGCTGAGGCACTTAGTGCCATGGCCTGGTTGACTGGACAGGACTAGGGGATAGGTTGGACTGGCTGAGCTTGGAGGTCTCTTCCAACCTGCTTGATTCTATGATTCTAAGAAGTTCTTGAGTATGAGGGTGATGAGACTCTGGAATAGGCTGCCCAGACTGGTTATGGCTGCCTCCTCCCTGGGGGCCTTCAAGGCCAGGCTTGCTAAGGGCTTGAACAGCCAAGAGTGGTTTCAAGGCATCCCCACCCATGGCAAGGAGGTTGGAGTAGATGATCTCTGAGGTCCCTTCCAACCTGAGCCATTCCATGGCTGCTTTGTTCAGGAGCTGGGGTGATTCAGCCCTTTCCCAATTACCATTTAAAATGTGCAGTTACTTTTCAGTGTCTTTTAGCACTGAGGAATTAATAAGGAACTCAGCTGCTGCTCTTTTTAACTCCCAGGGAAAAAAAAAATGGATTTCATTTGCTCTATTTTAGACCTACTTGTAAGAAGGCTCACAGGAGTATTTAAAACTTGCTTAAAAAAAAAAAAGAGCTCTTTTTGCTGATTAATTTTCATTCCCACTTGTCTTCTCTTGCTGTCACCCTTTTGTCACTGTAGAGGACAGGATCTACTACTCCATCTGACGTGCCGTGCCCTCTCTTGCTGCCTCCTCTTTCCCTGCAGTGCTTCCCATGGAGATCAACAAGGACATTGAGCTGGAGTTGAGCTCATGGCTTAGGACGAGGCTATGAGGGGCAATGCCTGCCAGTGGTGTGCAGAACAACTTGTGAAACAAGGGCAACTTTGTGTTCTCAGCAAGAAAAGTTGCTCTGTCCTTGAAATTGCCCACACCTGGCCCACCTCTGGTTTCTCACCTTTCAAAACCTAGAGGAGGAGAGTCCTGAGTGATTGTCCTGAGATACTCAAAATTCCTCTCTTCTTCCTCTCACTCCTTGGAGCCTGGAGCACAGCCCTGTGAGGAGAGGCTGAGGGAGCTGGGGGTGTGCAGCCTGCAGAAGAGGAGGCTCAGGGCAGACCTCATTGCTGACTGCAACTCCATGAAGGGAGGTTGTAGCCAGGTGGGGTTGGTCTCTTCTGCCAGGCAAGCAGCAACAGAACAAGGGGACACAGCCTCAAGTTGTGCCAGGGGAGGTCTAGGCTGGATGTTAGGAGGAAGTTGTTGGCAGTGAGAGTGATTGGCATTGGAATGGGCTGCCCAGGGAGGTGTGGAGTTGCCATCCCTGGAGGTGTTGAAGCAAAGCCTGGCTGAGGCACTTAGTGCCATGGTCTGGTTGATTGGCCAGGGCTGGGTGCTAGGTTGGACTGGATGATCTTGGAGGTCTCTTCCAACCTGGTTGATTCTATGATTCTATGACTCATCTTTTGTTGCTTTAAAGAAAGGCATAGGAATAGGGTAAAAATTCTTCACAGATGGCAACCTCACAGATGAGAAGGTGCAGCCTCTTCTCACTTGGTGAGTTGTTGAAAGCTTCCTACTCTTTTGCTGCTTTAATTTCAGCTTGTTGCCATCTCCCCTGTGAACCTGTTTTCCCCATATGTGAATATTCCCTTTTTTCTAAACCAAGGTAACACTGTTGACAAACATCCCTGGATGTAAAGGGCTTGTTTCTTTATCTGTCATGATCACTATGACTTGTTTTTACCTATCAAACCTATTTTTATCTGCAGTGCCTCAAAAGGCCAACCTAAAAGCAGCAGGTAACTTGACCACCTTGTTCTTCAGTACAAATAGCTGCTCATCAGGACCTTTACTTGTATCTCAGGCACAAGCTCCCATCTCTTCTCTTTCCAAGGCTTCACTGCATGTATTCCCAGATGCCTGAGATGAATTTGTCATCTGGTTTTGTGTGTAACCAGGCTGTTGCCAGATGATGGCTGTGCATCACAGTGTACAGTTACTTATTTATACAAAGGAAGGGGAAAAAAGAGTTGAAGGTTGTCCCATTGATGATGGAAAGAGGGAAGACAGAGAAAGCAAACACTTTGTTTGTCTTTCACAGAATCATAGAACTGTTTTGGTGAGAAAAGCCTTTTAAGATCATCCAGTCTGACCATTCTCTAACTCTACTAAGGCCGGTGCTAAGCACCTCATCTCTATCTCTTTGAGACATCTCCAGGGATGGAAATTCAGCCACTTCCCTGGGGAGCCTGTTCCAGTGGGAACCCTTTCAGGGAAGAAGCTTCTTCAGGTGTCCAAACTAAACCTTCCCTGGAGCAACTTGAGGCCATTTCTTCTTGTCCTATCCCTTGTTACTAGGGAGAAGGGACCAACCCCACCTCTCTCCAACCTCCTTTCAGAGAGCTGTAGAGGTCTTTTGCAGGACTGACCTCCTAGATCTCCTGTTGCATGACAAAGAGGGTCTGACAGTGTGGAATACCTAGGGAAAGACAAACTGGCTATTCTAGGGCTTGAGTTGTGGGTTTGATGGCAAGGGCATGGCACTGTTTGCATCTGGCTTTTCCCCTTCCCCAGAGCACCCTTACAGTATCCGAAGGAGGCCTGCAAAAAAGCTGGGGAGGGACTTTTTTAGTCCTGTCAGAGACTGGCAGGACTAGGGGGAACGGAGCAAAGCTGGAGGTGAGGAGGTTCAGGCTGGAGGTGAGGAGGAAGTTGTTGAGCATGAGAGTGGTGAGAGGCTGCACTGGATTGCCCAGGGAGGTGGTTGAAGCCTCATGCCTGGAGGTATTTAAGGCCAGGCTGGATGAGGCTGTGGGCAGCCTGATCTAGGGTAGAGTGTTCCTGCCCATGGCAGGAGGGTTGGAACTAGATAATCCTTGTGGTCCTTTCCAACCCTGACTGATTCTATGAAACAACCTTCACAGATGTTTAAAGCACTGAAAATAAAAGAGTTGGGAGAGATATTTTGTTTTCCTCTCTCTAGTTCTGTTAGACACAGAATGACCACAGAGTCATTAACACATTGATTTAGAGTAAATATAAATCAGCTTCATCATGCCTTAGGTGAAAGCTTGGGGGAATAAAAGCTTGATAACAGTGCTAGAGACATGTTCTGCTTTCCCGTGGGTATAAATGGTATGGTCAGGGAATGGGAGTGTGCAGGAGGGTCATCCATCAAGCACTGACATCTAACAGGTTTCATCTTTCTCTTTTCCAACAGCAAGAGCTGAGGACAGCCTCTAATGACCACGATTAAGATGTGCCCTCTTACATCAGGGCTGAAAGTTGTCATTTGAAGAGAGGGTAATAAACCCCCCACAAACTGTGTTTCTCTTAGCTCCAGCTCTCCTTGCGTTAACCAAGGTGCTGCAGGAAAATTATGGGGTAATGAAATTTCATCTGAGGGCTTTTAAACATAAAATGAGTGTAAATTGCTGAAAATTTATGAGTCATTTATTCAGCTACCACAGTGTTATTCTGGCCAGATCAAACGTTTGGCTAGTGGGCTGGGTCTTACACTTCTTATTTCTTACTTATTTATTTCTTAGAGGATGAAAGAAATCAATAAGAAAGAGTGTTAGTCTCAGGACTGTAGTCAGCATGACCTCTGTCTGGTGTAGATGGTTCTCTTCAGCTGTGAAAGAATTCTGCTCCTGCTGGAAATCTACTTGCTTCAGCTAGAAGAAAGGAGCAGTAATGACCAGTACCAGTAAGTACCAGGGTATTCAAGCACCTCTTCTTTATTAAAATCAGACTTAAAGAGTCTTCTACCTGGAAAAAAAAAGCCATAGAGTCTAATCTCTAAGTACTTGAATATTTAAACCATCTCACTGACAGCAGCAACCCTGTACTCAGCACTGCTCAGGGCACACCTTGAGTCCTGCGTCCAGTTCTGGGCTCCTCAATTCAAGAGAGATGTTGAGGTGCTGGAAGGTGTCCAGAGAAGGGCAATGAAGCTGGTGAGGGGCCTGGAGCACAGCCCTGTGAGGAGAGGCTGAGGGAGCTGGGGGTGTGCAGCCTGCAGAAGAGGAGGCTCAGGGCAGACCTCATTGCTGACTGCAGCTCCCTGAAGGGAGGTTGTAGCCAGGTGAGGTTAGGCTCTTCTGCCAGGCAGCCATCAACAGAAGAAGGGGAGACAGTCTGAAGTTGTGCCAGGGGAGGTCTAGGCTGGATGTGAGGAGGAAGTTGTTGTCAGAGAGAGTGATTGGCATTGGAATGGGCTGCCCAGGGAGGTGGTGGAGTCACCATCCCTGGAGGTGTTCAAGCAAAGCCTGGCTGAGGCACTTAGTACCATGGTCTGTTTGACTGGCTAGGGCTGGGTGCTAGGTTGGACTGGCTGATCTTGGAGGTCTCTTCCAAGCTGGTTGATTCTATGATTCTATGAATTAGGAGGGGATTCTCTTGGGAAAGACATGCTCACCTTTGCTCCTTGGTGATTCCAGGATCTAAGCTTATCTTTCCAAAATGTGATCTGAGAACATAACAGTGTTAATTAGGAAACCTTTTGATTAGAATTTAAGAGGAACAAAGTGAGCTTTAGACTCAGGAAGCTCAGCCTGTGATCCTAATGGGTGCTTGGAAGAGGAGAGCAGTAAATAAGGCAGGTATGTCCCTGTTCCATCTTGCACACATCTTGATCAGCCCTAAAGCCATGGATTTCTACCAGTAGATTTATCTACTAACTACAGTGGATGCAGAGCTTATGCAGATTACAAGTCCCTTTCTGTGGCTTTAAAGCAAAATCCATCACAAGTCTTCATTTCCATTTTCTTTCCTTCAAGGACAGATCCTGTATTTTCTCCTCTTGCTTCTCTCTCTCAGCACCTGCCACCTCCCTCATTAGACATGCAGGTGAAGCGGTGGGGATGGTTTTGGCTTAGCTGTTCCTGCTTCTTCCTGCCAGGAAGATGTTCACTGCTCACTGAGTCACATCCTAGATTGGGTCAAATTTGAATATCACCCCTAAGAGGCAGATGCATGAAGCATTGTTGCAGTATGTGCTCCTGCCTGCAGTGCTGATGGGGTGGTAGGACTGTGACAGTCGCTCCTCTGGGACTGCATCGTCTGGGTGCACATCAGCCGTGTAGCCCCAGAGCTTCAGTGTGATGGAAAGGAAGCTCCAGAGGGAATCTGCATTGCAGGTTGTGTGAACTGGCAATTCTGAGGCCAAAAAACATAAACTTACCTGTGGTACAGCACTTCTGAGCCTATCCCCTCTGCAACCTGTCGTGTGCCTCTGAGGGTCAACAAAGGGACTGTGCCTGACTGTGGTGCCACTTAGATCTTTGCCTCATACCTTACAGTCCAAGCTGAAGCTGTCTATCTAAAACAAGGGACAGTGCCTGACTGGTGCCACTTAGATCTTTGCCTCATACACAGCACTGCAGCCCTACAGTCCAAGCTGAAGCTGTCTATCTAAAACAAGGGACAGTGCCTGCCTGGTGCCACTTAGATCCTTGCCTGACACACAGCACTGCAGCCCTACAGTCCAAGCTGAAGCTGTCTATCTAAAACAAGGGACAGTGCCTGCCTGGTGCCACTTAGATCCTTGCCTGACACACAGCACTGCAGCCCTACAGTCCAAGCTGAAGCTGTCTATCTAAAACAAGGGACAGTGCCTGCCTGGTGCCACTTAGATCCTTGCCTGACACACAGCACTGCAGCCCTACAGTCCAAGCTGAAGCTGTCTATCTAAAACAAGGGACAGTGCCTGCCTGGTGCCACTTAGATCTTTGCCTCATACACAGCACTGCAGCCCTACAGTCCAAGCTGAAGCTGTCTATCTAAAACAAGGGACAGTGCCTGCCTGGTGCCACTTAGATCTTTGCCTCATACACAGCACTGCAGCCCTACAGTCCAAGCTGAAGCTGTCTATCTAAAACAAGGGACAGTGCCTGCCTGGTGCCACTTAGATCTTTGCCTCACACACAGCACTGCAGCCCTACAGTCCAAGCTGAAGCTGTCTATCTAAAACAAGGGACAGTGCCTGCCTGGTACCACTTAGATCTTTGCCTGACACACAGCATTGCAGCCCTACAGTCCAAGCTGAAGCTGTCTATCTAAAATAAGGGAAGGAGCTCTTCCTGTCCTGCTGCTGTGCCCCCTCCCCTTGGCTGAAGGCAAATGCAGCTCTGCAGCCAAAGGAAATAAGTTCTGGCGAGCATGGATGAGGATGGATGGAGAAGAAAAATGTTTTCATTTGTCTACTCGAGGCGTCTGTAAGCTCCTCTGAATATTGAGTTTGCTGAAATGTCAAGGCCAGTTCACATGGGACCAGGAGCTCTGTGTTGTGAAGGAAGTTCATGCTAGGACAAACCTGCTTCCCAAATGCTGTTACAAACCTAAACCAAAGGTTCAAGTTGATTCCCCTTCTCCTGGACTCGTGCTGGCTTGCCTGGGTGAGACCTGGTGGCTGCTCTCTAAGTATCCCCAGCCAATCCTTCCCAGCAGGGCAGCACTTCTGAAATGTCACAGGTAGTCTTAACATTTGAAACTGCTGGCACTGTTAAACATGTGGCATTATTAGGGCACATTAATGAGCACCAACAAATGGCTTCTGTGCAGCTTGAAACCTGGCTGTACCAGGGACAAAACGTTTAGCACAGCATCAAGAGATTGCAGTGCCTGAATGTGTGCTAGAAGTAAAGCTGCCTTCATGTAAACAGTTCCATGGCCAGGTATGAACTGGGGCTGACCTTGGGTCTGTTGTTGGAGGTTAAGTGGCCCTCAGTGTTTCTCTGCCTTTTCCTCCCTCCTCAGACACTAATCAAAAACATCTTTGTGAGTTCTGCCAGAGGAGCTCTCCTCTGTGTGCCTGTGAAAGGCCTTTTGTACATCTTTTCTGCTGGAGTCATCCCCAGACACTAATGCAATGAAAATATTGTGCGTGCCATGTTGTGTAACAGCGGCTCTCAAAGCCTGGCCTGTGCAGCTCTCTGGTGAGCTGGCTGCCCAGATGGTGCTGGCTCCTCCTCCTCCTCCTCCTCAGTCCTGCTCACTACTGAGCTCCTGGAAAGCAGCTTGGATTGTATTGCTCAGGGGAAGTTTCATCTTGCTTCACAGGAGCCTAAGGAGAATGGGTAACCAGGTTCACTGAGGTGTAGTGGGGTGCTTGGCATTCACTGTGGTTAGCTGTTGGCTGGAAGGATGAGGGATGTATGAGCAGGCTGCCCTGAAGTCCTTTTGTAATGGATGAGGAGCTGAGCACACGTTCAAGTGGGGCTCCTGTCTGCTGTGGGATGAAAGGAAATGGATAGCAAAAGAGCCTCATTTTCTCCATCAACTCTAGCTGCAGTGTGTGATGTCTGGCTCAGGTGTCTCTGTCCATATCACAGGGGATACCAGCCCCTGTCTCTATGGCTTCTTTGGAGGAGCCACTAACAAACATTGCTCCTCTGAAGATATTCTTCAGAAATAGGAAAAGAAGCTAAAAGTCACTTAGGACAAAGGTGAGCAAAGTGCTAATGTGCTGAAAATACTTGCAAGGCCTTGCTGGAGAGTCATAGAGTGGTTTTGGTTGGAAAAGATCATTTAAGATCATCCAGTCCAACCAGTCTCTAACTCTACCAAGGCTGGTGCTAAACCATGGCACTCAGCACCACATCTCTGCCTCTGTGGAACACTTCCAGAGATGGGGATTCAACCATCTCTTTGGGCAGCCTGTTCCAGTGTCTGAGAACCCTTTCAGGGAAGAAGTCTCTTCTAATACCTGAAGGGAGGCTGTAGCCAGGTGGGAGTTGGTCTCTTCTGCCAGGCAACCAGCAGTAGAACAAGGGGACACAGCCTCAAGTTGTGCCAGGGGAGGTCTAGGCTGGATGTTAGGATGAAGTTGTTGTCAGAGAGAGTGATGCTGCCCAGGGAGGTGGTGGAGTCACTGTCCCTGGAGGTGTTGGAGCAAAGCCTGGCTGGGGCACTTAGTGCCATGGTCTGGTTGACTGGCTGGGGCTGGGTGCTAGGTTGGACTGGCTGATCTTGGAGGTCTCTTCCAACCTGCTTGATTCTATGATTCTAAACCTCCCCTGGTGCATCTTGAATCTGTGTGGAATGTCCTCTGCAAGCTTACTTGCATTCAGACCTCGTCTGTTCAGGTTAGGCTGAGTCATCCAAAAGGACTAAGTGTAACCAAAGAAAACCTCTCAAAACCCAAACAAGTCAAAGCTCTGTCCAATTCTTTCTCCTGCAGCAGAAGGTTCTGACAGGTGATTGCTGTGCTTCACTGGTGTGTGGTGATGAACCAACAGGATCAAAAATGTCCTTGGGCAGCGTGAGGCTGCAATTGCCTCTCACAGCAGAGAGCACTGTCCACAGAGAGAAGCTGGGAGCACCGTGGGCATGCTGCTAAAGCAGTCTGAAGAGAGAAAAGCCAGCTGAAAAGACAGCCTTTTATCAGCTGCAGACTGCTGAGTGACAGAAGCAAGCATGGCTGGCTGCTGTGTCTGGCTGCTAGCAGCAGTGCTGCTGCCCAACAGAAGCATTAAGAGCTGCTGATGCCTGCAGCGTGGCAAGGATGTGGCTGGCATTGATGAATCATAGAATCATAGAATCATAGAATCAAGCAGGTTGGAAGAGACCTCCAAGATCATCCAGTCTAACCTAGCACCCAGCCCTATCCAATCAACCAGACCATGGCACTAAGTGCCTCAGCCAGGCTTTTCTTGAAGACCCCCAGGGACAGTGCCTCCACCACCTCCCTGGGCAGCCCATTCCAATGCCAATCACTCTCTCTGTGAAGAACTTCTTCCTAATATCCAGCCTAGACCTCCCCTGGCACAACTTGAGACTGTGTCCCCTTGTTCTATTGCTGGTTACCTGGGAGAAGAGGCCACCCCCCACCTGGCTACAGCCTCCCTTCAGGTAGTTGTAGACAGTAATAAGATCACCCCTGAGCCTCCTCTTCTCCAGGCTAAACAGGCCCAGCTCCCTCAACCTCTCCTCATAGGATTTGTGCTCCAGGCCCCTCACCAGCTTCGTTGCCCTTCTCTGGACATGTTCCAGCACCTCAACATCCTTCTCGAATTGAGGAGCCCAGAACTGGACACAGGACTCAAGGTGTGGCCTGACCAGTGCTGAGTACAGGGGAAGAATAACCTCCCTTGTCCTGCTGGCCACACTGCTCCTGATGCAGGCCATGGTACCCCTGAGATAAAGGCAGAAAGACTAACACCTAGACCCTAGATTTTACACAGCCTCTAGAATGAACTGGGAGCTGGAGCCTGAGGGGGTCCTGCAAGTTCCACGCAGTGCTGGCAGGAGCTCAGAGCATGGCTGTGTTACAGCAGAGAGAAAATGAAAGTTTTGCATGTTCAGGGAGAAAACTCTTCCTCTGCCTGCAAAAATCCACTGAGGAGGGGAGACTGAACCAGGCACCCAGCGGTGCTGGCGGGGGGAGCCCTGGCTTGCCATTCCATTCTCATCTTCTCCGTCCTACAGCACTGAGAAATGTGAGCTGACAGCACAATACAGAACCCTCTGAGGCTTCATGTGTTACTGTCAACTGAAACAAAACCTGAGATTAGCTTTTTAAAGGATTTTCTCTGCTACAGATAAGAACTGAAAGGCTTTTATAGATCAGCTCTGTTGAGTATGATGTTGGGGAAGGAAAGGGAGAGATGAACATCAAGGAGGAGCAGGGATGGAGCAATCAGATGGATTAATGGCTGGTAAGCATCGAGTGCTGTATTTGCCTACATAATTAGTACCTGCCTGGGTTACAGAAACTCAAGGTGAGGCTGCAGATCATGCCTTAACCTGAGATGCATTAAAAATAGATTCCTGATGCCTGCAAAAACTGGAGATTGTTATAATAATTACTAAATTCTGGGTTTGCTGGTCCCTTGTTTCAACTTTTTCAGTTGCTTCACTTTGTATTACCTAACTAATATCCATTTTGCCTGAAAAAGGGCTTTGCCACATAGAAAAACCTTCCAGTCAGAGTGAAGGAGTGGGCCACTGACTGTGCCAGAAAGTAAAACAGTTCCTGCAGCAGAGCTTGGCAGGAGGCCCCTGCAGAGCTGGTGCTGAAGTTGGATCCTTCAACACAGGAGGTGGCAGCTGTGTTTCAGGCTGGGCTAGAGGTATTAGTTGTTGCCAGCAACCTACAGTGGTGCCTGAGGTCTCCAGCCCAAATTTGTGCAGTTGCTGCCTTTTAACTTTAATGAAAAAGAGGAATGCTGTTTGAACAGCAGCTAGATTGGAGTGACCACATCATAGAATCATACTATCAGTCCAGTTGGAAGAGACCTCCAAGCTCAGCCAGTCCAACCTAGCACCCAGCCCTAGCCAGTCAACCAGACCATGGCATTAAGTGCCTCAGCCAGGCTTTGCTTGAACACCTCCAGGGATGGTGACTCCACCACCTCCCTGGGCAGCCCATTCCAATGCCAATCACTCTCTCTGACAACAACTTCCTCCTAACATCCAGCCTATACCTCCCCTGGCACAACTTGACACTGTGTCCCCTTCTTCTGTTGCTGCTTGCCTGGCAGAAGAGATCAACCCCACCTGGCTACAGCCTCCCTTCAGATAGTTGCAGACAGCAATGAGGTCTGCCCTAAGCCTCCTCTTCTGCAGGCTGCACACCCCCAGCTCCCTCAGCCTCTCCTCACAGGGCTGTGCTCCAGGCCCCTCCCCAGCTTTGTTGTCCTTCTCTGGACACCTTCCAGCACCTCAACATCTCTCTTGAATTGAGGAGCCCAGAACTGGACACAGCACTCAAGGTGTGGCCTGACCAATGCTGACTCCAGGGGCAGAATAACCTCCCTTGTCCTACTGGCCACACTGTTCCTGATCCAGGCCAGGCTGCCATTGGCTCTCTTGGCCACCTGGGCACACTGCTGGCTCATGTGGACAATGTGGACACATTCCAGTACCTCAACATCTCTCTCAAATTGCTCAGCTGGCAGAGGTGAGCAAGCAGCTTCCTTGAGTGGCAGGTCAGCACCCAGCACTCTGGGGCAGGAATCTCCATCCAGCAGTGCTGGAGCAAGGAGAAAAGCTGTTGGTGGACACCCTGCTGTGAATCAAGGCAGGACCCACAAGAGCAGGGAGAAGGTTTGTGCAGGTCTGAGATGAGCACTCATGTCACAGGGCTGTTTATGAGCCGTGCTAGAGTGAAGGTAGCATTTCTTGGCAGGGCCACTCTTTAAATTGGTGCTTACTTTCAGCAGGCAGCTTGGCTTTTGACAAGCAGGCTTCTCCCAAGCCCAGCCTGCTTTGTCACAAGATTGCCCAGGCAGTGATGATAATGACAGCACACACCAAATTGCTTCCCCTGGGTATCTTCTGCACTGTGCCACAGCAACCTTCTGGGGAGCAGCTGGAGGTTTCACCAGGGCCTGTGTACAGCCTGGCACAGGCTTAACAAGTCACCCCGTGGGGAAATTGCAGTTTCAGAAAGGCTTCTGCATCTTGGAGCTAGATTACACGTGCTGCAAGCCTGTGCTGAGCAGATGGCTCCCCAGACATCCCTGACCTGCAGAACTCTGAGGCTGTCTATCTGGAGGCTGGATTTTCCAGGGGTGTTTGTATGGCTTAAGAAGCCACCAGGGAAAGCATTTTCAATTACACCATTGCTTCTAAAGTACTCATGTGCTTCCAAACCTGCCAGCTGCACTGAAGATCCACACCTCAGCCCATTTCCCTGGCTGTGTGCAGGTAAGGACAGGATGCTTCTGCCCAAGCCTGTGAGAAGAGTTTCATTTGGTTCTGGTATTGCTTCGTTCTGGCAAAACTGGGCTGTTTTGTAGGGGTTGCTCTCTGGCTTAAGCAGTTAACAGCTGATGCCATTTAGAAAGCTCATAAAGGCATAACCTGGGAAAATACCACAATGAATAAAAAAGAACTTTTTATTGCATTTAATTTTAATTTGATATTTACTTTTCTTTCTTTAACCTTTAGTTATCCAGAAGTCCAGAAGTTCATAGCTACTTTACACTTGATTCAGTGCCTAAGCAGAATTCAGTGTGAGGCTGCATGCAGCACGAGGCTGTCTCACAAGTTTAGTTCTGACATAAATTGGTTAGCTACTGAACAAGGTAAAATGTTTTAATAGGACACCATAACATAGAAGCATAGAATCAGCCAGGTTGGAAAAGACCTCCAAGATCAGCCAGTCCAACCTAGCACCCAGCCCTGGCCAGTCAACCAGACCATGGCACTAAGTGCCTCAGCCAGGCTTGGCTTCAACACCTCCAGGGATGGGGACTCCACCACCTCCCTGGGCAGCCCATTCCAATGCCAATCACTCTCTCTGTGCAGAACTTCCTCCTAACATCCAGCCTAGACTTCCAGAGCTTGAAGAACTTCTGGAAGTTGGCATTTCTGTCCAGGATGTCCTTAGAGAGGCAAGAGTCCAGCAAGCAGTGGTGGATGAGGCATGGGACACAACTCAGCAAGAAACAGCAACTTTCCCAACGTACAGCAGCAGCTCTGCTGTCTCTGCCAGACTCAGAGAGCCACAGCACCACCAAAGCATCTTTAGGGCCCAGCCACATGAGCTAAAATGAGCTGGTTGGTGTTAAAGACCCAGCCACACAGTCATAGTCAAGTGAGTTTTTAATTACACCTCCAACCTATGAATGGATCATTTAATTGCTCTCCACCTCTCGCAGCACACAGGCAGCTGAGCTAATTGACAGCATTCAAGGGGTATTTTAGCACAGCTCTCTTTGCACAGTCCAAGGGTGTGCATAGAATCATAGAATCAAGCAGGTTGGAAGAGACCTCCAAGATCAGCCAAGTCCAACCTAGCACCCAGCCCTAGCCAGTCAACCAGACCATGGCACTAAGTGCCTCAGCCAGGCTTTGCTTGAACACCTCCAGGGACAGTGACTCTACCACCTCCCTGGGCAGCCCATTCCAATGCCAATCACTCTCTCTGCCAACAGCTTCCTCTTAACATCCAGCCTAGGCCTCCCCTGGCACAAATTGAGACTGTGTCCTCCTGTTCTGTTGCAGGACAAGAGGCAACAGCCTCAAGTTGTGCCAAAGGTTCATGTGGGACAACAAGAAAAATTTCTTCCTGGAAAGGGTTCTCAGCATTGAAACAGGCTGCCCAAGGAGGTGGTGGAGTCCCCATCCCTGGAGGTGTTGGAAAGATTGGAATCATAGAATTAACCAGGTTGGAAGAGACCTCCAAGCTCATCCATTCCAACCTAGCACCCAGCCCTGTACAGTCACCTAGACCATGGCAGTCAGTGCTTCATCCAGGCTTTTCTTGTGCTGGAAGATGTGGTTTAATGGTAGTGGCTTAGCAGCAGTGGTGGGATTGTGATCTCCAGGTGAGTGGTTGGGCTTGTGATCTCCAAGGCCTCATCCAACCTCACCAGTTCTATGGTTCTAACATTTAGCAGGTGAGATAAGGGAGTTAAGCTGCCATGCACAGTTTAGTTCTGCGCACTTGGAGGCGATGGCTTCTGCATCCCTGATTCCTGCAGGCTGCTCTGCAGCAGACCTCCAGTTTCACTCAGCATTTAGTGCTGCTTTCATTAGAAAGGATTTACTCCTCCTGTGAGCACTTAAGGCCAGAATTGCAGTGGCCTTTGCTCACTTCACCATGGATGATAATTATGCTACGTTGTGCTAACATTTTAACCCAAATGAGGAGACAGAGTTTCTGCCACAGTTCAGTGTGTGACCACTTTGCTGCCAGAGATGTTGCTGCATCCAGCATATGGCAGAAGCACCAATTAATTACTGTGGCATGAGGAAGACTGAGAATGCAGAGCAGCATGAAGCAGACCTGTGTGCACAGCCTCAGAACTAAGCAGCAGCTAAGAGGGGTGGCAGGAGGCTGCACAAACACAGCTGCAAGAGCTGTTCAGGTTCTAAATTCACAGCCTCACCATGTACCTCACCTGTGAGTTGATAGCCTTCACTAATTTAGACTGATTTTCTTCACTGCTCCCACGAGATGAACTTTCAGTCTTGTCACTCTCTGTGTCTGTTGATTTGTTTGTTTTCTTGGTAGGAAGATGTTATTTCGAATACTTCATGTTGGTTATTTCCCCTAACAAGCAACTGTCAGTCAGATGCTAGCTGAAAGGGACAGACTGTGCCAGGCAAACACAGCTCCCCTTAAATTTCTGCATCCAAACTTATTGGTGTCACTAAGGGAGGCTGGAATTGCTTGGGAGATGGATTTGGAGAGGTGCAATCCCAAAACAGACCAGGGGAGCTGGCACCCAGCTCTACTGTCAACACTTAAAGCTACCAGCTCCTTTTTTTAGCGTGGCAGAAGCCCTCATCTGCTTCCAAAATTGAAGTCTACACATGTAAAATGCTGCAAACTGAGTTGTAAGGGTGGTGCTGCAGTCACAGACTCACAGGGTGGGGGAAGGTTAGAATCATAGAATATCAGGGTTGGAAAGGACCACAAGGATAGTCTAGTTCCAACCCCCCCTGCCATGGGCAGGAACACTCTACCCTAGAGCAGGCTGCCCACAGCCTCATCCAGCCTGGCCTTAAACACCTCCAGGGATGTGGTTTTAGCCACCTCCCTGGGCAACCCATTCCAGCCTCTCACCGCTCTCATGCTCAACAACTTCCTCCTTGTGTCCAGCCTGAATCTCTCCATCTCCAGCTTTGCTCCATTCCCCCCAGTCCTGTCACTCCCTGAGACCCTAAAAATTCCCTCCCCAGCTTTTTTGTAGCCCCCTTCAGATCCTGGAAGGCCACAAGAAGGTCACCTGGGAGCTTCCTCTTCTGCAGACTGCACAGCCCCAACTCTTTCAGTCTGTCCTCATAGCAGAGCTGCTGCAGCCCTCTGAGCATCCTCATGGCCCTCTCTGGACACACTCCAGCGTCTTCTTCTTGTAATGGGGGCTCCAGAACTGGATGCAGTTGCAAGCAACCTCTGGAGACTGTAGAATCATAGAATGGTCTGGGTTGGAAGGGGCCTCCAAAGGTCATCTAGCCCAACCTCCCCCCCACCAGAGCAGGTTCCCCCTGCTGTGCAATGCCAATTCCATCTGCAAACATGCAGTTCTTTAGCAACAGTTACAAAAGCTGTCTTTTGAATTACAAGCACAAGCACTGGAGCTCGGTGCTGCTGTGTGTCATGGCCACTTTTTGTTTGATTCCCCTTTTGTCTCATGATAGCTGTGAAATGAGGAGGCACCTGATTCTTCCAAGGCTGACACATTAGTTGATGCAGGAAAACCTTTCCAGCCTCTTTAGTAAATAGACTTTTTTGAAAGGGCATCTGTGTAAATTGTGTCTTTTCCTACCAAACATCTGTGGTGGCATGGAAGGGGTAACTGCAGCTGGCTTGTAATGCCACCACTGCAAAGAAAGATCAATGGCAACATCTTCTGCTAAAACTAGAGACCAGAAACCACAGTTCCTCCTCTTCCATGCAGGATAAATCAGCTCTACCTTAAAGGTAATGGAACTCCAGTGGCAGGAAATAATTTTAAAGGAGTGATGGTGGAGGGAAATCAAAGCCAAAAAGTAGATTTCTTGCTTCATTTGAGAGATGCAGTGGAGAAGGAAGATAATCTATCCACTTGTCCTGTCCATCCATAACTGGAGGCTGTTTCCATGAACCATCCAATTTGGATGTTTCATCTTACACAGTCTTTTGATGCATCAAGCTTCTCATATTTTACCCTTGACCAGAGGGACTGTCTGCTTTGAGCTTCCCAGGTACATCTGTGGAAGCAACTCAACTATTTTTCACAAGATTTATATGGTCACAGAATCACAGAAACATTCAGGTTGGAAAAAACCCCCAGGATAGAATCATAGAATCATAGAATCATAGAAACAAACAGGTTGGAAGAGACCTCCAAGATCATCCAGTCCAACCTAGCACCCAGCCCCATCCAGTCAACCAGACCATGGCACTAAGTGCCTCAGCCAGGCTTTGCTTGAACACCTCCAGGGATGGTGACTCCACCACCTCCCTGGGCAGCCCATTCCAATGCCAATCACTCTCTCTGTGAAGAACTTCCTCCTAACATCCAGCCTAGACCTACCCCGGCACAACTTGAGACTGTGATACTGTGATACTGTGATAGGATCACCAACATGAATCAATATCCCTACTCTACCCCAAACCATATCCCCAAGCACCACATCCAAACGACCTTTAAACACATCCAGGGTTGGTGACTCCACCACCTCCCTGGGCAGCTCATTCCAATGCCTGACCTGGCTTGCACCGGGCAGCTGGTCAGAAATACACAGAGCATTGGGAAATGGCAACAGCTATGCTAGAAATAGAATGAGCCAGCAGAAGCCAAGCAGTTAAAGGAACAAGAGATTCATAAAGAAACGGATGTGAAGCCAAAACATCTCCGAAACAAAGCTGGAGAAACAGATTGAATGTTAGCAGAGTTATTCATGGCTCCAAAATTGGGCTGAATTTTAGGCCTGTGGTTGTAAAGAAGATTTAGCAGTCTGATCTTGTCTTCCCTTTCTTTCTTCAGAAACACTTCCCCAAGCTGCCTTGTCCTTCCCAGGTGATGTATTTACAGAGGCACTGGTCAAAGTTTGGCAGCTGCTGGTGTCCCTGCTCTGCCTGTTACTGGGACTGCACAGGCAGTGAACCAGTGAGTGCTAGAGCTGCCTTCCCTCCCCTTGGTTTGCACCAGTGAGTGCTAGAGTTGCCTTCCCCTTGGTTTGCACCAGTGAGTGCTGGAGCTGCCTTCTCTCCCCTTGGTTTGCACCAGTGAGTGCTGGAGCTGCCTTCTCTCCCCTTGGTTTGCACCAGTGAGTGCTAGAGCTGCCTTCCCTCCCCTTGGTTTGCACCAGTGAGTGCTAGAGCTGCCTTCCCTCCCCTTGGTTTGCATCAGTGAGTGCTAGAGCTGCCTTGCCCTTGGTTTGCACCAGTGAGTGCTGGAGCTGCCTTGCCCTTGGTTTGCATCAGTGAGTGCTAGAGCTGCCTTGCCCTTGTTTTGCATCAGTGAGTGCTAGAGCTGCCTTGCCCTTGGTTTGCACCAGTGAGTGCTGGAGCTGCCTTGCCCTTGGTTTGCACCAGTGAGTGCTGGAGCTGCCTTGCCCTTGGTTTGCATCAGTGAGTGCTAGAGCTGCCTTGCCCTTGGTTTGCACCAGTGAGTGCTGGAGCTGCCTTGCCCTTGGTTTGCACCAGTGAGTGCTGGAGCTGCCTTGCCCTTGGTTTGCACCAGTGAGTGCTGGAGCTGCCTTCCCTCCCCTTGGTTTGCACCAGTGAGTGCTGGAGCTGCCTTCCCTCCCCCTGGTTTGCACCAGTGAGTGCTGGAGCTGCCTTCCCTCCCCTTGGTTTGCACCAGTGAGTGCTGGAGCTGCCTTCCCTCCCCTTGGTTTGCACCAGTGAGTGCTAGAGCTGCCTTGCCCTTGGTTTGCACCAGTGAGTGCTGGAGCTGCCTTGCCCTTGGTTTGAAGCAGTGAGTGCTAGATCTGCCTTCCCCTTGGTTTGAAGCAGTGAGTGCTGGAGCTGCCTTCCCCTTGGTTTTATTCTCTTCACTACTCCTGCTTGGGATGGCTTCACCTCAGATCTCTTCATTGGCATTGTTTTGGGATGTCCAGGCTGGTTTAGAGCTGGTGAGACTCTGGCTGGGGAAAGCAAGATCTGGGATTTCTCTTCATCCTGGAGGCAAAGGTGAACAAGCAGCACTGGGGTGATCTGATTTTCCTGGTCAGATGTGGGGGCCACTGCCTTCTAGAAATCAGTCCCAGGAACTGCTCCATGACACTAAACCTCTGGTTTAATCTCCAGCAATATATATTTCCTTTTCTCCCAATCCCATGTCTCAGTCCTGTGTATCTGAGTCTCACAGTACAAGAAACACCACGGACTTTCTGGTGTGTTGGAGCATAATGAAAAGGACTATTATGGGCTGCTGCTGTTGTTTCTCTGCAAAAGGGGGAAAAAAACCCCAACCCCCAAATCCCAACATTAGCTATTTGAAGCAAAGGCCTTTGTATGGAGTTCCACTGTGCCATGAAGTTATCAAGGAGGAATAATGTAGCAGACAGTGATTATTTCATAACTTGGACAGGAGGCTCTGATTAAATCTCCTGCTATGATTTATTGAATTCTGAGAAGAGAAGGGAAAAATCCCAACGACTAGAATAAGAAAAACTGAATGGGCAATGATTTATGGACAATAAGAAACTGCATCTGTGCTCCTGCCTCAGGTGTCAGGCTTGGGCATCTTACAGACAGGCACTTTTCAGGATCATTAAAGAGAAAATTAAAAGTCATTTCCAGCTTTTGCAGTACAGTGGCATTGCATTTAAAGAAGCTTATGACTCACCCCGTGTTTGCTTCATCAGGGAGCCTGACATTTAGAAGGATCTATTTAGTAAGAGTGGCTGTACAGAGGAAGAAAAGCCATTTCTCTGAACTACACTTACCTTATATGTTAAGCAGCAGCAATACATTTGGATCCATGCTAAAGCTCTTCTCAGACACACCTGTGCTCATTAGAAGCAATTCCAGTGCAGCAGCAAAGTGACTTGGGAAAGTGGAGCTTTCCTTTCTTGTGTTGCTGCCAGTGGCAAGAGCCAGGCTAGGGTAGAGTGTCACTGCCCATAGCAGAGGGGTTGGAACTAGATGGTTTCTTGTGGTCCCTTCCAACCTGACTGATTCTATGATTCTATTTCCATTAAACAGGGCCCTACCACACTCCACTGAGCATAGAATCATAGAATTCAACCAAGTTGGAAGAGACCTCCAAGCTCATCCAGTCCAACCTAGCACCCAGCCCTGTCCAGTCAACTAGACCATGGCACTAAATGCCTCAGCCAGGCTTTGCTTGAACACCTCCAGGGATGGTGACACTACAGAACTAGAGCTTCTGCCCTGGCTTTTCATTTAGGAGGAAGTTGTTGGCAGAGAGAGTGATTGGCATTGGAATGGGCTGCCCAGGGAGGTGGTGGAGTCAGCATCCCTGGAGGTGTTGAAGCAAAGCCTGGCTGAGGCACTTAGTGCCATGGTCTGGCTGATTGGACAGGGCTGGGTTGGACTGGATGATCTTGGAGGTCTCTTTCAACCTCATTGATTCTGTGATTCTGTGATTAATTTGCCCCAGTTTTTCTCAAGCCTGAGCAAATGTCCATGGAGATGTGAGCTACAAATCCCAGTTTGAGCCATGTTCCTGGCTTGGCAATTAGTGTTGTTAGCCTTCACTCCCTGTTGCACACCAGGCTGACATTCTGCTCCAGCAGCAGGCACATTTCTTTCTGCTCTTAACAGATCCAGCTGGTAGGGGAGGAATTATGTGGTTTATTGTTACAACATCAGTGAGGGCTGCAGGACCAATTTGGTTTAGAAACTTAAAAATTCCCTGTTTATGCACCAGTGAGATCTTTCCTGCACCAGTGTCAAAGCAGAACCAAAGCCTACTCCTCCAGGACTACTCCTCCTCTTTTCTTGCTTGTCACTGACTGCAGGAGGAAACAAACATTTGCCCCTTGGCTTAGCTGTGTCATTTATTACATTTTCAGCTCCTGTAGCAGTTTTCTAGCTGCTGTTTTTAGTGATTCTGAGGAGGTCTTTACTGATCCAGGGGAAGGAAATCTCTGGAATGTCTGGAAGCAAAACCAATCAGTCAATCAGAAGAGCTGCATTTATCAGATCTCAAAATGCAAATTCAGGTTTTGATGCCACAGTGAAAACCAGGGCAGAGCAGTCTTCAGGGGGTCACAGAACTGTTTGGGTTGGAAGGAACCCACCCAGGGAAGTGGTGGAGTTGCCATCCCTGGAGGTGTTGAAGCAAAGCCTGGCTGAGGCACTTAGTGCCATGGTCTGGTTGACTGGATGGGGCTGGGTGCTAGGTTGGGCTGGATGATCTTGGAGGTCTCTTCCAACCTGGTTGATTAAATGATTCTATGAACCTTAAAGATCCTCTCGTTCTAACCCCTGCCATGGGCAGGTCACAACATACAATGTCCAGTGCTGGCCTGTGTCCATTCCACTGTCACCTCCTCATGTCACATTCCTCTACACAGCATCACTGTACTGGGGTTATGCTGTAGGTCACTCTGCACCAGGGAGTAAGTTATTACTCCTAGTTATAGAAAGCCTGCAGTGATACTCAGTGAGTACCACAGAATCACAGAATGCCAGGGGGCTGAAATAGACCTCAAAAGCTCATCCAGTCCAACTCCCCTGCCAGAGCAAGGTCACCTATGCGAGATCACACAGGAACGTGTCCAGACAGGTCATGAATATCTCCTGAGAGGAAGACTCCACAACCCCCCTGGGTGACCTGTTCCAGTGTTCTGTCACCCTTACAGTAAAAAAAAATATTCCTCCTCATGTTTACATGGAGCTTCCTCTGCCTCAGCTTCCACCCACTGCCCCTTGTCCTGTCCTTGGGCATCACTGAGCAGAGCCTGGCCCCAGCCTCCTGGCACTCACCTTTACATCTTTGTGAACATTGATGAGGTCGCCTCTGAGGCTCTTCTGCAAGCTAAAGAACTCCATTTCATTTACATATAGAAGCTCACTGCTTGCTGCTAGCCTGACAGTTTGGGTTTAATAGCTACCTGAAGGGAGTCTGTAGCCAGGTGGGGTTGGTCTCTTCTGCCAGGCAACCGCCAACTGAACAAGGGGACACAGTCTCAAGCTGTGGCAGGGCAAGTATAGGCTGGATGTGAGGAGGAAGTTCTGCACAGAGAGAGTGATTGGCATTGGAATGGGCTGCCCAGGGAGGTGGTGGAGTCTCTGTGCCTGGAGGTGTTGAAGCAAAGCCTGGCTGAGGCACTTAGTGCCATGGTCTGGTTGACTGGCTAGAGCTGGGTGCTAGGTTGGACTGGCTGAGCTTGGAGGTCTCTTCCAACCTGCTTGATTCTATGATTCTGTGAATTAAGGAATGAGAGATAATCATAGAGCCCATGGGCACAACTTCTGGGATGCCCAACAGCATGCTCTTTCCCCCCACCCCAATATCACACTCTAGTTGGCTTTGTGGCTGTGGGCTTTTAATTATGAGGTTATCTAACATGTAGGGGATTTTAGGAGCACAAAATAATATGAGTTGCACCCCCAGCAAGCTGAACTTGTAATACATTTAATACATTATCTTGCCTTTTTTCCCTCCTGACTGCAGTTCTGCAGTGTTATCTCAGCAGGCCAATGCCTGAGTCAGGCTTCTTTGGGCTTTTTTTTTTTGCTTCCTTTCATTTTCTTTTTTTTTTTTTTTTTCCCTTTTTCTGATACTGGGAAAAATGTTGAACTGATAAAAGAAATTGTTTCCAGATGAGCCTGCTTTACCTGAGCAAACAAAAATGACTTTGTGAGCTTGAGGAAGGGTTTTGGAGGGGGTTTAGTTCCTGAAAAGTAGATTCAAAACAAATTAGGAATCACTACATTAAGCATAAATTACTGCAAGAGAAATGGGACCTGCTCTGTGTTATGATAAAATCCAGCTTTTCATTAGCAGCAGCTGTTGATGAATCATTCAGAGCCAAGTAGTTTGACCAAGGGGTTTGGTGTGTTGCTAATCAGGATGGCATAACACAGGTCTGCATTGCTTGGCACAGCTCCAGCTTGCCTGTCTCAGTCTCTTGCCTGTGTAGCTTCCCAAATCTTCCTTTCCCAGCCAGATGTGGGAACAAAATTATTTAACAAGCAGAATTCCTGTGAGGTGAATTGTAGCCAGGTGGGAGGTGATCTTCTCCCAGGCAAGCAGCAACAGAACAAGGGGACACAGTCTCAGGTTGTGCCAGGGGAAGTCTAGGCTGGATGTTAGGAGGAAGTTCTTCCCAGAGAGAGGGATTGGCATTGGAATGGGCTGCCCAGGGAGGTGGTGGAGTCACCTGGAGGTGTTCAAGAAGGGACTGGATGGGGCACTTGGTGCCATGGTCTAGTTGTCTGGCTAGGGCTGGGTGCTAGGTTGGACTGGATAATCTTGGAGGTCTCTTCCAACCTGCTGGATTCTATGATTCTATGATTCAGCTACATCGAGGTTCCCAATCCATCTGCTAGTCCAGAGCACTTTAAAGAAAACTGTCACAGAAGCAGAGAATTGTTTGGGTTGGGAAAGCCCTCCAAGATCTTGAGTCCACTGCTGAACCTAACTGTTGAATATGCTGGGTTGTTTAGCCTGGAGAAGAGGAGGCTCAGGCCAGAGCTCATTGCTGTCTGCAACTACCTGAAGGGAGGTTGTAGCCAGGTGGGGTTGGTCTCTTCTGCCAGACAATGAGCAACAGAAGAAGGGGATGCAGTCTGAAGTTGTGCTGGGGGAGGTCTAGGCTGGATGTTAGGAGGAAGTTGTTGTCAGAGAGAGTGATTGGCATTGGAATGGGCTGCCCAGGGAGGTGGTGGAGGCACTGTCCCTGGAGGTGTTGGGGCAAAGCTTGGATGAGACACTTGGTGCCATGGTCTGGTTGACTGGCTAGGACTGGGTGCTAGGTTGGCCTGGCTGAGCTTGGAGTTCTCTTCCAACCTCCTTGATTCTATGATTCTAAGACTGCAGGCAATCATGATTTCTGCTGTGAGTAACATCATCAGGAGAATCCTAAGTAGTCAGAGGGACTGGCACCATGTCTGCTGCCTCCTCTGTCTCTTCAGTTACTCCAGGACAGCATGCCAGACCCAGCTGTGCATCACAGAAGTGTTCTGATTGCCAAAGACCTCTAAGATCATCAACTCCAGCCATCAAACTGAGACCATTGTGGCCATTAAACCATGTCCCAAGGTATCATGTCCACATGTTTCTTGACCACCTCCAGGGTTGGAGAACTTAACTGTTATGCTCTGGAGGTAACTCTCTGGAGGCAGAGCCACATGGGTAAGTCAGATATTTCCCCCTCTCCTACTTCTGTAGGACAGCAAAGAGAGCTGTGCTAGAGCACCCCTGAAATGCTGTCCATTAGCTCAGCTGCCTGTGTGCTGCGAGAAGTGGAGAGCAATTAAATGATCCATTCATAGGTTGGAGGTGTAATTAAAAACTCACTTGACTATGACTGTGTGGCTGGGTCTTTAACACCAACCAGCTCATTTTAGCTCATGTGGCTGGGCCCTAAAGATGCTTTGGTGGTGCTGTGGCTCTCTGAGTCTGGCAGAGACAGCAGAGCTGCTGCTGTACGTTGGGAAAGTTGCTGTTTCTTGCTGAGTTGTGTCCCATGCCTCATCCACCACTGCTTGCTGGACTCTTGCCTCTCTAAGGACATCCTGGACAGAAATGCCAACTTCCAGAGGTTCTTCAAGCTCTGGAAGTCTAGGCTGGATGTTAGGAGGAAGTTGTTGGCAGAGAGAGTGATTGGCATTGGAATGGGCTGCCCAGGGAGGTGGTGGAGTCGCTGTCCCTGGAGGTGTTGAAGCAAAGCCTGGCTGAGGCACTTAGTGCCATGGTCTGGTTGACTGGCCAGGGCTGGGTGCTAGGTTGGACTGGCTGATCTTGGAGGTCTCTTCCAACCTGGTTGATTCTATGATTCTTGCACCATCTTTGTGGGGCAGTGAGAAGCTCACATAGGATCACAGGATGTTAGGGGTTGGAAGGGTCCCAAAGAGATCATTGAGTCCGACCCCCCTGCCAGAGCAGGACCATACAGTCTAGCTTAAGTCACAGAGGAACACATCCAGACAGGCCTTGAAAGGCTCCAGAGAAGGAGACTCCACAACTTCTCTGGGCAGTCTGTTCTAGTGCTCTGTGACCCTCACAGTAAAGAAGTTCCCTAAGTGTTGAGGTGGAACCTCCTGTGCAGCAGCTTACATCCATTGCTCCTTGTCCTATCCCAGGGAGCAGTGAGCAGAGCCTGCCCCTCTCCTGACCATCAGCCCTCAGGTATTTATAGACATTTATGAAATCCCCTCTCAGTCTTCTCTTCTCCAGACTAAGCATCCCCAGGTCCCTCAGCCTCTCCTTCCCAGGCAGTGTTCTGGTCCCCTAATCATCCTCATAGCCTTCTGCTGGACCCTCTCCAGCAGATCCCTGTCCCTCTTAAACTAGGGAGCTCAAAACTGAGCACAGTGTTCAACATGAGGTCTCACCAGGGCAGAGTAGAAGGGGAGGAGAACCTCCCTTGCTCTGCTGTGAGTACACCAAACACAGACAGAACCCAACCTGCTATACTCAACATGAGGTCTCACCAGGGCAGAGTAGAAGGGGAGGAGAACCTCCCTTGCTCTGCTGTGAGTACACCAAACACAGACAGAACCCAACCTGCTATACTCAACATGAGGTCTCACCAGGGCAGAGTAGAAGGGGAGGAGAACCTCCCTTGCTCTGCTGTGAGTACACCAAACATAGACAGAACCCAACCTGCTATACTCAACATGAGGTCTCACCAGGGCAGAGTAGAAGGGGAGGAGAACCTCCCTTGCTCTGCTGTGAGTACACCAAACACAGACAGAACCCAACCTGCTATACTCAACTTGAGGTCTCACTAGGGCAGAGTAGAGGCAGACTCTGTTTCTTTGGACCTGTGTCTGTAGAGCATAACAGACATGCTCAGAGCTGGAAGAAACATTGCCTCTGAGGATGCACTGATGCTTGTGTGTTAGAAGCAGCATCTCTTCCAGCCCTGTTTCCTAACCCATGGCTTCCCAGGACAAAGACACACCACCCTGTGTTTAGGAGGTGGCAGCAGCAGCAGCTCCCAGCATTTCAAAGCTCGGTGACTTCTTGCTTTCACTTGATCTGCTGCTTTGTAGTTCTGGAGCTCTCCAGGGACTGGTGTCAGTCTCAGCAAAGGCTGCCTTCCTGCTTGTCAGTGTTCTGTTGCATGAAATGTCAGTGTGGGAGAAGCTCTGCTTCACAGGGGCTGTTGTGCAGCTGAACAGTGCTCTAAAGCAAGGAGCTTGCTGCAGGCTGGAGTGACTTATCAAAGGACCATCCCCCACCATGGCTGCTTCTAGGGTGCTAAACCCCTCTCTATTCCATTCCAAAAGTCATGGCAGCCTGGTGCAGATCCCACTGACTGCAAAAGGGGAAACATAACTCCCATTTTCAAAACAGGTAGGAAGGAGGAGCTGGGAAACTCCAGGCCAGTCAGTGTCACCTCTGTGCCCATTAAGATCATGGAGCAGGTCCTCCTGGAGGCACTACTGAGACAGGAGAATAGAGAAGAGGTGATTGGGTACAATCAGCATGGCTTCACCAAGGGCAAATCCTGCCTGACAAACCTGGTGGCCTTCTATAAACAGGTCACAACGTGAATAGATGAGGGGAGAGCAACTGATGGCATTTACCTGGACCTGAGCAAGGCCTTTGACACTGTCCTGCAGCACATCCTGGTCTCCAAGCTGGTGACACAAGGGTTTGATGAGTGGACCACAAGATGGATAAAGAACTGGCTTGATGGCTGCACCCAAAGAGTGGCTGTCAATGGATCCATGTCCAAATGGAGGCCAGTGACAAGCAGAGTCCCTCAGGGATCAGTCCTGGGACCAGTCTTGTTCAACATCTTTGTGAGTGCCATGGACAGAGGCACTGAGTGCAGCCTCGGCAGGTTTGCTGATGGCACCAAGCTGTGTGGTGCAGCAGACAGGCTGGAGGGCAGGGATCCAGCCAGAGGGACCTGCACAGGATAGAGAGCTGGGCACAAGCCAACCTCAGAAGGTTCAACAAGAGCAAGTGCAGGGTCCTGCATCTGGGTCGAGGCAATCTCAAGCATAGATACAGGCTGGGCAGTGAGTGGCTGGAGAGCAGCCCTGAGGAGAGGGACTTGGGGGTGCTGGTGGACAAGAAGCTCAACAGGAGCCAGCAGTGTGCACTTGCAGCCCAGAAAGCCAAGCAGAGCCTGGGCTGCAGCAGGAGAAGTGTGGCCAGCAGGGCGAGGGAGGTGATTCTCTCCCTCTACTGTGCTCTAGTGAAAATACACCTGGAGTACTGCATCCAGCTCTGGAGCCCCCATTACAAGAGGGATGTGGATGTGCTAGAGTGTGTCCAGAGAAGGGCCACTGGGATGCTCAGAGGGCTGCAGCAGCTCTGCTGTGAGGACAGACTGAAAGAGTTGGGGCTGCTCAGTCTGGAGAAGAGGAGGCTCTGAGGTGACCTTCTTGTGGCCTTCCAGGATCTGAAGGGAGCCTACAAAAAAGCTGGGGAGGGACTTCTTAGGCTGTCAGGGAGTGCCAGGACTGGGGGGAATGGAGCAAAGCTGGAGGTGGGCAGGTTCAGACTGGCTGTGAAAAGCATGAGAGCAGTGAGAGGCTGGAATGGGTTGCCCAGGGAGGTGGTTGAGGCCCCATGGCTTTAGGTGTTTAAGGCCAGGCTGGATGAGGCTGTGGCCAGGCTGATCTAGGGTAGGGTGTCCCTGCCCATGGCAGGGGGAGCTGGAACTAGATGATCTTTGTGGTCCCTTCCAACTCTGACTGATTCTATGATTCTGTGACACACATTGTTTCACCCAAGGCACAGCAGAATTATTTCTGTTTCCTTTGGTTGATTTATTCTAGAGATTCAATCCATACAAAAGGAAAGAAAGAAATAAGAGGAATTCCTTTGAAGCTAACCAATAGCATTCAAGGTTGAATAGAAAATGAGTGCTTGGTGGACTGCTGACAGCAAATAATTTATTCATTGACTTTAGCTCTTTTATGTTTTCTAGTTGCTAGCAAACTGCTGATGACAATAAACCCCCAAATGGATGTGTCACTCATGTGCAGATCAGTACAAGAGTGCTGGAGAAACAGCTCTGGGATGGACCTGACCATGACCCATGCATGTTTATAATTCTCAGTCATAGTAATCACAGGATCACAAGAAGGTAGGAGTTGGATCCAAGGAGATCATTGAGTCCAACCCCCCCCTGCCAGAGCAGGATCACACAATCTAGCTCAGGTCACAGAGGAACACATCCAGATGGGCCTTGAAAGGCTCCAGAGAAGGAGACTCCACAACCTCTCTGGGCAGTCTGTTCCAGTGCTCTGGGACCCTTACAATAAAGAAGTTCCCCCTTGTGTTGAGGCAGAACCTCCTGTGCTGCAGCCTACATCCATTGCTCCTTGTCCTATCCCAGGGAGCAGTGAGCAGAGCCTGTCCCCCCAGTCCTCAGATATTTATAGTCATTTATGAAATCCTCTCTCAGTCTTCTCTTCTCCAGACTTAAACAGCCCCAGGTCCCTCAGCCTCTCCTCATCAGGCAGTGCTCTAGACCCCTCATCATCCTCATAGCCCTCCACTGGACCTTCTCCAGCAGATCTCTGTCCCTTCTCCAGCAGATCTCTGTCCCTTCTCCAGCAAATCTCTGTCCCTTCTCCAGCAGATCCCCGTCTCTCTTAAACTGAGGAGCCCAAAACTGAACACAGTACTCAAGATGAAGTCTCACCAGGGCAGAGTAGAGGGGGAGGAGAACCTCCCTTGGTCTGCTGGACACACTCTTCTTAATACCCCCCAGGATGCCATTGGCTTTCCTGGCCACGAGGGCACATTGCTGATCCATCATGCAATGAAATCTGCAGAGGGCCACTAAATATGTTGGCTGGGATTTCTCTAAAGAACAATTTTCTCTCGAGTCCTTCCCCCCCAAAAAAAAAAGCCAGGCTGAAATAATTTTGCTGCTGCTGGCTTGGAAGAAGGGCCAGACTTGTTATTTCATGGAAGATTAATGTGTAGTCAGGAGGAAGAGAGTGCTTCTATTTGGCTCATTCTTCACCAGCAAAAGGCTGCCTTTGTTTTGCCTTCGTCTGATAAATAGATGCTGGTTGCAATGGAATCCCTAAATATTTAGGGACAGAAATAACTCAGCCCTGGCAGTGACTTGTAGACAATGATATATCAATGCCACTATGGAAATTGGTGTTCAGCATAACAAACAAAAGCTACACTGCCTGACAGGGTGGCTTGGGATTTCTGCATAAGGATTGCAGGAAGCTGAAATGTCTCTGTGCCAGCTGCACCTTAGCCCACGTTTCCCAAAGTGAGGTGCTGTGGAGGAGACTGCTTCTGGAGATAGGTGAGCTCCAATCTGCCCACACCTGCCCTGGGCTGTGCCTTAGTGTGCTAGTTTGAAGCAGGCTAGGATGTGTTGGTGAGAAGAACTAGACTGCAGGCTGTGGAAAGAAAACAGTGGTGATGTCTACTTCACTCAAAGGCTTGCTGAGATGTGTAGGAACAAGCAATAACAACATTAGATAAGGCACTGGGCACACCACTCTCACTGGGGCTGCTGGCTGAGCTGCATCTCTCTAACCTCACCCTTCATTTTTGGGACTAATCCACTTTGCTTCCTAACCCCCTGGCCAAACCTCCATTCTTCCTTGGGACTGGGGTAAGGTTGAGAGGGGTAGGGGGAAGGTGCAGGGGTGGTTGGGAGCCCCTCCTGGGGACTCAGGTTTCTGGGAGGGCTGCTGTGTTTCTGTATTACCTTTTGCCTTCTCTATTTCTGCCTGTAACTGTATATACTGTAACTATCTGCTTGGACTTAGTGCCATGGTCTAGTTGACTGGCTAGGGCTGGGTGCTAGGTTGGACTGGATGATCTTGGAGGTCTCTTCCAACCTGGTTGATTCTATGCTTCTATGATATTGTGCCAGCTGTAAAGATAAGCTTCATTCATATTTCCAGAGCTGGCTGGGTCTAGTCTGGGTGATTTCTAAAGTGTGGGGGGACAGGGAACACCCAAACCATCACACCTAGCTACTTCAGTCCTCTTCTGCAGAGCTGCTTTCCAAGTGGCTGGCCTCCAGCTGGTGCAGGTGGATGGGATGGAGCCATTTCTCCCCAGGTAGAGTATTTTGCATATCTCCTCATGAAGCTTCACAGAAGTTTAATGGCTCTTCTGGCAGAGAGCTCAAGAGAGGAGTTTTCTTCCTGGTGTCATTGTGTTTGCTTTCAAACATGATGCTTCTCACTGTCTTGTCTTTTTTTTCTTTCAGGTAACTGCCAAACAATGCTGTGTCTGAAGAACTTCTGATGCATGGAGTGAAGTCTGACATCAGAACAGGGCAACAACCTGCTTTAGTCGAGGATGTCCCTGCTGACTGCAGTGGGGGTAGGTCTAGATGACCTTTGGAGGTCCCTTCCAACCTGGACCTTATAAGAAGAGGCTGAAGGAGCTGGGGTTGTTTAGCCTGGAGAAGAGGAGGCTCAGGGCAGAGCTCATTGCTGTCTACAACTACCTGAAGGGAGGCTGTAGCCAGGTGGGGGTTGGTCTCTTCTGCCAGGCAAGCAGCAACAGAACAAGGGGACACAGTCTCAAGTTGTGCCAGGGGAGGTCTAGGCTGGATGTTAGGGGGAAGTTCTTCACAGAGAGAGTGATTGGCATTGGAATGGGCTGCCCAGGGAGGTGGTGGAGGCACCGTCCCTGGAGGTGTTGAAGCAAAGCCTGGCTGAGGCACTCAGTGCCATGGTCTGGTTGACTGGCTAGGGCTGGGTGCTAGGTTGGCCTGGCTGATCTTGGAGGTCTCTTCCAACCTGCTTGATTCTGTGATTCTATTCTATGATTCTATGCCAAATTGGGCAGAGCCTTAACTAGGAGTCTGTGGATGTTATCTCCTCCTGCAGGAAAAGTGGAATCACAAAATAGGAAAATGAGCTTAATGAAAATTGACATTGCTATGTCTAGGCAGAGGCAGGTCACAGGACAAAACAACTGAACACTTGGGCTAAGTCCATTTCCAAATCATGTTTGTTTTGATTTGTCCCTGCAATAAATGAAAAGAAGAATAAGGTTGGAGTAAATGAAATGAAAACATTTTGGTTTAGTCTCCATGAGATGTTTTAGTTGACTGACAAAGAATTTATAGCTCTTTTGCTGGGAAGAAAGTATTATTATTATTGATATTATTATTATTATTATTATTATTATTATTATTATTATTATTATTATTATTAACTTATTTCATTCTTTCTGTTTAGTGATCAAAAAATAATCAATTACACCTAAAATTTGCAACTTACTTCCAAAACTGGAAGTGGCTGAGAAAGAGAATTGGATGCTTCTCCCCTTTTACTCTGCTCTCATCAGACCCCACCTGCAGTACTGTGTGTAGTTCTGGAGCCCTCAACACAAGGAGGACATGGACCTGTAAAAGCCACTCCAGAGGAGGGCCATAAAGATGCTCACAGGGCTGCAGCAGCTCTGCTATGAAGATGGGCTACAAGAGTTGGGGCTCTTCAGCCTGGAGGACAGAAGGAATCGAGGAGACCTTGGAGTAGCCTTCTGGTGTCTGAAGGGAGCCTACAGGGAGGCTGGGGAGGGACTATCTAGGTCTTGTAATGACAGGATGAGGAGTAATGGGTTTAAACTGGCAGAGGGGATATTCAAACTGGATGTTAGGAAAGGGTTCTTTGCAGTGAGGGTGGTGAGACACTGGCACAGGTTGCCCAGGGAGGTTGTGGAGCACAGAATCACCAAATGTGATCAAAGACATTGCTGTGCCATGAGTAACTTGTTAACCACCAGGACCCCCAGGTCCCTCTCCACAGGACTGCTTTCCAGCCTGTACTAGTGGAGTTTATTATTCCTCCCCAGAAGCAGGACTCTGCACCTGTCCTTGATGAAGGACATAGTATCCCAGATATAGCTGTGATTATAGATCTGGGATTAGGTCACAGATATATTCTGTGTTCTATAAGCAGCCTCCCAGTACCTGAAGGGGGCTACAGGAAGGCTGCAGAAGGACTGTTGGCAGAGGCCTGCAGTGACAGGATGAGGGGCAATGGTTTGAAATGAGAGAGGAGCAGATTTAGATTGGATATTAGGAACAAGTTCTGCACCATAAGGGTGCTGCAACACAGCAACAAATTGTCCAGGGAGGTAGCTGAGGCCTGAACCCTGGAGATATTCAAGGTGAGGCTCAGCTGGGCTCTGAGCAGCATGGTGTAGTGAATCATAGATTCAACCAGGTTGGAAGAGACCTCCAAGCTCAGCCAGTCCAACCTAGCACCCAGCCCTATTCAGTCAACCAGACCATGGCACTAAGTGCCTCAGCCAGGCTTTGCTTCAACACCCCCAGGGATGGTGACTCCACCACCTCCCTGGGCAGCCCATTCCAATGCCAATCACTCTCTCTGCCAACAACTTCCTCCTAACATCCAGCCTAGACCTCCCCTGGCACAACTTCAGACTATGTCCCTTTGTTCTGTTGCTGGTTGCTTGGCAGAAGAGACCAACCCCACCTGGCTACAGCCTCCCTTCAGGTAGTTGTAGACAGCAATGAGCTCTGCCCTGAGCCTTCTCTTCTGCAGGCTGCACACCCCCAGCTCCCTCAGCCTCTCCTCACAGGGTTTGTGTTCCAGGCCCCTCACCAGCTTTGTTGCCCTTCTCTGGACACCTTCCAGCACCTCAACATCTCTCTTGAATTGGGGAGCCCAGAACTGGACACAGTGGAGGGTGTTCCTGGGGACTGCAGGGTGGTTGGACCAGACGAGCTCTGGAGATCCCTTCCAACCCAAACCATTTTATGATTCTGTGGTGTATTTTACAGTCTAATTTTTCCTGACTCTTCTTTTGTCTCCTGTGGAAGACTGACAGCCTGACTAATCTCCATGACTTCTTTTTCTGGGAAGTCATCTCTGCCTTTCCTTTCTGCTGTTCCTTGTGGATGTATCATCCATGATTCATCTCCTTCGGTTAAGTCGCCTAAGTCTGTGCTACTAAATTTGCAGAGCCATTTCTTTAGGGGGCTGTGCTTTATCAAACAGAGTTAGTGCTTGTACAGTAAGCAATCCCTTTCAGTGCTGTAGTGAGCCAAATCTCTCAGATTTCATCTCACCCAAGCTCAACTTGAGTGTTTTCCTTCCTTAGCACTGTTAGATTCCTTTTCAAGCAGCTCGTTTTGAGGGAGAGGTTGAAGCTCAGCATTTCTCTGGGTGTGTATGAGAGGCATCATCTGGCCAGCCAGCAGCCCCATGACAACTTGGCTCTTGCAAACCAGAAGACTTAGTGTCAGATGCAGAATTTGTGCTCTTTGCATCTCCTTTCTGATGCCAGATTAAAGTTTTCCTTTTGGAGGAGCAGTTTTCTATGGATACTGAGTATTTGTTTATGCAGAGGGCTGCTATCAGCTATTTAGCCTTCCCCCCCCCCACCTCAAAAAGAAATTTCTCAGAAGGTCCTTATTGAGTGAAATGATTGAATGACCTCTATGAGAAAGTAGTGCTCAAAACTCTGCACCATTCTGCAGCTAACCCCCTAATGTTCTGATGTTTCTCATTGATCCAGGACCAGCAGTGTCTTTGGCAGCACACAAGGAGCATAAACCAAGCACTTCATGTACCTGCAGGTTACTGCCTGAACCCAGCCAGCCACAGTGTGCCTGTGACTAGTGAAAAAGCCCAAGCAAAGAGCAACAGGCAGGTCTTTGGCTGCCATAAGGCAGTGCCATTTCATCAAACTATCACTTTTTCTCTGAGAACCTGACTCATTTTTACTCCCAGCCAGTGTCAAGGAGTGAAGCAAAGCCAATATCCTAGCCTGATACACTTTGCTTCCTAATCAGTAGGATCACAGGATCACAGAATGTCTGGGTCTGGAAGGGACCTTGAAAGATCATCCAGTCTGGGCTTCCCAGTTCAAGAGGGACAAGGATATACTGGAGAGAATCCAGTGAAGGCTACAGAGATGCTGAGGAGACAGGAACATCTCTCTTACAAGGAGAGGTGAGAGACCTGGGGTGGCTTAGCCTTGGAGAATCATAGAATCAAGCAGGTTGGAAGAGACCTCCAAGCTCATCCAGTCCAACCTAGCACCCAGCCCTAGCCAGTCAACCAGACCATGGCACTAAGTGCCTCAGCCAGGCTTTGCTTGTACACCTTCAGGGACAGCGACTTCACCACCTCCCTGGGCAGCCCATTCCAATGCCAATCACTCTCTCTGCCAACAACTTCCTCCTAACATCCAGCCTAGACCTGCCCTGGCACAACTTGAGACTCTGTCCCCTTGTTCTGTTGCTCATTGTCTGGCAGAAGAGACCAACCCCACCTGGCTACAGCCTCCCTTCAGGTAGTTGTAGTCAGCAATGAGCTCTGCCCTGAGCCTCCTCTTGTGCAGGCTGCACACCCCCAGCTCCCTCAGCCTCTCCTCACAGGGCTGTGCTCCAGGCCCCTCACCAGCTTGGTTGCTGCCCTTCTCTGGACACCTCCCAGCACCTCAACATCTCTCTTCAATTGACTTGAGAAGAGCAGCCTGAGAGGACATCTTGTCAACGCTGACCAATATCTAAAGGGTGGACACCATGAGGTTGGTTCTGAGCTCTTCCCACTGGTGCCCAGTGACAGGACTGGGGGCAATAGGTACAAGCTAAAACACAGGAGATTTCACTTGAAATGAAGGAGAAACTTCTGTACTTTGAGGCTGTTGGAGCCCTGGAGCAGGCTGCCCAATAGAGATTGTGAAGTCTGCTTCTCTGCAGACGTTCACAACCTATCTGGATGTGTTCCTGTGCACGCTGCTCTGGCTGACCATGGTTTAGCAGGGGGGTTGGACTGGAGGATTTCCAGAGGTTGCCTCCAGCCCCCACTATTCCGTGGTTCTGTGCAGGATCAAGCCTAGGCAACCACACAGAAATGGTACTTTGGCAAGTGGGCAGTGCTGAGTAATATATTGTGCTTGGCTTCCCTGGTGTGCATTGAGCTGATAAGGGGAAAACCTTAGTTGTGATTTTTTTTTATTCAGTTGCTCTGAGTCCCTTTTAGTTGTATCTTAGGAGTTATTCCTTGAAGAATGTTTCCCTCTGCTTTATAAATTTTGTTTATGGCAGGGGGGGATAGAGTGGATGATCTCCAGAAGTCACTTCCAACCTCTTGCAGCCCAGAGAGCCAACCAGATCCTGGGCTGCAGCAGGAGAAGTGTGGCCAGCAGGGTGAGGGAAGTGATTCTCCCCCTCTACTCTGCACTGGTGAGACCCCATCTGAAGTACTGCATCCAGCTCTGGAGCCCTCATTGCAAGAAGGATGTGGAGATGCTGGAGTGTGTCCAGAGAAGGGCCACTGGGATGCTCAGAGGGCTGCAGCAGCTCTGCTATGAGGACAGACTGAAAGAGTTGGGGCTGTACAGTCTGGAGAAGAGAGGGCTCTGAGCTGACCTTCTTGTGGTTTTTCAGTATCTGAAGGGGGCTACAAGAAAGCTGGGGAGGGACTTTTTAGGATGTCAGGTGGTGGTAGGACTGGGGGAAATGGAGCAAAGCTGGAGATGGGTAGATTCAGACTGGATGTTAGGACGTTGGTCAGCATGACAGGGCTGAGAGGCTGGACTGGGTTGCCCAGGGAATTGGCCAAAGCCTTATGCCTGGAGGTCATAGAATCATAGAATCAACCAGGTTGGAAGAGACCTCCAACCTCATCCAGTCCAACCTAGCATCCAGCCCTGAGGCTCTGGACAGCCTGATCTAGTGCGAGGTGTCCTTGCCTATGGCAGAGGGGTTTGGAAGTAGATGACCCTTGTGGTCCATTCCAACCCTGACTATTCTATGATTCTATAACCCTCACCATGCTGGGATTCTCTCATTCTGTGATTTTAAACCTGAATCTGTGCTGGATCTGTTTGCAGTCTGTAACATAGTGGCACCACCTCATAGAAAAGGGCTGGAACAGGGATGCTTGCTAACACCCCAAATTGCTCTTCAGACAGGGTTGGTTGAAAGCCTAGAATTAACATAACAACATACAGCTGACCTTCAATAAAGAGCAACAAAAAGGGGTTGTGGTTCAAAAGTAATTTGTGTCTGAAACTGTTGTCCTTGGCAACACACCTACAGGCTTTGTCTGGGGAATGTGTTACTGTTTTGCCTGCCAGAAGATGGGAAAGAGGCATATTTAAGGAAAATAAGAGATAAAAATACATTATTATAAAGGGGAGAGGAAAGACTCTTGTGTTACCACAGCAATTCTCTATGTTTGTAAATTCCAGTCAAAAGTTGTCAAAGAGTTAGAGAGGAGTAGGTTTAGACTGGATGTTGGGAGCAAGTTCTGCACCATAAGGGTGCTGGAATGCTGCAACAGGTTGTGCAGGGAGGTAGTTGAAGCCTCATCCCTGGAGATATTCAAGGCCAGGCTTGACAAATCTTTGAGCAACTTGATCTAGTGGATGATGTCCCTGCTGAACTGCAGGGGAGGGTTGGACTCGATGACCTTTGAAGGTCTCTCCCAATCCAGACCATTCTGTGATTCTAAAGTACTTGTTATGTTTTAACTCTGCTAGAGGATGTTCTATCTTGAGGATAAACAAATTGGGTCTTTAAATAGCATCCCCAAGGGACCATGTCTTGAAGTGTTTCTAGATCATAGAATCAAGCAGGTTGGAAGAGACCTCCAAGAGGTCTTCAAGAAAAGACTGGGTGAGGCACTTGTTGCCATGGTCTAGTTGACTGGATAGGGCTGGGTGATAGGTTGGAGTGGATGATCTTGGAGGTCTCTTCCAACCTGGTTGATTCTATGATTCTATGATTCCACATCACACCATTTCTCTTTTCTCCCATCCCATCAGTTCCAGAGGTCTGAGGCTCACAGTTCTGACTGGCTTTAAACAGATAGTTGTTTCTGTGTGTGCAACATGCAGTGAACACAGGAATCCTGAGCATTTCACACAGTATCACAGTATCATCAGGGTTGGAAGAGACCTCATAGATCATCAAGTCCAACCCTTTACCACAGAGCTCAAGGCTAGACCATGGCATCAAGTGCCACGTCCAGTCCTGCCTTGAACAGCCCCAGGGATGGCGACTCCACCACCTCCCCGGGCAGCCCATTCCAGTGTCCAATGACTCTCTCAGGGAAGAACTTTCTCCTCACCTCCAGCCTAAATTTCCCCTGGCATAGCTTGAGGCTGTGTCCTCTTGTTCTGGTGCTGGCCACCTGAGAGAAGAGAGCAACCTCCTCCTGGCCACAACCACCCCTCAGGTAGTTGTAGACAGCAATAAGGTCACCATGCACTATCCTGCATCAACAGAAGGATTTCCACATGCTTGGGAGACCAGGAGAGATTTGCTTTTTCTTACTGGACAAAACTTGGGAGCACAAAAGTTAAGGTTAGGGTGATTAGAGCTAGGGCTACGTGTTAGCAGTTGAGGTGAGGGTTAGAGTTCATTAGGGTTAGTGAGAGGCTGCAAGAGCTCAGGTAGCATTTTAACCAAGGGAAGGTTATTATGATCACAGCCTGGAATTATCCAGGGAGAAAAAAAAGAGCTATTTGGTACAATGAGGCTTTATTTTAGAAGAAAAGGTGTGACAGTATCTGCCAGCCTCATCTGGCTGAAGCTAAATCCACTCAGACTAGAAATAATGCCTGCATTTTCAATCAGGACAGCCGCTCAAGCTTTGAAGAAGCTCACCTATGGATTTGTCTCTCCCTATAACTTAATAACTGTCTGTTTTTAAAAGATATGATCCAGCTTGCAGGTAACCTCTGGATTTCACACAGCTGTCACTCAGTGGAAGCCATCAGACTGCTGTCTTCTCCAGTCTTTCTCCAAGAACCCTGCAGGCTATGGGGCAGAGTGTGGCTTCACAGCCCAGGTTACATCCTATCTGAGTTTCTCTTCAGGTCTATCCCTGCACTGCACCAGTGGACCTTGCATATCAAATTCCATTCATTTTCTTAGCTGGAATTCTAACCAACTCTTTTGACCCAGAATCCAACATCTTTCTTTGTTTCTTTTTTCTTTGATTCTTTTCTTTGTCTTTTTTTCTTTTGGGATCTTCACATGGTACATCTAAGCTTTTGTCCTAAATCTACTATTCAGCCACCTCAAATTCTCCACACTCCCCTGAGCTCTGTAGCTAATCTGCCTTCTCATTTTCTTGTTTCTCACTGCTGATAACTCTCAGAGTATAATTGGAACTTACTGACCCTAAGCAACTGCACCTGGGATCTCTCCTGGCCACATGATCATTGGTCCAGAAACCTTATTTAAGCTCAGGCCTGACCCAAGCTCTGACCTATGTCTCTAGTCCTGAATGTTGCCCTTATTTCCTTAGGTGGAGGTTGCAGCATTGTCTTAAGCTGCTCCCAAATATCCCATGGAGACTTTGATGCTACAGACAGAAATCCATGCTGGTTTCAGCCCTGTTTCAGCAAGGAAGACCCAGAAACCATGAGAAGCCAAATAACTGAGTGAGTACAGCTAAGGGGATGCAACCAAATGGCAGCAATGAGCCTGCAGTTGCTAAACCCCAACCCAGGTAGAAATAAAGCACCAAATTAGAGCTGGGATGCTCAGAGTGGAATCCATGATCAAATCCTCTGAGCACTTTGGTGTTGCCAGAATGAAATATCTTTAATTTAGTGGGCTCAGGCTAACAGGGACTTACTTGATCCAGCAATATGAAAGTGCTTAGATTTTGTTGCAAGAATTGGAACACCTCATGATAAGATGGCTCAGAGAAAGAACAGGCAGCAACTACCTTGTCTGTTGTGCCAGGGGAGGGATAGGTTTCATCTTAGGAGGAAGTTGTTGGCAGAGAGAGTGATTGGCATTGGAATGGGCTGCCCAGGGAGGTGGTGGAGTCATCATTCCTGGAAGTGTTCAAGCAAAGCCTGAATGAGGCACTTAGTGCCATGGTCTAGTTGATTGGCCAGGGCTGGGTGCTAGGTTGGACTGGATCATCCAGTCCAACCTAGCACCCAGCCCAATAAGACTATAGGTTTATTCTACAATTCTGGTGGCAAATCATTTCTGTGATCAGCACAAAGCTGTCTGAGTTGATCTGTATGATTGTCACCTTTTGAATCAGCTCACTTGTCAGCCTCAAGTGTTTTTCTGCCTAGGGTCAGTCACTGGGGGTTTAGGTTGAATTTATTTTCGACTAGCCTGAGCCACAGGATTGGGAACAGACATAGGGAAACTGAAAACTAAGAAATCCATTTTGAGGAAATGGAGTGTTGTGTTGTACAGAGGAGTGACAATGATATGTAACCTGGCATGTTGGAGTGGACAGCTCTGGAATGGAGTGGGTTATGATTTCTGTCTGATTAGCAAGTCCTTTCTTCAAGTGATAGTGTCCTGACAGCTGCTGTTTTAGAGTGAAGTGAAGCAGTGGAGGAAGAGGCTTCAAGTAGAAGGCTGGGGTTACACAAAAGGCTTTTCTTAGCTACAGGATTTGATTCTCTCTACAACTGCCCTCTACAACTGCCTAAAATGAGGTTGTAGTGAGGCTGGAGATGATCTCTTCTCCCCACTTACTAATGATAGGACAAGAGGAAATGGCCTCAAGTTGCACCAGGGGAGGTTTAGGTTGGCTGTTGGGAGGAAGTTCTTTCCTGAGCAGGTGGTCAGGCACTGGAACAGGCTGCCCAGGGAGGTGGTGGAGTAGCCAGCCCTGGAGGTGTTTAAAATGAGAGTGGATTTAGGCCTGAGGTGAGAAGAAAGTTCTTCACTGAGAGAGTCATTGGACACTGGAATGGGCTGCCCGGGGAGGTGGTGGAGTCGCCGTCCCTGGAGCTGTTCAAGGCAGGACTGGACGTGGCACTTGGTGCCATGGTCTGGCCTTGAGCTCTGTGGTAAAGGGTTGGACTTGATGATCTATGAGGTCTCTTCCAACCTTGGTGATACTGTGATACTCTCTTTCAATTTTAACTACTTAATTGCCACACCTTTGCTTTTTAACCTGTTTCTCTGAAAGCTAACTAATAATTTCCACTGCTTCATCACATCAGTTGTGCCAGGGGAGGTCTAGGCTGGATGTTAGGAGGAAGTTGTTGGCAGAGAGAGTGATTGGCATTGGAATGGGCTGCCCAGGGAGGTGGTGGAGTCACCGTGTCTGGAGGTGTTCAAAAGAAGCCTGAAGGAGGCACTTAGTGCCATGGTCTAGTTGATTGGCTAGGGCTGGGTGCTAGGTTGGACTGGCTGAGCTTGGAGGTCTCTTCCAACCTGCTTGATTCTACGATTCTATGATCAGTGTTTCCTGTGTGCTCAGTTCCATTCATGGGAAATTCAAGTTTCATTTAAGGTCTTCAGCCAGTTCCAAACCCTCTGCAGATAGATGAGAAAGCTAATAAACCACCCCAAAGTCACCCCTGAAATCAGTGATAAAGCCTAAGACAGACCTTAAGGTGTTTGTCCCACCTCCAACTCGACACCACCTTCCACCTGTTATTCAGCAATGCGTCTAATGACACAGGAATGGCTTTTGTTAACAAAGACTTTCATCCATGTACCACTGTCTGGAGCACTGCACTGCTTGGGGCTTGGCTGAGACCAGCAGTGTGATGCTCTTCAAGTTCTAAAGAAGGACTTTGAGATAATTCTTGTGGGTTTAACAGGGCTGGGTGCTAGGTTGGACTGACTGAGCTTGGAGGTCTCTTCCAGCCTGGTTGATTCTATGATTCTATGACTCTGATGTAGTAGACTTTGTAGTGGCCACAGAACTTGTGAATCATGTTCTTTGCTGCAAGAGTGGTCAGGCATTGCAACAGGCTGCCCAGGGAGGTGGTGGAGTCCCCATCCCTGGAGGTGTTTAAGAGGAGGCTGGATGAGGCACTTAGTGCCATGGTTTAGTTAATTAGAAGGATTAGGTGATAGGTTGGACTTGATGATCATAGAGGTCTTTTCCAACCTGGTTGATTCTGTGATTCTGTGGTGCTGAACAGCATTTTGTATCCCCCTGGTGCATGTACTAAGACTCTAGTCCAACAGGCATCAAAAAGTATGTTTGTAGGATTGATAGCAGTTGGGGAGATGGATTTGGCAGCTGGAGGATTGCTTTGGTTTCTTTGGTGCTAAACTCACTACACCCCTGAACACATCAGGGTTTTCTTGAAGCCAGAATTATTCCATTAGGCTGTGAGTCACCTGAACCCCATTGCCTGGCAAGACTGCAGGGTGTGAGTGGTGGTTGGAGGCTGCATGGGAACAGGCAAGAGCCTGCATGTAGCTGGGGTGGGCATGGGAACGGCCAAATGCAAACAAAATCACCTCTTCAGGACAGCACAGTTTTTACCTTAGGAGGAGCAGGTTATTAAAGCCAGAGGACTGGGGAGCACAGCACACCATGCTCTTCAGCTTCTTAAGTTCTCTCTGTGCTGAGGTCTAGAAGCCAAAGTGAAAATTCAGAGATTGGTGGAATCTATTTAGTTTGGAAGGGACCTTAAAAATCGTCCGGTTCCAAATCCTTGTATGAGGACACTTGCCCAGGTTGCTCAAGGCTTTATCCAACCCAGCCTTGAACACATTCAGGGAGGGAGCAGGCACAGTCTCTCTGGGCAACCTGTTTCAGTGCCTCACCACCCTCACTGGAAGGAATTTCTTCCTAATCTCCTATCTTCTAGCTTTAAACCATTGCCCCTCTTCTTATCAGTACAGAAGGAAAAGGCAAAAAGGCCAAGAAGAGGGTCCCTGGCTTTGGTGATGCCAGACAACCATTAGGTTAGGGAAGGGAAGTATGTAAGTAGAGGTTCACCTAAGACTACAGCTGCAAATCAGCCTTTTGGAGGGGATAGTGAAGAGTTCAGTCTGCAGGACATGATTAGCTGAATCGGAGAAGATGGGGATTCATATGTACAAAGAGGATAAATCAGCTAAGCAGAGACAAGAATGCACTGATCTGAGGAGAAATGCCCACAGATATTCAACAGGATGAGAGAGCACAGAAAAAAAGGGCTTTGTGGTGCAGCTTCAACCTCAGTTGTGCTTGCTTGAGACCAATCTCCTTGCAAATAAATGGTTTGGGTTTTGGGTTCGTGACAACATCCTTGTAAAGTGCCTTCCCCTACAAGACACCCTGCAGATTTTTCCCTGCAGGGTAAAAGGCAAAGATGGAATTTAGGCTGCCTGATGATGGATTATTTGTCTTGCTTGAGGGCCTGGCTGTGCCAATAAGTTCTATGCTTCTGCCACTTGCCATGGGAACAGCACGGAACTTAAACATCAGCAAAGGAATGGTTGGACTCTGTGAGCTCAAAGGTCTTCTCCAACCAGAATGCTTCTAGGGTTACTTTGGTTGCTGCATGCCTGTTTAAAACCAGTTTTTACTCCTTACAGCACTTTTTCAGGGCTAATTTGTTTTCTCTTTGCTGGAGCTCTGAGGCATCAAATACTTCTTGATGCAACGGAGCAACTTCCAGGGCAGAGCTGAGTCCCACTCCCCTTAGCTTCTGCTGGCTTATCCAGGTGTCCAAGACAGTGCCCTGAAGGTCTGAATGCTCTTCCATTAGGAAGGTGCAGTAATTAATTAATGTTTTGAGAGGAGAAAGAAACAGTAGGAGGTTGAAGTCACTTCCAGTTGGCAAGAGGCTCGCATATAAATCACCTTCTCTCTTCAGGAGCTATTACATGAAATCAGTTATATTTGCATATAAAATAGCTTATCCTTTCCCTCATCTGGTATGAGACTCTTCTCATTCCCTGCCCCCAAGAATTCACATGGAGGGAGATTATTTAATTGGAAAGCTTAGATCTGTTCTTTTCAAAACCAAACAGAAGAGGAAATACATATATATATATATATATTAATATGCATTTTTCAGTAATACTCACAAATGAGAACTTGAATAGCTTGGCAATCTGCAGAGGAGCTGTGTTTCATGCTTTATAATGTTTCATGAATTTATAATGCTTCCTGAACTTGTTTGCACTCATTGATCTAAAATTTAGGTTTAGATATTTTAAAGGAATCTTAGTAATTAGCTGTCCTGGTGTCCTGGATACCCCAAATTCCTCTCACTCTGTGGTTTGAATGGGAAAGGCATGAAAAACCTGTTTCCCCCCCTTGCCCCGCAGACTTGAAGGGGAGGGGGAAGCAGAGGGTCCTTCTGGCAGGAGAGATGACCCATAAAGATGCCCACACTGAAATCAGACTGATTAGCTGTGTTCTGCATGCCTAGGAAATGATAAATCGACTCTTTGTGTATCACAGTATCACAGTATCATCAGGGTTGGAAGAGACCTCACAGATCATCAAGTCCAACCCTTTACCACAGAGCTCAAGGCCAGACCATGGCACCAAGTGCCACGTCCAGTCCTGCCTTGAACAGCTCCAGGGACGGCGACTCCACCACCTCCCCGGGCAGCCCATTCCAGTGTCCAATGACTCTCTCAGGGAAGAACTTTCTCCTCACCTCCAGCCTAAATCTCCCCTGGCACAGCCTGAGGCTGTGTCCTCTCGTTCTGGTGCTGGCCACCTGAGAGAAGAGAGCAACCTCCTCCTGGCCACAACCACCCCTCAGGTAGTTGTAGACAGCAATAAGGTCTCCCCTGAGCCTCCTCTTCTCCAGGCTAACCAATCCCAGCTCCCTCAGCCTCTCCTCGTAGGGCTGTGCTCAAGGCCTCTCCCCAGCCTCGTTGCCCTTCTCTGGACACGCTCAAGCATCTCAATGTCCCTCCTAAACTGGGGGGCCCAGAACTGCACACAGCACTCAAGGTGTGGTCTAACCAGTGCAGAGTACAGGGGCAGAATGACCTCCCTGCTCCTGCTGGCCACACCATTCCTGATGCAGGCCAGGATGCCACTGGCTCTCTTGGCCACCTGGGCACATTGCTGGCTCATGTTCAGGTGGGTATCAATCAGTACCCCCAGATCCCTCTCTGTCTGGCTGCTCTCCAGCCACTCCAACCCCAGCCTGTATCTCTGCATGGGGGTGTAGGAACAAGTATAAATATTGGAGTGCTTCCCACCTCGGGTGCTTCCCACCGTGGGGGTTTTCCTGCCTTGATAGTTCCTGCAGAGAGAGTCACCTGGCACTGCGAAGGACAAGCTCCTGCCACGACTGCACTGTCCCTGCTGGGGATGATTTCCCCACTGTAAGCACTCTTTTGTGCAAGCTTAACAGGCTTAACAAGCCTTGGATATCCTTTTGAAAGAGAGAGAGACAGCAAGCACCTAGACTGCTCTTTCTCTCAGATCCTACTCAGTAACTAATTGCAGACTGCCTCTCGTTGTGAGGGCAGCCTGGTCCTGTGGCCATCCCACTCAGGAAGGAGTGCTAGAGACATTTCTGAGTTTGGCAGCTCTGTGACTGGTCTCAGACTTCAGTGGTGCACATCTCTGTTGGATGTCGCTGGTAATGTGTCACAGCCTAGCTCAGCAGTGGCTGGAGAGCAGCCAGGAAGAAAGGGACCTGGGGATACTGGTAGATAGTGGCTAACCAGTGTGCCCAGGTGGTCAGGAAAGCCAGTGGCATCCTGACCTGCATCAGGAACAGTGTGGCCAGCAGGCCAAGGGAGATTATTCCACCCCTGTACTCAGCACTGGTCAGGCCACACCTTGAGTGCTGTGTCCAGTTCTGGGCCCCTCAATTCGGGAGAGATGTTGAGGTACTGGAAGGTGTCCAGAGAAGAGTGACAAAGCTGGTGAGGGGCCTGGAGCACAAATCCTATGAGGAGAGGCTGAGGGAGCTGGGGGTGTGCAGCCTGCAGAGGAGGAGGCTCAGGGCAGACCTCATTGCTGCCTACAACTACTTGAAGGGAGGCTGTAGCCAGGTGGGGTTGGTCTCTTCTGCCAGGCAAGCAGCAATAGAACAAGAGGACACAGTCTCAAGTTGTGCTAGGGGAGGTCTAGGCTGGATATAGAATCATAGAATCAACCAGGTTGGAAGAGAACTCCAACATGACCCAGCCCAACCTAGCACCCAGCCCTAGCCAGTCAACCAGACCATGGCACTAAGTGCCTCAGCCAGGCTTTGCCTGAACATCTCCAGGGATGGTGACTCCACCACCTCCCTGGGCAGCCCATTCCAATGCCAATCACTCTCTCTGCCAACAACTTCCTCCTAACATCCAGCCTAGACCTCCCCCAGCATAACTTGAGACTGTGAAAAGCTCTAGTCCATATGTCAGCTGTGAAAGAGTTTGTGCATGCAGCCAGCTGCTTTTTCCTCCCATGTCTGAAGCTGGGTGGTTCTTCTACCTTTTTCTGTTGTAAAAACAGAGGAGAAGCTTTCATCTCCATCTCGTAATGAGTCTGACTTGTTGGGTAAGCACTGGCTGCCTCTTCTCAAAGAATTCTTCAGTATACAGTCAATCCACTGCCTGCAGAGGGTTTTGATGCCTCTTAGCCCTGTGTGAGTGACCTGCTGAAACACATGTTTTCCAAATCTAAGCAAGAATCCAACACTCGCAGAGCAGCTTGTGTAGAACTCAGTAACGCCAAGACAGACCTGTAAGCTCTTTGCTAGAAATGACTATTGCAGAGGCAGAATGAGGTGGAGGAGCAGAGCAGCAGCACTGCCAGGTTGAGGCTTGAACTGCCCAAATGCTACACAGATATCCCAGTCCTTCCAAAAGCCTGGCTTCTCACTCAGGTTTTGCATAATGTTGATTGTTTTCCCCTCCTGGACTTTTATAAGGAAAGAAAAGTTAACCCAGGCTCAGGAATGCTTTTCTTGCAGCACTAATCATTCTCAGCCATCAACTGCCTGCAAATCTGATAGAAAAGTGAGAAAATTTCTGAGTCCTAGGTCTGCTTGGTAACCCCTCCCCATGCAGACCCGTGGCTGTTGTCTTCATGCTCACCAGTGATGCCAGCAGTGGGCAGCTGGCTGCTCAGCACAGCTCCAGCAGAACATGGCTTGTGCCTTAACTTTCCCTGCAGAGGCAGCTGAGGACATGGAGGGGAGCTGAGGTTACTGCAGGAGAAGAGGGAGGGATGAGTGTGGAGTTGGGGAATTGCACTTGAGCTGCAAGCAATCAGTCTTCATTAGTCTTCCTGCAAAGAGCTGGAATCATTCTTCTCTATCTTTCCAGAGACCATTTTAATCATCTGGGACAGGGCAGTTCAGGGGCTTTGTCCTGATTGTGCCTCCAGAGGCTGCTCCTTTGGTTGGCTAATCCACTGCACAGTGTAGGGACCCCAGGAACTTGCTAGGGATCATTAGGAGAGTGCATCAGCTGTAGCCCCTGTCCTCCCTGGACCAGTGAATACTGAAATGCTTTAGAACCAGTCCCAAAAGGAAAAGAGAAACTTCTTAGAGGGTTAGAAGCATGGAGGGGAGAATAGCTCCTGTCTCTTGATGCTCTTGCTGTCCCTGCAATGAGTCACATGGGTTGAAAATAAAAGGAGAAACAAAATCCTGAAAGTTTTAGGACAGGGAGAGATTTGGGGGGGAGGGAAATCTTTTTCCCCTTCCACCCCATAACAAAGTCTGAAACAACCCAACCACATCAATGAGATACTTTGGATCAGTGATGCAGGAGAGCTGTCTTAGACCCTTTGCTTTGGCAAAATGAGTCATAGAATCATAGAATCAACCAGGTTGGAAGAGACCTCCAAGATCAGCCATGCCAACCTAACACCCAGCCCTATCCAGTCATCTAGACCATGGCACTAAGTGCCTCAGCCAGGCTTGGCTTGAACACCTCCAGACACAGCGACTCCACCACCTTCCTGGGCAGCCCATTCCAATGCCAATCACTCTCTCTGCCAACAACTTCCTCCTAACATCCAGCCTAGACCTGCCCTGCCACAACCTGAGACTGTGTCCCCTTCTTCTGTTGCTGCTTGCCTGGCAAAAGAGACCAACCCCACCTGGCTACAGCCTCCCTTCAGGTAGTTGTAGACAGCAATGAGCTCTGCCCTGAGCCTCTTCTTCTGCAGGCTGCAAACTCCCAGCTCCCTCAGCCTCTCCTCATAGAGTTTGTGCTCCAGGCCCCTCACCAGCTTTGTTGCCCTTCTCTGGACACCTTCCAGCACCTCAACATCTCTCTTGAATTGAGGGGCCCAGAACTGGACACAGCACTCAAGGTGTGGCCTGACCAGTGCTGAATTCAGGGGCAGAATAACCTCCCTTGTCCTACTGGCCACACTGTTCCAGTACTAAGTGATTGGAGAAGAGGAAATGGCCTCAGGTTGCACCAGGAGGTTGGAGATGAGGAAAAAATTCTTTGCTGCAAAAATGGTCAGAGATTGGAACAGGCTGCCCAGGGAGGTGGTGGAGTCACCAGGGAAGTGGTGGAGTCACCAAGGAGGTGGTGGAGTCAGCATCCCTGGAGGTGTTAAAAAGCAGAAGTGTAGACATGGGACTCTGGGGCATGGTTCAGTGGGCATGGTAGTGTTGGGTAAACAGCTGAACTTAGTGACCTTCAAAGACTTTTTTCACTCAAAACATTCTATGCCTCTATTTGGGCACCCTGAGAAATGCTCTACACATCCTGAAGAGTGAGTTCAGTGGGGACTGTCTGCCAGAAGCTACTCAACTTTCTGCTGGTGGAGTTTTTTTCCCCTTTGGTTTTGCCCAAGCTGGGCTTTCTTGGAGTGATAATTTGATCCTTCCAAACTGAAGTGATCCCCACTGCAGCAGTGTGTTGTTAGCACACTATCAGTCACCTTCAGATTGCTGCAAGATGCTCTTGTCAAGCCTGACAGGCTTTTCGCTCTCGTTTGGAAACTAATTAGAGGCTCTGCCTTACTTTGAGTTTTGTAGAAGGCTGTGGCTGGGAAAAAATCAGTTACTGCTACAGCCCTGTCCCTGCAGAAACATCTCTGGATGGTATGGTAGACACCAAGATGTAAAATAGGTGTGTTTGCATAATGTTTATACCCAACAGAGTGAGGCATTTGCCAGTTTGAAGCTCCAGCCAAGCGCTTGCAGTGCTTCCTTGTGTGCAGATGAACTCGTACTGGTTCCAAGAGAATAGAACAGAATTAATATTCTGCTAATGATCTATTTCCAATTAAAATACTACTGTGCAATGAATAATAATTTAAAAAGAGCCAAGGCTTTCAAATGTTTGAGGTTGAGTGCCTTCAATTAATATTTATGAACCAGAATCAAATGTCCTGACTTGGTGAGGATGCTGTGCACTCAGCAGCAGCATCTTCTGCAGGCAGCATAGCTTAGCTTGGCTGTCTGCTGTGTTTTAGTTAAGGATAGGGCTTGCTACTTTAGGTGCAACAAGGCTGCAAGACCTGGGCCAGGTGTAAGGGAGTGGAGTTTCATAAAATCATGGAATCATAGAATGGTCTCTGTTGGAAGGGACCTCTGAAGGTCATCTGGCCCAGCCTCCTCTGCAGTCAGCAGTGACATCCTCCACTAGATCAGGTTGTCCATAGCCCTGTTGAGCCTCACTTTGAGTATCTCCAGGGATGAGGCCATAACCATCTTCTTGGGCAACCTCTTCCAGGGTTCTGCCACCCTCACAGTAAAGAACCTGTTTCTAATACCCAGATGTCCTGACTTGGTGAGGGTGCTGTGTGCTGAGCAGCATCTTCTGCAGGCAGCAAAACTGTGGATGCAGCATAGCTTAGCTTGGCTGTCTCCTGTGTTTTAGTTAAGGATAGGGCTTGCTACTTTAGGTGCAACAAAGCTGCAAGACCTGGGCCAGGTGTAAGGGAGCTGAGTTTCATAAAATCTTGGAATCATAGAATGGTCTCTGTTGGAAGGGACCTCTGAAGGTCATCTGGCCCAGCCTCCTCTGCAGTCAGCAGTGACATCCTCCACTAGATCAGGTTGTCCAGAGCCCTGTTGAGCCTCACTTTGAGTATCTCCAGGGATTGGAGATTTCCAGGGATGGGTTCTTTGCTGGTTGCCTGGCAGAAGAGCCCAACCCCACCTGGCTACAGCCTCCCTTCAGGTAGTTGTAGACAGCAATGAGGTCTGCCCTGAGCCTCCTCTTCTGCAGGCTGCACACCCCCAGCTCCCTCAGCCTCTCCTCACAGGGCTGTGTTCCAGGCCCCTCACCAGCTTTGTCACCCTTCTCTGGACAGGTTCCAGCATCTCAACATCTCTCTTGAATTGAGGGGCCCAGAGCTGAACACAGTATCTGAAAATAGTCTGAAATAGTAATTTAAGTAACATATGTCTGACATAGTAAGTTCAAAAAGGTGGAGAACAGCCTCTTGCACCCACCCAGCTGCCAGGAGTCAGCACAAATCAGGCCTTGGCATCCACGATGTTGCCAGGGGAAGTTTTGGGAAAACTGGGGAAGTTCAGCACTCCCAACAGTGGTGAAAATAACTTTTTCAGCTTCACTGTGCTTCTTGGTGCCAATTTTCAGGAAGAGAGATTTCCCTGCTGATTGCAGGAACAGGTTTTTGGTTGACTGGAGGGAAATATTCTTTCTAAGTCTCCTGAAAGATTGCCATGTTTCAAGTCTGAAAAACTTGATCTACTCTATTTAACTGCTTCCCAGCACTGGGTTTTCTTTCAGAGATTCTCTCCTCCCTCCTCTCTCTGTCCCTGCTCTTCCTCAGCCTTTCAGACGTGGCTCTGGCTTACAGAAGCCACCTGAAACTCTCATACACCATAGGAGCTTGCAATCTGCTTGGTGAACTTCTCCATCCCATTCTGCATGAGCATCTGCTGTTTGCAGGTGGGGTTGGTGCACAGCATTGCCTGCAGGTACCTGCAGTCAGCTGGTACTTGGCAAATGAGCAGCAGACAGCTGCTTAAATCAGGCTGTCAGAAGTGAAATGGGTAATGGAGCCTTAAAGCTTCCAAGGCTGCTGTTGACTTGGAGTGTAGTCTGCACAGCATAGTGATAGGAAGAGCACTGCTTACTCTGTGGGTCGTGCTGGAGCCTGGATCTTTCTACTCAGGAATTGGGTAACATTAAGTGGAAATAAACTCCAGCTTAGCTTGTGCAGTTGTGGTGGAAAAGTGAAGAAGGCTTGGTGAGGGGGTTGGAGCACAGCCCTGCAATGAGAAGCTGAGGGAGCTGGGGGTGTGCAGCCTGCAGAAGAGGAGGCTCAGGGCAGAGCTCATTGCTGTCTGCAACTACCTGAAGGGAGGCTGTAGCCAGGTGGGGATTGATCTCCTCTCCCAGGCAACCAGTGACAGAAGAAGGGGACACAGTCTCAAGCTGTGCCAGGGCAGGTTTAGACTGGATGTTAGGAAGACATTCTTAACAGAAAGAGAGATTGGCTATGGAATGGGCTGCCCAGGGAGGTGGTGGAGTCACTATCCCTGGAGGTGTTTAAGAGGATGCTGGATGAGACACTTTGTTCCATGGTTTAGCTAACTGGAAGAGCTAGGTGATGGCTTGGACTCAGTGATGCTAGAGGTCTTTTCCAACCCAGCTGATTCAGTGATTCTAATAGACCTTCCCTGCCAGGGATGCAGGTTTATCACCTTTTCTTCTGAGGAAAATGGATGCTTAGCCTGGAGATGTGCAGACTGAAAAGCATCTAAGACCTTAATCTGGAAGCACAGTGTGCTGCTGATATTCCTGCACAAAGACTCTGCCTATACCCAAGCCTACAGAGCTGCACTGGTTTCCCTGTTCACCAGTGACAGCAACAGGCTTGGTGTTTGTGTAACTAGTGGGGTTTATGATGTCTATGTCCCTATGACTAACATAGACCTCAGCTAGAGACTGCTTGAAGTTGTCCTACTTTCTTCTTCTCAGTGGGAAATTTATCTTCTAGGGGGAAAAAAAAGAGCTACAAAATAAAAGAGGTAATAAATCTCATGTATTAATATTTGAGAGGAGGGGAAATTGAAGAACTCTCAGTGTTAATTGGCTAGAGGCAGAAGGGGAATGTTCTGGGCACCCATAGAAAGCTTATCTTGTATTGACAGAGATAAGGTGAGCTGGAGCCCCTATAAGCATTGATAAAACCTGCCTTGGTTCTGAGTATTCAGGCTTTCTGAGAACATAGTTTTGCTCCAGGTATTGCTTGAAATTAAAACCCTTCACAGAGCAAACCATTATCTCTTTAAAAAAACCACCCCAACCAACCAGAAAACCCAACCCTAAAGCCATAAGCCATTTTCTCTTCCATACAAGAAATGAAATATCAGGCATGATTGAGTATTTTCCACTGAAACTAGTTTAGCTTAGTTTTTCTCCAGGGTGTAAAATTGTTATCCTCTGAGTGCTGTCTCCTTGCAGCCCATCACCAGGCTTTAGTCATAGAATCAACCAGGTTGGAAGAGACCTCCAAGATCAGCCAGTCCAACCTAGCACCCAGCCCTGGCCAGTCAACCAGACCATGGCACTAAGTGCCTCAGCCAGTCTTGTTTTAAACACCTCCGGGGACGGTGCCTCCACCACCTCCCTGGGCCGCCCATTCCAATGCCAATCACTCTCTCTGACAACAACTTCCTCACAACATCCAGCCTAGACCTGCCCTGGCACAACTTGAGACTCTGTCCCCTTGTTCTATTGCTGCTTGCCTGGCAGAAGAGACCAACACCACCTGGCTACAGCCTCCCTTCAGGGAGGTTATTCTGCCCCTGTGCTCAGCACAGATCAGGCCACACCTTGAGTGCTGTGTCCAATTCTGGGCTCCTCAATTCAAGAGAGATGTTGAGGTGCTGGAAGGTGTCCAGAGAAGGGTGACAAGGCTGGTGAGGGGCCTGGAGCACAGCCCTGTGAGGAGAGGCTGAGGGAGCTGGGGGTGTGCAGCCTGCAGAAGAGGAGGCTCAGGGCAGAGCTCATTGCTGTCTACAACTCCCTGAAGGGAGGCTGTAGCCAGGTGGGGTTGGTCTCTTCTGCCAGGCAAGCAGCAACAGAAGAAGGGGACACAGTCTCAAGTTGTGCCAGGGGAGGTCTAGGCTGGATGTTAGGAGGAAGTTCTTCAGAGAGAGTGATTGGCATTGGAATGGGCTGCCCAGGGAGGTGGTGGAGTCCCTGTCCCTGAAGGTGTAGAAGCAAAGCCTGGCTGAGGCACTTAGTGCCATGGTCTGGTTGGCTGGCCAGGGCTGGGTGCTAGGTTGGACTGGCTGATCTTGGAGGTCTCTTCCAACCTGGCTGATTCTATGATGATAATCACCTATGATAAAGGGGAGCATGGTTTCACCTCTGCAGGCAGAGAAGGTCAGAGCTTAGGAGGACAGGAAGGTAAACCTGAACTCACACTGAGATTGGTGGCAGAATGCTGATTGAAATTTTGCTAACTGGCCAATTCTGAACCTTCCTAGGAAAGGTCAAGATAGTTCAGCAAGGAAAAAAAAATAAAGCTACATCCAAATCCTGATGACTTTTTTTCCCATTTGGGAATAACTCTAAACTGCCTGAATAAGTTTCACTCAGTTCACTGCCAACAACTTACCAAAGTTACCCAAGGACAAGCCCATCCTTGGTGCAAGAGTTCATGGAGCTGCTTTGGCCTTCCTGTAGGTTGTGTTTCTGATCTCTAACAAGCTCTTCTCTGAGACATCTGAATAAAACAACAAATTCAAAGCAAAACCATTAATGAAGTCAATATTTCAGATACTTCACTTGCAAATAATTCACTGCACTGAATTAGTTTTCTCTGATCAATCAGGAGTCTGCCAGGTACTAGCAAAAGGTAATTTAACAGCAGGAGCAATTTTGTGTATTTTTAGAGAGGATGAGAGAGCAGAACCCATTCCTTTCAAATTGCTTCTCCAACCCACAGGGCTGCAGCTGAACCTTCCAGTGACACAAGAGTTTTTTTTTTGTTCACCAGTCTTCTCATGTGGAACCAGGATATGTTGGCTCAGGGCTACTCTAAGCCTGGATGTGTTGCCTGCAGAGCACTGTGAGTATTCAGTCTTGTGGGCAAAACAGAAGCCTGTGTCTGGAGGATCTGATGATCTTGAAGGTATTTTCCAACCTGATTGATTCTGTGACTGATCCAAGATCTGCAGAGGCAAATAGGGAGTGCCTACAGTTTCCACACCCAGAGCTGACACCTGCTTTAACAGAGTCACAGCATTTCTTAGGTTGGCAAAGCCCTTCAAGCTCCTCCAGTCCAATCCTTAGTTTCACACTGACAAGCCCTTGACTAAACCAAATCCCTCACCACAACAGCTCATCACTATCAATTGCTATGGTTGGAAAGGACCAGCAGCATCATCCAGTCCAACCTGCACCCCAGCAGCCTTCATCACTAGACCACAGCCTCAAGCACCACAGCCACTCTCCTTTTAAACACCTCCAGGGATGGTGACTCCACCAGCTCCCTGGGCAGCCTGTTCCAGTGCCTGACCACCTGCTCAGGAAAGAACTTCCTCCCAACAGCCAACCTAAACCTCCCCTGATGCAATTTGAGGCCATTTCCTCTTGTCCTATCATTAGTAATTCAGGAGCAGAGACCAGCTCCAGCCTCACTACAAGCTCCTTTTAGGTAGCTGTAGAGGGCAATAAGGTCCCCTCTCAGCCTCCTCTTCTCCAGACTAAACACCCCCAGCTCCCTCAGCAGCTCTTCATAGGTGATGTTTGTCAGACCTCTCCCCAGCCTCGTTGCCCTTCTCTGCACCCACTCCAGCACCTCAATGTCCCTCCTATACTGTGTTGACCAGAGGATGGTGCAGCCCCCTTTTACAAGCAGGACTTACAGAGAGAGCACCAAAGTGACCTGGAGTACCCACGGAGTGACCTGACCCCTGTTGTTTATGCAGTTCTTGATAGATGCTGCTGTTAGCCTTCAGTGGATGACTCTTTGGTCTAAGCCAGTTTGTTCTCCTGAGCTCAGGTCTGTGGACAGCTGGCTGACACAACAGGTACAAATGTTGTTTGAGTTCTCACCTCTCTCTGAAATGTGGGGGTTTGATGTTATATTCTCACCTGCACAGCACCAGTGGCAGCAATGCCTTGCCAGTCCATATCATTGCTGATGATGGCGTTAGTGATGGTCACCTTTCACATGATGGATTTGGAGTCCAAAAGCCATTCCTTAAGAGGAAGATGACAGCTCTGGCTGTGCAGCCAGCTGCAAGCTGGGTCTCTGCAGTGACATCCACCTTCAGCCTCTGTTGCTAGACCAGTAATACACTTAGGAATGGAGAGGGGAGCAGCAGCAGGAGCCTGCTTGCAGTGCTAGGTAGCAGGACGGTCACTTTTGACTTAGCCCAAGCTTCTGAAAGCTTCTGCAGCCAAATCCATAGCCAGGATGTCTGGGGGTGGGGTGTTTTGTCATGTGAAGAGCCTTGCTTTTATAACAAATCCTATTTTCAACCTGCCAGAACTTTCTCAGACTCCTATCTGTACTCATTTATTTTTCCAAACCAGTCTCATTTTTTCCCACTGGTGCTTGGGGTATTAAACTGTACAATATTTTGTGTCTACGTTTTGAGATCCTGTGAGAAGCAAAAAAAAACCAAAGCCACCCCTCAAAACTCCCAACAACCCACTTGTGTTCAAAAAAGAAATGAGAATAATTGTCAGGGTTGTTGAAATTCCAGCTTTCAGTAACTCCAGCTCCAATTACAATAATTAGTGTGCAATTTGCTTAATGAAAATGTGCAACAGAAATGCTGAATGTTGAACCCCAGAAGTGCTGAACACCAAATGAAAATGGCTGTGGGTTAGGATTAGAAGGCTTTCATCAGCATCTTAAAGGCCTTTTCTAGTCCCACTATGTTTTGAACAAACGTTTTACATAGTCCTGCCAGACTTCTGGGCATTTGCCACCTGAAATATTAGGGTTTGGTACAAACTGATGAAAATCTCTGCAGGTAAAATACACCTGAAGAAAACCTGCTCTTGATAGCCCTGAAGAAAGAGACTGGGGACAGAGTGGCTGGAGAGCAGCCAGGCAGACAGGGACCTGGGAGTGCTGGTGGATAGTAGCTGAAGATGAGCCAGCAGTGTGCCCAGGTGGGCAGGAGAGCCAATGGCATCCTGGGCTGGATCAGGAGCAGTGTGGCCAGCAGGACAAGGGAGGTTATTCTGCCCCTGTACTCAGTACTGCTCAGGCCACACCTTAAGAACTGTGTGCAATTCTGGGCTCCTCAATTCAAGAGAGATGTTGAGATGCTGGAAGGTGTCCAGAGAAGGGCAATGAAGTTGGTGAAGGGCCTGGAGCACAGTCCTGTGAGGAGAGGCTGAGGGAGCTGGGGGTGTGCAGCCTGCAGAAGAGGAGGCTCAGGGCAGAGCTCATTGCTGTCTGCAACTACCTGAAGGGACATTGTGGCCAAGTAGGAGTCATTTTCTTCTGCCAGGCAAGCAGCAACAGAACAAGGGGACACAGCCTCAAGTTGTGGCAGGGGAGGTCTAGGCTGGATGTTAGGAGGAAGTTGTTGGCAGAGAGAGTGATTGGCATTGGAATGGGCTGCCCAGGGAGGTGGTGGAGTTGCCGTCCCTGGAGGTGTTGAAGCAAAGCCTGGCTGAGGCACTTAGTGCCATGGTCTGGTTGATTGGCTAGGGCTGGGTGCTAGGTTGGACTGGCTGAGCTGAGAGGTCTCTTCTAACCTGGTTGATTCCATAATTCTATGATTTGGGGGTGTTGGTTTCTCACTATGAGCAGTGCCCTCATGCAGCCCAGAAGGCAGCCATGTGTTGGGCTGCATCCAGAGGAGTGTAGCCAGCAGGGCTAGAGAGGGGAATCTGCTCCTTGACTCTGCTCTTAATCCTTAAAAGATGTGGCTTCACCAATTATTCATTTTATTTCAAGCCATAAAGCAGAGAGCCATGACTGCCTGATACTCGTGTTTCTGCCTGTGTATGCAGAAGAGTGCTGACCCAGGGAGGAAAGGTTTTGGGCTCTGGAATCAATACTGAGCACTGAAGTAGCTTTTAGATGATCTGCTCTTGCTGTGCTTGGTCTAATTTGCTGCTTGTTGAAATCCCTTTATAAATGCTGCTGGAGGAGTCTGCTTTATCTCAGCAAGAAACCTAGGGAAGCTGGTAGCTGCAAATAATGGAGCATCAGGAAATAAATGTAGGGATGATGCATGCAGGGGAAGCTTCAGCCATGAAGCTTGTTTTGGAGGAGGGAGAGCCCACATCTCTGCTGATTTTTTACTGTTAGAAGCAAAATCACCCAACCAGTGTGGGGAATGATTTGGTGTAGTGGTTACACTTGAATCTTATGGCTGTAACCCCTCAAATAGTTGATTAATTTGACCTAGCACACAGAGATAAACATTCATGCTTGAGCTTTCAGAAGTGGCCCTCTGGGAGACAGTCCCCCTGCTCCTAAGCTCCCCTCACACACTGGGTTATACTTCTGTGCAGTTTTGAGAAGGGTCTCCACAAAGCCAGCCTGTCTGAGCACTACACACTCCAGTTGTGAAGCATCCCCAGTCCTTCCCAGAAAACCACAGCAGTCAGTGTGTAGCTTTGGCAAACTGCTGCATGCAGCAAACAACATGTGAATGCTGAGCAGGAATGCCAGAGGGTGAGAGAGAAAGAGCCCCTGACCTTTGGAGAGGAGGATGTTTTGGTCAGTGACAGTTCTTACCTTGCTCTTTGGCAGCCTCCTTTTGAAGTTCAGCTGGCATCAGCCAGTTAAACTGAGAGCTTTGAAAGCTCCTGCTGCCTGCCTCCTTCCCTTGCTGTAGCAATAATTCCCTGTGTAAGTAGTGCAAAGAAATATTTGAGCTGATGATGCTCATTTTGAATGCAACACTGCTAGCAACCCCCCTCTGGTTTGTGAAGTCCTTTCATGACATTGATAAGGCTCTTTGCCTTCTTGAGAGGGTTCTCAAGTGTCTGGGAATGAATTTAGCAACTCCTAGCTTCCAGTTATGGGCAAGAATCTTGATGTGCAAGTGCTTAAACAATGGGTGATTTAAGCACTGGCTGTGCCTTGATACAAGTGAGTCCTCTGCCTTCCCTCTCTTCAGAGCTCCTTGGAGTGGTTAAAGATGCAAACTCAACTGCAGGTCACTGGTATCATCATTTGGGAGTCAGTTCCCTTTGATGCTTTTGAAAGTCCATAGCCATGTGTTAAGGTAAGAGAAACACTCCCAAGAGGTTCATTCCATTCACAGCAGCCATCTGTCAGGGCAGGGTAGAAAAGAGGGGTTTCCAGGAAAGCATTTTTGGCTGCCCACAGGGTAGCAATTCCCTCATCCACCTTTTTATTTCTCTGTGAAGAGAGGATTGAAGAGCTCTTCCCTGCTACAGGCTGTGAAGTTGTTCTGGTCTTACTGAGACAGAATCCCAGACCACCTATGGTCTGCAGGCCATTAGCAGTTTGGAGACAGCTGGGGCAGCTAATCCAAGGTGAATACAGAATAAGGTTGTGGTTACAGGATAAAGTCATGGATAAGGTGGATAAAAGTCATTTTAAAGAGTGAAGTTTGCTCAGACTCCTCTTTCTCCTGCTCCCAAGGGCTGCCTTCTTGTTAATGGTGACCACCATGCATGTGGCTTGGTCTAACTTATATTGGGATTATTTTGGCTGTTTCATAGAATCATATTGGAGTCTGAAACAATTTATGGAGCATAGCATCATGGCTACCAAAAAGACAAATCAAAGTTCATTGCTTATTTTACAGATGCCTCTCAGGTTTTCAAATCATAGAATGGCTTAGGTTGGAAGGGACCTCAAAGCTCATCCAGTTCCAATGCCCAGCCACAGGCAGGGACACCTCCCACTAGAACAGATCACTCAAGGCCTCATCAAAGCTGTTTTCATTTCAACCTGTAGCTCTTCTATCCTTTTCCCAGACCCCCACCCTGGCTGGAAAGGATTCACAGAGTGACAGGACAACTGCTAGAGTTTAGCCCTGGATATGAGCTAACTGTAGACAGAAGCCTCTATGTATGGCACAGACTGAGGAGGAAGAGCAGAAGCTCTGCTGGAATACTTCCCTCTGATCCATCCATAGAATCATAGAATAAACCAAATAGGAAGAGACCTCCAAGCTCATCCAGTCCAACCTAGCACCCAGCCCTATCCAGTCAACCAGACCATGGCACTGATTGCCTCAGCCGGGCTTTGCTTCAACACCTCCAGGGATGGTGCCTCCACCACCTCCCTGGGCAGCCCATTCCAATGCCAATCACTCTCTCTGCCAACAACTTCCTCCTAACATCCATCCTAGACCTCCTCTGCCACAACTTGAGACTCTGTCCCCTTGTTTTATTGCTGGTTCCTGGGAGAAGAGACCAACCCCAGCTGGCTACAGCCCAGCCATCCAGCCTGGCAAGGTCCCTCTGCAGGGCTCTCCTACCCTTCAACAGATCCACACCTGCTCCTAGCTTGGTGTCATCTGCAAACTTACTGATGCTGGACTCAGTTCCCTCATCCAGTTCATCAATAAAGATATTGCACAGGACTGTGCCCAGCACTGATCCCTGGGGCACACCACTAGTGCCTGTTGCCAACTGGATGTGGCCAGTTCCTGACCCATATCAGAGTGAATCTGTCCAAGCCAGGAGCTGCCAGCTGTGCCAGGAGCTTGTTGTGGCAGATGGTGTCAAAGGCTTTGCTGCAGTCCAGGCAGACTCCATCCACAGCCTGCCCCACATTCACCAGGCAGGAAGCTGATCATAAAAGGAGCTCAGGTTGGTCAGGCAGGACCTGCCCTTCCTGAAGCCCTGCTGGCTGGGTAGGAAGAGGCTCAGCCAGGGCTGCCTGTCTCTGCCTTGCATCTGCAAGGTTGTGGTTCTTCCACACATTCAATTTTTGTTCTACACACAGGGAAACCAGTTGGTTATGTGGCTTGTAAGCACTCTTCATTGAGGTGTTCACCACACCTCCTGTGCTCAGGTGCCTGGCAGCTAGCAGTATTGTTCTAATGCAATGACTTTCGACTAGGACAATTCAGCTCCTTTGTAAAGGGAACAAATCTGAAGCAGCTCTGTGATCTGCTGGCGTTTTAATACTCCTCTGCCTTCTCTAAAGTAATTAAATAGGATCTGAGAAAACATTTAATTTGAAAGTACATTCATTTGTCTTAAGGCTTTAGAGCAGCCTTATTGCTGCACTGCCTTCAGCTGAACAAATGGGAAATTGTGTCCTAATCAGCCCAGACCAAGGCAGGTTTAGATTTAGGTAGCTCTTGCCTATTAATATGTGAATGTGATTTAAAGTTTGCTGTGAAGAGCTTTTACCTCCTGCACTGAACACAAAAGAGGGAAAAATGGGTTTGATATCTGTGACCAGACTGGAAGAGTAGAATCATAGAATCAGTCAGGGTTGGAAGGGACCACAAGGATCATCCAGTTCCAAACCCCCTGCCATGGGCAGGGACACTCTATCCTCAATCAGCCTGGCCACAGCCTCATCCAGCCTGGCCTTAAACACCTCCAGCCATGGGGCTTAAACCACCTCCCTGGGCAACCCATTCCAGCCTCTCACCACTCTCATGCTCAACAACTTCCTTCTCATGTCCAGCCTGAACCTACCCATCTCCAGCTCTGCTCCATTCCCCCTAGTCCTGTCACTCCCTGACAGCCTAAAAAGTCCCTCCCCAGCTTTTTTGTAGCCCACTTCAGATCCTGGAAGGCCACAAGAAGGTCACCTCAGAGCCTCCTCTTCTCCAGCCTGCACAGCCCCAACTCTTTCAGTCTGTCCTCACAGCAGAGCTGCTGCAGCCCTCTGAGCATCCTCGTGGCCCTTCTCTGGGCACACTCCAGCATCTCCACATCCTTCTTGTAATGGGGACTCCAGAACTGGATGCAGTACTCCAGGTGGGATCTCACCAGAGTGCAGCAGAGGGGGAGAATCACCTTCCTGGCCCTGCTGGCCACACTTCTCCTGCTGCAGCCCAGGCTCTGGTTGGCTTTCTGGGCTGCAAGTGCACACTGCTGGCCCATGTTGAGCTTCTTATCCACCAGCACACCCAAGTCCCTCTCCTCAGCACTGCTCTCCAGCCACTCACTGCCCAGCCTGCATCTGTGCTTGGGATTGCCCTGACTCAACTGCAGGACCTTGCACTTGCTCTTGTTGAACCTCATGAGGTTGGCTTGTGCCCAACTCTCCAGTCTGTCCAGATCCCTCTGGATGGAGTATTGGGAGAACAATTCCCTCTGTTTTAAAGACTGGTGTTTTTTTTCCCCCCTCCTCTGTCTTTTCACAATGAGGAAGAGAAATGTCACAGTGGCCAAGTGAAAGTTCAGGATCTCATATAATATAGGATATCTGATATGAGGATGCCCCCATCCTGGGGAGTATGAACACATGGATTGCAGAATAATGAAATCATGACTTGCAGACCTCTGGTAGCTTGTCATCATCTCCTGCCTCATCACTGTCAGAACCAGGATTTGCAAGGAGTGCAGTAGAAGAAGTGAGAAAGCCAACATCTGAGTCACCTCAGTCACAGTGACATGATCCAGCCAGAAAGAGCAAAGCTAAAGGGCAGCGGTACCCATCTGCATGTTCAGCTGCTCCACTTTTCACCTGTGTGAGTCACTGGCTTTTTCAAACTGCACACTGAATAAAGCAAAACCTTGAAATAAGAGTTTAGAACCATGGAATCATAGCAGTGTTCTGGTTGGAAAAGACCTTTGAGATGGTTGAGTCTAACCATTCTCTGACTTTACCATGGCTGGGGCTAAACTGTGTGCATCAGCACCCACATCTCTGCACCCTTTAAACATCTCCAGGGATGGAGATTCAGCCAGCTCCCTGAGCAGCCTGCTCCCGTGTTTGAGAACCCTTTGAGGGAAAATGTTCATTCTGATATCCAGCCTAAACCTCCCTTGATGCAACTTGAGGCCATTTCTTCTTGTCTCATCACTTGATCAAGCCAGTTTTGTGAGTGAGGGAAATACTCTTCCCAAATGGACAAAACAAGAGTGATGCTGGGGAAGAGGACAGCAGGAAGCTCCTCGGCTGACCACACAGATCTATGGCCTGTGTTTTGCCAGAGCAGCCAGCATCATGCATTCCTTGCACTGCTTCAGTCCTTGGAGTGAAAGCCCAACAGCATCTGTATGCTTGGCAAGACTGGTGCTGACATTCCAGCTGGAAGAGGCTACTGCTCTCAGTCGTGGGCAGGACAGCAGGTAGGCTTAGAATCATAGAATGATAGAATCAACCATGTTGGAAGAGACCTCCAAGATCATCCATTACAACCCATCCCCCAGCCCTATCTAGTCAACTAAACCATGGCACTAAGTGCCTCATCCAGGCTTTTCTTGAACACCTTCTCCCCAGTATAGAGTCATTTACAGATGAGAGAGGGAAGTGCAAGTGTGATAACCTGTTATGGCATACACCAGGCCTTTTGGTAATGGACACTGCATAGCATCATGGACTGCTTTTGGTTGGAAAAGGCCTTGGAGATCCCAGAGCTCAACAATTAACTAACTCCACCAAGGCCTGCTCCAAAACATGCTGGTGTCCACCACCAGCTCAGGGCCCATAGCAGTTCCTGGCAACATTTACCACAGCAGAATGTCTCAGCAGCAGACAACCCACTGTTGTGTTGTGGCTCTGTCAAACCCCATCCACCTTCTCATGGCTGTGGGGCTGAGCACTGGTCCAGGGAGAAGAGGGGCTCTGGCCCAGTGCATATCCAGAAGAGTCTTACCACTGTGGCTCTCAGAGCATCTTGAACTCCTTGAGTGATTCAAGGCTTGGATGGTACAAGCCCTTTCTCTTCATGGAAGAGTTTTCACTGCCTCCTGTAAGCCACAGGAGGGGAATCTCAAACACTGTACTTGTGTTTAGCAGGCAGACCACAGCTGAAACAGTAAGATTTACACACCCTGCCTCCCAAACCATCCTCAAGCTCAGAGCCACCATCCATCAAGGGCACTTTTAGGGAAGCCTCCAGCCACCATCTGTGTACACAAGCAGTCTTGGCAGGTTTTGGTGATGGAGTACAACAGCAGGAGAGGCCAGATGGGCTGTTCGTGGGCTGCATGTAATTCCCCTAATCCATGCTGGATATAGGGATGTTGGATGAGCTGCTTAAGATAGATCTAGAGATACTTTCTATGAAGCATGCAGTCAGCCTTTATGGCATACACTGTTTGTGTTCCCAGCCATGGAAGTCATGGGTGCAATTAATGCAGTTTAGATGGGTAATGAAAAGTCCTTTGTTCTCCTCTACACTGGCACACAGTTTCACTCGTCAGCAGTCTGCACTACAGAAGGTTGTTTCTGAAATTCCTGGCTCTAGGACTTACTGAGGCACTCATGAAAATGTACTTAAGTGCCAATGAGTCAGCAGTCAGAGCTGAAAATCATTTCTAGGAATTCTGTGATTTACAAGCCTTGACTTCCGAACTCGACGCTTGGCACAGCAAGAGAAAGGATCAACTCTCAAATGCAGATCCCAGGTTGCCTTTCAAAACCACAGTTAGGAAGCAGTCTCTCCTGAAACATGCCTGCACCTGTCATTTAAAACCAGAGGGGAGTGCAGAACTGCTTCATCTCGGTCATGTTCTCCTTCAGGTCATGTATTCTTCACTGACATTGAATCCAAGGATCCCACTGACCCAGAAAAAAAAGAAACATGCTTTATATTTACCACTCCAAATCATAGAATCATAGAATCAACCAGGTTGGAAGAGACCTCCAAGATCATCCAGTTCAACCTAGCACCCAGCCCTAGCCAGTCAACCAGACCATGGCACTAAGTGCCTCAGCCAGGCTTTGCTTGAACACCTCCAGGGACAGCGACTCCACCACCTCCCTGGGCAGCCCATTCCAATGCCAATCACTCTCTCTGCCAACAACTTCCTCCTAACATCCAGCCTAGACCTCCCCCAGCACAACTTGAGACTGTGTCCCCTTGTTCTGTTGCTGCTTGCCTGGCAGAAGAGACCAACCCCACCTGGCTACAGTGTCCCTTCAGGTAGTTGTAGACAGCAATAAGCTTTGTCCTGAGCCTCCCCTTCTGCAGGCTGCACACCCCCAGCTCCCTCAGCCTCCCCGCATAGGGTTTGTGTTCCAGGCCTCAAATGAAGACCATTCCTGGGTTTTGGACCCTTTAACTGTGGCCTGACTTTATGTGGTCTATTTCTGACATTGTAACAAGGTCTGGTATCAGCTTCAGGCAGTGCTGTGTGCACAGGGTGGGTTTAATAGCCTTGAAATCCTAAGTAATCAGATGAGAAGCAGGGAGAAAACCCAGGCTGGTCTAGCAGGTCTCTGTGCATTTGCAGAGTTGGAGGAATACTTGACATTTCAGCAGACATTTCATCTGCTGATAGAGCACCTGAAGCAGGGCAGCTGTAAATGATTTCTTATCACAGCCTAAAGAGACCATTCACATTTGATCTGGAGGAGACGATCTCAGTAGTTGCCTTAGATGCCATGACTGAGCTCAGAGAAATAAACAGTTTAACCAAGACACCTTCCCATCTGCTTTTGTTTTGGTGAGGGTTATTTAGGTTCTTATTAGATCAGCTAATATCACAGCATTACAGTATCATCAGGGTTGGAAGAGACCTCACAGATCATCCAGTCCAACCCTTTACCACAGAGCTCAAGGCCAGACCATGGCACCAAGTGCCACGTCCAATCCTGCCTTGAACAGCTCCAGGGACGGCGACTCCACCACCTCCCCGGGCAGCCCATTCCAGTGTCCAATGACTCTCTCAGGGAAGAACTTTCTCCTCACCTCCAGCCTAAATCTCCCCTGGCACAACCTGAGGCTGTGTCCTCTTGTTCTGGTGCTGGCCACCTGAGAGAAGAGAGCAACCTCCCCCTGGCCACAACCACCCCTCAGGTAGTTGCAGACAGCAATGAGGTCTCCCCTGAGCCTCCTCTTCTCCAGGCTAACCAATCCCAGCTCCCTCAGCCTCTCCTCGTAGGGCTGTGCTCAAGGCCTCTCCCCAGCCTCGTTGCCCTTCTCTGGACACGCTCAAGCATCTCAATGTCCCTTCTAAACTGGGGGGCCCAGAACTGAACACAGGACTCAAGGTGTGGTCTAACCAGTGCAGAGTACAGGGGCAGAATGACCTCCCTGCTCCTGCTGGCCACACCATTCCTGATGCAGGCCAGGATGCCACTGGCTCTCTTGGCCACCTGGGCACACTGCTGGCTCATGTTCAGGTGGGTATCAATCAGTACCCCCAGATCCCTCTCTGTCTGGCTGCTCTCCAGCCACTCCAACCCCAGCCTGTATCTCTGCATGGGGTTGTTGTGGCCAAAGTGTAGCACCCTGCACTTGGAGCTATTGAACCCCATCCCCTTGGACTCTGCCCATCTGTCCAGGTGGTCAAGGTCCCACTGCAGAGCCCTTCTGCCCTCCAACCCAGTCACATCTGCCCCCAGCTTGGTGTCATCTGCAAACTTGCTGATGACTGACTCCATGCCCTCATCCAGATCATCTATGAAGATGATAGTAATAGTAATCAAGTGGGGAAAGACATGAGGATAAACACGTTGGAAATTAACACTGAAAGCATTAAGGAAGGTTCTTTTTGTTTGCACTTTGCAGGTTGCAGAATTTGGCTTTTACACGGCAGTAAACCAAGAGAGACTCAGCTCTACAGAATGAAAGGGTCCAGCTGACTGCAGTGGACTTGCAGTGGATCTGGACAGGTTGGACTGATGGGCTAAGGTCAGCTGTATGGGGGTCAACAGGGCCCAGTGCTGGGTTGTGAACTTGGATCACAGCAACCCCGTGAATGCTCCAGCCTTGGGGCAGAGCAGCTGGAAAGTGCCCAGCAGAGAAAGACCTCAGGGTGCTGGATGACAGCAGCTGAAGATGAGCCAGTGTGTGTGCCCAGGTGGCCAAGAAGGCCACCAGCAGCCAAGCCTGGATCAGCAATGGTCTGGCCAACAGGACCAGGGTGTGGATTGTGCCCCTGGACTCAGCACTGGTGAGGCTACACCTCAAATACTGCATCCAGTTCTGGTGTCCCCAGCATAGGAAGGGCACAGAGCTGTTGGAGTGAGTCCAGAGCATGGCACAAAGATGATCCAAGGGCTGGAGCACCTCTGCTATTAGGGCAGGCTGAGGGAACTGGGGGTGTTCAGCCCCCAGAGGAGAAGACTCTGGAGTGACCTTCTTAGAGCTGTCTTCCAATACCTGAAGGGATCCTACTGGAAGTCTGCAGAGGGACTTCTCATGAGGGTGCCTAAAGACAGGACAAGGGGAAATGGTTTGAAGCTGAGGGAGAGCCTTGGGCACTGTGGTAAAGGGTTGGACTTGATGATCTGTGAGGTCTCTTCCAACCTTGGTGATACTGTGATACTGTGTGATACTGTGAGAGCAGGGTTAGACTGGATCTCAGGCACAAATTCTTCAGTATGAGGGTGGTGAGACTGTCTGCCCAGGGAAGTTGTGGCTGTGCCCTCTTTGGGAGTGTTCAAGGTCAGGATGGATGATGCCTTGAGCAGCCAAATCTAGTCGAGAGGTATCCCTGCCCGTGATGGGGAAGTTGGAGTAAATGATCTCTGAGGTCCCTTCTGGCCAGACTCATTCTGTGATTCTATGAAAATAAAAGAAAGAAATAAAACAACAATGCAAGAACCCCAAGAAGAAGGCTTTATTGCCAATGCCAGTTTCTCTGCCAGAAAGGTGACAAGCCCATTTCTCATGCTGCCTGCTGGCTGTGGCTCTCAGAGCAATGAGCAATGTGCCTTTTGGAACTGCTGTCATCAAGGCCATGTGGAGTTTAATTATGAAAACAAAGCTGTTGCATAGCATGCTCTAAATGCCATGGCTTCCACTTAGGAACTGATGTGATTTGCATTCCTTTTAATAAGTTAGGTATTTAATTGCATTCTAAATGTAATCTCTAATTGAAGCACCTTCTCCCAGTGGCCATAACTCCATGGGAGCTACCTAGACGTAGCATCATGTGGCTGCAGGAATGGGAGCCTCACTGATCAGCACTTAAATATCATTCTTGAGTGTCTTTGCAACTTAATGGGTTTTCTCTCAGGGCATCTCTTAAGAGGACTTTTGCTCTGCCATAGTGTGCTGCCTTTTGCTCCTGTCCTCCACTTGTGGCCGTTTGCATGTCTGCACTTCTGTCTTTCATAGCTTTTGTTTTGCACCCCTGGATTGCCCACTGGAATCTCCACAGGATGTAAGGGTGGATGCAAGTCCCTGTTCACAGGTATATTGCTGTCTCCAGCTACCTGAAAGGAGGTTGTAGCCAGGCAAGCAGCAACAGAACAAGGGGACACAGTGTCAAGTTGTGGTGGGGGAGGTCGAGGCTGGATGTTAGGAGGAAGTTGTTGTCAGAGAGAGTGATTGGCATTGGAATGGGCTGCCCAGGGAGGTGGTGGAGTCACCGTCCCTGGAGGTGTTGAAGCAGAGTCTGGCTGAGGCACTTAGTGCCATGGTCTGGTTGATTGGACAGGGCTGGGTGCTAGGTTGGACTGGCTGACCTTGGATGTCTCTTCCAACCTGGTTGATTCTATAAGTCTATGATTCATGGCAGTAGTGGAACTGGTTTGCTCTAAATCTGTTTAACAGGCAAAAATACATCTCTATTTCTTTTCTGGAGCTGTTAAGTGGGCTCTGATACATCAGCTGGTCATAGAATCATAGAATAGTTTCAGCTTGAAAAGACCCTCAAGACTGAGTTCAACCATCAAGCCAACACCACCACAGCAACTAAACCATGTCCCAAAGTGCCATGTCCACAGGTTTCTTGAAGACTTCCATGGATGGTGCCTCTACCACCTCCCTGGGCAGTCCATTCCAATGCTTGATCACTCCTGTAGTACAGATTTTTTACTCAATACCCAACCTAACCCTGCCCTGGTGCAACTTGAGCACATTTCCTTTCAGTCTATCACTTGTTCCCAGGGAGAAGAGACCAACACCACTTCAGTTTCTCTGGGAGACATCCAGAGATTAATTCCAGCACTTATATATGTATCTGATAGTTTGCAATATTCTTCTCCTCCCCAGACCTCTCATTTTGAGAAATGAAGGCTGGATTTCAAGTAGGAGATAAGCAGCCCAGCTAATGAGTTTGGGACTCTCCTGTCCGTGGGCAGACAAATCCTGTTTGTTTCTCTGAAGTGAGGCAGCTCTGGCTCAGATGAAGCTGCTAAGACAATCACATTTATTATTCTTTCTATAAATTGTGTCACTAAATACCTAGCTAAAGTCATTAGCAGAGTAAATGAAGAAGTATGGGGATACCATTTCTGGAGGAGAAGTGGCAGGAGAGGCAGGCTGGCTGCAAAATGCAGGTTTGCGAGCACCAGTTTGGGTTCTCGGCTGCGGTGCTTTGTTGACTTTGATTAATAAGGTTGGAAGAGACCTCCAAGATGACCCAGTCCAACCTAACACCCAGCCCTAGCCAGTCAACCAGACCATGGCACTAAGTGCCTCAGCCAGGCTTTGCTTCAACACCTCCAGGCACAGTGACTCCACCACCTCCCTGGGCAGCCCATTCCAATGCCAATCACTCTCTGACAACAACTTCCTCCTAACATCCAGCCTAGACCTCCCCCAGCACAACTTGAGACTATGTCCCCTTCTTCTGTTGCTGGTTGCCTGGGAGAAGAGACCAACCCCACCTGGCTAGAACCTCCCTTCAGGTAGTTGTAGACAGCAATGAGCTCTGCCCTGAGCCTCCTCTTCTCCAGGCTGCACACCCCCAGCTCCCTCAGCCTCTCCTCATAGGGTTTGTAGGATTCATAGGATAGATTCGTAGGATGGCTTGGGTTGGAAGGGACTTTAAAGATCATCTTTGGTGACCAGCAGCAGCCTCTGAACTTCAGGCTTATGAAGGTGGTTTTGTAGGAGATGTGGGCAGAGCCTACTGCAGGGCAGTGGAAGAGCACATCAAAGTGCTGCTCACCTTCTACAGCTGTTGTGGTCAAATAACCACAGAGAGGTTGACTCCACAGTCAAAGGCTTGCTTTTTGGGTGTGCCTGTTACTGAATTTGGTCATTCTCAAGATGTTTGTTTTGTTTTTTGTTGTTTTTTTCCCCCTTGTTGTCTCTTTTTTCATTCAACTGTAAGTAGCTTTCTCCCCTCTGCACCTCCACCTGTGGAAGCACTGTAGGTGTTGCTGCTCTTACCTGGCAGATAAAGATGGGGCTGCTGTATGCCTCTTAGCTATTCAAATGAGAGTTTGAGCTGTCAGAGAACAGCATCACAGACTTCAGCACAGCTGGGGGTCACAGGGCAATGTGTGTTTGGAAGATGGATTTGAGCAGCAAGGTTTGAAGCGTCCAATCAATCCTGAACAGGGCAAAATAAGCAGTCTGTGCAACATCTGCGCTGGGAGAGGAGAAGCCATCACCTAATTCTGGGTGTGGGAAGCTCTGGGTTAGTCATGACACTTCAGACTGCTGGCAGGATGCCCTCTCCCAGCTGATCTCTGCCTGAGGCAGGTGGCAGGGGTGCAGGGGTGCCTCGTGTTTTATGTGGGGTAACAGAAAAAAGGCTAAATCTTTGTGCACTGCCTGACTCCCTGTGGCTCTGCTCCATGTGCTTTTCCTACATGACATACAGCTTGATGATGAGGCTCACCTTCAGCTTAGAAAGTGTCTTTTCACTGCCTGGGACTTGTTTCCCTCCCTGCTGCCATCTGTGGCTGTGCCAGTTAAAATCATGTTGGTCTGGAGCGTGTTCAGCTCTGAGGTTTCTCACCAGCAAGCACTGAAGATGGCTGAGCTGTTTTATTTGTGGAGGCCAAAGTGGAGAAGTTAACGTGGGAGAAATTAGTTCCTGCCAGTGGCTTCCTCAGGAGTATTTTAACCTTTTTTCCTTCCACCAAAGATAAGACTCTTCAAAGTTGTGTGACTCACAGTCCTCTTGATTTAAGTGAAGGCTGACTGAATGTGCACTGCCTTTCCTGCAGCAGTTTAAGTGTCTCCTGTTTGTTCTCCACTTTAATCCAGATGGAGGGGGGGGGGGGGGGGTGGTGGTGAAAAAGGCATTTACTTGTGCTAATTAATTTGTGTTAATGAGCATCTATTGACTTATCCTCCCCAGTGGCACATGGGAATCTGAAGTATGCTGCAAATCAGTCATGGTTTAGAATAGCAAGGACAGAAAAGCATCTGGGATCTGGGGGTTGGTTGGTTGCCTTCCATAAGTAACAGCACTTAGGAAGAGGAGGGCACTGACTGTGCTACTGGTTAGAGGGAAGCCCTGGTTTTCAGCTAGAGGGGTGGCTCAGCTGTGTTTGTGGCACTGGCTGCTCACAGCCCCTCACCCTCATCTACAGCCTCAGAGAGAGTTCACAGAAGAGTGGCTGCAGCTCAGCAAAGCAATCTGCATTTTTTTCCAGAGGTCATGGGAAGTTGTTGGTAAAATGTCACAAACCAGGAGTGGAGGAAAACCAGTTCTGTCTGCAGCAGGTTGTCATGCAGCCATGGGGAGATGGATATGGGCTGAAAATGTCTTGTGCAGCTGATGAGAGAGAAAGCAAAAATAACCAATTACTCTTCTCAGTTTCCATTTGTTTTGGTCATTGTATGACCTTTTTTGCCCACATGCTTTGTTACCAGACCATGCTAAAGCATCCTTTGCACTTGGCAGATATCTGCAGCGATCGGATGGAGGCTGCGGTGTGGTTTTAGGACCAGCAGCTTGACTGCAGGTGACACATTAAAGTGGGCTAAGAGAGTCAGTGGCATCCTGGCCTGCATCAGGAGCAGTGTGGCCAGCAGGACAAGGGAGGTTATTCTGCCCCTGTACTCAGCACTGCTCAGGCCACCCCTTGAGTGCTGTGTCCAGTTCTGGGCTCCTCAATTCAAGAGAGATGTTGAGGTGCTGGAAGGTGTCCAGAGAAGGGCAACAAAGCTGGTGAGGGGCCTGGAGCACAGCCCTGTGAGGAGAGGCTGAGGGAGCTGGAGCTGGAGAAGAGGAGGCTCAGGGCAGACCTCATTGCTGTCTACAACTGCCTGAAGGGACACTGTAGCCAGGTGGGGTTGGTCTCTTCTGCCAGGCAAGCAGCAACAGAACAAGGGGACGCAGTCTCAAGTTGTGCCAGGGCAGGTCTAGGCTGGATGTTAGGAGGAAGTTGTTGTCAGAGAGAGTGATTGGCATTGGAATGGGCTGCCCAGGGAGGTAGTGGAGTCACTGTGCCTGGAGGTGTTGAAGCAAAGCCTGGCTGAGGCACTTAGTGCCATGGTCTGGTTGACTGGCTAGGGCTGGGTGCTGGGTTGGACTGGGTCATCTTGGAGGTCTCTTCCAACCTGGTTGATTCTGTGATTCTATGACTCACCCTTCCTACAAGTATACTTATATGGCTCAAGAATGAGAAAGATTTGAGATAAAACAAAGAGGGAAAAGTGTGAATGGGAAGAAAAATAGGAGCCATGGGAGGGCCAGAGGTTGGGACCCATCCATGGAGACAGGAGTTGTGTTGGTTATCACCTCCCAGTGCTCAGAGGTTCTGGCAGGGGAAATGCTGTGGTGAGCAAAGAAAAAAAGGTGATCTCAGGATAGTAGTCTTGAGAGGAACAGAAAATACTCACCCACGGGTGGGTTAGGAGAAGACTCCCTGGTTTTCCCTTCCCACCTTGAGCACGTGAGAGAAGAGGTTGACTGTGAGTAGCAGCATCAGCCTGCAAAACCCTGCCTGGTACATGACAGAACTTAAACCCAAGTGTTTACAGCAAAGCCAAACAGGATGAGTTGAATAATGCTTGCTAGCAGCCTAGGCTCCAGGAAGGCTTCCAAGCTGGGTGGGAAGTGAGCTGGAAAATTGCCAGCTAAGTACAAAGGGCAGATGTGCTGACACCAATCTCAGTGCTTTACTCTGCAAAGTACTTAGTGGTGTCTCAGGCCCTATCTCAGCAGCTGCTCCAAAAAGCTTTGCTCCCTGCACATCCTCACAGAGAGCAACTGATGGTTTCTTTCCCCTGCAGCAGACCACATCTGATTGCCTTTGGAACAGAATCATAGAATGATTAAGGTTGGAAAAGACCTCTAGGATCAGCAAGTCCAACCATCAACCCAACTCCATCAAAGCTCTTTGTGGCAAGGATTTTGAGGTGAGTTCCCCACTCTGGCCCTTCTTCCTGGGTTAGCTACCTAGTGCAGGAGCACTTTTTGGCCCTTCTCACACAGACATTCCTGCTTTGTGGTTTTGGTTCCTTTAAAAAGGGCTTGAAGTGCTTTGAGGAGGTAGGTTTCCTCAGGTGGAAAGGGATCTCTGTCTCTCAGCGCTCCTGTTAAATGGAGCATCATCATTTGAGTAGCCTGCCTGGCTGCTCACTTGAGGATGTAAACCAGCAGCATTTTTGTTTCCAATTTGCTTTATATTTTGTGGAATTGCTTCCATTTGTGAGGCTTTAAAAGAGAATCAGTTTTAAATGGTGGCATTTTGCATTCATTTTGTCCAAATGTAAATGTTTAGGGCTGTTAGGCAGCGGAGAGTCTGGCCCAGAATGAAACTTTTCACTTAGCTGTTATTGAAGGGAATCCCCTGAGGAAACACAGACATAATTTCATCTGACTCTAAGATTTCCACTCTGCCTTTAATCATATTTCTAGCAGTACTTCCTCTGCTTTCCCCTAAAAAGAGATCATTCTTGGCTTTTCCTTTTGTTGGGTGGTTTTTTTTTCTTGCAGCTGCCTCAGTATTAAAAATTGCCCACAAATATTTAGTTTGGATGAATCCATTGCAGGGAAAGAAATCAGTGAGTGGTTCCTTCTAGACATCAACACATGCAAGGCTATCTCCTGCAGCCAGCTGGCAGAATTCCAACCTTCTTGCTAGCAGGAGCTGCAGCACTCTGACCTACCTGCTTCCCAGGAGCCTGCAAGGTGAGTGAATACATTACTGTTTAGGGAGTTGGGCTAACTTCAGAGCCTGCTTTACAGAGGCAAACTGTGTCCTGGGCTGCAGCAAGAGCAGTGTGGCCAGCAGGGCAAGGGAGGGGATTCTCCCCCTTTACTCTGCTCTTGTCAGACCTCACCTGGAGTACTGTGTGCAGTTCTGGAGCCCCCAACACAAGAAGGACATGGAACTGTTGGAGCCAGTCCAGAGGAGGGCCACGAAGATGCTCAGAGAGCTGCAGCAGCTCTGCTATGAGGACAGGCTGAGAGAGTTGGGGCTGTGCAGCCTGGAGAAGAGAAGGATTTGAGGAGACCTTGGAGTGTCCTTCCAGTATCTGAAGGGGACCTACAGGAAGGCTGGGGAGGGACTATTGACAAGGCTTTGTAATGACAGGATGAGGGGCAATGGGTTTAGACTGGCAGAGGGGAGACTTAGACTGGATGTTAGGAGGAAGTTCTTTCCAGTGAGGGTGGTGAGACACTGGCACAGGTTGCCCAGGGAGGTTGTGGCTGCTTCCTCCCTGGAGGTGTTTAAGGCCAGGCTGGATGAGGCTTTGAGCAACCTGCTCTAGTGGGAGGTGTCCCTGCCTATGGCAGGGGGTTGGAGCTGGATGATCCTTGAGGTCCCTTCCAACCTAGCCCATTCTATGATTCTATCAGCACTCTGTCCCTGGAGGTTTTCAAGAAAAGCCTGGATGGGGCACTCAGTGCCATGGTCTGGCTGACTGGACACGGCTGGGTGCTAGGTTGGACTGGATGATCTTGGAGGTCTCTTCCAACCTGGTTGATTCTATGATTCAGTTGAAGATCAGCAGTGTAATTCATGGGTGCTATGGGTTTGCCTGATTCTCTTTAACATCACTTTATTTGGTTGACTAGTTAGGTAATTGCTAAGGTTTTGCTTGCATCTGTTCCTCAGAGGAAATGCTTATGATGCCCCAAAGTTCACAAGTAGAGCATCACTGAGTCTTTTCTGTCCTTAGAAGCAGCTCCAAGCCTTTGACGTCCCTGCTTTGTAGCTTGAAGAGTTGATTGCCATTTAATTAATTGCCTTTGGGTTGTTTGGCAGGAAACTGCTCTCATTTTATTGCTATATTTGAGGATAGGGGGACGAAGGATAAAACAAGCTCACTTCAAATCCATGCTTCTACTTCATTTCCACAGGTTTTTTATGTTTTACTGAATCACAGAAACATCCAGGTTGGAAAAGCCCCTCAGGATCACCAAGCCCAACCTAGAACCCTACTCTATGTGATTCACCTTAAACCACATCCCCAAGCACCACATCGAAACGACCCTGAAACACATCCAGGGGTGGTGATTCCACCACTTCCCTGGGCAGCTCATTCCAGTGCCTGACCACTCTGTCCATGAAAAACTTTTTCCTGATGTCCAGTCTAAACCTACCCAGTCTCAGCTTGAGGCCATTCCTCCTTGTGCTGTGTCCAACTACCTGTGAGAAGAGACCAGCACCAGTCTCACAACATCTCTTCAAGTAGTTGCAGACAGTTGTTTCCATAGACAGTTGTCTGAGTTGATGAAAAGCTCAACATGAGCCAGCAGTGTGCAAGTGCAGCCCAGACAGCCAACTCTGTACTGGGCTGCATCAAGACTAGTGTGGCAAGCAGGGCAAGGGAGGGGATTCTCCCCCTTTACTCTGTTCTTGTCAAACCCCACCTGGAGCAGTGGATGAGGCACTTAGTGCCATGGTCTAGTTGACTGGACAGGGCTGGGTGCTAGGCTGGACTGGATGAACTTGGAGGTCTCTTCAACCTGGTTGATTCTATGATTCTCCAATGACTCTGTGTCCTTCTTATGATGGGGACAGCAGAACTGGAATCAAAGAAATGCTTTAGCTGCTTGCTGACACAGGTGGCAATGGAAGTATGATCAGTAGGCATCCTTCATCCATGCTGCCTGCTGCTATGAGGCAATGATGACCTCAGGTTCCTGCCCTAGCCTACTGTTAGCTGTTCCCTGCTCCTTAAGACCCACAGCAGTCTGGTAGTGAGGTGCCAGAGCATTTGTATCACAGAAGAAACACTTTGAATTCATAATTACTCAGAGTTTACTTATGAATGTCAGAGCTCTTAAGACTTACTGGTTCTGTGGATGAAGTCAGGCTAGAGACTGTTTCCTAATTAAAATACAGAGATAACTTTTACCTGTGGAAATGCAGGAGAAGGACAGGCTGATGTCTCACTAGATCTTCACACACTTGCTCATTGTGGACACACACAATATAAGGTGGGCAGGCTGGTTTGGAAATCACAGAATCACAGAATTAACCAGGTTGGAAAAGACCTCTAAGATCATCGAGTCCAATCTATCACCTAACCCTTCTAGCTAACTAACCCATGGCACTAAGTGCCTCATCCAGCTTCCTCTTAAACACCTCCATATCCTCTTGTCCTGTTGGTAATTACTTGGGAAAAGAGGCCAATACTAACCTCATTACTACCTCCTTTTAGGTAGCTCTAGAGAGATAATAGTGAAAATAAAACAGAGATGAAAGCTGCATTAACTCTCGCAGCCATGCCAGTTTCTAAGCACAGAATAGAAAGTGCTAGAATGTAGAATTCCATAGAATATAGAATCAATCAGGTTGGAAGAGACCTCCAAGCTCATCCAGTCCAACCTAGCACCCAGTTCTAGCCAGTCAACCAGACCATGGCACTAAGTGCCTCATCCAGGCTTTGCTTCAACACCTCCAGGGACAGTGACTCCACCACCTCCCTGGGCAGCCCATTCCCACAGTCACTACAGGACAAGTACATAAATGAGTACTCTGTTTATTTTGCCTTTAATTGAGGTGATTTAGTTTTGTTCAGCCTAAAAGTATTTGTAGCTAAATCGCTGCAACAGTGGAGCTGCATTTTATGTATACAGGTGGCTGGGAAGCAGTTTGGTCTTGGCTTGGTGTAAAGTTAATCTGCTAGAACGGTTTTTATCACTCCTTTCCAAACCCAGAGCTCTGTATTATCAGTGGTCTGTTGGAGAGTGCTATCAAATGGCACAAGCTAGGGAAGTCATTAGGCTGTTGAATCTAATATCAGTGCTTGACTACTGCAGGCTTTCTCTTAATCAGAGAGGCATAATTGCAGCTTTGGGCAGAAGAAAATCTCTGCTCTGAATCTGTATTCTCTGTATTTGTGTTTAATCACACACCTCTTGTCAATAGTGACAGGGAGTTGGGGGTCCAGTGGATATCCAGTGGACCAAAAGGTTCAAACCCAGAAAGTTTCAGCACAGTTGCAGGTAGCTTTTCCTGGTTATGTTGGCTATAAGGCCCCTTGGGTTAAAAGAGAGATATAAATCTCCTGCAGAAGTCATTAAACAAAAGTTGCCTTCCTCTCTATTGAAGGGTGCTGCACTTTGGCTACAACAACCCCATGCAGAGATACAGGCTGGGGTTGGAGTGGCTGGAGAGCAGCCAGACAGAGAGGGATCTGGGGGTGCTGATTGATACCCACCTGAACATGAGCCAGCAGTGTGCCCAGGTGGCCAAGAGAGCCAGTGGCATCCTGGCCTGCATCAGGAATGGTGTGGCCAGCAGGAGCAGGGAGGTCATTCTGCCCCTGTACTCTGCACTGGTTAGACCACACCTTGAGTGCTGTGTTCAGTTCTGGGCCCCCCAGTTTAGGAGGGACATTGAGATGCTTGAGCGTGTCCAGAGAAGGGCGACGAGGCTGGGGAGAGGCCTTGAGCACAGCCCTACGAGGAGAGGCTGAGGGAGCTGGGATTGGTTAGCCTGGAGAAGAGGAGGCTCAGGGGTGACCTTATTGCTGTCTACAACTACCTGAGGGGTGGTTGTGGCCAGGAGGAGGTTGCTCTCTTCTCTCAGGTGGCCAGCACCAGAACGAGAGGACACAGCCTCAGGCTGTGCCAGGGGAGATTTAGGCTGGAGGTGAGGAGAAAGTTCTTCCCTGAGAGAGTCATTGGACACTGGAATGGGCTGCCCGGGGAGGTGGTGGAGTCGCCGTCCCTGGAGCTGTTCAAGGCAGGATTGGACGTGGCACTTGGTGCCATGGTCTGGCCTTGAGCTCTGTGGTAAAGGGTTGGACTGGATGATCTGTGAGGTCTTTTCCAACCCTGATGATACTGTGATACTGTGATACTGTAAAAAACTCCCCTGCAAGGATGTGGGATTCAGAACAAGACACAGGCAGAAGCTGGGAGGTTTGTGTGTTTGGTTGGGTTGTTTTTTTAAGCCTAAACCCTGAACATGTTGTCTAAATTCTGTCTACCAAGGCAAAATGTCAGCTGCCTCTAAGTCATTTTTAGCACTTCAAAGTGCAAGGACAGCTATGTTTGCATAGCTGTAAAAATCTGGCAAGCAGATGGCAAACACACTGAGTTCCAATAGGAAATCAGATCTGCAAGACCACTGCTTGTGACTAGGTTGCTCTTACAAGAGAGGCTGATGCTGATGACTGACAGAAGTCCACGCAACAATCCCTTTGCTCAGGCTGGCAAGGGATTGCTGCTGCAAATAGCCGCAGTGATTTCAGCAGACTGGCTTCTTCCTCAGTGCAAGGCAGTGCAGAAACTGCTCCAAGTCTTCAGTTCTAAATCAGCATGGAGGTCAGCAGCAGTTTTGCTGAGGTCTGGCAGGTGATAAAATGAAGGGTTTGTCAGTAATTATCTGCACGTGATCTTATTACTGTCTACAACTACCTGAAGGGACATTGTAGCCAGGTGGGGGGTGGCCTCTTCTGCCAGGCAACCAGCAATAGAACAAGGGGACACAGTCTCAAGTTGTGCCAGGGCAGGTATAGGCTGGATGTTAGGAGGAAGTTCTTCACAGAGAGAGTGATTGGCTATTGGAATGGGCTGCCCAGGGAGGTGGTGGAGTCACTATCCCTGGAGGTGTTGAAGCCAAGCCTGGCTGAGGCACTTAGTGCCATGGTCTGGTTGAGTGGACAGGGCTGGGTGCTAGGTTGGACTGGATGAGCTTGGAGGTCTCTTCCAACCTGGTTGATTCTATGATTCTCTAGGCCCTTCACCAGCTTCATTGCCCTCCTCTGGGCTCACTCCGGCACCTCTTCTGGTCACAAAGGCAGCTCAGGACCTGCCTATTCACATCATGTCATTGGCAGAGGTGGTCCAAGAAGAATAAGTGGCAGATGCCAACGTTTTCTTTTCATGTTCAGTTTGTCTGGAGTCTCTGGAAGCGACCCTGGTCAGTCTGATCAGATTCCTGTGGCTAGCAGAAGCGGGAACAATTCAATATTATAAAGTATTTATGAGTCCCTAAGGCACATTTACAGATGTCCTTGGCAACATCAATTTCCAGCCTGTTAATAGCTTTAAAAGCTAAAAGCAGAGCTGTAGACCTTTTCTAGGCTCTAAAAAGCAGCAAATGCTGACAGACAAGTAGTGAGTAGGCAGATCCCTCTCTGCCCACCTCTGATAACAATCAAGCCGTTGTATTGTGCATTAGCTCCAGGCAATGGATTAGCCCTCTTGGCAGCCCACTGGCAAGCACTTTGCAGTAATCTCATTTTGACATCTCAAAGTCATGAATCATCCAGGTTAAGTTTAACTCGAGTTTCAGGGGCCAGATGCTTATCCTGCTTACACCACAATGAGTAGAGAGCCATTGGGTTCAAGTCATCCTTGTGGCAGAGAATCAACCAGGTTTGAAGAGACCTCCAAGATCAGCCAGACCAACCTAGCACCCAACCCTGTCCAGTCAACCAGACCATGGCACTAAGTGCCTAAGCCAGGTTTTTTTTTAACACCTCCAGGGATGGTGACTCCACTACCTCCCTGGGCAGCCCATTTCAATGCCAATCACTCTCTCTGCCAACAACTTCCTCCTAACATCCAGCCTAGACCTCCCCTGGCACAACTTGAGACTGTGTCCCCTTGTTCTGTTGCTGCTTGCCTGGCAGAAGAGACCAACCCCACCTGGCTACAGCCTCCCTTCAGGGAGTTGTAGACAGCAATGAGCTCTGCCCTGAGCCTCCTCTTCTGCAGGCTGCACACTCACAGCTCCCTCAGCCTCTCTGCATAGGGTTTGTGTTCCAGGCCCCTCACCAGCTTTGTTGCCCTTCTCTGGACACATTCCAGCATTTCAACATCTCTCTTGAATGGAGGAGCCCAGAACTGGACACAGCACTCAAGGTGTGGCCTGACCTGTTCTGAGTACAGGAGCAGAATAACCTCCCTCTTCCTGCTGGCCACACTGCTCCTGATGCAGGCCAGGATGCCATTGGCTCTCCTGCCCACCTGGGCACACTGCTGGCTCACCTTCAGCTACTATCTACCAGTAAACTGCCTGGATCTCAACAGCTTCAAATGCAGAGGATGTAAACAGCATCCAGAACTTTGGAATAGAACAAGACTGCTCTTTCCAGTGACCTGGAATAAAAACAAAGTGGCTCAGAGGAACTTGCAGGGATCAAGCAGTTTGTGTCCTGCCTATCAGCAAGCTCAGCTTTTCCTGGACCATTACTGCCAAAGGTGAGTCTACTTTGTCCTTAACAAGTCTCCTGTGGGAAGATTCTGCTCCCTTCTGAAGCAAACTGCTCTGGCATGTGCTTGCCCTCATTTGCCCATTGATATTGGACACACTTGAACCTAGGTTCCTCTGGGTTTTCTGTTGTGGTAAAGATTGGTTTTGAAGGTTTTTGGAGGTGAAAAAGACCACAAATCTTCCTTCACACATCAAACCTATCCTCTGACATCTGAAGTAAAATGAAGAGGGTCATCCCCCCACCGTGATTCTCAGCTCAAAATACTTTCAGGGCACACTGATGGAAGCTGAAATTTCTGCAACCCCTGGTGGAGCTCAGACCTTTAGGACTGCCAGATGTCCAACTGCACAAGGGGAAGTCTGTCAGCTCTGTGAAATTCACCTTCTAGGCAGGCAAGGTAGCAAAAGGGCAGATGCATTTCCCTTGAAAGGCTAAACCAGCATGACCCTGCTGCAAGTTCTTGGTTTGGCACATTCCCTTCTGGGGACAAAAGGTCTGCTTAAAATCTGCTAGCTAGCCTGCTGGAAGCCCACCCTCCCACCATGTGTTTATCTGACATGCCAACCCTTTCCCTTCAGACAGGCTGAGAGATGCCTTTGGGTGGGTTTGCTGGGTTAGAGTGCAGCTGAAAGATCCTTTGAGGTCATTCTGTAACTGCATTTCTGTTTGTGGTGTCTCCTAGCAGGTGTCTGCATGGTTTCAGGCTCCCATTTCAGCTTGAAAGATTGCTGGGCCAGAGCCTTTCTGCATGTGAGATCTGTGCAAAGTGACCTAATATGTGGAGGGAAAATACCAAACCTTGTAAGTATGTGCAGCTTTGTGCTGAGAGATGCTTTGCAGTCTGAGAGATGCCTTTGGGTGGGTTTGCTGGGTTAGAGTGCAGCTGAAAGATCCTTTCAGGTCATTCTGTAACAGCATTTCTGTTTGTGTTGTCTCCTAGCAGGTATCTGCATGGTTTCAGGCTCCCATTTCAGCTTGAAAGATTCCTGGGCTAGAGCCTTTCTGTATGTGAGATCTGTGCAAAGTGACCTAATATGTGGAGGGAAAATACCAAACCTTGTAAGTATGTGCAGCTTTGTGCTGAGAGATGCTTTGCAGTCTGAGAGATGCCTTTGGGTGGGTTTGCTGGGTTAGAGTGCAGCTGAAAGATCCTTTGAGGTCATTCTGTAACAGCATTTCTGTCTGTGTTGTCTCCTAGCAGGTATCTGCATGGTTTCAGGCTCCCATTTCAGCTTGAAAGATTGCTGGACTAGAGCCTTTCTGCATGTGAGATTGGTACAAAGTCATCTAATATGTGGAGGGGAAATACCTTGTAAGTATGTGCAGCTTTGTGGTGGTGTCTCTTATTGCCAACAAAGCCATCAGCTTTCATTATAATTAATCTTGTGCTGCCAATTAAACAAACTGCCTAGGTAGATGTTGAAGGCAACAGCTCATTGAGTCAGTTCATAGCTCCTGGGTTCACTTCCATAGAACATGAGACCTGTTTTGGTTGGAAAAACACTTTCTGTGATCATCCAGTCCAACCATTCTCTCATTCTACCAAGGATGGTGCTAAACCATGTTCCTCAGCATCACATTTCTGCCTCTTTCAAACACCTCCAGGGAGGGGGATTCAACTACCTGGGGAGCCTGTTCCAATGTTTAGTAACTCTTTCAGCAAAGAAGTTTCTTCTAATGTCTAAACCTCCCCTTCCAAGTACTTCAGAGAGGCAGTCAGGCCAGTTTAGTTTGTCTGGTTTACAGCCAGCACACCAATATTTACAGCTCTGCACATTCTTTGGTGTTCTGTTAAATCTTCATCTGTTTTTGCAGGAGTTGAAAAGAGACCTCAGCCATAGCAAGAGCTTTTCCCTCTGGAAATAAAGAGTGCTGCTCCTCAGCTGTGAACTCTACTGCTGCTCTGCCAGTCAAGCCCAGCCTTAGGAGCTGTGTTTGCTGAAACGTGCAGGCTGAATGCAGGAGCCCTTCCTTCTTCTGCTTGCACTTTGGTTCCTCTTGCAGCACTTGGAATTTAAATGCTTCAAGCCAAATGATGGGAGGCAAAGCTCTCTGATGCTTGGGCAAAGAGGAGGTGCAAATAAATGCTGCTCATTTGCACAGCATGATTTGGCTGTGGAGCTCCTCCTCTTTGCCATCCCTGGAGGTGTTCAAGAAGAGCCTTGATGAGGCACTTAGTGCCATGGTCTAGTTGATTGCCTAGGGCTGGGTGCTAGGCTGGGCTGGATGATCTTGGAGGTCTCTTCCAACCTGTTTGATTCTATGGCCCAGTCTTGTTCAATATCTTCTATGATTCTCCTTCTCACTTTTCATTTGTTATAATATATATATATTTTAGTCTTTATTTGATACAATTTAATAAGCACAAGACTGAAATGCATTGAAGGCTCTCAAAGACAACCACTGGTTGCCTATGCAGCCACATAACTGACCTTTCAAAGTCTGCAGGGTGTGTGCCTTCTTCTAGAAGCTGCCACCCATGGGTCATAATGAGACAAAGATCTTCTGCAGGTGCAACCCTTGATGCTCATTGTAAAGTTCTGCTTCTCACCAGCCTGTGACTTGCTGCTCACTGGGCATAAACCCTGGGATTTCACAGCAGCCTGTAGAGCACCTTTGGATATGAACCACAGTGAGGAACATTGCTCTGCTGACAGCTTGGGTGTTTCTGCTGTGGAGAATGGATCCACTCACTGCCTCAAATCAGGCTTATATTAAGAGAATACTTGCTGTGCTTACCAGAAATACAGTGCTGGGGAGTCCTGGAAAACACATCCCTCACCAGGAAATGCTCTCAAAGTAATTGCAGCAGCCTTTTATGTATCCCAAGATTGTTCTGTTTCCTCTCATTCTTCTCTAAGCTAATCCACCACATTGCTCTCAACTGCCCCTGACAAGCCAGCTCTCCTCAGGCTTTAATCATCCTTGTTGCTCTCCTATTACAGAATCACAGAATGGCACTTGGAAGTGACCTCTGGAGATCATCCAGTCCAACTCTCCTGCCTAAGCAGCGTCACCCAGAGCAGGTTGCACAGCACAGCATCCAGGTGGGGTTTGAACACTAGAGGAGGAGACTCCACGAAGTCTCTGGGCAGCCTGTTCCACTGCTCCACCACCTCCAAAGTAGAGAAATTCCTCCTCATGTTAAGATGGGACTTCCTATGCTCAGGTTTGTGCCTGACACACTGATTGGGCACAAACCTCTTGTCCTGTGACTGGGTACCACTGGCTGACACAGTGATTTCTGCTGTCTCCCTCTGCTCCAAGTGGGAGGCAGGATTGCCACCGAGGTCATAGAATCATAGAATAGAATCATAGAATCAACCAGGTTGGAAGAGACCTCCAAGATCATCCAGTCCAACCTAGCACCCAGCCCCATCCAGTCAACCAGACCATGGCACTGAGTGCCTCATCCAGGCTTTTCTTGAACACCTCCAGGGATGGTGCCTCCACCACCTCCCTGGGCAGCCCATTCCAATGCCAATCACTCTCTCTGTGAAGAACTTCCTCCTAACATCCAGCTTACACTTCCCTCAGCACAACTTGAGACTGTGTCCCCTTGTTCTGTTGCTGGTTGCCTGGGAGAAGAGGCCACCCCCCACCTGGCTACAATGTCCCTTCAGGTAGTTGTAGACAGCAATGAGGTCACCCCTGAGCCTCCTCTTCTCTAGGCTAAACAACCCCAGCTCCCTCAGCCTCTCCTCACGGGATTTGTGTTCCAGGCCCCTCACCAGCTTCGTCACCCTTCTCTGGATGTGTTCCAGCACCTCAACATCTCTCTTGAATTGAAGGGCTCAGAACTGGACACAGTACTCAAGGTCATGCCAGAGCTGGCAGGAAGGTGAGGATCACTTCACATCTTGCCTAAACCCCACTTGCTTCTACACACCAGAAGGAGGTAGGTGGATATAGTGTAGCTGTGTGACACTCCAAACTCTTCAGTTTGCAAACCTGACCCTCTTCTTCAGAACTTCATGCTTCTCCAGCTGGTTCCATCTTTTGCAGCTACATTTTGCCTGTCCATGCTGACTTGCATCCTGTTTATATCCGACTGCAGCTCCGGCTAATGAAGATGTTCCTTAGCTTTTCATTCTGCACCCAGAGAGCTCACAGCCCTCATTAAATTCAGGCTGTGTATGAGTTTCATAAAGAGCACTCCCCACTCTCCTCTGAGTCATTAATGCCAACCCTGAGAAATGCCAGGAGCAAGCTGCACTTCTGCAGCAAGCCACAGGACACCCTTCTGGTTTGACAGTGTACTTTGGCATCAGGTTGGGTTTCAAGCAACTGCATACAGCCTCTAACAGCTGCAGCCAGGGCAGTCATTTTGCAAACACACTCCAAGTCCTGCAGTTGAGCATTCAAGCTACTTTAAACCCCTTACAGTTAGACAGCAAAATGCTCCCTTTTCACCTGAGTGCTGCCCAGCAGGGTCAGGGATGGTTTTGCATTTACTGGCAGTAGTAGCTTAGGAAACCAAGCCTGGGAAGCCCTCACCCACTAGGTGGTTTGGGAATAACCTCTCAGATTAGTTGGCTTTTCATGGTGGTTTAAGTGAAAATACATCTATTTCCATCAAGTGTTTTGGATCCACTGTAGAATGAAATGCATTACTCAATGTCAGCTGGCCTTGAGAAAGTCACCTTGCTGTCACTGGCTTTCTTAGGGGCTTGCCCAGCAGTGCTTTGGTTGCAGCATTTCAGAATCATAGAATCAACCAGGTTGGAAGAGATCTCCAAGATCATCCCGGCCAACCTAGCACCCAGCCCTAGCCAGTCACCTGGACCATGGCACTAAGTGCTTCATTCATTCTTTGAACACCTCCAGGGAAGGTGACTCCATCACCTCCCTGGGCAGCCCTTTCCAATGCCAATCACTCTCTCTGCCAACAACTTCCTCCTAACATCCAGCCTAGACCTCCCTTGGCACAACTTCAGACTGTGTCCCCTTGTTCTGTTGCTGCTTGCCTGGCAGAAGAGACCAATCCCACCTGGCTACAGCCTCCCTTCAGGGAGTTGCAGACAGCAATGAGGTCTGCCCTGAGCCTCCTCTTCTGCAGGCTGCACACCCACATCTCCCTCAGCCTCTCCTCATAGGGTTTGTGTTCCAGGCCCTTCACCAGCCTCATTGCCCTTCTCTGGACACCTTCCAGCACCTCAACATCTCTCTTGAATTGAGGAGCCCAGAACTGGACGCAGCACTCAAGGTGTGGCCTGAGCAGTGTTGAGTGCAGAGGCAGAAGAACCTCCCTTGTCCTGCTGGCCACACTGCTCCTGATGCAGGCCAGGATGCCATTGGCTCTCTTGGCCACCTGGGCACACTGGGACTGTTGGAGTTAGGCTGAGCAGGCTACAAAGCTGACACTTCAGCCTTTCTACTCCAGCCTTTTTGTAGAACAGGGATGTGCCACCTGCTCTGTCCAAGATTTCTTTTCACCTGCCTCCCCCCACCCCCAACAATAATTCTCCAAGCCATTACTGCCTGAAATGGCACCACTTTGTTTCCCATACACATCAGCTGAGTTTCACCAGGTCAGCTTGATCCAAGGAATGTGTTTTATACAAGTGTGGTATAATTTAGGTTACAAATAACTTCTGGAGGCCATCTATTGCAATCCCTGTTCACAGGACCAACTTGAACTTATCTAAGCATTCATTTCCCCCCCCCCCCCCCCCCCCATTTCTGTTCTCTAATTCGAGCTTAAACTCATTCCCTTTTATTGCTAAGGTTAATTGTTGTAGCCATTTGACTATGAGACTCCAGGGAAGGCTAAACAAAACAGAAGATAACACCAGAAAGCTGTTTATTGGCTTTCTCATGAAGTGATGAACCAAGTCCTTTTATCTTCTTCTGAAGAATGTGGTCCTGGAGAATTTCCCTCTTTGTGGCTGCATATTTGTGTAAGCAGCTACCTTTGGTCATCTTGATCTACAGAATCCAATAGCTAGCTAACACTCCTCCTGAGTAACTGGAATTAGCAAAATGGTATTTTCATGGTATTCCAAGAATGAAGGTGTTTAGAAGCTCAGCTGAACGATTATGGGTCCTCTGTTTCCCAGCAGTGACTCCTGTTTCACTGTGCATGTGCTCATCAGAGGAATCATCAATTATCAACCAATCCAGATTCTTCTCAGTGCAAGAGAGCAGCTCCTTTCTTCCCAGGCTTCTTCAGGAACCTTACCTGATCTAGGGTAGTGTCCCTGCCCATGGCAGAGGGCTTGGAACTAGATGATCCTTGTGGCCCCTTCCAACCCTGACTGATTCTATGATTCTACTTGCTTGTTTCTGCTGCTTTTGTCCTTTCGCCAGTTTTATTCACTGTAGTCCTCAAAAAATGTATCAAGAATGAGCCTCTATAGAAAGCTGACAGGCTCACAGGCTCACAGGATGTTAGGGGTTGGAAGGGACCCAAGGAGATCATCCAGTCCAACCCCCCTGCCAGAGCAGGAGAATTCTATCTAACACAGATCACAGAGGAACACATCCAGACAGGCCTTGAAGGGCTCCAGAGAAGGAGACTCCACAACCTCCCTGGGGAGCCTGTGCCAGTGCTTGTCCTATCACAGGGAGCAGTGAGCAGAGCCTGTCCCCCCCACTCCTGGCCAGCCCTCAGATACTTATAAGCATTTATCAAATCCCCTCTCAGTCTTCTCTTCTCCAGCCTAAGCAGCCCCAGGTCCCTCAGCCTCTCCTCATCAGCCATGCTCTCCTGTCCCCTCATCATCCTCATAGCTCTCCACTGGACCCTCTCTAGCAGATCCCTGTCCCTCTTCAACTGGGGAGCCCAAAACTGAACACAGTATTCAAGATGAGGTCTCAGCAGGGCAGAGCGGGGGGGGAGGAGAACCTCCCTTGATCTGCTGGACACACTCTTCCCAATACACCCCAGGCTCCCATTGGCCTTCTTGGCCCCAAGGGCACATTGCTGTGCCATGGGGAACTTGTTAGCCACCAGCACCCCCAGGTCCCTCTCCACAGGGCTGCTTTCCAGCAGATCACCTCCCAGCCTGTACTGGTGCAGTTTATTATTCCTCCCCAGATGCAGATCTCTGCACTTGTGTTCTGACCATGAAAATCAACTTGCTTTTCACTGGACTGGCTTTAATGCATTCCAATATTCATCTGGATTGATTGTGTGTGTGTGTGTGTGTGTTGTGCTGCTAGCTCTTAATCTGTTTCTATCTACAGTGCTAGAGGTCAGCTGAGAAGAGAAAAAAACACCCTCTTCCTCCTCCTGTCTTTCAGCAAGAATTATCTCCACACCTATCACCTTTTGACACAGCAGAGGAACAAATCTGATTTGTGTTAACCTGTTGAAGATGGTAGAATAACACATCACAGCATAGGCTTTGGAAGCTCTTCCTCAGCTTTGCTTTCTTCCAAGGGGGGTGGGGGAGTGGAAGAAATCAATATAATTGCTAATGATTTGATTTTGAATGAGCTCTCTGTGCATTCACTTTATTAATGAACCTTTTATTATCACTTGCATTGATTGTTTAATGTTTCTTGCCTGGGAAAGAGAGCTGGCACCCAGTTTGAACTGCTCTGGGTGTCTTGTGGGAATGGCACTCCTCTGAGCTGCTAGCAGCTGATGCAAACACCCATAGGAGCTAGTTAACACTGGCATGGGGGCTGAACCAGCTGCCACCAGCAACTGGCACACAGTCTCAGAGCTGGATTTTAAAGGCATGTTCGTGTCAAAGTGCTTCTGCAGATGCTGTTATTTCCTTGGCTGTGGTTTAAGTTCTTCACAGAGAGAGTGATTGGCATTGGAATGGGCTGCCCAGGGAGGTGGTGGAGTCACTGTCCCTGGAGGTGTTCAAGAAAAGCCTGGCTGAGGCACTTAGTGCCGTGGTCTGGTTGGCTGGACAGGGCTGGGTGCTAGGTTGGAGTGGCTGAGCTTGGAGATCTCTTCCAACCTGCTTGATTCTGTGATTCTATGAAGTCACTGAGTTGATGAGATCAACTCATGGCCATGCACATTTCAGTTTTTGAGAGCAGCAGACTAAGAACTCAGCTCTTGAAAAAAGTTCATAGTTGCTTTTTGCTTTTGTCAAGTGAAGCTCCTTTAAAAATGTTACTTCCTGGGAAGTGTTATTTGAGAAGAACCTGAATTAGGACTTCACCTACTTCTGAAGTGCTGCATCTAAGTCCATGAAAGCTCACTGCCTGCTCAGCAGATGTGGCATCTTAGTGTGCTTCAGATATCTCTTGCTGCAACAAGAGATAGCTGAACACAACAAGAGCTATCTGCAACAGCCTTGTGTTCAGAGACACTTTCATGTCTCAGAAAAACACAGAAGCTTCTGCATTTACACAAATCCCCTTTGTTACTTGGGCCTTCAGAGCCATTTCCCTGTGCCTCTGCAGAGCAAATGCAATAAATACACTTGTCTTGTGCTTGCATTCAGCTCTACAGAAGCATTTGCTCTTTTTGGCTAAGTGAAGATATGGAAGGTGACTGAACAGAAATGTTGCAATATTGCATTGTGCTGAATTGACTCAGCTCTGCTTTCCAAGGGAAAATATTGAGACATGGATATCCAACCAGCTGCTTTGGAGTGCTCTGCAGTCATGCAGGGAGTTGTGGGCTTGTATTGGAAAAGGTGAAAATGCAGCTGCACTTGATCTTCATGGTTACAGAACTGCTCTTTGGCCCTTGCAATTTAACTTTCATCCTTCCAATTCCCTTCCTTCTCTCCCTTCCAAATTTCTTCCTTCCCCCCCTTCCAATTTCCTTCCTTCCCTCCTTTCCTATTTCCATCCTTCCCTCCTTTCCTATTTCCATCCTTCCCTCCCTTCCAATTTCCTTCCTTCCCTATTTCCATCCTTCCCTCCCTTCCTATTTCCTTCCTTCTCTCCCTTTCAATTTCCTTCCTCCCCTCCTTTCAAAATTCCTTCCTTTCCTCTTTTCCAATTTCCTTCCTTCCCTCCTTTCCAGTTCCCTTCCTTCCCTCCTTTCCAGTTCCCTTCCGTCCCTCCCTTCCAATTCCCTTCCTTCCCTCCCTTCCAATTCCCTTCCTTCCCTCCTTTCCAATTCCCTTCCTTCCCTCCTTTCCAAGTTCCTTCCTTCCTTCCTTCATTTCCAATTCTCTTCCTTCCCTCCCTTCCAATTCCCTTCCTTCCCTCCTTTCCAAGTTCCTTCCTTCCTTCATTTCCAATTCTCTTCCTCCTCCCCCTTCCAAGTTCCTTCCTTCCCCCCCTTCCATGTTCCTTCCTTCTCTTCTAATTTTCTTCCTTCCCTTCCCTCCAATTTCCTTCCTTCCCTCCCTTCCAAATTCCTTCCTTTTCTTTCACCTGCCTCTTCTATCACTCCTCCTCTCTGCACTCTTCTTCCCCCTTCCCCTTTATTTCTAAGGCAGGAAGCAGGAGCCTGTTGCCTGCCCATGAGCATCTCCCACTGAGATCTGCTTTGTCAGTGATCCGTGGGTGAAGCCTCTGTTTCGAGCATTCTGTCTCCAGCCAGCAGCTCTGCTTGCTGCCATTTGTGACAGCTGTGAGGAGAATGTGAAGCTGTGGGCAGAACTGACAGACATTATTAGAGTTGGACTGAATAGAAGCCAAGGATTCCTTTTTTTGTTTGAAAGAACAACTAACTAGAAAATTACTGAATAGCTTCGTGGCTGCATTTTAAGGTGGCAGTTTGAGAACCAAACTGAGAGGTGCAGTGTTTGTTCTCCAATGTACACAGTTCCACTGCTGTGGAAATATTTATATGGGTCATTAGAGATCAGATGCTGAAAGATGTCCCAGTCAGGTTTATGAGGCAGGGTAAGTGCCTGTTTGCTACATTACTGAGGTGCAGTGATGTGCTCTCCCATCAACCTCTTGCCTGCTGTTTAGCAATGGCTATTGCCTTTTGCAGTAATGAGTTTTGTCTTTATCAGAAGCTATCAAACTGAAGCAAGTCCTTGGTAATCCCTCAAGCACCAAGCAGTGTGTAACAGAAATACACACCAGCAGCAGGAGCAAACTCAGGTATTTCTGAACCACAGAACATTTTGTCTCAGGGATGGTTTAAAATCCACCACTAGCAGGTAAGTGCCTTGGTCCCAGTGCAGTTCATCTCCTCACAGATGCTTCCTGCATTTGCTTTTCATGTTTGCTTTCCATAAGAGGTGGCTTCTAATCAAGGTCTTGCCCTTGGCTTCAAGATACTTCAGGCAGGATTCATCAGGCCACATGTAAACTCCTACATCTGAGTGAGTCATCACAGGCTCACGGCACTGTCAGTGAAGAGAAATAGGTGTTTGATGGCAGAAATCTTCTCATCCTGAGGTCAGTGCCTAAAATAGACAAATCTCACCCATCTGTGCTTCTTTCTTTCTGTGCACTGTATTTGGGTAGGATGGATTCCACCTGCACACAGCTGAACCCTCTGCACCAAAGGGAGAATGTGGTCTGCAGACTCTGAACGCCACCTGCATCACTACAGAAGGCACTCTGCTGCAAATATTTCTCCTGCTGGGGCTGACTGAGTGAAGAGACAAGTGACAAACATGTTTCAAGGCCTGATGAACGTTGGAGGAGGTGTTTGCTACAGGGTGAGTTGGATGTGAACATACACAGGATGTAGCAACGTAGCAGGGCATGAGTCCAGCTCTCTTAGGGCGTGCTAAGGAAAAACTTCATTCCTTGGAGGGTGCTGGAGCAGGCTGCCCAGAGAGATTGTAGAGTTTCCTTCTCTAGAGACTTTCAAAACCCATTTAGATGTGTTCCTGTGCAACCTGATCTAGGCAAACCTGCAGGGGTTTGGAGCTCCAGAGGTCCCTTCCAGCCCTAACCATTGTACGATCTCATTTCTTCCACAGCTCAGAGTCCAGGTACTGAACTCCATGCTCAGGTTTTTCTTCAGGAGCTTCTCTTATGATTGCCTTACTCAGTTATTGAGCATAATTGTAGTACTTCCACAAAAATTAGTGGCTTATAAGATGGTCAACACTTTGTGTACAGAGAAGAATGTTGCCTCACCACGATGTCTTCACCCTCCAATCACAGAATCATGGAATGCATTGAACTGGAATGGACTCTCTAAGGTCATTTTATCCAACCCCCCTGCAGTGAGCAGGGACATCTCCAGCTAGATCAAGTCCACTTTATTTGTGAAAATGTCTTGGAATGGCATCACCTACTCAGATAAAACTTAGAATCATAGAATCAACCAGGTTGGAAGAGACCTCCAAGATCAGCCAGGCCAACCTAGCACCCAGCCCTGGCCACTCAACCAGACCATGGCACTAAGTGCCTCAGCCAGGCTTTGTTTCAACACCTTCAGGGACAGCGACTCCACCACCTCCCTGGGCAGCCCATTCCAATGCCAATCACTCTCTCTGACAACAACTTCCTCCTAACATCCAGCCTAGACTTCCCCCAGCACAACTTGAGACTGTGTCCCCTTCTTCTGTTGCTGCTTGCCTGGCAGCAGAGACCAGCCCCACCTGGCTACAGCCTCCCTTCAGGTAGTTGTAGACAGCAATGAGGTCTGCCCTGAGCCTCCTCTTGTGCAGGCTGCACACCCCCAGCTCCCTCAGCCTCTCCTCACAGGGTTTGTGTTCCAGGCCCCTCACCAGCTTTGTTGCCCTTCTCTGGACATGTTCCAGCACCTCAACATCTCTCTTGAATTGAAGGGTCCAGAATTGGACAGAAGCTTTCTTGCTGAGAACAATAGAAGTTTGGTGTTTGGCTTTTCTCCCTCTGAATTTCAGTGAGTCCACAAATTTCTGTCAGCTGCAGCTCTGCTTGTTGCTGCATTGCAATCAAACACAGTCCCACAATTAAAGCATTAAGCTGAGCTTAGTGTCTAACTGGGGAGTGTTTTCTCAGCAAGTACAAAGGGGCACTGTTTACTGCCTTCAGTCATCTTAGCTTTCAGTAACAGAGACAGGTAAACTAATCCTTTCTTTCCAGACAAGACTGCTCTGAAAATAGGCCAGGTCCCACTGGGAACAAAAGATGCTCCTCAAAAAGCCTGTAATTAGGCAACTTCAACTGCTCTGCACAAACACCTCATTAAAGTTCAACTATGATCAAGTCTGCTGATGCATAAGACAGACAACCCCCCCTCAGCTGAAAGCTCTGTTTGCTCTGCTTCGCTGTCTGAAGCAAAGATTGCAGACTGCTTCTCTCTTTAATCCAGGCAGGAAGCCCTTTTTCTTCACTGCTAACCCCATCAAATCTCTCTTGTAACTGACAGCATTTTGGAAGCATCCAGCAATTTGGTGGAAGGATCCAACAATTTGGATCAGGCTTTGAGAAAGGCAGATGCAGGGCTCACAGACTAAGCTCCTTGTAGCCCTTTGTTCATTCAGCTCAGATGGAGGTGTAGGCTGCTGCTCATCACAGAAACACCAAGGCTGAAGAAGACCTTCGTGGTCGTTCAGTCCAGCCTATAACCTAACACCACCACATCAGCTAAACCAAGCCACCAAGTGCCACAGCCAATCTTAAAGACCTCCAGGGATGGTGACTCCACCACCTCCCTGAGCAGTCCATTCTGGAGCCTAATCACCTTTCCTTTAGGAAATGCTTCCTAATATCCAACCTAAACCTTCCCTGGCACAGCTTCAGACCATGCCCTCTTGCCCTATCACTAGTTGCCTAGGAGAATTCAGTCCATGCTGGCTAGGGTTTGGTTGAAAGTCTGTCTTTACACACTGATCCTTTAGAAAGTGAGGTCAGAATGATGAACCATTGGAGAAAGAACAGCAAACAGGGCAAGTTTGTTCTTTTTAATGATGGTATTTCTTTTCACTTTGTCCAGAGAAGGGCAGCAGAGCTGGGGAAGGGTCTGGTTAGCCTGGAGAAGAAGAGGCTCAGGGGTGACCTTATTGCTGTCTACAACTACCTGAGGGGAGGTTGTGGCCAGGAGGAGGTTGCTCTCTTCTCTCAGGTGGCCAGCACCAGAACGAGAGGACACAGCCTCAGGCTGCGCCAGGGGAAATTTAGGCTGGAGGTGAGGAGAAAGTTCTTCCCTGAGAGAGTCATTGGACACTGGAATGGGCTGCCCGGGGAGGTGGTGGAGTCGCCTTCCCTGGAGCTGTTCAAGGCAGGACTGGACGTGGCACTTGGTGCCATGGTCTAGCCTTGAGCTCTGTGGTAAAGGGTTGGACTTGATGATCTGTGAGGTCTCTTCCAACCCTGATGATACTGTGATACTGTTAAGGTGCTGGAGTGACTGCTGAGGAGGGCAACACAGCTGGGGAAGGGTCTAGAAAAGAAATCTTATGAGGAGTGACCGAGGGAGCTGGGGCTGTTTAGTCTGACAAGGAGAAGGCAGAGGGGAGACCTCATCACTGTGTACAGCTACCTGAAAGGACGCTGTGGAATGAGCTACCCAAGGAGGCAGTTGAATCACCAACCCCAAAAGCCATTTGGATGTGGTGCTTGGGGGATATGGCTTAGGGTGACCCTTGCAGAGTAGGGTTATTGGTTGGACTTGATAATCCTGAGGCTCTTTTCCAGCCTGAATGTTTCTGTCAAAGGTGGCTCCCAAGCTGTTCCAGTTAGCACACTGGAGGCTGAGTTGCTGGGTCTGAGTAAAAGGAGAAGTGTTAGAGGATCCAGCTAGAGGAGATACTTAGTGCCATGGTCTAGTTGACTGAATGGGGCTGGGAGCTAGGTTGGACTGGATGATCTCTTCCAACCTGGTTGATTCTATGAGAAAGCTGTGCCATTGGGACACAGGGTGGCCAACATACTGCCATGCTCCATTGAAAACAGAGTAAAATCAGGCACAACCTCTTCTTTTCTTCTCTTTTCAATCCAGATTTCAATATTCTTGCCTTAAAAGAGACACTGTGCAGAATTTCACAGAATGTGTCATTCTTGTTAAGCTCTGGGCAACTGCTGGCAGACATGTGAAAAGGATGATTAAACTCAAGGGAATTATTCACTTTGCCATCAAATTAAGGAATTTTCTATGTTTGCAGGTTCTCTGCCTCCTAACAAAACCTTCTGCTGGAAGTTAAGGGCCATCTCCTCCTGTAGCTCTCAAAGATGTAGCATAGACTCCCTGGAGGTACACAATACAAAACACAGAGAAGATGATGAGACAGAAAGGGCAGAAGTAGAGGGGAGGAGGAGGGAGAAAACTCACCAACAAGACCACACTTCTGCTCAGCAGGGAGAAGTGCAGGGTGGAAGGAGGCAGGTCAGAGGGAGAAAAGCACTAACTGTCAAGGTGGATAATTGGTTTGGTGTTTTGCCAAACAAGTGGGTGTGCACGAGAGCCTGAGGAGAGTGTAAGTGATTTTGTAGGTGGCTCTAGGAAATGGAAGGAGAGAGATTAGAGCCTAAAACTACTCCTTTGATTTTATTATTAAAGATTTCATAGAATCATAGAATCAGGCAGGTTGGAAGAGACCTCCAAGAACATCCAGTCCAACCTAGCACCTAGCCCCATCCATTCAACTAGACCATGGCACTAAATGTTTCATCCAGTCTTTTCTTGAACACCTCCAGGGACAGTGACTCCACCACCTCCCTGGGCAGCCCATGCCAATGGGAAATCACACTCTTTGTGAAGAACTTCCTCCTAACATCCAGCCTAGACCTCCCCTGCCACAACTTGTGACTGTGTCCCCTTGTTCTGTTGCTGCTTGCCTGGGAGAAGAGACTGACCCCCACCTGGCTACAACATCCTTTGGGTAATTGTAGACAGCAATGAAATCATCCCTCAGCCTCCTCTTCTCTGGGGATGGTGGTGAGGGAAGTGGATGTTCAGAAGGTTTGGGGGTTTGTTGTGGTCTGGGTGAACAGGGAGAAACCTGAGTGTGAGCTTGAATCTGCTCAGACTTCCTAGGGAAAAGTCCCACACAGAATCATAGAATGTCAGGGGCTGGAAGGGACCCCAAAAGATCATTGGGTTCAGCCCCCTGCCAGAGCAGGACCACCCAGAGCAGATCACACTGGAACGCTGTGTTAGTGCTGTGTAGGTAACAACCACTATAGGAAAGCATTCAGAGACTCACCGGTGAGGAAGGAAGCACCTGGATGGGTTTGCAGTGTAGGCAACCACTATAGGAGAGCATTCAGAGACTCACCGGTGAGGAAGGAAGCACCTGGATGGGTTTGCAGTGTAGGTAACCACTATAGGAAAGCATTCAGAGACTCACAGGTAAGGAAGGAAGCACCTGGATGGGTTTGCAGTGTAGACAACCACTATAGGAAAGCATTCAGAGACTCACCGGTGAGGAAGGAAGCACCTGGATGGGTTTGCAGTGTAGGTAACCACTATAGGAAAGCATTCAGAGACTCACAGGTGAGGAAGGAAGCACCTGGATGGGTTTGCAGTGTAGGCTACCACTATAAGAGAGCATTCAGAGACTCACAGGTGAGGAAGGAAGCACCTGGATGGGTTTGCAGTGTAGGCTACCACTATAAGAGAGCATTCAGAGACTCCCAGGTGAGGAAGGAAGCACCTGGATGGGTTTGCAGTGTAGGTAACCACTATAGGAAAGCATTCAGAGACTCACAGGTGAGGAAGGAAGCACCTGGATGGTTTTGCAGTGTAGACAACCACTATAGGAGAGCATTCAGAGACTCACAGGTGAGGAAGGAAGTACCTGGATGGGTTTGCAGTGTAGACAACCACTATAGGAGAGCATTCAGAGACTCACAGGTGAGGAAGGAAGTACCTGGATGGGTTTGCAGTGTGGGCAACCACTATAGGAGAGCATTCAGAGACTCACAGGTGAAGAAGGAAGTACCTGGATGGTTTTGCAGTGTAAAGAGACCAGAGGCTGTAGAGTTTTCAGTGCCATGTTGATTTGCTGTAAAAGGTAATTAACCTCACTGGAAAAGCTCATACCCTCTTTTCTGCCCTGTTTTGATCTTCTCCTTCAGCTGCCAGACACTGAGTCAGACTCTGCTTTTAAGTGATGCCTTGCAGATCTCCCTAGCACCACTGCACAGTCTCGGCTGATTGGTTTGGCTTGTTGTTGACACATTAGTCTCATGCAGTAGATGTAGAATTATGTAATGGCTTAGCTTGAAAGGGATCTTAGAGGCTTTCCCTACTTGCCAGGGGAGGTCTAGGCTGGATGTTAGGAAGAAGTTGTTGGCAGAGAGAGTGATTGACATTGGAATGGGCTGCCCAGGGAGGTGGTGGAGTCACCATGCCTGGAGATGTTGAAGCAAAGCCTGGCTGAGGCTCTTAGTGCCATGGTCTGGTTGATTGGACTGGGCTGGGTGCTAGGTTGGGCTGGATGATCTTGGAAGTCTCCTCCAATCTGATTGATTCTATGATTCTATGCTTGTTTATGCTTTAAGGGTATCTAAATTTTCTGCTGCCCATAAAAAGTTCTTAAAACATCCCTGGAAGGATTTAAAAGCCAGATGGATGTGGTGCTGAGGGATATGGTTTAGTGGTGACCTGGCAGTTCTGGGTTAACAGTTGAACTTTGTATCCCAAAGGTCTCTTCCAATCAGAATGATTCTATGAGAGAAAGTGATGTAAAAAACAGTGCCAAAATTCCCCCTCTCACATTCTGTATTGCTTCTGCTCCAACCCCTAAAATCTGCACCTGATAGGAAAAAGTGAACAAATTAGAGCTGACACTTCCCCCACTCACTAAGGTTCATGAACAGAACATGGACCACAACCTGAAAATGAGAGCTCCTAAAGTTCTGATGTGATGTGGAGAGCTTTTGTGCTTTGGGACACAGCTTGGCAAGCTGTGCATCTTTGTGTGCTGAAAGCCATCTACTGAAAAGGGATTGATGCTGAACTATAATTCCAGGTGAATGCTGCAAATTCATCAAAGGAAGGAAGTGGGAATTGACTCCTTACATTCAGCTGCTGTAGACTAAGTGGGAATGGCAAGCACTTGGAAAAGGAAATATCAATTCAAGCAGCAGGTGCTGTCTCCTGGGGAAGAAGCAGAGATGATTGACACCTAAACATGAACTGGAGTCCCCATTACAAGAAGGATGTGGATGTGCTGGAGTGTGTCCAGAGAAGGGCCACTGGGATGCTCAGAGGGCTGGAGCAGCTCTCCTATGAGGACAGACTGAAAGAGTTGGGGGTGCTCAATCTGGAGAAGGGGAGGCTCCAGGGTGACTTTCTTGTGGCCTTCCAGGATCTGAAGGGGGCCTCCAGAAAAGCTGGGAAGGGACTTTTTAGGCTCTCAGGGAGTGACAGGACTGGGGGGAGTGGAGCAAAGCTGGAAGTGGGGAGAGTCAGGCTGGAGGTGAGGAGGAAGTTGTTGAGCATGAGAGTGGTGAGAGGCTGGAATGGGTTGCCCAGGGAGGTGGTTGAGGCCCCATGGCTGGAGGTGTTTAAGGCCAGACTGGATGAGGCTGTGGCCAGGCTGACCTAGGGTAGGGTGTCCCTGGGCATGGCAGGGGGTTTGTAACTAGATGATCCTTGTGGTCCCTTCCAACCCTGACTGCTTTTATGATTCTATGAACTACTCATTAGGATGGACATATATATTAGAGAACCTGGGGCTGAACATCAGGACTGGCTTCAGTCAGAAGAATGTTTTCCCATCCTTAGGGTATAAAAATACCAACGGTGCACAAAATAGATCTGCTCTGAAGCAAGCAGCAGAGACCATCCCCTGAGAGAATTTAACACCCAAGCATTTTGAGAACTAGATCAAGGCAAGATGCCAGAGCTATTTCTGTGGCCCATTGGCTTGTCCTTCACTTGGACAATGCTGTTCCCTGAGGTGAAGGTAGAAATAGGATCTTTCTTTGCCAACCAGCATCGTGGTGCTCATTATAAGCTTGGCTGTGCCTGTCACTATCACTCCAAACATGCCTTGTGTTTCTTTGATGTCCTTCTGCAGTGCCTGAGTCCTGGAGCTGTCTGGAGGCAAACACTCTTTAATGGGCAGTGTGGTTTCTGTTCCACTGCAGAGAAAGGTGTGCCAGAAAGTTATTTAAAGGGGAGAAATAAGTCTATCAGAGAATGGTTTGGGTTGGAAGGGACCTGAAAGATTGTATAGCTCTATTCTCTGGTTCCTGTTACAACAACTGATGGCATGCTCTGGCACCTCACTACCAGACTGCTGTGGGTCTTAAGGAGCAGGGATCAGCTAACAGTAGGCTAGGGCAGGAACCTGAGGTCATCATTGCCTCATAGCAGCAGACAGCATGGATGAAGGATGCCTACTGATCATACTTCCATTGCCACCTGTGTCAGCATGCAGCTAAAGCATTTCTTTGATTCCAGTTCTGCTGTCCCCATCATAAGAAGGACACAGAGTCATTGGAGAATCATAGAATCAACCAGGTTGAAGAGACCTCCAAGTTCAGCCAGGCCAACCTAGCACCCAGCCCTGTCCAGTCAACTAGACCATGGCACTAAGTGTCTCATCCAGTCTCCAAAGGAGGCCACAAAGTTGATCCAAGAGCTGGAGCATCTCTGCTTTGAGGACAAGCTGAAAGAGCTGGGGGTATTCAGCCTGAAGAGAAGAAGGTTCCAGGGGGACCTCAGAGTTGCCTTCAATACCTGAAGGCATAGAAAAGCCTGGCTGAGGCACTTGGTGCCATGGTCTAGTTGACTGGCTAGGGCTGGGTGATAGGTTGGACTGGATGATCTTGGAGCTCTCTTCCAACCTGCTTGATTCTATGATTCTGTGATACCACAGGAAGGCTGCAGAGGGACTTATCATAAGGGTGTCCAGAGACAGGACAAGGCAGAATGGTTTGAAGCTGAGGGAGAGCAGGGCTAGGCTGGAGCTTGAGAAGAAGTTCTTTAGTGCAAGGGTGGTGAGAATCTGGAATAAGCTGCCCAGAGAGGCTGTGGATGGAGGTGTCCAAGGCCAGATTGGATGAGGCCTTGAGCAGCTGAGTCTAGTTGAGAGGTGTCCCTGCCCATGGCAGGGTAGTTGAAGTGGATGATCTCTGAGGTCTCTTCCTACCTGAACCATTCAGTGATTCTTTCATAGACACAAGTGCAATCCCACATTCCTCAGGATTTAAACTGATCTTTCCAAGTAGAACCAGGTCTAGAAACACCTGCACTTAAAAATAGCACAGAACTACTCTTTTTAATGCCTTAGCTGCCTTCCCACTCATATGCATTGTCAAGATTCAGGATCAAATCTGAATCATGCACCTCAGGCAGTGCAGGTACAAACTGGTCCTCTGTATCTTAAAATCTGCCATAAATACATTATGCAGGTGGACAAACAAGCACACAGCAGTGACTGCTTATTAAGGTTTCCAGGGAGTTCATTTCTGCAGCAAGGTGGCAATTCACTCACCTCACTCTCTGCTGGTCTTCAGTTTCAGTAATCATTGCAATCACCTTTTTTTGGCATTATTTTTTGGGTTAGATTTTTCTGATCCAGGTGCCTAAGCAGCAGGTAAAGACCACTGCTTTTAATTCCTTTGCATGGAACCATTTCATAGAATCATAGAATCAACCAGCTTGGAAGAGACCTCCAAGCTCATCCAGTCCAACCTAGCACTCAGCCCTATCCAATCAACCAGACCATGGCACTAAGTGCCCCATCCAGGCTTTGCTTCAACACCTCCAGGGATGGTGACTTTACCATTTGCAAGGCTCCAGTTATTAACCAAGAAGGAAGACATCATAGTGATGTTCTTTGTGGACAAGATCAGCAAGTAGGCAGATCTCTGTCACTTCCCTGGTCCAGTACCACCAGCTGCACTTTTCTAATCATTCTAAGGGATGGCAGCTCAAATTTAACTGATTTTCTTTTCCTCCCACAGGAGATTGTGACATTTGGAGACTTCTTTTTCATGCTGGAGCAGACAACAACTTGCAATGCCTGTGGAAATGCTGAAAAGGTCTGGCCTGTTTAAAAAGCATCATTCCCCATTTCTAAGTAGTCTTGCATTGCATGGTTGAAGTAATTTCAGTGTCAAAGTGCCATTAACTTTTGGATGATGTTTCTTGTATGCAAATCACTGCTGAAAAGAGCAAACCTCCTAGAGTCAGGCCAAGTGGCTTCTGTTCAGCTTTCTTTTCTGGCTCCCATCACATCCTTCTGGCTAAACTGAGGCAGTGTGGGATGGATGATCAGGTAGTGAGGTGGACTGGGAACTGGTTAAAGGAAAGAAGCCAGAGAGTTGTGGTCAATGAGATGGAGTCTAGTTGGAGGCCTGTGACTAGTGGGGTCCCATAGGGCTCAGTACTGGGACCAGTTCTGTTCAATATATTCATCAATGACCTGAGTGAGGGCACAGAGTGCACTGTCAGCAAGTTTGCTGATGACACCAAACTGGATGGAGTGGCTGCCACACCAGAAGGCTGTGCTGCCATTCACCCAGACTTGGACAGCCTGAGGGCTGGGCAGGGAGAAATGTAGTGAAATTCAACAAAGGCAAGTGAAGAGTCTTGCACCTGGGAAAGAACAACCCCAGGGAGCAGGGTAGGCTGGGGACTGACCCCTTGGAAGACAATGAAGGGGAAAAGGATTTGGGGGTCCTAGCTGATGGGAGGTTGACCATGAGCCAGCAATGTGCTCTTGTGGCCAGAAAGGCCAGTGCCATTCTGAGGTGTTTTAGGAGAGCTGTGGTTAGTAGGTCAAGAGAGATTCTCCTGCCCCTCTACTCTGCCCTGGTGAGGCTGCATCTGGAGTAATGTCTCCAGTTCTGGGCCCCCCAGTTCAAGAGGGAAATAGAATTGCTTGAGAGAGTCCATCACAGAGCCACAAAGAAAGATGATGAAGGGAATGGAACATCTCTGCTATGAGGAGAGCCTGAGGGAGCTGCTTGGAGAAGAGGAGCCTGAGATGCTAGGTTGGACTGGATGATCTTGGAGGTCTTTTCCAACCTGTTTGATTCTATGATTCTATGATTCTTCCACTCGGGAAGAAGCCAGGGGCCAAGGTGGATATTCAGGCAGGTATTTAGGGCATGTGATTCATATGTGCTCTTGGCATAATTTGGACCTTCCACCACAGAAGTGGTAATGAAAAGTGCTGCCTTTAAAACTAAACCTCTCATTCATTAATCATGGTGACATCCCCCATTAACCAGTTCCTGTTGAAAGGCCTTTGGGCATTTGGTTCAGAAGAAGTGAAAAGAAGCAACAGTATTTCAAGGCAAAAAAAAATTCACCAAGGGCAAAGGGAACATTATGCAACTGTTCCAGAAATGTTCATTCTATGGGGGGAACAATGCACTGCTTAAAAGTGAAAGAAAAACCCAGCCCAATAAATCAAACCACCTTGCAAGATTTGCATATGAAAGCCTGGCTGCTTTCTAGGCAGCATGGCAGTGCTCTGTTGAATCTTTCACACTCAAAGAGCCTCTGCAGTCAAAAAGTGCTTTGAACAAAGCAGGGCAACAAAGTTGCTGGGTTTCTCAGGTGGTTTTTTTAAGGTAGTAGATACGTCCACTTTACAGGACAGGAAGATATCCTCTCGTGTTTATATGATGCTCTTACTGTGTGGTACCCAACAAACTGTCTAAGGTGACTGTGGGAGGGATTGGAGTAGATGACTTTTGGAGGGATTGGAGTAGATGAACTTTGGAGGGATTGGAGTAGATGACCTTTGGAGGGATGGGACTAGATGATCTTTGGAGGGATTGGATTAGCTGACCTTTAGAGGTCCTTTCCAGCTCAGCCCATTGTGTGAGTCTGTGAGTCTGTGATTCTATGAAACAGAACCACAGGTTTTTAAGGGCTTTCTTTTGTTCCTTGAGTAAATGTTGTGACCTGGGTGATTCTCACTAGCATGTAAGCATGCCAGGTAAGGCTTTGAGGCTCGTGTGTGGTTTGTCACTGCCATTAGGTGCAGTTCTCTCTAATGCATTCATCAAGCAAAGCCTGGATGAGGCACTTAGTGTCGTGGTGTGGTTGACTGGATAGGACTGGGTGATAGGTTGGAACTGGATGATCTTGGAGGTTTCCTCCAACCTGGTTGATTCTATGAATATATAAATTAAACACTGTAGCTGCTGCCACCAGAGAAGCCATTTATGTCCACTGTACAGGACAGCAAGATACCCTGTGAACAGCTCTCCTGTTTTTATGGTGCTCTTACTGTGTGGTACCCAACAAACTGTCCCTGCAGACTGTGGGAGGTATTGGAAGAGATGACCTTTGGAGGTCCTTTCCAGCTCAGCCCATTCTGTGAGTCTGTGATTCTATGAAACAGAACCACAGGTTTTTAAGGGCTTTCTTTTGTTCCTTGAGTAAATGTTGTGACCTGGGTGATTCTCACTATCATGTAAGCATGCCAGGTAAGGCGTTGAGGTTCCTGTGTGGTTTGTCACTGCCATTAGGTGCAGTTCTCTCTAATGCATTCATCAAGCAAAGCCTGGATGAGGCACTTAGTGTCATGGTGTAGTTGACTGGATAAGACTGGGTGATAGGTTGGAACTGGATGATCTTGGAGGTTTCCTCCAACCTGGTTGATTCTATGATTTTATGAATATGTAAATCAAACCCAATAGCTGCTGCCACCAGAGAAGCCATTTATGCTGGGAAGAAAAATGTTTTTGACAAACTTAGAGAAATGGTTTGGAAATACTCAGCTGAAATGGGAAGATAGGATGTTAAATGAAGGCACAGACATGACAAATCAACTAAAGAAAGAAGCTAGAAATGGCTTTCCAGGAATATACCTGAGATGTGTCCTGGCAATGTCTCATGCTATGACCACCAATCCCTGCTGTAAAGTTCATAGAATCATAGAATCAAGCAGGTTGGAAGAGACCTCCAAGCTCATCCAGTCCAACCTAGCACCCAGCCCTAGCCAATCAACCAGACCATGGCACTAAGTGTCTCATCCAGTCTTCTCTTGAACACCTCCAGGGATGATGACTCCACCACCTCCCTAGGCAGCCCATTCCAATGCCAATCACTCTCTCTGTGAAGAACTTCCTCCTAACATCCAGCCTATACTTCCTCCAGCACAACTTGAGACTGTGTCCCCTTGTTCTATTGCTGGTTGCCTGGGAGAAGAGGCCAACTCCACCTGTTGAGTTTTGTTCCCCAAGGACAGAGTATTCTGTCCCTTCTCTTTCTGTTTGAGAAATGAAATCTCTCTTTTGACTGTGTACAAGGGCAATGCTTAGATAACTGTAACAGCAGCTCACAGGAGTAGTGAAAATGGCTCTGTGACCTCCAAACAAGGTGACCCACATGTGAGCTTGCCTCTGCTGTACATTTCTGTGCAGGCTTTGGTAGCTGTCCAGGTGCACGTTGGATGGTTCAGTGTGGTATTACAGGTCAAATGAATTATTTAGGCTATGTGAGTCTTAAATTCCTCACCTCCCACCTCCACTATGCCCAGGGGTTTGGCTACATAAATAAATTACTGTGAGGGAAGAAAGGTTGTGCACTTAAAAATATCAGCTGCCCTGTGGAACTTGTCCAGTTGCACCCCTTAATCTTGTAGAACACAAAGATATTTGGGAGAGCTTGCTTCTCCACGTTTACACTTGGTGATCCTAAGGGTCTTTTACAAGCTCCATAATTCTGTGATTCAAAATGGGTAACTCACCTTGCAGGGGGGCTCCTGGCAGGGGTCACTGTGAGGCAGCTGACAACCTGTACGTCCACACTGCTCCTGACACTTTGATAACTTCACAAACACTCCCAAAATAAGGGAATGAGTAGGTCAGTAGGATGTTCTTACCCCAGTGAAGGATTATTTACAGCTGATCCACCAAAGAACATTTTCTGGCAAATCACAGAATCAAGCAGGTTGGAAGAGACCTCCAAGATCAGCCAGGCCAACCTAGCACCCAGCCCTGGCCAATCAACCAGACCATGGCACTAAGTGCCTCATCCAGGCTTTGCTTCAACACCCCCAGGGATGGTGACTCCACCACCTCCCTGGGCAGCCCATTCCAATGCCAATCACTCTCTCTGACAACAACTTCCTCCTAACATCCAGCCTAGACCTCCCCTGGCACAGCTTGAGACTGTGTCCCCTTCTTCTGTTGCTGCTTGCCTGGGAGAAGAGCCCAACCCCACCTGGCTACAGCCTCCCTTCAGGTAGTTGCAGACAGCAATGAGGTCTGCCCTGAGACTCCTCTTCTGCAGGCTGCACACCCCCAGCTCCCTCAGCCTCTCCTCATAGGGTTTATGCTCCAGGCCCCTCACCAGCTTTGTCACCCTTCTCTGGACACCTTCCAGCACCTCAACATTTGAATTGAGGAGCCCAGAACTGGACACAGCACTCAAGGTGTGACCTGAGCAGTGCTGAGCACATACTGAAGATATTCACATCTGACACCAGGAACTGTGCTTAGCAAAGTTGAGCATGAGATGGGAAGGCCATTTAATCCATCCCTTACCTAAACACAGGATCAACAATCCATTTATCCCTCTCTACAGGAGTCTGCCCAACCTTTAAGTTGTGGAAGCTGTGACTTCCACAAGCAGTGAATTGAATTCCCTTGTAAATCAGAGCTTGCAAGTGAAGAGTTTTCCTGGCGCCTTCTCTGAAGAGTCTTTGTCTTTATGCAACACAGATACACAAAAGGGACATGGGAATGGTCTTGCAAGGCTTTCAAGAGTCTCTCTGAACTCAGTTCCCACCAGATTCTTGTCAGTCTTGTGGCTTCTTTCTGCTTTTGCTCTCATTCTCCACTCTACTTCTGAATGATATTGCAACTGCACACCAGTTCCACAGGCTGTGCTTCCTCTCACTGCCCACTTGACTGCTTCTCATCTCTAGAACTTTGCACTTGCTGAATTTCACAGCTCAGTGCATGCTCCTAGGACACTGCACTGGTGGCAGAGACCTGGCACAGCTCAGTGCTTGGTCTCAGAGCATCATGGTGATAGCAGAGACCTGGCACAGCTCAGTGCTTGGTCTCAGAGGAGTGTGGTGATAGCAGAGACCTGGCACAGCTCAGTGCTTGGTCTCAGAGCATCATGGTGATAGCAGAGACCTGGCACAGCTCAGTGTATGCTCATGGAATGTTGTGTTGGTGACAGAGACCTGGCACAGCTCAGTGCTTGGTCTCAGGGGAGTGTGGTGATAGCAGAGACCTGGCGCAGCTCAGTGCTTGGTCTCAGAGCACCATGGTGATAGCAGAGACCTGGCACAGCTCAGTGCTTGGTCTCAGGGGAGTGTGGTGATAGCAGAGACCTGGCACAGCTCAGTGCTTGGTCTCAGAGGAGTGTGGTGATAGCAGAGACCTGGCACAGCTCAGTGCTTGGTCTCAGGGGAGTGTGGTGATAGCAGAGACCTGGCGCAGCTCAGTGCTTGGTCTCAGAGCACCATGGTGATAGCAGAGACCTGGCACAGCTCAGTGCTTGGTCTCAGAGGAGTGTGGTGATAGCAGAGACCTGGCACAGCTCAGTGCTTGGTCTCAGAGGAGTGTGGTGATAGCAGAGACCTGGCACAGCTCAGTGCTTGGTCTCAGAGGAGTGTGGTGATAGCAGAGACCTGGCACAGCTCAGTGCTTGGTCTCAGTGGAGTGTGGTGATAGCAGAGACCTGGCACAGCTCAGTGCTTGGTCTCAGAGCATCATGGTGATAGCAGAGACCTGGCACAGCTCAGTGCTTGGTCTCAGGGGAGCGTGGTGATAGCAGAGACCTGGCACAGCTCAGTGCTTGGTCTCAGAGGAGTGTGGTGATAGCAGAGACCTGGCACAGCTCAGTGCTTGGTCTCAGGGGAGCGTGGTGATAGCAGAGACCTGGCACAGCTCAGTGCTTGGTCTCAGAGGAGTGTGGTGATAGCAGAGACCTGGCACAGCTCAGTGTTTGGTCTCAGAGCACCATGGTGATAGCAGAGACCTGGCACAGCTCAGTGCTTGGTCTCAGTGGAGTGTGGTGATAGCAGAGACCTGGCACAGCTCAGTGCTTGGTCTCAGTGGAGTGTGGTGATAGCAGAGACCTGGCACAGCTCAGTGTTTGGTCTCAGGGGAGCGTGGTGATAGCAGAGACCTGGCACAGCTCAGTGTATGCTCATGGAATGTTGTGTTGGTGACAGAGACCTGGCACAGCTCAGTGCTTGGTCTCAGTGGAGTGTGGTGATAGCAGAGACCTGGCACAGCTCAGTGCTTGGTCTCAGTGGAGTGTGGTGATAGCAGAGACCTGGCACAGCTCAGTGTTTGGTCTCAGGGGAGCGTGGTGATAGCAGAGACCTGGCACAGCTCAGTGTATGCTCATGGAAGGTTGTGTTGGTGACAGAGACCTGGCACAGCTCAGTGCACAATCCTGGGACACTCTGCTGTTGGCAGAGAGCTGGCACAGCTCAGTGTAGAGACTCTGCACAGCTCAGCACATGCTCCTGGGACACTGCTGAAATTCATCCCAGTTTTGGCCCATCCCTCCAGCCTGTCAGGGTGATTATCCTCCAGGCTCATCCCAGCCATTTCTGGCTTCCTCTGCACTTTGAATAGGCGAGCTGGCCATCCATCTCTCGGCTGAGGAAGTGAAGTGCTGTGCAGACTTTTGGAGAACTCTGCTGGAAAAGTCTTTCCACACTGTCAGTGAACACAACGAATTACTCTCTGGAAACGAGTACCTCAACTCTTTCTTAGCATTCCCATTTAGAAGGCTGGCAGCCTGGCCTAAGGGCATATTGATAGACCTACCCAAACCTAGGTATCTACTTTGTCTTTCCATCTGCAAAAACTGATGGTCCTGTGATGCAAAGACCTTTACTTCTTTTTTCCTCCTGGCAGAGTAAGAAAATATTTCACTTTACAACTCTGCTGCTTTTCTTGGTTTGTTTCAATTCTGGCTAAGAAATGCTTACCTAATCAGTATTTTCTTTTCCACCTTTCTTTTTTAAGGCTAGGCATGGCCTTTGCCTTGCCAGAGTGTTGTTTAACTGCAGCAGCTATCCTTGCTGGGATCTTGTAAGCTCCATTAGCTGTTCTGAAATTGCTTTGGCCAGTTCCAGCCAGCAAGATAGAGTTCTGCACCTTGCAGAACAAAGTACTCAGCTTTGGTGTTTTACTGAGCAGCTCAGCAAGCAGGAATACTGGAAATGAATTTGTTCCTCTTCATTTACACTGGACACAGCATTTGGTACCATTTGGGTGTTGCCCTCAGCCTGCATTTTGTAAGTGGTAAAGAAAGCTTTAGTCATTGCTCTCAGCACTATCTTGACAGAGAAAAAATGGGACATTTCTTCTGTTCTTCCCATAATGGTTCTGTATTGCTGGGTCAGGGGAATCTAAGGGAAATTATGATCCTGTATCATAGGATCATAGAATCAAGCAGGTTGGAAGAGACCTCCAAGATCATCCACTCCAACCTAGCACCCAGCCCTGGCCAATCAACCAGACCATGGCACTAAGTGCCTCAGCCAGGCTTTCCTTGAACACCTCCAGGCACAGTGACTCCACCACCTCCCTGGGCAGCCCATTCCAATGCCAATCACTCTCTCTGACAACAACTTCCTCCTAACATCCAGCCTAGACCTCCCCCAGCACAACTTGAGACTGTGTCCCCTTGTTCTGTTGCTGGATGCCTGGCAGAAGAGACCAACCCCACCTGGCTACAGCCTCCCTTCAGGTGGTTGTAGACAGCAATGAGGTCTGCCCTGAGCCTCCTCTTCTGCAGGCTGCACACCCCCAGCTCCCTCAGCCTCTTCTCACAGGACTGTGCTCCAGGCCTCTCACCAGCTTTGTCACCCTTCTCTGGACACCTTCCAGCACCTCAACATCTCTCTTGACTTGAGGAGCCCAGAACTGGACACAGCACTCATAGAGTCATAGAATCAATGAGGTTGGAAGAGACCTCCAAGATCAGCCAGTCCAACCTAGCACCCAGCCCTAGCCAGTCAACCAGACCATGGCACTAAATGCCTCAGTCAGACTTTTTTTTAATGCCTCCAGGGACAGTGACTCCACCACCTCCCTGGGCAGCCCATTCCAATGCCAATCACTCTCTCTGTGAAGAATTTCCTTCTAACATCCAGTCTAGACCTCCCCTGGCACAACTTGAGACTGTGTCCCCTTGTTCCTTTCAGTGTTTCTGATTATACACAGCTTAAGTCTTCTCAGCAAATTGCACTTTCCTGTCTTCTGTGCTCCAATTACCTTTCACACAATCACAGTATGGTCAGAGTTGAAAGGGATCCTCTGAAGATCATCTAGTCCAACTGCCCTGCCAAATTAGGATCACAGAACAGGCCACACAGGAATGCATCCAGCTGGGTTATGAAAATTGTGAACCAGGTCTTCGAGGCTCTTCTCCATGGAACTGCTGTTCAGCAGATCAGCCCCTGTGTTGTACTGGTGTATGGGGTTATTACAGTATCACAGTATATCACAGTATCATCAGGGTTGGAAGAGACCTCACAGATCATCAAGTCCAACCCTTTACCACAGAGCTCAAGGCTAGACCATGGCACCAAGTGCCATGTCCAACCTTGCCTTGAAGTGCCCCAGGGATGGTGACCACCACCTCCCCGGGCAGCCCATTCCAGTGCCCAGGTGTAGGGCTCTACATTTTTCCTTGTTGAACTTAATTTGCTTCCTCTCTTTTCAACTCTCCAGCCTACCCAGACCTCTCTGAATGGCAGCACAGCCTTCTGGTGTGCCAGCTCATCTTCCCACTTTGGTATCATCAGCAGACTTCCTGAGGGTACACTGTATCTCAAGGTGTGGCCTGAGCAGTGCTGAGTACAGGGGCAGAAGAACCTCCCTTGACTTCACATAGTTGTTCTCAATGACTGAAGGAAGCAGATGAGAGCTCTCCTGACTGGCCCAGTAAAGCTTCTTGCAGAATGTTTTTTCTGGTGAACTCAGCCACTGACATTTCCTATCTCAGATATGACAATGAAGTTATTGCCCTGTGCTTTCAAGGTGCCTCATCAGACAAGTGTAAACCAGAGATGAACTGCTGCAGTTTATTGGCATTCCTGCAGTCAAGCAAATATCCTTTCAAGCAGGGATCATCCTACTTTATTTTTTGCTGCTTTTCATCTCCATTACATTTGGGAAAACTTTACATGAAGTTGTATTTATTTCTTGGGCAGCAAAAGTTTGGGGTTTGGGGCTTTTTTTCTGTAATGTCTTGGCAAGTAAAGAACAGTTCCTTATTTCTGCACTGTCATTACATCATAGAATCAGTCAGGGTTGGAAGGCACCACAAGGATTATTAAGTTACAAAACCCCTGCCATGGGCAGGGACACCCTACCTTAGAGCAGGCTGCACACAGCCTCAGTCAGCCTGGCCTTAAACACCTCCAGGGATGGAGCCTCAACCACCTCCCTGGGCAACCCATTCCAGCCTCTCACCACTCTCATGCTCAACATCTTCCTCCTCACAGCCAGTCTGAATCTACCCATCTCCAGCTTTGCTTCATTCCCCCCAGTCCTGGCACTCCCTCACAGCCTAATAAGTCCCTCCCCAGCTTTTTTGGAGGCCCCCTTCAGATGCTGGCAGGCCACAAGAAGGTCACCTCAGAGCCTCCTCTTCTGCAGACTGCACAGCCCCAACTCTTTCAGTCTGTGCTCACAGCAGAGCTGCTGCAGCCCTCTGAGCATCCTCCTGGCCCTTCTCTGGACACACTCCAGCATCTCCATATCCTCCTTGTAATGGGGGCTCCAGAACTGGATGCAGTGCTCCAGGTGGGGTCTCAGAGCAGAGTAGAGGGAGAGAATCACCTCCCTCACTCTGCTGGCCACACTTCTCCTGATGCAGCCCAGGTTGGCCCTTCATGCTGCAAGTGCATACTGCTGGGGAGGTGGTGGAGTCCCTGTCCCTGGAGGTGTTCAATAAAAGCCTGGACAAGGCACTTAGTGCCATGGTCTAGTTCATTGGACAGGGCTGGATGCTAGGTTGGACTGGCTGAGCTTGGAGGTCTCTTCCAACCTGTTTGACTCTATGATTCTGGAGGCACCAATAATCATGCATTCAGCACTGAATAATGTGTGCTGAAAGACTGTTCCTTTGGAAATACTGAATCAAGCTCTCACCACGTGAAGAGAGGTCTGAGTACAGGCAGGCTGAGTTTGCAAACAAAGTCAAATTCTTCCAGGAGCTCAGCTCTCAGCCCTGAAGTTGGCCTTTACATCTAAGACTTGTCTAAATTTTCCCCTGGATACCAATGGATTATCACAGAGTCTGAAGTGCTGATCTCTTCCCAAACACCTGATGGTTCATTTTGTTTCGTGCTCTTGGGAGGATTGTCCCTGCAGTCTGCATTCTTTATGGCTTAATCAATTTTGGGCCACATCTGTGAAGTGCTATTTTTATAGGGGTTCAGAGTTGTAAAGCTGTTCTGATACAAGGCTTAATGCCTTTGAAATTACATTATTGCCCAAACAGATGTGTCTGAGTAACAGACCTGCAAGCTGAGGACTTGGCATCTCAAGCATTCGTTTCTCACTCTGTCATTTGCCTTAATGAAACCCTCTAAGGGGTGACAAATTCAGATAAGCAGCAACTGATAATTCACTGTGGCCAGAGGGAAGGAACAGCTGGCTGCACTTCATTGCACAGATCTAACAGCTAGCACATAGCTTGGATATAAAACTGAAGGAGTTGGTCATTGGCTGATTCCTTCTCAGATCTCTCAGTTTGGATAAAATGGGTCTGGAAGCAGAAGTGTTTCACAAGGCAGTCGAGAGAATAGTTACATTTCTAAGCCCTGCCTGATGAATTCAGCCTAGAGCCTGTTCTGCAGAGCACATTCATATTTTACCTCACTTTTTAATCATCTGGTGTGTAATAGAGGGGAAAACAAAGAGGCACAATCCTTTCAGCATCGAGCTGGGGGTGTGCAGCCTGCAGAAGAGGAGGCTCAGGGCAGACCTCATTGCTGTCTAAAACTACCTGAAGGGAGGCTGTAGCCAGGTGGGGTTGGTCTCTTCTGCCAGGCAACCAGCAACAGAAGAAGGGGACACAGTCTCAAGTTGTGCCAGGGGAGGTCTAGGCTGGATGCTAGGAGGAAGTTGTTGTCAGAGAGAGTGATTGGCATTGGAATGGGCTGCCCAGAGAGGTGGTGGAGTCATCATCCCTGGAGGTGTTGAAGCAAAGCCTGGCTGAGGCACTTAGTGCCATGGTCTGGTTGACTGTCTTGGGCTGGGTGCTAGGTTGGCCTGGATGATCTTGGAGGTCTCTTCCAACCTGCTTGATTCTATGAAGGTTCTATGAAGGTAAGAAGGCAGTCAAGGAGCTCCACAAAGGAAGAAGCAGGCTGGTTTTGGTTGCTGGTTTGGTATATGAGCAATGGTGAAACATGCTAAACACTCAGCAGCTCAGTCTGCAGAAGAGGAGGCTCCCAGGTGACCTTCCTGTGGCCTTCCAGGATCTGAAGGGAGCCTACAAAAAAGCTGGGGAGGGAATTTTTAGGCTCTCAGGGAGTGACAGGACTGGGGGGAATGGAGGAAAGCTGGAGGTGGGTAGGTTCAGCCTGGCCGTGAGGAGGAAATTGTTGAGCATGAGAGTGGTGAGAGGCTGGAATGGGTTGCCCAGGGAGGTGGTTGAGGCCCCATGGCTGGAGGTGTTTAAGGCCAGGCTGGATGAGGCTGTGGGCAGCCTGCTCTAGGGTAGGATGTCCCTGCCCATGTCAGGGGGGTTGGAACTAGATGATCCTTGTGGTGCCTTCCAACCCTGACTGATTCTCTGATTCTGTGATTCTATGATCCTATGATTCTGCACTTATATCCTCTTATATTTGGGGAGCAATTTGGTGCCTTTGGTTAATGGTTCTTTTTCCATGAGCAGGCTGCTTCTTGTTCTTAGGCCTTCCTTTTTCTCTGAAAGCATGCATTATTTATTTTCATTTGTCAAAATTCATCTTGTCTTGCAGTGTGCTGAATTATAGATAAACTGGAAGGTTAGGAGAGCTGCCTCAAACTGCTGAGAGACCTTTTGCTATTTTCATCCTGTTTCAAGGAAAAAAAAAAAAACAACTGCTCTCTCTTAAGGTCATAGAATCACTCAAGATAGAAAATCCCTCTGAGATTGAGCCCAACCTTCCAACCAACACCATCATGGCCATTAAACCATGTCCACAGTGCCATGTCCACACATTTCTTGGACATCTCCAGGGATGGTGACTCCACCACCTCCCTGGGCAGCCCATTCCAATGCCAATCACTCTCTCTGCCAACAACTTCCTCCTAACATCCAGCCTAGACCTCCCCTGGCACAACATGAGACTGTGTCCCTTTCTTCTGTTGATGGTTGACTGGCAGAAGATACCAACTCCACCTGGCTACAGCCTCCCTTCAGGCAGTTGTGGACAGCAATGAGCACAAGATACAGGCAGGTATTTACATTCTAGACAGAAACACAACTGCCCTCCCTGAACCCTGAGTCTCCAGGAGGGGCTCTCAACCACCCTTCCACCTTCTTCCCACCCCTCTACCTTACACAAGACTTTGCCTTATGCTCAAGGTAGCTCGAATGGTTGGCCAGGGGTGTTTGGAAGCAGATGGATGAGTCACACAGACAACAGATTAGGTTAGAGAGAGAGGTTGAGCCCCAGAGAGACAGAGAGCAACTGTTCCAATGCCTGAGCAACAGGGCAAATGTGTTGGTCCCAGCAGTGCAAGCCTGACTGTGTGACTGACCTACAGTCTGCAGCAGAGCTTCTTGATGCTTGTTTGTGCTCAATGGACATTGATTTAGGTTCTGTCTCCTTATTCTCCTTAGTAGAACTAGTAAAGGCTTAATCATAGCCAAGACTTCTACTCCTCTTCCATTTTTGGATGAGTTCCAGGAGGCTGGAGCCAGGCTCTGCTCAGTGGTGTCCTATGACAGGGCAAGGGGCAATGGGGGGTGGAAGCTGAGGCATAGCAAGTTCCATGGAAACATGAAGAAGAATTTTTTTCCCTGTGAGGGTAACAGAACCCTGGAACAGGCTGCCCAAGGAGGTTGTGGAGTCTCCCTCTCTGGAGATATTCAAGGCTCTCCTGGATGTGTTCCTGTGTGATTTGCTATAGGTGACCCTGCTCTGGCAGGGGGGTTGGACTGGATGAGCTTCTGAGGTGTGAAGGTTTGGGTGTTACCCAAAATCACCCAGTCAGTGCCTCTGGAAATTGAATGAAGCTTAGCACAATGTACAATGCAATCTATACAGCTATAGACAGAAATAGACAAGGTAAAAGGTAATACAGAAACACAACAGCCCTCCCAGAAACCTGAGTCCCTAGGAGGGGCTCCCAACCATCCTTCCACCTTTCTCCCACCCCTCTACCTTACCCTAGAACATTGCCTTGTGCCCAAGGAAGATTGGAGGGTTGGCCAGGGGGGTTAGGAAGCAGGTGGATTAGTCACAAAGACAGCAGGTTAGGTCAGAGAGAGAAGTTCAGGCCAAAGCCCAAGCAGTGACTCTGTTATCTGTATCTACATTCTTGTTCTTATCCATCTCAGCAAGCCTATGAGTGAAGCAGACATCACCATTGCTTTCTTCTCACAGCCTGTAATCTAGTTCTTCTCACCAAAACATTCCAGCTAGCTTCAAATTAGCACACGAGGTCCCTTCCTGCCCCTAACTCTCTGTGATTCTGTGAGATTTGTGCCCCATGAATAGTGTGGCTAAAGCATCCACAAAGCAGGTAAAGCCTGCAGGTGGGATTGGGTTGGGTTTTCTTGTTGGCTGCCTCTATCTATCTAACTATCTATTTGTTATTTTTATTGCTTATTTTCATTTATTTGAGCTCTGTTTGCTCAATGTGCTGTGAAAAGTGGATTCTAAAACTTGCAAGTAAAGAAACATGCTGGGCAGTAAAGGTTTTGAGTGCTGAGGAAGTGAATTTGACCCCATCTGAATTCCTGGTAATGAGGCATAAACCACTTCAGAGCTTTTCCCAGGCTGTACAGCAGCAGGGAAGTGCTGGGGTCACTGCTGCAATTCACTACATCAATTCTTTGGAGCTTGGTGTGAAAGGTGTTGTGAAAGGGCTTTAGGTGGTGGGTGGGAGTGTAGGAGCTCGTTGGTGACACACACAACCCACGAGCATCTCTCTAGCAAAGTGGCATTTCCAAAGTGGAAGAACAAACAAGCAAGCAGACATGGTAAGGTCATTTTGACATTCTCTAAAGCTGCTTTTAGTCAGGAATTTCCACACTTGTGCTGCTGCTGGTGGTGGTGGTGGTGTCCTGACAAATACAAAATAGAATAGAATAGAATAGAATAGAATAGAATAGAATAGAATAGAATAGAATAGAATAGAATAGAATAGAATAGAACCAACCAGGTTGGAAGAGACCTCCAAGATCAGCCAGGCCAACCTAGCACCCAGCCCTAGCCAATCAACTGGACCACGACACTAAGTGCTTCATCAAGCCTTTGTTTCAACACCTTCAGGGATGGCTACTCCACCACCTCCCTGGGCAGCCCATTCCAATGCCAATCACTCTCTCTGACAACAACTTCCTCCTAACATCCAGCCTGTACTTCCCCCAGCACAACTTCAGACTGTGTCCCCTTGTTCTGTTGCTGCTTGCCTGGCAGAAGAGACCAACCCCACCTGGCTACAGCCTCCCTTCAGGTAATTGTAGACAGCAATGAGCTCTGCCCTGAGCCTCCTCTTCTGCAGGCTGCACACCCCCAGCTCCCTCAGCCTCTCCTCACAAGGCTGTGCTCCAGGCCCCTCACCAGCTTTGTTGCCCTTCTCTGGACACCTTCCAGCACCTCAACATCTTTCTTGAATTGAGGAGCCCAGAACTGGACACAGCACTCAAGGTGTGGCCTGACCAGTGCTGAGTACAGGGGCAGAATAACCTCCCTTGTCCTGCTGGCCACACTGTTCCTGATCCAGCCCAGGATGCCATTGGCTCTCTTGGCCACCTGGCCACACTGCTGGCTCATCTTCAGCTACTATCTACCAGCACCCCCAGGTCCCTTTCTTCCTGGCTGCTCTCAGCCACTCTGTCCCCAGCCTGTAGTGCTGCTTGTGGTTGTTGTGGCCAAAGTGCAGAACCCTGCACTTGGCCTTGTGAAGCTCTCTGTAAACACTCAGTAGTGAATGGCAACCACAGCAGCTGCAGGTGTAAATAGGTAACCATTTCTGGGGTAAAATGCTGGCACAATTCTGTAAAAAAGGTAATGTAAAACTTTTTTTTTCCCCTCCTTGCCCTCAGTCCCTCTGCACCATTCCTCTCTGCCCTCCCACAGATGCTTCTTTGCCATGTGGGCTGCTTCTGATTCTTCCAGCTGCCTCTGCTCCCTGGGTGCCAATCTTTGGTGATTTAACAGTGCTTTCTGCTAGTACTTCCTACTACCTATCAAGAGTCCAGGGGGCAGAAAAGTGATCTCTTTTGTCTGAGAATTTCAGAGTAAGAACTACAAAGATCATCACAACCTTTCTCCTGCACCTGCAGGGAGCCCTGCACTGAGCATGTCAAGCTGAAGAACACCCAGCTCACAGGATCAGAATTGTTTTGGTTAGAAAAGACCTTTAGGATCATCAAGTCCAACCATTAACCTGGCATGACTAAGTCATGATTAAACCATGTCCCTTAGCAACACATCTACAAGCCTTTTAAATACCTCCAGGGATAGGGACTTAACTAATTCCCTGGGCAAGCTGTTCCAGGTCTTTACAACCCTTTCAGTTCCTCTGCCTTTACTTGCCACAGCATGGAAAGGGTTTGCAACATCTCATAATAACCTCTAAATACAAAGTCCTGACACATCCAACCAGCAGGTTTCTCTCCAGGAACTTGTAACCCACAGAGTGTCAGGGAACAGTCATTTAATAGCTGTAGGTAATGAAGTAGGGCAGGAAAGCTGACATCCATCATTTTAAAATCAATGGAATCAAAAGCATCCAACATACCTGTGTTTGCAGTGGATGGCTTTGGTGGTATTTAAATCAGCTGTCCTGCTCTGGGCAGCAGCAGTCCAGCACTGCAGTGTGCTCTGATTAAAGTTTTCCCATCAGGTGACAGGAATCTTGCCCAGCATCACACACGAAAGATCAGGGAGGCATTTTCCTGTGGTCTGCTGACTCTCACCATGGACTGCTTTCAGCTTGCCTCCTTTCTTCTGGTGGCAGCAAGTATGTGAAAAGTTAACAGCACTTCACTGATTTCCAAATCAATATCCTTAGCCCTACTTAAATTCTCCCAGTGCCAGATGAAAAGCAGGTTAGAAACCATCAACTGCTTTACCATTGCTGTAAACTAAGAGATAGCAATAAGGTAACAGCAAGAGTGAAGAACCAGCTGGGGTTAAACTTGCTTTCAGGTTTAGCAGGTTACCACTGTCCGTGATGTCAACAGCAGCACCTCAGAAATGACTACTTTCAGCTAAACAATGTATAGAATAAAATCATACACTCTGTAAGGTTGGAAAAGCCTTCTAAGATCATCCAGTCCAATTATCTACCCAACACCACCATGGCCATTAAAACACATCCCAAAGTGCCATGTCCACAGGTTTCTGGAACACCTCCAGGGATAGTGACTCCACCACCTCCCTGGGCAGCCTGTTCCAATGCCTGACCACTCTTGCAGCAAAGACATTGTTCTTAATATCCAACCTAATTTCCCATAGTGGTTATCCATTAATATCCAGTACAACCTCCCCTGGTGCAACATGAAGCCATTTCCTCTTGTTTTAGCACTTTTTACTTGGGAGAAGAGACCAACACTCACCTCCCTACAATCTCATTTCAGGGGCTTGTGGAGAGCAAGAAGGTCTCTGGAGCTGTTCAAGCAAAGGCTGGATGAGGCACTTAGTGCCATGGTCTAGTTGACTGGCTAGGGCTGGGTGCTAGGTTGGACTGGATGAGCTTGGAGTTCTCTTCCAACCTGCTTGATTCTATGGTTCTGTGATTCCCTCCTCAGCCTCCTGCTCTGCAGACTAAATCTTGTTTCACTCATCCCCTGGCAGTGGCTATCAGAAGAAATGTCAACCCAGCTGCACCATTTGCTGTCTTTTCCAGCAGTCTCTGCTAGAGAACAGTGCAAAGCCTGCAACAAACCAAGACTCTCCAAATCTGCCTCAGACTTGATAGAGCTGATCCGGTGTGGCCTGCCCTTGGTGACCCTGCTCTGGCAGGGTGCTTGGACTCAATGATCTCTGGAGGTCCATTCCAACCTTCCCACTTTGTGCTTTTCAGCAGTATTGATTCAGAGGCATTCTGCTGTTAAGGGCAGTGCAGACATCAAGCTGTGAGCCTTTGCACCTCTCTAACCCTGGCCATCACTTCCCTACTTTTTCTGCAAGAAAGGATCCCGTGGTATTGAATTATTTGTCTCCATCTCCATCCTTATTCCTCATCTTGAAAGTGATTAATTAATTCAGGAGGTTTCTAGGGGGAAAAAAAAAGCTAAAAAATAGGTTAAAAGGCAAAAGTTTTATTTGGTGATGATGCTGTTAGTGCTCTGCAGGTTAGATATGTCTGCATTCATTATACCAGGCTCAGCAGCTGACATGTTCAGCTTCCATTTAATTGACTGCATTTCTTTATTTGTTCTACTTGCTGCTTCCATTTCACCCTTCACCAACAGGAACACTATAAAACCTTTTCTTCATGTCTTTAAATTATTTTGCACTTGTTCCCATTACCAAAGTACTTCTGCAATCTCCATTTGAGAAGTCAAAGGGAGTTTGATAGAAAAAGGTACCACTGGAGGAAAAGGAAAGAGAGTGTGACCCTCTTTGTTGTACTGAAGGTTAAGCCTTTGGAGCTGGGATCTTAGAATGAATCATAGAATCAAGCAGGTTGGAAGAGACCTCCAAGATCATCCAGTCCAACCTAGCACCCAGCCCTAGCCAGTCAACCAGACCATGGCACTAAGTGCCTCATCCAGTCTTCTCTTGAACACCTCCAGGGATGGTGACTCCACCACCTCCCTGGGCAGCCCATTCCAATGCCAATCACTCTCTGTGTGAGACTTCTTTTTTCATGTGTAATAACATGAGAAGCAAATGTGCAAAACCTCCTCACATCTACCTATTCATTTTGGAAATCTGTGAGTTCCTGGGGCAGAGGCTTTAGTCTGAGGTGTCTCATTAATTAGATCACAGAATCACAGAATGGTTTGGTTTGGAAAAGCTCTCTAAGGTCATCAAATCCAACCATCAACCCAACACCACCATGGTCATCAAAGCATGTCACAAAGTACCATGTACCGTGTTTCTTGAACACCTCCGGGGTTGGTGACTCCACCATGGAATCATAGAATCAAGCAGGTTGGAAGAGACCTCCAAGATCATCCAGGCCAACTTAGCACCCAGCCCTGTCCAATCAACCAGACCATGGCATCAAGTACCTCAGCCAGGCTTTGTTATGAAATGCACAGCAATACTGCATCAAACATAAGTCCAGGGATGGACATGGCTCAGTACTATTAGACATGATACAGGCTCCAGATCAATTTACTTTGGGAAGTATTGCTAAGGAGATGCTTGGCCATGCACTGGTATTTGTTCTATGGATTATTAACACTTAAACCAAGAAGGAAACTATGCTCAGTATTGCTGTCACTGAGCTAGTCCAAAACACATAATCTGAAATGCTGTTACAGGAGAAATAATCACTGTTAGGTTGGTGTCACTGAGAAGAAACTCAAGGCTGTTTATATATGTCTAGATTTCAAGAAGCTTGGTAATTCTTACATGATTGACACATCCACTTACAGCCCAGAGAGGTGGTGGAGTTGCTGTCCCTAGAGGTGTCCAAGCAAAGCCTGGCTGAGGCACTTAGTGCCATGGTCTGGTTGATTGGACAGGGCTGGGTGCTAGGTTGGACTGGATGAGCTTGGAGGTCTCTTCCAAGCTGCTTGATTCTATGGCTCTATGATTCTGTTAGTTAAAAAAATCCCACATCTCTGGTTTGAGGGAGAGATGGAGCCCAGGTACCACAATTTAAGGAGCTGCTGAGTGAATTAATCATTCTGAAAATACTGATCCAAGCTCCCTGCTTTCAGAGTGCAGTAAACATTCAGGTAATTCTAGTCCTTTCTTTTGATGCTCAGGTTAATTGTGCTTATATGTGCAGCTAAAAGAAATTAATGGTGGGATATAGAGTAGGTGATTAATTATGTTTACTGAGAAAATAAAGGAATAGATTTTTCCTGGAAATTCAGTGCCCAGTAGGGTTCCTAGGGAAGCTTCAAGTATTGGTCAGCTGTGGAATTAGTTGCACTGAAGAGCAAAGCAGACTCATTAGCTGCTACCATGAGGAAAGGTTATGATTTCCAGCAGCCAGCAAGAAGCACTTCTGACTGGCATCTTCACCAAACCCCACTTGGGCCATTATCCCATTCCAGCTATCACAGAAATCCACCTGCATGTGTCCCTCAGGTCCCAGTCTGCTGTCCCAGGGACTGATGCAAGATTTCAATAGTCCTGAGTCCAGAGGAGTCTCAATCTGTAGACAGAACCCTCATGCTGTTGAAGGAATCACAGAATCACTGAACCTTTGAGGTTGGAAGGGACCTCTTGAGATCATCAAGTTCAACCTCCCTGCCAAGCAGGATCATCCAAGGTAGTTTGCACAGGAATGCCTGCAGGAGAGTTTTGAAAGTCTCCAGAGAAGGAGACTCCACAACCTCTCTGGGCAGCCTGCTCCTGTGCTCTGTCACCCTCACTGTAAAGAAGTTGCTCCTCATGTTGAGGTGAAACCTTCTCTGTTTTGGTTTCTCTCCATTGCTCCTTGGCTTATTGCTGCTGACCACTGAAAAGAGATTGGCCCCAGCCACTTGGCACCCACCCCTCAGGTACTTGTATACATTGATCAGATCATAGAAGCATAGAATCAAGCAGGTTGGAAGAGACCTCCACGATCATCCAGTCCAACCTATCCCCCAGCCCTATCCAGTCAACCAGACCATGGCACTAAGTGCCTCAGCCAGGCTTTTCTTGAACACCTCCAGGGATGGTGCCTCTCAGTCTTCTCTTCTCCAGACTAAACAGCTCCAGGGCTCTCAGTCTCTCTCCATAGGGGAGATGCTCAAGTCCCACAGTCATCCTCATGGCTCTCCACTGGACTCTCTCCAGCAGGTCACAGAATCACAGCATTTCTTAGACTGGAGAAGCCCTTCAGGCTCATCCAGTCCAATCATTAGTTTCACACTGACAAGTCCTTGACTAAACCCAATCCCTCAGCACAACAGCTCATCACCATCAATCACTATGGTCCCTGTCTCTCCTGAACTGAGGAGCCCAAACCTGAACACAGCATTCCAGATGTGATCTCACTAGGGCAGAGCACAGGGGGAGAAGAACCTCCCTAGACCTGCTGGCCACATGCTATGGTCCCTGTCTCTCCTGAGCTGAGAAGCCCAAATCTGGACACAGCATTCCAGGTGTGGTCTCACTAGGGCAGAGCAGAGGGGGAGAAGCACCTCCCTAGACCTGCTGGCCACGTGCTATGGTCCCTGTCTCTCCTGAGCTGAGAAGCCCAAATCTGGACACAGCATTCCAGGTGTGGTCTCACTAGGGCAGAGCAGAGGGGGAGAAGCACCTCCCTAGACCTGCTGGCCACACTTTGCTTGATGCACGCCAGGAAAGCTCTGCCTGACTGTTTTTGATGGTTTGTTTCAGTGGAGTCATGGGCTTGGGGTTTTTTTTAGTTGCTTTGAAGAAATCAATTGTTATGTGAGAAAGTTATTAAGTGCAGACACTGGAACCAACTCATTTTAAAATGACAGGACAAAATAGCTGGGGTATAGGAGACTTAAATGCTCAGACATTCAATGTTGTGCTGTCCTAGGTTTGAATTTCCATTTCTTTGCCTTTCAAACTCCCATTATAATGTTAGATTTGTTCATTTCCATTCATATCTTAAACCTGGCAGGACCATTGTGATCACCCAGTCTGATTTCCTGCATGAAGGGAAAAAAATCAACATTAAAATAGGAAGAAAAAGAAATAGAATGCAGGCATCAGAACATTAGCATGTAATTTCTGTCTCAGGCTCACAGGCAGCAGGGGCTGTATTTTTCAAAGAGATTTAATCTTGATACTAATATTAAAAGGCAAATGCATAAACCAGGCTGAGAATGAAGGCTTTGCAGAGCCCTGTGTCTAACTCATTGCTTCCACCTTAAAGTTTTCAGCTTCAGGGCGTTTCTTCTCTTGGTCTATGCATTCTAACTCGCAGGTAAATGATACTCCCTTGTTTCTGACAGCTGGAAATGTTTTGTCAGACACAAATTCTCACCATTCTCCTCCCAGTGAGTTTATTTTCGGCTGAGTAGGAGGAAGAGCAGTGAAGGAATTTCATAGAATCATAGAATCAACCAGGTTGGAAGAGACCTCCAAGATCATCCAGGCCAACCTAGCACCCAGCCCTGTCCGATCAACCAGACCATGGCACTAAGTGCCTCAGCCAGGCTTTGCTTCAACACCTCCAAGGACAGTGACTCCACCACCTCCCTGGGCAGCCCATTCCAATGCCAATCACTCTCTCTGACAACAACTTCCTCCTAACATCCATCTGAGACCTCCCCTGGCACTACTTGAAACTGTGTCCCCTTGTTCTATTGCTGCTTGCCTGGCAGAAGAGACCAACCCCACCTGGCTACAACCTCCCTTCAGGTAGTTGTAGACAGCAATGAGGTCAGCCCTGAGCCTCCTCTTTTGCAGGCTGCACACCCCCAGCTCCCTCAGCCTCTCCTCTCAAGGCTGTGCTCTAGGCCCCTCACCAGCTTCATTGCCCTTCTCTGGACACCTTCCAGCACCTCAGCATTTGAATTGAGGAGCCCAGAAATGGACACAGAATTTACTCCACTGTTAGTGATTTTCAGCAGATTTCTTTGGGTGAGGGGAAGCATTTCCAGGCAGCTGAGAGGGTCTGCTCATTTTCATGAGCATCATCATGCCTCACTTACCCTTGGTTATTACCTCTGATGGATAAATAGAACTGCATTGGAGTAGGCTGCCCAGGGAGGCTGTGGAGTCACCATGCATAGAGGTGTTCAGACAAGGTGTGGAGATGGCACTTGGGGACATGATTTGATGGCCATGGTGGTATTGGGTTGTGGGTTGGACTCAATGACCTTAAAGGCCTTTTCCAACTGAAACAAGCTGTGATTGTGTGAAGAGTAGTATCAGGCTATCTCAGTAGCTTGGGTGTAAACAGCCAGTCATAGGCATCATCTGAAATCCAGCTCAGGTAGCATCACTTCTCTCATTCAAATTGCTTTCAGGAACATGCTGATACCAGGATGGAGGCAACCACATCCATCTGTTTATGTTTATAGCTGTTCTCAGTCACTTTTCTGATATTAACTAGGGAATTCTGGTATTTGAATAACCTATAATTACTCACAGAGCAGCACTCTGCCTTCGTCATCAGGACTCTTACTAATGTTTGTGGTACCTACATCAACTGCACTCAGATTCAGGGCTGAGACACAGCACTGAGGCACACAACAGACATGAGACAGTCACAGAATGCATGGGATTGGAAGGGACTCTGTCAACAGCCCACCCATCAAATCTCTCCACTTTAGAGAGAAGGATGTTGTGGGGACAGCATCACAGGCTTTGCAGAAGTCTAGATAGATGAATCATAGAAACATAGAATCAACCAGATTGGAAGAAAACTCCAAGATGACCCAGTCCAACCTAGCACCCAGCCCTAGCCAGTCAACCAGACCATGGCACTAAGTGCCTCAGCCAGGCTTTGCTTCAACACCTCCAGGCACAGTGACTCCACCACCTCCCTGGGCAGCCCATTCCAATGCCAATCACTCTCTCTGACAACAACTTCCTCCTAACATCCAGCCTAGACCTCCCCTGGCACAACTTGAGACTGTGTCCCCTTGTTCTATTGGTGGTTGCCTGGCAGAAGAGGCCACCACGACACTGTTGTAGAAAGGTGCTAAAGCAGGTTCAGCTGGAGCAGGTTGCACAGGGACAGGTCACAGAACTGACCAGGTTGGAAAAGACCTTTGAGACCATAGAATCCAACCTATTACCTAACATCTTCTAATGAACTAAACCATGGCACTAAGTGCCACACACAGCTTTCTTTTAAACACCTCCAGGGACAGCGACTCCACCACCTCCCTGGGCAGCACATTCCAATGCCAATCACTCTCTCTGACAACAACTTCCTCCTAACATCCAGCCTAAACCTGCCCTGGCACAGCTTGAGGCTGTACCCTCTTGTTCTGTCACAGGTTGCCTGGGAGAAGAGAACAACCCCACCTGGCTACAGCCTCCCTTCAGGTAGTTGTAGACAGCAATGAGGTCAGCCCTGAGCCTTCTCAACTCCAGGCTGCACACCCCAGCTCCCTCAGCCTCTCCTCACAGGGGTGCTTCAGTCCCCTCACCTTGGTGCCCTTCTCTGGACATGTTTAAGCACCTCAACATCTTTCTTATATTGAGGAGTCCAGACCTGGACATAGTACTCAAAGTGTGGCCTAACCACTGCTGAGCATAGGAGCAGAAAGACTGCCCTGGTCCTGCTGGCCACACTATTCCCGATCCAGGTCAGGATGCCATCGGTCTACTTGGCCACCTGGGCACACTGCTGGCTCATGTTCAGTACCCAAAAGGTCCCTCTCTGCCTGGCTGCTCTCAGCCACTCTGTCCCCAGTCTGTAGCACTGCTTGGGGTTGTTGTGGTCGAAGCACAGAACCTGGCACTTGGGCTTGTTAAAACTCAGGCAGTCTCCAAAGAAGAAAACCCCACGAGTTCTCTGGCTGGCCTGGTCCAGTGCTCCAGCACCCTTGAATTAAAAAAGTTTCTCCTTAAGTTCAAGCTAAACCTTCTGTGTTCTTATTTGTCCCCACTGCCCCTTGTCCTTCACCACTGAGAGGAGCCCAGCCCCATCCTCATGACCTCCATCCTTTAGCTATCGATCACCATTGATAAGTTTCTCTCCTCCAGGCTAAAGAGCCCCAAAAACAAGTCCCACTTTGTGCACAGGAGAGGTATCAGAAGGTTGTGTGTTGTGATTAAAATGCTTGTTGAAAAAGCAACAAGATGTTCGAGCTTGAAATGCAATTCTACTGCTGTGGGAGGCAGCAGTCAGAGTTGTTCTGCTTGCTGCTAACTCTGGAAGCAGTATTTAAGGCACATTTTGTGTTGGCTAGGTGGTGTCTATTGTGGCTCAGTGAGAGATGGCTTTTTACAGTGCCACGGAGCAGCTCGAACAGCTTGTGGGTGCATCAGAAACACAAGGGAGTCACCTAATTACAGAGCAGGTACAGGGTTATTAGTGATGTGTCCTTCAAAATGGAACCATAATTATGCATGAAGATCACTCCAAGAAACACTTAATTGCATCACTTATTGCTAACAACTTCTAGCTACCAGCATGCTGTTGAGTGATAAAAGGAGTTCTTCCCCACACGCTTCTGGGTCCTGTAATATGTGAAATCTATGCCAGGACAGAGCTGAAAGAATCTGCTTGTGTCAAGGACTCAGAAACAGCTCTGAGAAGAACACATTTCGTCCAGCAACAAGAGGAACTGCTTCTCTGGGGCTGGTGGCTCAGAAGATCTCCTCTCTTAAAAGCAAAACTCACAATCCTTTGGGTGTCTCTTAGAAGCAAAAGTCCTCCCCATAATCCTTGGCATTCTTTGGAGGTCTCCTACAATCAAAACCTCCCAATAATCCTTCATGACCTTTGGATTTCTCTTAGAAGCAAAACCTTTCCCAGTAACCTTTGATATCTTTTGGATTTCTCTTGAAACACAAAGCTTTTCTCAATAACCTTTGATGGTCTTTGGCTTTCTCTTGAAACCAACAACTTTTCCCAATCATCTTCGCTGTTCTTTGGATTCCTCTTAAAAGCAAAACTCCCCCAGATCCTTCAGTTTCTCTTACAAACAGAACTTCTTCCCATGGTCCTTCATATTCTTTGGATTCCTCTTAAAAGCAAAGCTCCCAAATCCTTCAGTTTCTCTTACAAGCAGAACTTCTTCCCATGGTCCTTCATATTCTTTGGATTCCTCTTAGAAGCAAAGCTCCCAACAGTCATAGCATCATAGAATCGACCAGGTTAGAAGAGACCTCCAAGCTCATCCAGTCCAACCTAGCACCCAGCCCTGGCCAATCAACCAGACCATGGCACTAAGTGCCTCAGCCAGCCTTGGCTTCAACACCTCCAGGGACGGTGACTCCACCACCTCCCTGGGCAGCCCATTCCAATGCCAATCACTCTCTCTGACAACAACTTCCTCCTAACATCCAGCCTAGACCTCTCCTGGTATAGCTTCAGACTGTGTCCCCTTGTTTTATTGCTGCTTGCCTGGTAGTAGAGACCAACATCCACTTGGCTACAGCCTCCCTTCAGGGAGTTGAAGACATTAATGAGGTCTGCCCTGAGCCTCCTCTTCTGCAGGCTGCACACCCCCAGCTCCCTCAGCCTCTCCTCACAGGGCTGTGCTCCAGGCCTCTCACCAGCTTTGGCACCCTTCTCTGGACACCTTCTGGTACCTCAACATCTCTCTTGAATTGAGGAGCCCAGAACTGGACACAGCACTCAAGGTGTGGCCTGAGCAGGGTTGAGCACAGGGGCAGAATAACCTCCCTTGTGTTGCTGGCCACACTGTTCCTGATCCAGTGACATCTACACATCCTCTGAGCACCTTCAGGGATGAAGATACATACAGTCAGTCCCAAAACTCCTCTTGCCAGTTTATTCTGGAAGTTAAATTTTGTCTTTGAAGAACTGCCTGGGGAATGAAAACAAACAAAGAGAACCTTATGGCCCTCCAGATGCCTTCTCAAAGAGTCTTAGGAGCCAGGAGCAACTCCCCTCACAGCTGACAAAATAAAAGATGCCACCATTGGGTGGGAGTCACAGACTCAGATCTTGCAGATGAGAAAGTACAGTGGGTGTGAGACCCCACATGCTGCATCCCAGACTCTGTTCTAAGCATGAAGGCACGGGGAGAGCCCTGTGTTTGCATCCAAACTGGAGTCATTGGCTTGGAAAAAGAGCTGTTTCAATATTGTTTTGCAGCCAACTAGACTGGGGCAGGGAAAAGCTGCTTGCAGCTCCTTACCAGATGATTTCCACACACCAAAAAGAAACCCAAACCAAGAAAAAAAGATGGGGGTGGGGGGAAAAAAAAGAATTACATTAAAAAATATAATTAATAGCTACACATAAGGGAAAAATGTTTCTTCTGAGCTATGGAGTTTCTTCTAACACAGTGGAAAAGAAGTCAATAACAGTTATTAACAGAAGTTCATCAGGAGGTTTATGTGTGTCTGCAGCAGCATCCCTGAGAATGTGTCATGTCAAGAAGCAGTGAAAACAATCCAGGGTGCAAATGTCTGCAGGAAGGAAGGGAAGCAGAGCTCCTTCAATTGACACAGTGCTGCAGGTGGTGAGGCTTTTAATGTACACCAGAGCCCTTCTGTAGCAGTGACCTAAGGAAAAACAGAAGGCAAGTGAGTGACAGGTGAAGGGGAAAGTGCTTTATAAGGGAGGGGGGGGAAGTGTGCTGTGGAATTGCAGTCAAATGTGTCAGTCTGTGACTGTAAAGGACCTCTTGCCATGATGTTGTGGCCATGTGCTGGCAGCTGATCTGGTTCCTCCCCAGTGTTGATGTCCCATATATGGGCCACTCAGTTCAAGAGAGATGTTGAGATGCTGGAATGTGGCCAGCCAGAGAAGGGTACCAAGGCTGGTAAGGGGCCTGGAGCACAGCCCTGTGAGGAGAGGCTGAGGGAGCTGGGGGTGTGCAGCCTGCAGAAGAGGAGGCTCAGGGCAGACCTCATTGCTGTCTACAACTACCTGAAGGGAGGCTGTAGCCAGGTGGGGTTGTTCTCTTCTCCCAGACAAGCAGCAACAGAACAAGGGGACACAGTCTCAATTTGTGCTGGGGGAGGTCTAGGCTGGATGTGAGGAGGAAGTTGTTGACAGAGAGAGTGATTGGCATTGGAATGGGCTGCCCAGGGAGGTGGTGGAGTCACTGTGCCTGGAGGTGTTGAAGCAAAGCCTGGCTGAGGCACTTAGTGCCATGGTCTGGTTGATTGGACAGGGCTGGGTGCTAGGTTGGATCTTGGAGGTCTCTTCCTACCTGTTTGATTCTATGATATGATTCTATGACTTTTTGCTGCTAACCTGGTGGCTTTTCAATTACCAAGAACTATTTTGATTGCTGTCTTTAATTCATCCAGCTTCTGTCACCTCTGATTGTCTCAGATGGTACCAATTTAATAAGCAGACTTATTGTTCTCCTTCTGTCACCCTGCTGCTCTTCATCTCCTTGGCTCTGGCTGTTCTGCCCTTAGCACCCAAATGAGATGCTTTGCCTCCTACACCCTTGTCTGCTGCCTAGTGCTTTAAAGCATGGCTGAGAACAGCTCCTGATTGCAATATCCCAGGGAATTCATGAAACTTGTGTCTTACAGAGTCAAACAAGTCATACCCTAAATGAGCATATCCAGCAGATAGTGACATGGGGTCCATTACTTCTTTCCTAGTCCCTCTCTACTCTTCCCTGCTGGTAAATTTTCAGAGTTCCTCCTCCAGACCAGGGAATACAAAAGCAAACCTGAGAAAATATGCTGCTTTCCTTAGAGTGTTCAAAGCAAGGCATTTTCCCTTCTCCTGGCATCTACCTGGTTGTTTTCTGTCTTAGCATTTTAAATGGTTTCCTAAGGAAGGGCTGCCATGCTTCTTGTCTCTCATTTCCCATCTACTGACTTGCCTTATCCAACTTTACAGAACTGCAGGATCACAGAGTGCCAGGGGCTGGAAGAGATCTCAAAAGCTCATCCAGCCCAACCTCGCTGCCAGAGCAGGATCACCTATACCAGAGCACACAGGAATGCATCCAGGATGGTTCTGAATATCTCCAGAGAGGGAGACTCCACAACTCCCCTGGGCAGCCTGTTCCAAGGCTCTGTCACACTCACACTGAAAAAAATTCCATCTCATGGTTACAGGAAACTTCCTATGCCTCATCTTCCACCACTGCCCCTTGCCCTGTCATTGGGTATCACTGAGCAGAGCCTGGCTCCAGCCTCCTGGCACTCACCAAATTTTCCACAGAAGATGGAAGAGGAGAAGAAGTCTCAGCTATAGTTAAGCTTTTGCTATTTCTAAGGAAAAGAAGGACAGGGAACCTAAATCAATGTCCACTGAGGACAACCAGGCAGAAGAAGCTCTGCTGAAGACTGTAGGTCAGTCACACAGTCAGGCTTGCACTGCTGGGACCAACACATTTGCACTGTTGATCAGACATTGGAACAGTTGCTCTCTGTCTCCCTGGGGCTCAGCCTCTCTGGAGGTGACTCTGGATGGAGTCACCATCCCTGGAGGTGTTAAAAATGCATGTAAGGCATGGTACTGTGGGCATGGTTTAGTGGTCATGGTGGTGTTGGGTTGCCAGATGGACCTAATGATCTTAGAGAGCTTTTCCAACCTCAATGATTGTATGCAAGGTGCTTCCTTGCAGCCATAGGCACAGCACCAGGCTCTGCAGCTGCTGTGGATTTAAAGCCAGCCAGCTCAGGTCTCTTTGCACATGCTCAGGCTGGCATATTTTGGCACTAGCAAGCAAAACCCAAGAGCTTTTCATGTTAATAAATGAGAAAAGAACAAACTATGAAAATCTGGTGTGAGGACTAGAAAATTGGTAGTGATTTTGAGAGGGAAAATGTCAAATTAGAGAAGCAGGAGCGTTTTAGCAGTGGGTATTTCTTTCCTCTGTTCACATGCCCACTTTCAAACACTGGCTTTTAAGAGACTGCTATTATTACTATTATTTTTATGGTCTGCATGAGTCCTGCCAACATCTTTTAGCTGCTCTGAAACTTTCACTCTGTGGCCAGCTAACAGGAGCCAATGATGCCCAAAGCGGACCAGATACAGGAGAATGTGCTGGTATTACAGCAAGAATAATAGAGAGGAAGGGGTAAATGAAAGGAAGAAATGTATGAATTTGATGTGTTTTCAGTGGAGGAAAGACCTTCCTGGGTGGATGATCACAGGGAAACCAGCGACAGGACAAGAGGTAATGGGCACAGACTTGAACAGAGGATCATGGAATCATAGAATCAAGCAGGTTGGAAGAGACCTCCAAGATCAGCCAGTCCAACCTAGCACCCAGCCCTAGCCAGTCAACAAGACCTGGCACTAAGTGCCTCAGCCAGGCTTTTCTTGAACACCTCCAGGGATGGTGACTCCACCACCTCCCTGGGCAGCCCATTCCAATGCCAATCACTCTCTCTGCCAACAACTTCCTCACAACATCCAGCCTAGACCTCTCCTGGCACAACTTGAGACTGTGTCCCCTTGTTCTGTTGCTGGTTGCCTGGGAGAAGAGACCAACCCCACCTGGCTACAGCCTCCCTTCAGGGAGTTGTAGACAGCAATGAGCTCTGCCCTGAGCCTTCTCTTTTGCAGGCTGCACACCCCCAGCTCCCTCAGCCTCTCCTCACAGGGCTGTGCTCCAGGCCTCTCACCAGCTTCATTGCCCTTCTCTGGACACTCTGTAGATCAGATCTCCAGCACTGAGATGCTGAGCAGACATTGGTCTGTTCAGGCTTGTATCCTGTGCCATGTATGCACTGATGTGATCAGCATCCATTGGAGCTATGAAGTGGATGTCCAGGAGGCTTCCTAAACACAGTTTCTCTACCTGCCTCTCTGGCACTGGGGATCTCATAACTGGACACCACATTCCAGATGTGGCCTCACTGGTTCCATCTAGAAGGATCACCTCCCATGACCTACTGGCAAAGCTTTTCTAATGCATCCCAGGGTATCATTTGCTGCCTTTGAAGCAAGGGAACATTCTTGGTTCATGTTCAACTTGGTGCCCACCAGGATCCTCAGATTTCCACCTCAATCTCTGATCACCACTGGTATCTCCTCAACATTTTCTATTCTATTTGACAGTTTAAACCAGGCTGTTGCTTCCTATCTGTGTCAAAGCCTCTTTCTGCTGCTCTGGGAAGCTAAAGAGGTGTCAAATGATTGCTTGCACCCTCAGTTCACAGCTGACCTTCTTCATACTGCCAGAAAGATCTGAAGGCAACTTGGTGAAAATAAAAGTGAAGTCCATTATTTGAGCTGCATGCTGATAATGAATCCCTGCATGGAGTTAGTTACAGTCACCTGAAGAGCCACAGTGATTCAAGTTACTCTTGCTAAACTCTTACTTTTGGTTCCAGCAGTGCTTCCCAGTCGGATAGCTGTGCCCTGTCAGAGTTCTGTCCTCACCCACACTCTGTTCTCAGGGAATTGTTTCATTGTATTTACCCTCTATTAACTCCTGCTCTTCAATATCCTATCTGAAGCATATTCCTCACTGACACTCCAGTCCTGGAATTCTGCTGTGCCATTGGCTTCGTCTTTCCTGCAGGGACCACTGAAGTTAGGACAATCTTCACCAGTCCTACAAATGAGAGATAAAAGCACCTTTGAGGAGATTAGTTTTACCCTGAAACAATGACCCTGCTAATTACTACCTGTTTGCATAGCAGATAGGGAAAAAAGCTATTTGGATTGGTTGATTTTCTTCCTAAGAAGAGATGAAACATCATTTGGGGGTGAAATTATCTACCAGGTAGTTTATTTTCTTCTCACAGCATAACCAGGAGGGCACTGTATAGAGAAAAGTTAGGATGTGGAGATGCTGGAGCGTGTCCAGAGAAGGGCCACTGGGATGCTCAGAGGGCTGCAGCAGCTCTGCTGTGAGGACAGACTGAAAGAGTTGGGGGTGCTCAGTCTGGAGAAGGGGAGGCTCTGAGGTGACCTTCTTGTGGCCTTACAGGATCTGAAGTGGATAACAAAAAAGCTGGGGAGGGACCTTTTAGGCTGTCAGGGAGTGACAGGACTAGGGGGAATGGAGCAAAGCTGGAGGTGAGGAGATTCAGACTGGCCATGAGGAGGAAGTTGTTGAGCATGAGAGTGGTGAGAGGCTGGAATGGGTTGCCCAGGGAGGTGGTTGAGGCCCCATCCCTGGAGGTGTTTAAGGCCAGGCTGGATGAGGCTGTGTGCAGCCTGCTCTAGGGTAGAGTGTCCCTGTCCATGGCAGGGGGGTTGGAACTAGATGATCCTTGTGGAGCCTTACAACCCTGACTGATTCTATGATTCCAAGACTAAGCCTTGCTTTGAGATATGGTTTGGTTTTGGTGTTTCTTTTGCTGCAAGCATGATTTTTCCCAAGTCACAACAGGACACCAGTGGAAAGTGCCTTCCTAAATGCCTTTGTAAATCAAAGTGAAACTGTAAGTGAGAGGCAATGGGTTCCATGCTCAGCCCCTCATGTCCCTGAAAATTTCCCTCTGCACTCATTGGAACGTAAACGTGTGAAGGGAAAATCGAGGCTGTTACATGTTTAGGGTTCAGTAAAACACTGGCACTGTGCTTCATGAAATCTTGCTGCCAAATTAATTCAGATTGGCTTGGATAGCAGCAGACTCCTGTGGGCTGAAAACTGCCTGACAGATTGTAAACATGTGGCAGTGATGAAGACTCCTCCTTTCTCCCGCGCTAACGATAGCTGTCTAGTGGCACACACTGCAGGGACTGCAGCTAATCAAACCTCATTGCATGATAGCAAGAGCATAAACACCTTCAATATCAGCTAAAAAAAGGAGACCCAAATCTGGGGAAGAGGGGGAAAATTATATCTATGTTGATTTGCACAGGTGTGTTCATAGAATCATAGAATCATAGAATCAACCAGGTTGGAAGAGACCTCCAAGATCAGCCAGTCCAACCTAGCACCCAGCCCTGTCCAACCAACCAGACCATGGCACTAAGTGCCTCAGCCAGGCTTTTCTTGAAGACCCCCAGGGACAGTGCCTCCACCACCTCCCTGGGCAGCCCATTCCAATGGGAAATCACTCTCTCTGTTAATCTTTTTGAGGTCTAGAGCTCTAAAAGTAGGACTTGTAGAAAAACAAGAGATGAGAAACAAAACTCACTTGGGCTGAAATAAAATCAAACCCACCAAAGGACTCAACAATAAGACATGCAAAGAGAGACAGAAGAGCAGAGGAGTGTCTACAACTACCTGAAGGGACATTATGGTGAGGCTAGTGCTGGTCTCTTCTCAAAGGTAGTTGGAGACAGATCAAAGGGAATGGCCTCAAGCTGAGCCTAGCTAGGCTTAGCTTGGATATTAGGAAAAAGTTCATGGAAAGAGTGGTCAAGGACTGGAATGAGCTTCCCAGGGAAGCAGTGGAGTCACTCACTCTGGATCTGTTTAACGGTCATTTGGATGTGGTGTTTGGGCCTATGGTTTAAGGTGAATCTTGTAGAGTAGGGTTCCAGGTTGGACTTGGTGATCCTGAGGAGCTTTGCCAACCTCAATGTTTCTGTGATATGATTCATTGCATCAGTCAGTTTGCAGATTCTGCCCCTGTACTCAGCACTGCTCAGGCCACACCTTGAGTCCTGTGTCCAATTCTGGGGCCCTCAACTCAAGAGAGATGTTGAGGTGCAGGAACATGTCCAGAGAAGGGCAACAAAGCTGGTGAGGGGCCTGGAGCACAGCCCTGTGAGGAGAGGCTGAGGGAGCTGGGGGTGTGCAGCCTGCAGAAGAGGAGACTCAGGGCAGACCTCATTAATGTCTACAACTCCCTGAAGGGAGGCTGTAGCCAGGTGGGGTTGGTCTCTTCTGCCAGGCAACCAGCAACAGAAGAAGGGGACACAGTCTCAAGTTGTGCCAGGGGAGGTCTAGGCTGGATGTGAGGAGGAAATTGTTGCCAGAGAGAGTGATTGGCATTGGAATGGGCTGCCCAGGGAGGTGGTGGAGTCACCATCCCTGGAGGTGTTGAAGCAAAGCCTGGCTGAGGCACTCAGTGCCATGGTCTGGTTGACTGGCTAGGGCTGGGTGCTAGGTTGGACTGGATGATCTTGGAGGTCTCTTCCAACCTGCTTGGTTCTATGATTCTGTGATAGACACTATTCAAGCACATTATGCAAAGCTTTGCAACATGATACAGGAAAGTTGGGGGAAAGTTTGACCTGATGACTTTAGAGGTCTTTTCTGACCCCATCAGTTTCATAACAAACAGAATTTCAATGTGTCCAGCTTCACAGAGTGGTCAGGAACCAGCTTTGAAATTGAACTTTAATCCAAGCAACACCAAAAAAAATAGAGAAGTGCCTATGTTAAGCCCCTTAATTAATACAATTTACCTTTAGACACTTCCATTGCTACTTCTATTCATTTCTTTTTTTTTCCAGAGATGTGGAAAATGAAGCCAGGCATTGGCCAAATAACCAATTTGCTTTTAGCCTGGGCTGGCAAGGTGGAGAGGTTTGCTTGTTAATCATCACCCATTACTGCTTAGCCAGCTGAAAAGGCCTCTGAATATGTCCCTCTCTGCTTTCCAGCACTAATGCTGCAAATTGAGAATAATTAAAGGCAATCCATGGTGTGAGAACTAGATCTTGGGATGCTGCAGTTTATTCTCAATGTGGCCAAACAGAGGCATTTGCAAAGGGAAAAAAAATAAAGGACTTAGAATTCTGAATTCTTTCTTTTATTTTTCCCCTGGTTTTTCTTCTTTTCCTCTTTTCTTTGCATTGTTTTTTCCTTCTATTCCTTATTTTCCTCCCTATATTTACTTAGTTCTTTTTTCCTCTGTTTATTCTTTTTCCCCTTTTTTGCTTCCCCCCCTTTCCCCCTCTTTTGCTTTCCCCTCCTTTTCCCTTCACCCCCTTTCCCCCTCTTTTTTCTTTCTCCCTGTTTCTTCTTTTCCCCTTTTCTATTTTTTCTCTTTTCCCAACCTCCCCCCTTTCCCCCTTCTCTCTTTTTGCCTCTTTTCTCTCCTTCTCTATCTTTCCCCCCTTTTCTCTCCTTCTCTCGCCTTTCCCCCCTTTCTCTCCTTTTCTCTCCTTTTCCCCCTTTCCCCCTTTTCCCCTTTCTTTCTTTTCCCCCTTTTCTCTCCTTCTCCCTCCTTTTCTCCCTTTCTCTCCTTCTCCCTCCTTTTCTCCCTTTCTCTCCTTCTCCCTCCTTTTCCCCCTTTCTCTCCTTCTCTCTCCTTTTCCCCCCTTCCCCCTTTTCCCCTTTCTTTCTTTTCCCCCTTTTCTCTCCTTCTCCCTCCTTTTCTCCCTTTCTCTCCTTCTCCCTCCTTTCCCCCCCTTCTCTCCTTCTCTCTCCTTTCCCCCCTTTCCCCCTTTCCCCTTTCTCTCCCTTTCCCCTTTCAATCTTTCCCCCCTTTTCTCTCCTTTTTCCCTTTCTCCCTTTCTCTCCTTTTCCTCCTTTCTCTCCCCTTTTTCCCCTTGTCTCTCCCTTTCCCCTCTTTTCTCTCCCTTTCATCTCTTTTCTCTTTCTTTACTCTCTTTCCTCTCCTTTCCCCCCTTTTCTCCCTCTTTCCCCCCTCTTCTCTCCCCACTTTTGCCTTTATCATCTGAAGACAAAGGACCAGTGAAGTAAAAGAACATTTAAAATGCATAAACCAAACTGCAGTGAGAAATAAACTGCAACTAAGCTGCTAAGGCAAACAACCTTCAGCTGGACCATCCCATCGTGATTTTTCCCAGCTAACAGAGATTCTTCTTCCACATTCAGCATTTTGGTGACAATTTTCTGCTTTCATTATTTGCTTTTCATGGTATTTTTCCCCCCTTTTTTTGCTACTTAAACCAGAGGAGAGCTTTGTTAGTTTAACCAGACTGAGGTTTTGTCCTTGCCTCTAGACCTGCTTGGAAAAGCAAGGGATGTGCTTAGTCACTCCAGTTTAATCTTGCTGAGTGCCTTTGGGAACCAGGAAACTGAGGCTTCAGCAGAGCTGCTGGAAAGCTGCAGGACCAGCTGAACCTAAAAAGGGAAAAGAGAATGCCTATGATCTGGTCACTAAGTGCCTCAGCCAGGCTTTGCTTCAACACCTTTGAACAGTCTTTTTTTGCAGCACAGGAGGTTCCAGCTCAACACAAGGGGGAATTTCTTTACTGTAAGGGTCACAGAGCACTGGAACAGGCTCCCCAGAGAGATTTTGGAGTCTCCTTCTCTGGAACCTCTCAAGGCCTGTCTGAATGTGTTCCTTCATGAGCTGTGTTAGATAGGATTGTCCTGCTCTGGCAGGAGTGTTGGACTGGATGATCTCCTTGGGTCCCTTCCAACCCCTAACATCCTGTGAGCCTGTGAACCTCCAAGGACAGTGACTCCACCACCTCCCTGGGCAGCCCATTCCAATGTTAGAACTTCCTCCTAGCATCCAGCCTAGACCTCTCCCGGCACAACTTGAGACTGTGTCCCCTTGTTCTGTTGCTGCTTGCCTGGCAGGAGAGACCAACCCCACCTGGCTACAGCCTCCCTTCAGAATCATGGAAACATTCCAGTTGGAAAAGACCTCCAGGATCATGAAGTCCAACTGCTATCCCTACTGCACAAAGTTCACCCTTAAACCATCTCTTAAAGCACCACATTCAAAAGACTTTTAAGCACATTTTTATGTCATCATAGAATCACAGAATGGATCAGTTTGGGAGGGACCTCAGAGATCATCTGCTGCCACCTTCCTCTCCCCTGTGGTGCCTCTCTCCCATCACTAACCTTGCATGATCAGGCACACATCCCAATTTGCCAACGTCTCGTGCTCACAGAAGGTGATTTTTAAGGAAGTTTGCTCATTCCACAGGTTACTTGAGTAGCACTGAGAGGTATAATTGTTCTCTGATTCCATAAGGACACCAGGCTGGCACCTCAGAGGCAGAGACAAAGCCAGAAGGACATTCACCTCTCTTGCCTGCAGATTTGGTGGTGTAAATATGAGGCAGGACACAGCAGGCTGTGCAGGTGAGTGGGAGCTGGGGTAGGGAGGGCCAGTAAAATGCAAGATACTGGGGATATAGGGTGATGGCTGCTGGTCAGCAATAGGCAGAAATCAATTTTGTGAAGCATTTCAAGAGGTTGGGTTTGTTGCTCCTCAATGTCAGGGTGAAATGAAGACTTTCCAAATGTTTGCATGATCTCAAAGGCCTTTTCCAACCAAAACAATTCTATGCTCTGTGTTTCACTAAAGCATAGACAACAAGTGGCTGTCTTCTGTTACTCAGCTATTTGCTTACTGCCCCTTGCAGGCTCAGCCCCCAACTTGGCTTAAAACAAGGCCTTTTGTTGTTGCTGTCGGTGGTTTTCCCCCAGATTACTCAAGCAGACTAAAGAGTTAAACCCCAGATTTTCCTCCCCTAGATTTGCACCTGAATTAACTCAGTTAGTGAGAGGCCCTTCCCAGCTCCTGCAACACTTTTTTTTTCCTTGGGGATAAAGGCATTTTTTCAGCTGTTTTTCCCTTTTTATTTTCATGTTGCTGTGTCAAAAGTATCATCAGCTGGATGTGTACTGGAGTGTCAGAGAGAGCTCTGGGCATCCAGTTGCCCAGCACTGCTCTGTGTGCACCAACAGCTCAGGGTATTTTTACTTGCTCAGCTCATTGCATGAAGCTAGATGATGGATGCAAAGCTCTGCCTAGCTGTTTCCAAGACTACTGCTATGTTAATGAAAACAGTTATCCAGGAAAGAGACAAAACCCTAAATGACCTTCAGAAGCATAGAGAAATGAACAGAAGTACCAAAGCCAACAATTTAGAGCTCAGAACAAGTTAATAATCTGTTAACAGACCTCGAGGGAAGTGGCAGAGGTTATGTAACTCAGGGGGACTTCATCAGCATAAGAAGGGGGAAAAAATGGTGTTCTGAGAATAATTGCTTTGCACTGGGCTCTTTAGTGAGGGTCAGACAGCACAGGGTTAAGATTTGTGGTGCTTTTGAGTGGCTGTGCTTAGCCAGGCACAACAGAGAGCTTCAGCTGTAGCCGACCTCCCAGAACTCTCAAGGAGACAAGGAACAGGTAACATTGCTTATTTATCTACCTGTGAAAGACCCACATGCCCATCATCCTCCCCCCAGGATCCAAGGTTTGGGGAAGCAATGTACTAAAATTGCTACATGGAAATGAAGCAAGAATCCAGCCCTTCCTGTGGCTTTCTGCACAGTAAGTATAGGAAGTATGGCTTTAGAGGGCCAGTTTGTGTTTGGATTGCATTTCCCTGGGCTCTCCTGAAGTTCTTACTGACTTTAGCAACTCTGTGGGCAATGGAGTCCCTGGCAGGACTGGGAACTGATGTGTCCCATCTGTTCTAGATGAAAGTCCATCCCAGGTACAGGCAAGGGTGAGGCTCGTGGAGGAGAGTGATAACTTCACACCCACGCCTCTGGTGGGAGGCTGAACCTCTCTGCCTGCACAACTGTAGGGGACAATTTGGGGCTGCATGTGATTGTTGTTCCTAAGCAACATCACTTGCTGAGGGAGCCCCTGCTAGGGCAGGGCACAGTTTGTGTTGTACAATGTGAATTTCGGCCTGGCAGTGCCTTGGTTCTCTTTCTTTCCCCTAATGAAAGGGGGGGTTGCTTTTGGGGGTTGGGTGGTCAGGGTGTGAAAGGCGCCTCTGAGATCACTGTAACCTATGCTGGCTTTCAAATGTCTCAGCCCCAGAGAGGGCTGCTATGAAAGGAGCATAGTGCAGCCCTATTCATCACCTGTCAATTGCAGTTCTTAGACCCAAGCTGCTTCTCAGCCAGACTTTTTTCTTCCCCTGCAAGAACACGTTCCTGCGGATGGAGGCAAGGGTGGGCGGGGGGGTGGGTGGGTAGGCAGGGGAATAGGGATGGGTGTGATGGGAGGAATAGGGATGGGTGTGATGGGAGGACAGTACCTAGATATTACAGAGTTGCTGGAGAAAATATCCTGCTATTTATTCCTCAAAGCAGATGGTGCCAGTTGATTACCTTCAGCAGCAGAAGCTGTACCTGTTAGCGGGGGTGTGAAGAAACCTCTCTGCAGCGACAGCTTAGGGAAAGGCAAACTATTGCTCAAGGTATCCAAGCAGGAACCTGCCACAGAAAGATTAACACTGGAAGGTTGAAAGATGGAGGGCAGGGCACCAGGGGCAGCTCTGCACAACACAGGGTTGTTGTCTTGAGTTATGGGGATTGGTCTGCTGCATGTCTGGGAGAGGATAAGTTATGTGACACATGCATCCCACGGGAGGGGATCTGCAGAGCTGAGAGGTACTGTGCCCTAATGCCAGAGTGATTTCTCTACTGTGGCTGCTCTGGGCATGTCTCAGTTCAATCCCCAGTGACTTGTCCATCCCACACGTCCAACTAGCCCTGTTCCTTTGATTCAGTGTCTGTTTAAACTGCTTCTGAGCAAAGAGATGAGGAATTAGCTCTCAGCTGTGTGCATGCACTCCTCTATTGCCTTCCAAAGGGCAAGCTCGCTCCGAGCATCTCCGTCCCTCAGGAGCCATCTCCATCCCTCAGGAGCCATCTCCATCAGACCAGGCCTTCCACCACACAAAGTGGGGCTTTTTTCTGGCTGAGTTTATAGAATCATAGAACTGTTTTGTTGGAAATGACCCAACCCTCAGCCCACCAGACCACAGCCATTTAAACCACATCCTTAGGAGCTATGCCTACGCATTTGTTGAACAGCCCCAGGGATGGTGACTCCACCACCTCCCTAGGCAGCCTGTTCCAATGCCTGACCACTCTTGCAGGAAATAAATTTTTCCTAATATCCAACCTAAACCTCCCTTGGCACAACTCTGAGGCCATTTCCTCTTGCCCTGTCACTTGATATTAGGGAGAAAGGCCTTTTGAGTGGCTGTGCTTAGCCAAGCACACAGAGAGCTGCATCTGTAGATTACCTCCCAGGGAGGTCACTTGATATTAGGGAGAAAGGATCAACACACAGCAAAAAAAAAACCCAAAACAACAACCAAAAAGCCCCCCAAAACCCAGGCTGAAAGTATTTTGCACAACAAATAGCTACAACTAAAATGCAGAAGCTCTGCACAAGCTTCATACTGGCTCTACAGCTTCGTTGAATCATAAAATCACCCAGGTTGGAAAAGACCTCCAAGAACAGCCAGTCCAACCTAGCACCCAGCCCTGGCCAGTCAAGCAGACCATGGCACTAAGTGCCTCAGCCAGGCTTTGCTTCAACACCTCCAGGGATGGTGACTCCACCACCTCCCTGGGCAGCCCATTCCAATGCCAATCACTCTCTCTGTGAAGAACTTCCTCCTAACATCCAGCCTAGACCTCCCCTGCCACAACTTGAGACTGTGTCCCCTTCTTCTGTTGCTGGTTGCCTGGCAGAAGAGACCAACCTCCACCTGGCTACAGCCTCCCTTCAGGTAGTTGTAGACAGCAATGAGGTCTGCCCTGAGCCTCCTCTTCTGCAGGCTGCACACCCACAGCTCCCTCAGCCTCTCCTCATAGGGTTTGTGTTCCAGGCCCCTCACCAGCTTTGTCACCCTTTTCTGGACACTTTCCAATATCTCAACATCTCTCTTGAACTGAGGAGCCCAGAACTGGACACATCACCCAAGGTTTGGCCTGAGCAGTGCTGAGCACAGGGCAGAATAACCTCCCTTGTCCTGCTGGCCACACTGCTCCTGATCCAGGGCAGGATGCCATTGGCTCTCTTGGCATATTTGTTTGCTTTCATTCCCACTGTGTTGGTTTTCCTGGTGGCTTTAAAGGACTAACTTTGGGTTTGCTCTGACTCAAAGCCAAACCTAGGTAAGATGGGGGTGAGAACTGAGCAAAGAAGGCAGGGAAAGGAGAATTTCTGCAGTACAGCAGAAGAATTGATACTGGTGTGTTGGCTGTTTTTTCATATGCTGGCTCCTGAAACTTCACTGTGACAGTAAATGAATTGCCTCAGCAGTTTCTGAAAAATACCATTTACTGTTTGCTGTCCCCTGGAAGTATTAAACATTGTCACACTTGTGGAAAAAATGCCAGTAAAAGACTCCTGGGAATTTCATCTCCATGCCTGCAGCTTGGATAAGGTTTATAGCAAGCTGGTGTTGTACAGCACCGCTGGTGTGAGCCACTGTGCAAAAGGAGCAAGAAAAAGGCACTTAAAGCTTTATTCCTGTCAGGTGCAAATCTGTAGATGCACCAAAGCCTCAAAGGAGTGGACAAAATAGGTGGAAATGGATGGAGATTGTGTGAGCTCTTGCTGGGATTCAGCAGGAACCTACTCACCATTTTACTTTTTCTCTAGACTGCAGGAGATTTGTACCTTGGTAGAATGGAGAATCCTTGGGTATGGCCTGAATATTTCATCCTATCAGGAATAACTCTGCTGTAGGTGTGAAGAAAGACCTGCACAGTCCAGGTATTTTCAGAGCATCCTTGGGTATGGCCTGAATATTTCATCCTATCAAGACTAACTCTGCTGTAGGTCTGAGGGAAGACCTGCACAGTCCAGGTACTTTCAGAGCATCCTTGGGTATGGCCTGAATATTTCATCCTATCAAGACTAACTCTGCTGTAGGTCTGAGGGAAGACCTGCACAGTCCAGGTACTTTCAGAGCATCCTTGGGTATGGCCTGAATATTTCATCCTATCAAGACTAACTCTGCTGTAGGTCTGAGGGAAGACCTGCACAGTCCAGGTACTTTCAGAGCATCCTTGGATATGGCCTGAATATTTCATCCTATCAAGACTAACTCTGCTGTAGGTCTGAGGGAAGACCTGCACAGTCCAGGTACTTTCAGAGCATCCTTGGGTATGGCCTGAATATTTCATCCTATCAAGACTAACTCTGCTGTAGGTCTGAGGGAAGACCTGCACAGTCCAGGTACTTTCAGAGCATCCTTGGATATGGCCTGAATATTTCATCCTTTCAAGACTAACTCTGCTGTAGGTCTGAGGAAAGATCTGCACAGTCCAGGTACTTTCAGAGCATCCTTGAGTATGGCCTGAATATTTCATCCTATCAAGACTAACTCTGCTGCAGGTCTGAGGAAAGACCTGCACAGTCCAGGTACTTTCAGAGCATCCTTGGGTATGGCCTGAATATTTCATCCTATCAAGACTAACTCTGCTGTAGGTCTGAGGAAAGACCTGCACAGTCCAGGTACTTTCAGAGCATCCTTGAGTATGGCCTGAATATTTCATCCTATCAAGACTAACTCTGCTGCAGGTCTGAGGGAAGACCTGCACAGTCCAGGTATTTTCAGAGCATCCTTGGGTATGGCCTGAATATTCCATCCTATCAGGAATAACTCTGCTGTAGGACTGGTCTGAGGGAAGACCTGCACAGTCTAGGTACTTTCAGAGAATGCCAGGTTGGGAGGACCCCAAGGATCATCTGGTCTAACTTTTCTAGGTGATGGTGTACTTGCAATGATCTGGCCTAGCACCCTGTCAAGCTGAGACTTTAATTTGTCCAGTGTAGGGCAATCCACTGCTTCCCTTGGGAGATGATTCCAGTGTCTGATTGCTCTCATCAGGAAAATATTTTCTTCTGGAGTCCAGTGGGAATCTCTCCAGCAGTAACTTGCCCCTATCATGCCTTATCTTTTCCATGTGGCTCCTCGTAAGAGTCAGATGGAGGAAGAAGCTGACACTGAGCTATAGAACATTGAGGTTCTTGTGCCATTTGCCTGAGGAGTGTTCCTCCTTTAATATTTCATCCCTGCATGATGGTTGTAAAGCTGCTGGGTGTGAAAGCTAGGAGCTGTTTGCTTACTTCCTGACCCCAACTTTGCTGACATCATCAGCAGAAGAGCAGCTTTTCTGCATTCTCTTTTTTGCACCATAATGGGGGGGGGGGGGGGGGGGGGGGGGCAGTGTATTGGGAACAAAAAAAGAGCCATCCAGCTTTATTTCAAGTTTGAATGTTATAATCTGCAATTCTGGCTCTGCCTGCTGCAGCATGCTGTGAAAGAGGAAGACAAAATGAAGCGGTGGGGGAAGGAGGAGGCATTGATGTGCCTCCATACACACTCAGTGTCAGAATCGTGGCTTGGCTGAAACCACTGTGAATCCTGTGAACATGTTGTTGTTTTCTTTTCACCCTCTAGTACCTGTGAGGTTCCATTTCTATTAAGAAGCATCAAGAATAGAATGATAGAAACATTTAGGTTGGAAAAGACCCTTAGGAGTCCAACTGTCTGACCTAACACTGCCAAGTGGCTGCTAAGCCATGTCCTCAGCATTGCATCTATACATCTTTAGCATTCCTCCAGGGATGGTGACTCCTCCACTTCCCTGGGCAGCCTCACAATTGCCTGACAATCCTTTCAGTGAAGACATTTTACCTACTGTCTAAACTGAACCTTTCCTGGAGCAACTTGAGGCCACTTCCTCTCGTCCTATTGCTTATTACCTGGGAGAAGAGACCAATCCCCACCTTGCTCCAAGCTCCTTTCAGTGAGGTCTCCCCTCAGCCTCGAATCAGGCTCATAGAATCAACCAGGTTGGAAGAGACCTCCAAGATCAGCCAGGCCAACCTAGCACCCAGCCCTAGTCAGTCAACCAGATCATGGCACTAAGTGCCTCAAACAGGCTTTGCTTCAACACCTCCAGGGATGGTGACTCCACCACCTCCCTGGGCAGCCCATTCCAATGCCAATCACTCTCTCTGTGAAGAACTTCCTCCTAACATCCAGCCTATACCTCCCCTGGCACAACTTGAGACAACTGGAGACTCCTTGTCTCCAGGCTGAACAACCCCAGCTCCCTCAGCTGCTCCTCACCAGCCCTGTTCTCCAGACCCTTCACCAGCTTTGTTGCCCTTCTTTTGATGTGTTCCAGCAGCTCAAAGTCTTTCTTGTAGTGAGGGCCCCAAAACTGAACCCAATATTCACAATGTGGTCTCACCAGTTATCCTCATAGTATTTTTACATTGTTCTTCAAACCTCATCTCTGCCCTCCAAAATCAAATATTTTCTGCCTGGATGATTTTGTGATCAATTTTGGTTGGCTGGAGCACTATGTCTAGCTTGCTTGAGCTGAGTTTTGCAAGTGCATAGTTCTCATACAAGTGTAAGGTTATTTTCTGAGCAGTGAGATTCTTCATTTGAGCAATTTGGAAGTCATTTCAGTCATCAGCTTTGTCTTTCTTTTGATCTTCCCTTCCCATTTCCATTTCCATTGCAAAGCAGGAGGAATGTGTAGAGCTCTCAACTTGGCTTTATAACATTTCAGGAAGATCTTCATGGGAAAGCTATTCCATAGGTGGCAAATATGGACACTGGAATTCTGTCAGAGGATGAGTCAGGCCTCACATCTTTTCTGGAGAGACAAAGAGCATGACAGTTGTTACCTTACTGCTGGCTGCTTGCTTCTTTGTCTTAGCTTTCCAGAAGGAAGGAAAGATGTGTTAGGCCAGCAGTTAAGGATGCTGTGCTTGCTCAAAGACATGCTGTGCTTGCTCAAAGACACTAGAGTTCATAGAATCACAGAGCCCTGGAATTCTTTTGGCTGGAAAAGATGCCCAAGATCATCCAGTCCAACCATTCCCTAACTCTGCCAAAGCTGAGGCTAAACTATTTCTCTCAGCACCCACATCTCTGCCTCTTTGAAACACCTCCCAGGATGAGGATTCAACCACCTCCCTGGAGAGCCTGTTCCAGCCTTTAAGAACCTTTTTGGTTCAGTTTCTTCTGATATCCAACCTAAACCTCCCCTGGTACAGCTTGAGGCCATTTCCTCTTGTCCTATCACTTGTTTCTAGAGAGAGGAAGAAAACACCTACCTCACTGCAGATTCCTTCTAGGGATTTGCAGAGAGCACTGAAGTCACCTCTCACCCTCCTTTTCTCCAGGCTAAACAACCCTAGTTCCCTCAGCTTCTCCTCGCCAGATGTGCTCCACAGACCCTTCACCAGCTTTGTTGCCATTCTCTGGACCTAGTCCAGCACCTCAGTGCCTTGCCAGTTGTGAGAGCCCCAAAACTGAACCCAGTATTCAGAGTGGGCCATGAAAGTCAAAGTGTGACAAACCATAATCAAGCAGGACTCTGAAAAGAGAGAATAAAAACTGATGAGGGAATAACAAGAAGCCCTAAATTGCTGCAGAGTCTTGGTGGTCTGAAGGACTCTAGGTTCACTAAAGCTTCATTAACTAGAACTAATGAGACAACAATAACACAACCACTGCCATCAGGGTGGTGAGAGGTTATTTCAAGTGCTTTTTGGGATGTAGGAGTACCAGATCTGTTTACAGAGCATACCAAATCATCTCCTGGGGATTAACCATTCTTGCTTGCTTCTGGAATGGGTCACTTTTTAGCAAGTGGTCTAGAAGTGAGAAGCTTTGCTCTTAATATCACTTCAATGAGTCATTCCATTCTCTCCTCCCCCCCTCACTCCCCCACTGATTAATGTAATTTCATTTCCCTCTCTTTACCACCCATAAGAGGATCTGGAAGAAGGGGTTGCTTTTCTCTGTTCTTGCAAATTATCTGCTCTAATTTCTTTAAGATCTCCTTCTTTCATGGCCCTTTCTTAAAATTAGAAGCAAATTAAATGTGTTCCTAGCCAGGGCAGAATGCATTGATTAGAGCTGAATTATGCTCAGTTGTGATCTACATTGAAATTTGCATGACACATCTCTCCTGGAGTGAAACTAAAAAGGAATTTGAATCATCTCCTCTTCCTTCCCAGTGAATACAGTCCATTAACCACTGCATCCAATAAGTTGTGGTCAATATTTAGAACAGATGAATGTGCTGCTTTAATGAATGATGTAGCTATTGGAATAAAAGTATCAAGCACTTACCTAATCTGTGCTAACTGAATAGTCTATGTCTCTTAAGGTATAATTAATGACAAGCACCTCAGGTCTTTCTTGTTTATTTGTACTGCAGCAGCCTCCATAGTCCCCATTCTCAACTAAGGCAGCAGCTTTGATTGTGAAAGCAAATGCTGTAAGATCTCAACTGGGAAAATACAGATCCTATAGTGGCCTTTCAGTACCTGAAAGGGGCTACAAGAAAGATGGAGAGGGACTTTTTACAGGAGCTGGTAGTGATAGGATGAAGGACAATGGCTTTGAGCTGGAAAAGGTGAGATTTAGACTGGATTAGGAAGAAGTTCTTTGTGAGAGTGGTGTGACACCGGAACAGACTGCCCAGGGAGGCTGGGGATGTCCCCTTCCTGAAGGCACCAGATTGGATGAGGTCTTGAGCAACCTGGGCTAGTGAGAGTTGTCCCTGCCATAGCAGGGGGGTTGGAACTGGATGATCATTAGACAACCCTTCCAACCCAAACCATCCAGCATTTCTATGTTGAGTATGAGCCCTGTGAGCATTTGCAGTGATTTACATGGGTCTGCTTGCATGCAAACGGGCAGCATGAGTGGGTGTTTTCAAGGGCTAAGGTGGCAGATGTCTGCTTTTGCAAACCTGCAGTGACAGGTTCAAGCCTTCTGGTCTCACCCAGGTGACTGTTTTCAGCTGTGTAAGCTGTAAATCAGCATTTAAACATCAGACTGGAAGGTGGCTGGTATGAAGTGTTGGGGGTTGCTGTCTGTCAGTGGGAAAAGGTCAGCAGAGGACCCAGATTCCACTGGAAGTTCTGCATATGCTTAACTTGTCACGTTGACAGAGGTCTACTGAAAACAAAGGGGCAAAACCTAACAGTGTCACCCCTGCTGGGTGCTTTGAGCCCAGGATATTATTGCAGAACCATAGAACTGTTTCAGCTGGAAAAGCCCTCTAAGGGCATCAAGTCCAACTATAAACCTAAGACCACCATGACCATTAGACAGTGCCCCGAAGTGTCATATCCACACTTCCCTTGAACATCTCCAGACACAGCAACTTCACCCTGTTCCAATGCCTGAGCACTCTTTTATTAAAGGCACTTTCCCTAATATCCAACCCTAAATCTCCCCTGGTGCAACTTGAGCCATTTCCTCTCATCCTAACCCCTGCTGCTAGTGAGAAGAGACTGGACTGACACCCACATGCTTCCAACCTCCTGTCAGGGAACTCTAGAGAGAAATCAGGTCTCCCTTCAGCTTCTCCTTCTTCAGACTAGACAACCCCAGTTCCCTCAACTGCTCCTCTCCAGACCCTTCACTAGCTTTGTTACACTTCATTGGACTCACTCCAGCAACTCAGTGCCTTTCTTGTAGTGGACACAGAACTTGTTGCAGAGGACCATACAACTCACTGTATGTGTGAAAAGTAGAATAGTTTTTCCCTTGGCTCTCTGCTGCTTGTCACTTTTTCTTTGCTTTTTGGCTTCTTTGTCTTTTTTTGCTGTGTTCTTTTTGCATTAGTTTTCAGAAACAATTAGTTCCTCATTTGAAAAGGTTGTACAATGGAATTGTGTGTGTGTTTTCAGCAGAGAGAGAGAGAGAAGCTGGATCCAACATGAAACATCTTCTCAAGCATCTACCAGAGTAAGAGAACAGCACATCTAGGTTGGCCCTCTGATGATATCAAGAACCACCTACCCCACCTGGCATCACTGCACAGCCAGCCTCTATTCTCAGATGGCAAATGGAAAAGCTCCATGACCTTGTGATGCTATTAAATGAAAGGTAGGTCATAGGTGGGTTCTGACTAGTAGGAACTTTCAGAATTGCTGCTATGAGAGAGGGATTAAATGCAGGACCTCTGCTCTGCATAGAATCATAGAATCAAGCAGGTTGGAAGAGACCTCCAAGATCAGCCACTCCAACCTAGCACCCAGCCCTAGCCAATCCACTAGACCATGGCACTAAGTGCCTCATCCAGTCTTCTCTTGAACACCTCCAGGGATGGTGACTCCACCACCTCCCTGGGCAGCCCATTCCAATGCCAATCACTCTCTCTGCCAACAACTTCCTCCTAACATCCAGCCTAGACCTCCCCTGCCACAACTTGAGACTGTGTCCCCTTCTTCTGTTGCTGCTTGCCTGGCAGAAGAGACAAACCCCCACCTGGCTACAGCCTCCCTTTAGGTAGCTATAGAGAGCAATGAGGTCTGCCCTGAGCCTCCTCTTCTGCAGGCTGCACACCCCCAGCTCTCTCAGCCTCTCCTCATAGGGTTTGTGTTCCAGGCCTCTCACCAGCTTTGTTGCCCTTCTCTGGGCAAGTTCCAATACTGTGTGAGTAGAGCCAGCTTCAGGTACATGTTGTTCAGCTCTTTCCAACCTTCTTTTTAGTGTGTGGTTGTTCCCTGATGTTAGAAATGCAAGAATTGGACTCTGAGATAAGTGGAATGATCATGATTGTACAGAGATCTAGTTCTCAGCTGCTTACACAGATCCGTATTGGACTTTTGTATGCCAAATATAAACCTTGTCAACTGCACCTGCTCTTTTTAACTTTGGCAATGACAGCTTTCTGATCAAAGAAACCACTCATTTTCATTCCATCTTGAGGGATGCTGGATCTTCTCCAAATAACACATCTCACATCTTGTCACTTTGCTCTTTGCTTAAGACATGCAACTCACCACAGCAAGCTTTTCACTTAGGGCTTGATTCAAAACTTACCACTGCTGTTGAGGGGGGAAAAAAAAGCCAACAAACAGCCAAGCAAACAGGCAACCATTGCCTTCAGGCTCTTTCAAGCAGTTTTATGTGCAGTTATTCACACAGTGGTCACACTTGCGTGACAAGGCTACATCGTAGGGACAATGTGCACAATGCAGGATTTCCTTAGGATATTAGTAGTTATTTTGGATAGTAGGAAAGCTACCTTTTCTTCTCCCTTTTCTTCATGTCAGTTCTGGCGATGAACTGTGAAATGTGACAGTGATTAGACATGGCAGCTTTTTTCCATACCAGTGTTTTGATGCACCAAAACTTACCTCTTTTTTCTCCCCTTTGTATTTTTCTCCTCTCCTCTCCTCTCCTCTCCTCTCCTCTCCTCTCCTCTCCTCTCCTCTCCTCTCCTCTCCTCTCCTCTCCTCTCCTCTCCTCTCCTCTCCTCTCCTCTCCTCTCCTCTCCTCTCCTCTCCTCTCCTCTCCTCTCCTCTCCTCTCCTCTCCTCTCCTCTCCTCTCCTCTCCTCTCCTCTCCTCTCCTCTCCTCTCCTCTCCTCTCCTCTCCTCTCCTCTCCTCTCCTCTCCTCTTTCTTCCTTTCCCCTTTTTTTTCCTTTTCCTTTCTTTTTTTTTCTAAGAGGCTTTAGCTTTTTACAGATTGTACCATCAGCACCCTAATACAAACACTTGTTCAGCCAAGTGCTGCTTTAAAAGTGTGAGTCCAGTGTGAGCAGTCAGTCTCTAGTCAAGCAACTCATCTCAGTTGCTGGCCTGTGAGGACAATGTGAATACCCAAAGAACAACCACAATTCTTTTAGGCACTGTAGGCTCTTCAGGAAGGTGGTTGAATCCCCATCCCTGGAGGTGTTGAAAAGAAGCAGTGATATGATGCTGAGAGAGATGGTTAGCATGAGCCTCAGCACTCAGAGAATGGTTGGACTGGATTTTAAAGGTCTTTTCCAAGTGAAGTGATTCTATGATGTGGCTTGTAAGAACATGGCTTAGTGGTGGACTTGGCAAAGTTTGGTTAACAGTTGGACTTTGATGATCATGGAGGTAATTTCCAACTTTAATAAGTTTATGAATGTATGATTATGCCTGTGGGGAAAAGGGGAAGTAATGCCTCAGAGGGAGAGGAGGCACCCTTCAAGGAGCACAGCCACTAGCTTCTCGACAGCTTCCAGGATTGCTGGATGCAGCCGATGGCCTCACCCTGCGCACACAGCTCAGGCATGAAACTATCAGCAGCTCGTCGCCAGATCTGATCCTTTCTGAGCTGCGCATTAGCAGAAAGTTGGGGCTTCCTGTTGCTGTCGTCTGCGGTCCGGGAGCGGCTCAGACCGACTCCCGGATCCCTGGCTGAGCCTGTGCCTCGCAGCCGCTCGTCTGCGCATGAGTCGCTGCGGGAGGCTCCGCGGCTGGAGTATTTCAGGGGCTGGGCACGGGGGGAAGATGCTCAGTGCCTGAGGGAGGCCGGTGCGGAGCGGGGGCAGCCGCGGCGGGACATGGAGGGGCCTCCGGGAGGAGAGGGGCCGAAGACCCCGGCCTGAAAGAGCGGGAGGCGCGGCCGTCGGGGCATCGCCCGCTTCAGCACCGCGGACAGCGCGCAGCGAGCGCCTGGCCCCGCGCAGCGCAGAGCGCTGTGCCACCGGCACCGCCACCTCGGACCCCGCTACCCCCGGATCTCCCTAGTCCCGGACCTCTCGACCCCCACCTTCGCTATCCTCGGATCCGCTATCCCGGACCCGGACCCGCTAGCTCGGTCTCCGATTCCTGGGTGCTGCGCCGTTGCTGGCTGCCCTTGAGCCCCTACTCTCGATTTCAGCCCCGCTTCTCCTGGACCCCGCTCCCTCACTGCCTGCCGCCGCTATTAGGTACTCCTATCCCCGCTACCCCCGGGGTCCTCTCCCGCCCCTGCCGGCCCCTTAGCCCCGCTCTCCTCACCCCTCTGTCTCTGCACCCCGCCCCTCGCTCCTGTCCCTACACCTCGCTGGCCCCCGGCTCTGCTCCCCGGCAACATGCGCGGACGGCTGCGGGCGGCGGCAGGCGAGGCTGCGGTGCCGGCTCGGATGCCTCCTTTCTCCTGCCCTCGCCAGCTCCAGGCGACCCGCTGAGAGATGGACTTGGCAGGCGTGCTGCTGGCGCTGCTGCTCGTGCTGGTGCTGGTTGTCTCTCTGCTCTCCAACCTCCTGGTGCTGCTATGTTTCGTCTACAGTACGGAGATCCGCAAGCAGGTGGCCGGGGTTTTCCTGGTGAACTTATCCTTCTGCAACCTGCTCCTCACCGTCCTCAACATGCCTTTTACCTTGCTGGGGATCCTGAGGAACCAGCAACCCCTCGGGGGCTGCGTCTGCAAAGCGGTGGGTTTCCTGGAAACTTTCCTGACTTCCAACACGATGCTGAGCATGGCAGCGCTCAGCATCGATAAATGGATCGCTGTGGTGTTCCCCTTGAGCTACACCAGCAAGATGCGGTACAAGGACGCTGTGATACTGATGGGCTACTCGTGGCTCCACTCCCTCACCTTCCCCTTGGTGTCTTTGTTCTACTCGTGGGTAGATTACAGCAGCGTTTACGCCTCTTGTACCTTGCACCTGAAAGAAGAAACGGAGCGGAGAAGGTTTACAGTGTTCACCATCGTCTTTCACTCCACCAGTTTCATGCTGTCGCTGGTAATCTTGTGTTTCACCTATTTAAAGGTGTTGAAAGTTGCCCGGTTCCACTGCAAGAGGATAGACATTATCACCATGCAGACTCTGGTTTTGCTGGTGGATATCCACCCCAGGTAAGGCGTGCGTGTTTGTGTTCGCAGCCCCGGGACAGGCGCGGCAGGTACCCGGGGCAGGGAGGATGTCCCTGCCTCCCCACCGACCTTGCCTGCTCTCCCGCCTGTCCCAGCCGCAGGCCGAGCGCTTCTGCCTCTAGTCTCAAACGCTGCTCGTAGTGCCAGGTGCCTCGTGCCTTTGTAGCCTGCCTTATTTAAGCGCTAGCCCCACTCGCCGGGCGCTCCCGCCTGTCCGAGCTCCCTTTGACAGGTGGCTGCCGCTTTGGCGAGCGAGATTATCCGCAGGCTCGGTGGGGTTGGGGCCGTCCTCCCGTGGGAACAGCTACGCTCGGAGGCCGGGGCTGTCCTCCCCTCTCCCGGGGCGGAGACTCTCGGGTTGGCAGCGAGTCCTTCGTCTCTCCCTCGGGCTGGGATCTCGCCTCCCGGTTCCTTGCCTTAACCCAGGGGCTGCTCTTCTCCCCTCGCAGCGTGAAGCAGCGCTGTCTGAACGAGCAGAAGCGGAGGCGGCAGCGGGCAACCAAGAAGATCAGCATTTTTATAGGGTCCTTCGTGATCTGTTTCGGTCCTTACATTATCACCAGGTCAGTATCTTCTGTTGGGGTGGGGGACTTTCCCAAACTGGTATGTCCCTTGATGCACAGATGCTCAGTGAGGGAGAGAGAGGGCTACAGCTGATACAGAGCCTGATGAGGACCTGGGGGTGATTCTGTGGGGCAGAGCACACACATACACACAAAAACACATCCTGACCTAAACAGTCTTTGGCTCTCCCTTCCTCCTTGCAGCCAGGTCTGGGTGCCGCTGCCAAGTGCAAGAGGCTTTTAGGACAAGTACCAGGAATTAATTACATGCCAGTGGGAGATGAAAGCAGTTTAAAAGACTTGCCACCCTTCCTTATGAGCACGACTTGAGGAGTAGAGAGGAAAGCAGACAGCTTTTCTGTTCTTTTTGTTGTTTTGTTGTGGTTTTGGTTGTTTTCTGTCTTTTTTCCCCCTGAGGGTTTGTTTGTGTAGTCTTGGTTTTTAGGGCATAAGACCAAGCTTGCTGCTGTTTGAAAGTGAGGTGCCATAACTTAAATGAATCCAGGCTGGTGATTTGTCAGGTAATCTCTGTGTCTGGGAACATCAATGGCTGTAAATAAATTGCTAACGGTACAGCATGGCTTTGTGGTGAGGCACAAGAGTTGCCTCCCAGGAGAAAAAGCAGCAATTAGACTTAGGGAATGTATAGGAAACAGCATGCTCCTCAACTGGCCGGCATCACTGCCACCCACTTCTGGTGGTTTGCACCTTTTGAAGCAGTCAGGCAGCATTCTCCTTCCTCACTTGCCAGTCTTTAGACAGCACATGGTTATTATTTTTACATCTCGCATAAATGACTGAGCTGGAAGCCAGAGTAACTTCACTGAATCACACAACACCTCAAGATTCAGCCTTTCATCTCTAAGCCAAACCAGGCTATCTCTTCCACAAGTGACTTTAAAATACTTCCCACTTCAGAGTGTGCTCAAGACACCCTCGAAGAGCACTGGCTCCTGCTGAGAAAGGTGCACTTGTCTGCAGAACCACCTTGGGCGGGGTTTTCCCAAGCTTGATACCAAATAGGTGAGGTTTGCAGCTACAGCAGTTTACAGAAACCAGCCAGCTTTAGGGTACTGATCTTACACAGTCACATAGGTGGAGGTCATTGATGATCATTATCACTGTCTTTTTCTTAGGTAGGGGGACAACTTTAGGCCACTGCAGAAAACTGGCAGCCTTCCTTTGGCCTTTAGGATCGGTTGCCACTTGTATGTTGAAAGGAATTCCCAACTGTTTGCCTGGATAACTGCTTTTTTCCAGGTGTTCCCTGTAGTCAAAAGGATTATTACAAATATTAACATTACATCACAGAGCTAAAAGGTTAATTGACCACTCTTCAGCACACGGAGGGTAATTTGCTCTTCTCTTTTGTCCTAATCCGGATATAATCAAGCAAAGCGGATTTTCCCATCTTCTTTCCATCTAAACATCACCAAGCTCAGCAAATCCCAGCACTGCCACAGCTTTCAGAGCAGAGATATTCCTCATGAGTTTCTAAAATAACAGTGGCTTCCTTCTTCAGACCTTGCATCTGGCAAATGTCAGATGGAGCATCTTCTCCGTGTGACCAACTGGTACTTCATGTGGCACTAGGGAGAAGGGTGAGCCTTGGCTTATGTAAACTGCCTAAGGAAACTGGGGTTGTTTTGTCTGGAGGAGAGAAGGCTAAAGGGAGATCTTCTCACTCTTTAAAACTACCTGAAAGGAGGTTGGAGCGAGGTGGGAGTTTGGTCTCTTTTCCCAAGTAACAAGGGTCTCTTTTCCCAAGTAACAAGGGCCAATGGCCTCAAGTTGCAACAGGGGAGGTTTAGGCTGGCTATCAGGAAAAAAATCTTCACCAAAAGAGCATTCAGGGATTGGAACAGGCTGCCTAGGGAGGCAGTGGAGTCATCACCCCTAGAGGTGTCCAAAGAACAAGTACATGGCACTGGAGACACAGTTCAGTGGGCACAGTGGAGTCGGGTTGACAGTTGGACTCGGTGATCCCGGAGGTCCTTTCCAACCCAAGCAGTTCTGTGAGTCTATGAAATGTGTGTGTCAAGGTGCAGCTTCTGTCTCCATCACAAGCACTGAATCAGCTCAGTGGCAGTAAAATGGGGGGCATCTGGAGAGGACATCCTCAGAGGCTCTTTGGCCCAAAGGCAAGAGCGTGTTCAGGCAGCGCCAGATTAAAGGTGACGGTGGAGGTGAGGTTAGGGCTTGCGTCCACTTCTCCACTCCTCCCTTACTCTACTCTTTATGGGGCTTGAACTGAAGCAATCTCTACTTGAATGATATCTTCCCTGTTTTCTCACTCTTTGGCCTGGTGACTCAGGTTGTGCTGTGAGCTCCTCATTGCAAAACGTGAATGAAATTGTGATCGTTACCAAGAGCTTCATCTGTGATCATTAACAACAGATTCATCTGCTCACTAGGAGCTGACAGATGAATTTCATCTCCTTTTTTTTCTTTCTTTTTTGTAGCAGCACTGAAAACAAGACAACAACATCAAGCTGCACTCAGATGGATATTTCTAAGGCTGCCTTGATTTGGCCAGGCTCTTTATCTTCTTAAAATCTCTGTAATTTGTCTTCTCTTGGCTTCAGCACAATTATATTTGGGCCCATAATACATTAAAGGGAATGCACAGCAATGCATCTGTTTTCATGGCTCAGAGATCCTTTACTCTTCTTGTTCAGTGACTTTATAAAAGCATCAGTCCTGTACATAGCAAATGTACATTTCTTGTACTAGGGTGACACACAGGTCGGGAGAAACTTCAGCAACCATTCAAGAAGTGCCATTTCTTGTGCATTTATTTATTCTCTTACATTATCTTTACTCTCTTATTTATTTATTATCTCCTGTTCTCTCTGGTTTGAATCTCAGCAGCTTCAAACAGAAGTCTTCTGGTTTTTAAGTGCACTCGCCATAGGAAGGATTTCACTTTGACACGCACACAGTCAGTTCTAGTGGCTCTAGGGTGGTTTTCCTGTGCAAAGGGAATAGAACAGCTTCAGAAGTCAACATTCTGCAAGTTGAGAGCTCTGGAAAGAGGCCAGAGGGTTGTTCAAGCCTTGAGAAAGCTTCTGGCCTTAGATCTTCAAACAGCAACAGTTTAGGGTACAGAAAAGAGTCATTTTGTCTCATGGAACTTTTGTTTTCTTCAGGCATGAATATAGCAAAGTAGTAATGTTCTTGTTGCTGCAAAAAGGCTTTGCAAAAGATGTGCAGGTAACAGAACTTCTCACCCCGTTCCTCCCATTGCCCACTGCAGAGTCATATGTCAGCTCTATGCTGGAAGAGTCTAAAGGGTTTGTTTTGACTTCTGTGGAAAAAGCTTTAGCTTACTTGCAGTTCTTCCCCCCACCCCATGATTAATGCACTCATCTCGACTGAGGTGCTGAAGCCACTAATTATCCGTGAAGCACAGGCCAGGAAACGCAGGTCTGGAGAGAGCTGCCTGGTCCTGTAATGATGATAAAAGCATCATCTCCTTGTTTTCTTTGGCCACACCAGCAGTTAGCTAAGTGCACACTGATGTGTTTGCAGGTAAGTAGATAGAGTTGAGCTCCTAGGCACACTATGGCATTGCAGGGGCTACCCAGAGATCTCCAAGGCACTTCTGTGTCATTCTTCATGCTGTGGTGGTCTAACCTCAATCCTCTTTGCACATGTGAGCATTCACAGCAGCGCTGTAACGCAGGGTCTGTATCTGAGGGGGCAGTTCAGCGATCTAGAATCAGGTTTCTGGTGACATTCAAGACGTTGCTTAGTATCCAAAACCTCCACATGGGTGGGGCAGATCCAATACAGGACCTAGAGGAGCCCCACAGCTTCAGAGAGGAGCAGTCTGATACCAAGAGGCTTGCGCCGAAACATCTCGAGCATCACCGGACAGTAGTACTTGGGAAGCTCAGTTGACTGATCCTGGGTGCCCTCGGTCACGTGTATGTGTGGCAAGCTTGCCATAAGAGAGGGGTAGCAAACTTTGCCACCAAGACTTTGACTTTTGACCGCTTACCGGCACAACTCTTGGAGTTCAGCGAAGGAGCAAGAAACTGCAGCACTCTTTCCTTTGGTGCAGGAGACTGCTGACACTGAAAACAGACCCCCTCTCTCTCTTGCCATAGAGGGAACAATTCTTATCTCACAGTATCACAGTATCATCAGGGTTGGAAGAGACCTCACAGATCATCTCCAAGCGGCCTTTGCCTTTAGTGAATCCCAGGAGTAAGAACAGGGCTCTTTTCCTGCAGGGACCGCATGCTGTAGGCAAATAAGTGCTGCTTTAATGTTTGATGAAGCTCAAGCTGAGCGCCAGGCTCAGCGTGAATCTGACACTGAAGTGTTTCCTCTCTTTAATGTTTAACAGGTTGATAGAGCTCCTTCCTTTCGTTACCATAAATTACTACTGGGGAATTATAAGCAAGTGCCTCACCTACAGTAAGGCTGCCTCAGATCCGTTTGTTTACTCGCTTCTACGTCAGCAGTACAAGAAAGTTCTGATCAACATGGTCAACAGGATCCTGAAGAGGGACCTGTATCCATCCTCGGGCTACAACAGCTCCCTAGACACCGAGAATGATTACTGCTTGCACAGAACAAACTAACAACATGCAAAACATTCTCCTGCAACAGACACCAGTCTTTGCTGCTGCTGGAAAGCTGCCTCTTCCCTCTCATGCTGACAGCGGTGACAGTGCCTCCAGGGGGTGAATGCCGCATCGATGGGGCGCAGTTCATCGTGGACTTCCACAAAAGGCTCTTCCTTGGTCTTCAGCAAAGCCTTGATCCCGAGTGGATGGAGTAGGCCCGAAGGGTCAAGTAAAGCCTTCGGAGGCTTTAGAGAAGCTTAGAGAGCTTTTAGAGTTTCACAGCCGAAGACTTCATATGTCTCGGAGCATTCCACATCAAACGTGATGTTCCGGCGTCTTCTGGGACCACAAGAATCCCCAGGTCGGAAGGAGAGGTTCAGAGTCCTCCCTGCTGTCTGTGCAACTTGGCAGCCCAGGATCTGCTCTGATAGGTTGGCACATTACAAATAAGCATTTTAATTGGAACAGGCTGCCCAGAGAGGTTGTGGAGTCTCCCTCTCTGAAGACTTTCAAAACCCTCCTGGATGTGTTTATGTGTGACCTGCCCTGGGTGACCCTGCTCTGGTGGTGGGGGTGGTAGGACCAGCAGACCCTTGGAGGTCCCTTCCAACCCTTCCCATTCTACCATTCTGCGAATCGATCGGTTTCTTGTATCGGTGCCTCAAGTGAGTCAGCACTTTGAATCTGAGGTTGTGGTCCTGATTATTTCTTACTAAGCATCATGATTGTAACATAGCCTGTAGGAAGCGGTACATCCATTTGACATGCCAGTATTCTAGCAAGCATAACCAAAGCCCACATATCTGAGTTACTAATCTTTAGCTCTTCCGTGGTATGTGATGACAACACTTGCAGCAAACCCAACAAAGACCTCCATGGAGTTTCATTAAGTAGCAGAGTAGTTCCATCTCTGAGCTAGCGAGCCTCCCCAGACAAGCTAAACAACTGAAAACCAATCCGTCGGGAGAAGCCACAGACACCGCCGCGGTTAACATCTACGGCTTCAGAAGCTATCTGTTTGCAAGGAGCAGGCTAAAAACAGTTGAATTATTTCCAAGGGATACATAAGGTGTAAAATATTTCATGCATGGGCTAGATTTGGTGGATTGTCATACTCCAGTACAATCTTTTCTCTCGCAGTGAACCTGGCCCTTTTAACCGAGACCAAGAGGTGACCGAGACCTGTTAGACACCCAGAAACTCAAAGCTGCTTTATCTATTAATATTAATCAAGTCATTATAGATATTTTTTTCCTCTTTTATTTATTTGGGAATAAATTATTTATTTATTTTGGGAGAAAAAAAAAAGTGGGAATTATTTTTTTGAACAGTATTCCTTTTGCTTATAGAAGATGTGAATCCAAATAGTCTCTGACATTCCAGAAGCTGCTATTTTGTAACTGAGTGGGAAATGAAAGCGATTCTAAAGGTATATTTTAAGAGAGGGTGGGACAAGATGTAAGAAAAAAAAAGAGTTATTTTTTATCTATCAATGGACTTGACCCTGTGAAGCGTTGAGAGAAGTCTGTTCCTGGTTGAAACCAAACATACAAGCGTGCAGTTAGACACAAACGTCATCACCTTTATATTTGGCAGCCGTAGCCCCACACAAAAAGCTCCACACAGAAGCGTTTCGTTACGTCTGTGCTGAGCAGTCAGCACATCCAGAAGGTTTTATCCACCTTCCACAACGAGCAGTCCCACAGAAGGCATGGCAAGGTGCTGCTGCCTGCCAAACACAATGTTCTCTTATCTCCTGCTTTTAATCTCTGAGGCCTTTCTGATGCCTTTCTTCCCTCCTCCCTTTTTTAGGTTCCTCACCTCGCCCTTTTTTTCTTCCCCACGCAAGTACCTTTAGCCTCTGTGTTTTGCATCTCTAGTTCTGCCTGTGTTTAAATTGAATGTACTACAACGGTTTTGTCTTCTTGGTAAAGTATTTGTACTCCAATTTTGTGTAAATACAGTATTTCAGGGGGGGAAAAAAAGAAAAAGTTGTCTGTGGAATCATTTCCTCTTCGCTGCCTTCACGACTCCCTTCACACACCTCACCCCTACGGAACCTCCTGTCCCAGTTTTGCATTTCAGCAAGCTGTGGGAGTTGGAGCTGATCAGCCTGAAGATGACAAGGCTCTGGGGAGACCTCGGAGCAGCCTTCTGGTACCTGAAGGGAGCTACAGGAAAGATGGGGAGGGATTTTTTTACAAGGAGTTGTAGTAATAGGATGAGAGGGAATGCATTGAAGCCCAAGGAGGGGAGATTTAGCCTGGAGATTCAGAGCAATTCCTTACACTGAGGGCAGTGGAACAGGCTGCCCAGGGAGGTTGCAGATGCCCCCTCCAGGATCCAATGAGGCCTCCAGCTACCTGGGCTAGTGGAAGGTGCCCCTCTGCAAGGGTGGGTGGTGAGAAGCACCTTAGGTTCTGTGGACTTGGACTCCACAAATTCTTTAGCCTCACCAAAAAGCTGGCAAGTGATGAGGTGGGTAAATCCTACAAACAAACCTGCTGAGAGTAAATATGTCTTCAGTGATTGCTGAAGACATATTTACTCTGCCCTCATGTGAGTAACCCTAGCAGTGAACTTCATTTTGGAACTGATTACAATGTTAGGCTTATTACATGGATTAAGCAGGTGGTAACCAAAGTTCTTCCATGCAAGCACTCATATAGAATCATAGAATCAACCAGATTGGAAGAGACCTCCAAGCTCAGCCAGTCCAACCTAGCACCCAGCCCTATTCAGTCAACTAGACCATGGCACCAGAACTGTAGAGCGAGCCCGCTCCTGACAAACATGAGTTACAATCTGAGCCCTCTGGAAAAAATTAGCAGCACTGAGCTTTGTTGAATGAAATTACCTGTGACAAGCTGCACAAACCCATCTAGATAAAGTGCTTTCAAAGCCCTAAACAGCCCAAACCAAAGGCAATGTCCTGCATGGGTGAGGAGGTTTGACCACATCACCTGGAGAACATATTGTCTATAGAATAGAATAGAACCATAGAATAGGATCAAGCTATAGAATAGAATCACACAGGTTGGGAGAGACCTCCACACTCATCCAGTCCAACCTATCACCCAGCCCTATCCATAGCTCTGTCAATGTGAACTAGACAAGAACCAACAGTGATGGACATTATTACATTATCATAGTGAAGTCAGCAAAACATAACAGTTAGAAATCATTCAGCTGGAACAAGAAGAAGAGCAACAAACTCTTATGACACTAACACTGCCAGCTGAGGAGCTGATGAAGGAAAAGAGTTGGTGGTGATGGTTGGAGGGGGGGAAAGGAGTGGGTTGGTTTCTTTTTGTTATGCATGTGAGAAAAGGCTATAAACTGAAATGGTCTTCAACTCGTAATAGAAAAAGGAAAGCTTAATAAATGTTAAGAAAGAAAAAAAACAAACTATGTTAAAAACAAGGGAACAACCTAAAGGTAATAATCCTCTACTGAAATAAGCTTTCCCCTGCTCCAAATAATTATGTACACTTGTGCACACAGAGTGAAGAAGCTACTGTGTGTCTATCTCCAAAGCACAAAGCATATTTCAGGGCCAGGAAGAGCAAACCGCCCGTTCAGTGCGGTTCAGAAGGACACCTGGTTTGTGGGAGGTGTTAATGACACAAGTAAATTAGAGGTAGGTTCTGCCTTCTATTTCAGGCAAGCAATTAATATTTAATGGCAGAGATCACCTTAAGAAAGGCTGAAACACATTAATAAGTTTCAGTGCCAAAAAAAGGGGAGAGCAAAATGTCAGCTGGCGTTGTACAGGCCACCAGCTCCTCCTCTGAGCTGACAATCCCTGTGGCTTAGGAAGGTGACACAGATCCGTTCTGTGGATCCCTGCTTCTCCTCTCTTTGACCTCAGGCTTCAGGAGGGTGCAGGACACAAACTAAGGGCTTCTTTGCCATAAGTCAGCAATGCATGCACCACGTGTTGGTTGCAGGCAGGCTTCTTGTATGTTCCCTATGCTAAGGGAACACGTTGCAGAGCGTGTTGGGGGGAGTGTGTGATCTGTCACAGGGCACAGATGGTTAAATGTGGTTTCTGAGTGTTGAGAACTGCTAATCACTCTAGCCCATGCTCATCAGGTTTTTAACCAGATGCCTTCAGAAATGAAATAAAGCATAACTAAATCATCTTCAGTTCTGATTCCCATTCACCATCACAAGCACACAAGCACAGCTCACTGCAAGGACACTCCCAACAAGAAAACAAATCAACCCATCCACTTTGGGCAAGGCTGAGGGAGATTTATCCTGCTTCTCTCACTCTCCTTAACAGACTTGTGCACAAACTTAGTTATTAATGGCATTAAGCACTTCATGTGTACTTCTTTTATATTACAGCTTTAAAGGATTGTGAAACCAGAACTGTAAGAGCTCAACTTTTTCAGGCTCTGAAAATATTTAAGCCAACACTCTGAATGGTTGGACGTGGCACTTGGTGCCATGGTCTAGCCTTGAGCTCTGTGGTAAAGGGTTGGACTTGATGATCTGTGAGGTCTCTTCCAACCCTGATGATACTGTGATATGTTTTCTACTGCTGGTAAAGACAACTGATCCTACTAACTGCAATTCATCCAGAATAACTCACAAGTAGCCACGTGTTTCTTTCAGGAAGGAAGAACCTCTGAGTCTACCACAGGTCATTGATATTTCCCCTATGGCACACAGCACTAATTGAAGGTATCTCACACTGTTGAAATGCAATGCTGAAGGTAATATTCTGTGTTGAATAGCAGAGCGAGCTGCAGGGACATCCACCTGACATTTTATTGCCCAGAGCACAGCAGCCAAAGAGGTGACTGGCCAGATACAAGAGCTGTAAAACTACAGGTGAAAGGCAAGTGTACAAAAAAAATAGCATTCTGAAGTTCACAGCCTGCCACGTAGCAGACAACTTATCCCACCTGCTTTTGAAATGGTCAAACCAAAAAGAAAGCTGAAAGCTTAGCAGTGTTAGCATTGAAAAAGCAGCTATAATATGGGCAACTTTGCAATGAGCTGTACCAGAGCTAACTCTGAAGAGTTTTTGCAGCCCAATTAATGCATGCACTGTTGGCAATTTTCACTCATTGTCTTCTCCCAGGCAGCTTTGTTTGCACCTTCTTACATTTAGTAGTACTTCTGATCCTGAATGGAAATTTTACACATTACTTCTCAGATGGAAAAAAATAAGGGAGCAGAGGTATGATAAAATATAGAAGCAGAGGCAGGAGGTGATAATTAAAACAACAACAACAGCAGCAACAAGTGAAACTGCTCAGCTGGTAGCTCCTCAGCATTTCAGTCCACCCAGGCTTTGCAGTTACTACAGATTTAGAGTTTTCAGATGTATTTTTCTCTGCAAGGAACCATAAAAATTGTTTATCCTAATGTAATAGATTATTACCCATTCTCACCTTTGCCAGGGTTAAGTAATATGCTTAATTAAGAAGCATTAATGTATGAGCTTCTTGGGAAGTGTTGAGTGTATGTGACAAACTTAGAAGGCAGGAAGAATCCCCCCCCATACACCCAGAAAGGAAAAGAGCAGCGGGGAGCCACCTCACCTGGAGTATTGTGCTCCAGAGGACTTGGGGTGATAGGACAAGGGACACTGGCTTCAAATCAGAGCAGAGCAGCTTTATACTACATGCCAGAAACAGGAATCTAGGAGAGGTGGCATTTTATCAGATAACCAAAATTTCTAGAATGTACTTAGTGTGCTTCAAATTTTCTTAGTATTCCTCCCCAAAATAACTGAAGTAAGAGGAGGTTGAAAAATGAACCTCCAGTGTACAGAAATACATTTTTGCACTTACCCTTGTAACAGGTTTCTTGCAGGCACACTTTTCTTGTAGGCTCTGAGGTCTGCTCAAGACTCTCTCCTCTAGGCTGATCTGAAAGCACAGCACGAGGTCAGGTGTCATAGGAACAAACAAAAGCAATTAGGCCAGCTCTGCTTTATAAACCATCATTAACAGGGTACAGCTGAAGGCAATTAAGTTAGATGCCTTCAATAAAATATGTAGGAGCAGGTGGAAGTTAGAGACAATAAGAGAGGGTGGAGAATAAGGGAAGGAAGGAAGGAAGGAAGGAAGGAAGGAAGGAAGGAAGGAAGGAAGGAAGGAAGGAAGGAAGGAAGGAAGGAAGGAAGGAAGGAAGGAAGGAAGGAAGGAAGGAAGGAAGGAAGGAAGGAAGGAAGGAAGGAAGGAAGGAAGGAAGGAAGGAAGGAAGGAAGGAAGGAAGGAAGGAAGGAAGGAAGGAAGGAAGGAAGGAAGGAAGGAAGGAAGGAAGGAAGGAAGGAAGGAAGGAAGGAAGGAAGGAAGGAAGGAAGGAAGGAAGGAAGGAAGGAAGGAAGGAAGGAAGGAAGGAAGGAAGGAAGGAAGGAAGGAAGGAAGGAAGGAAGGAAGGAAGGAAGGAAGGAAGGAAGGAAGGAAGGAAGGAAGGAAGGAAGGAAGGAAGGAAGGAAGGAAGGAAGGAAGGAAGGAAGGAAGGAAGGAAGGAAGGAAGGAAGGAAGGAAGGAAGGAAGGAAGGAAGGAAGGAAGGAAGGAAGGAAGGAAGGAAGGAAGGAAGGAAGGAAGGAAGGAAGGAAGGAAGGAAGGAAGGAAGGAAGGAAGGAAGGAAGGAAGGAAGGAAGGAAGGAAGGAAGGAAGGAAGGAAGGAAGGAAGGAAGGAAGGAAGGAAGGAAGGAAGGAAGGAAGGAAGGAAGGAAGGAAGGAAGGAAGGAAGGAAGGAAGGAAGGAAGGAAGGAAGGAAGGAAGGAAGGAAGGAAGGAAGGAAGGAAGGAAGGAAGGAAGGAAGGAAGGAAGGAAGGAAGGAAGGAAGGAAGGAAGGAAGGAAGGAAGGAAGGAAGGAAGGAAGGAAGGAAGGAAGGAAGGAAGGAAGGAAGGAAGGAAGGAAGGAAGGAAGGAAGGAAGGAAGGAAGGAAGGAAGGAAGGAAGGAAGGAAGGAAGGAAGGAAGGAAGGAAGGAAGGAAGGAAGGAAGGAAGGAAGGAAGGAAGGAAGGAAGGAAGGAAGGAAGGAAGGAAGGAAGGAAGGAAGGAAGGAAGGAAGGAAGGAAGGAAGGAAGGAAGGAAGGAAGGAAGGAAGGAAGGAAGGAAGGAAGGAAGGAAGGAAGGAAGGAAGGAAGGAAGGAAGGAAGGAAGGAAGGAAGGAAGGAAGGAAGGAAGGAAGGAAGGAAGGAAGGAAGGAAGGAAGGAAGGAAGGAAGGAAGGAAGGAAGGAAGGAAGGAAGGAAGGAAGGAAGGAAGGAAGGAAGGAAGGAAGGAAGGAAGGAAGGAAGGAAGGAAGGAAGGAAGGAAGGAAGGAAGGAAGGAAGGAAGGAAGGAAGGAAGGAAGGAAGGAAGGAAGGAAGGAAGGAAGGAAGGAAGGAAGGAAGGAAGGAAGGAAGGAAGGAAGGAAGGAAGGAAGGAAGGAAGGAAGGAAGGAAGGAAGGAAGGAAGGAAGGAAGGAAGGAAGGAAGGAAGGAAGGAAGGAAGGAAGGAAGGAAGGAAGGAAGGAAGGAAGGAAGGAAGGAAGGAAGGAAGGAAGGAAGGAAGGAAGGAAGGAAGGAAGGAAGGAAGGAAGGAAGGAAGGAAGGAAGGAAGGAAGGAAGGAAGGAAGGAAGGAAGGAAGGAAGGAAGGAAGGAAGGAAGGAAGGAAGGAAGGAAGGAAGGAAGGAAGGAAGGAAGGAAGGAAGGAAGGAAGGAAGGAAGGAAGGAAGGAAGGAAGGAAGGAAGGAAGGAAGGAAGGAAGGAAGGAAGGAAGGAAGGAAGGAAGGAAGGAAGGAAGGAAGGAAGGAAGGAAGGAAGGAAGGAAGGAAGGAAGGAAGGAAGGAAGGAAGGAAGGAAGGAAGGAAGGAAGGAAGGAAGGAAGGAAGGAAGGAAGGAAGGAAGGAAGGAAGGAAGGAAGGAAGGAAGGAAGGAAGGAAGGAAGGAAGGAAGGAAGGAAGGAAGGAAGGAAGGAAGGAAGGAAGGAAGGAAGGAAGGAAGGAAGGAAGGAAGGAAGGAAGGAAGGAAGGAAGGAAGGAAGGAAGGAAGGAAGGAAGGAAGGAAGGAAGGAAGGAAGGAAGGAAGGAAGGAAGGAAGGAAGGAAGGAAGGAAGGAAGGAAGGAAGGAAGGAAGGAAGGAAGGAAGGAAGGAAGGAAGGAAGGAAGGAAGGAAGGAAGGAAGGAAGGAAGGAAGGAAGGAAGGAAGGAAGGAAGGAAGGAAGGAAGGAAGGAAGGAAGGAAGGAAGGAAGGAAGGAAGGAAGGAAGGAAGGAAGGAAGGAAGGAAGGAAGGAAGGAAGGAAGGAAGGAAGGAAGGAAGGAAGGAAGGAAGGAAGGAAGGAAGGAAGGAAGGAAGGAAGGAAGGAAGGAAGGAAGGAAGGAAGGAAGGAAGGAAGGAAGGAAGGAAGGAAGGAAGGAAGGAAGGAAGGAAGGAAGGAAGGAAGGAAGGAAGGAAGGAAGGAAGGAAGGAAGGAAGGAAGGAAGGAAGGAAGGAAGGAAGGAAGGAAGGAAGGAAGGAAGGAAGGAAGGAAGGAAGGAAGGAAGGAAGGAAGGAAGGAAGGAAGGAAGGAAGGAAGGAAGGAAGGAAGGAAGGAAGGAAGGAAGGAAGGAAGGAAGGAAGGAAGGAAGGAAGGAAGGAAGGAAGGAAGGAAGGAAGGAAGGAAGGAAGGAAGGAAGGAAGGAAGGAAGGAAGGAAGGAAGGAAGGAAGGAAGGAAGGAAGGAAGGAAGGAAGGAAGGAAGGAAGGAAGGAAGGAAGGAAGGAAGGAAGGAAGGAAGGAAGGAAGGAAGGAAGGAAGGAAGGAAGGAAGGAAGGAAGGAAGGAAGGAAGGAAGGAAGGAAGGAAGGAAGGAAGGAAGGAAGGAAGGAAGGAAGGAAGGAAGGAAGGAAGGAAGGAAGGAAGGAAGGAAGGAAGGAAGGAAGGAAGGAAGGAAGGAAGGAAGGAAGGAAGGAAGGAAGGAAGGAAGGAAGGAAGGAAGGAAGGAAGGAAGGAAGGAAGGAAGGAAGGAAGGAAGGAAGGAAGGAAGGAAGGAAGGAAGGAAGGAAGGAAGGAAGGAAGAAGGAAGGAAGGAAGGAAGGAAGGAAGGAAGGAAGGAAGGAAGGAAGGAAGGAAGGAAGGAAGGAAGGAAGGAAGGAAGGAAGGAAGGAAGGAAGGAAGGAAGGAAGGAAGGAAGGAAGGAAGGAAGGAAGGAAGGAAGGAAGGAAGGAAGGAAGGAAGGAAGGAAGGAAGGAAGGAAGGAAGGAAGGAAGGAAGGAAGGAAGGAAGGAAGGAAGGAAGGAAGGAAGGAAGGAAGGAAGGAAGGAAGGAAGGAAGGAAGGAAGGAAGGAAGGAAGGAAGGAAGGAAGGAAGGAAGGAAGGAAGGAAGGAAGGAAGGAAGGAAGGAAGGAAGGAAGGAAGGAAGGAAGGAAGGAAGGAAGGAAGGAAGGAAGGAAGGAAGGAAGGAAGGAAGGAAGGAAGGAAGGAAGGAAGGAAGGAAGGAAGGAAGGAAGGAAGGAAGGAAGGAAGGAAGGAAGGAAGGAAGGAAGGAAGGAAGGAAGGAAGGAAGGAAGGAAGGAAGGAAGGAAGGAAGGAAGGAAGGAAGGAAGGAAGGAAGGAAGGAAGGAAGGAAGGAAGGAAGGAAGGAAGGAAGGAAGGAAGGAAGGAAGGAAGGAAGGAAGGAAGGAAGGAAGGAAGGAAGGAAGGAAGGAAGGAAGGAAGGAAGGAAGGAAGGAAGGAAGGAAGGAAGGAAGGAAGGAAGGAAGGAAGGAAGGAAGGAAGGAAGGAAGGAAGGAAGGAAGGAAGGAAGGAAGGAAGGAAGGAAGGAAGGAAGGAAGGAAGGAAGGAAGGAAGGAAGGAAGGAAGGAAGGAAGGAAGGAAGGAAGGAAGGAAGGAAGGAAGGAAGGAAGGAAGGAAGGAAGGAAGGAAGGAAGGAAGGAAGGAAGGAAGGAAGGAAGGAAAGGAAGGAAGGAAGGAAGGAAGGAAGGAAGGAAGGAAGGAAGGAAGGAAGGAAGGAAGGAAGGAAGGAAGGAAGGAAGGAAGGAAGGAAGGAAGGAAGGAAGGAAGGAAGGAAGGAAGGAAGGAAGGAAGGAAGGAAGGAAGGAAGGAAGGAAGGAAGGAAGGAAGGAAGGAAGGAAGGAAGGAAGGAAGGAAGGAAGGAAGGAAGGAAGGAAGGAAGGAAGGAAGGAAGGAAGGAAGGAAGGAAGGAAGGAAGGAAGGAAGGAAGGAAGGAAGGAAGGAAGGAAGGAAGGAAGGAAGGAAGGAAGGAAGGAAGGAAGGAAGGAAGGAAGGAAGGAAGGAAGGAAGGAAGGAAGGAAGGAAGGAAGGAAGGAAGGAAGGAAGGAAGGAAGGAAGGAAGGAAGGAAGGAAGGAAGGAAGGAAGGAAGGAAGGAAGGAAGGAAGGAAGGAAGGAAGGAAGGAAGGAAGGAAGGAAGGAAGGAAGGAAGGAAGGAAGGAAGGAAGGAAGGAAGGAAGGAAGGAAGGAAGGAAGGAAGGAAGGAAGGAAGGAAGGAAGGAAGGAAGGAAGGAAGGAAGGAAGGAAGGAAGGAAGGAAGGAAGGAAGGAAGGAAGGAAGGAAGGAAGGAAGGAAGGAAGGAAGGAAGGAAGGAAGGAAGGAAGGAAGGAAGGAAGGAAGGAAGGAAGGAAGGAAGGAAGGAAGGAAGGAAGGAAGGAAGGAAGGAAGGAAGGAAGGAAGGAAGGAAGGAAGGAAGGAAGGAAGGAAGGAAGGAAGGAAGGAAGGAAGGAAGGAAGGAAGGAAGGAAGGAAGGAAGGAAGGAAGGAAGGAAGGAAGGAAGGAAGGAAGGAAGGAAGGAAGGAAGGAAGGAAGGAAGGAAGGAAGGAAGGAAGGAAGGAAGGAAGGAAGGAAGGAAGGAAGGAAGGAAGGAAGGAAGGAAGGAAGGAAGGAAGGAAGGAAGGAAGGAAGGAAGGAAGGAAGGAAGGAAGGAAGGAAGGAAGGAAGGAAGGAAGGAAGGAAGGAAGGAAGGAAGGAAGGAAGGAAGGAAGGAAGGAAGGAAGGAAGGAAGGAAGGAAGGAAGGAAGGAAGGAAGGAAGGAAGGAAGGAAGGAAGGAAGGAAGGAAGGAAGGAAGGAAGGAAGGAAGGAAGGAAGGAAGGAAGGAAGGAAGGAAGGAAGGAAGGAAGGAAGGAAGGAAGGAAGGAAGGAAGGAAGGAAGGAAGGAAGGAAGGAAGGAAGGAAGGAAGGAAGGAAGGAAGGAAGGAAGGAAGGAAGGAAGGAAGGAAGGAAGGAAGGAAGGAAGGAAGGAAGGAAGGAAGGAAGGAAGGAAGGAAGGAAGGAAGGAAGGAAGGAAGGAAGGAAGGAAGGAAGGAAGGAAGGAAGGAAGGAAGGAAGGAAGGAAGGAAGGAAGGAAGGAAGGAAGGAAGGAAGGAAGGAAGGAAGGAAGGAAGGAAGGAAGGAAGGAAGGAAGGAAGGAAGGAAGGAAGGAAGGAAGGAAGGAAGGAAGGAAGGAAGGAAGGAAGGAAGGAAGGAAGGAAGGAAGGAAGGAAGGAAGGAAGGAAGGAAGGAAGGAAGGAAGGAAGGAAGGAAGGAAGGAAGGAAGGAAGGAAGGAAGGAAGGAAGGAAGGAAGGAAGGAAGGAAGGAAGGAAGGAAGGAAGGAAGGAAGGAAGGAAGGAAGGAAGGAAGGAAGGAAGGAAGGAAGGAAGGAAGGAAGGAAGGAAGGAAGGAAGGAAGGAAGGAAGGAAGGAAGGAAGGAAGGAAGGAAGGAAGGAAGGAAGGAAGGAAGGAAGGAAGGAAGGAAGGAAGGAAGGAAGGAAGGAAGGAAGGAAGGAAGGAAGGAAGGAAGGAAGGAAGGAAGGAAGGAAGGAAGGAAGGAAGGAAGGAAGGAAGGAAGGAAGGAAGGAAGGAAGGAAGGAAGGAAGGAAGGAAGGAAGGAAGGAAGGAAGGAAGGAAGGAAGGAAGGAAGGAAGGAAGGAAGGAAGGAAGGAAGGAAGGAAGGAAGGAAGGAAGGAAGGAAGGAAGGAAGGAAGGAAGGAAGGAAGGAAGGAAGGAAGGAAGGAAGGAAGGAAGGAAGGAAGGAAGGAAGGAAGGAAGGAAGGAAGGAAGGAAGGAAGGAAGGAAGGAAGGAAGGAAGGAAGGAAGGAAGGAAGGAAGGAAGGAAGGAAGGAAGGAAGGAAGGAAGGAAGGAAGGAAGGAAGGAAGGAAGGAAGGAAGGAAGGAAGGAAGGAAGGAAGGAAGGAAGGAAGGAAGGAAGGAAGGAAGGAAGGAAGGAAGGAAGGAAGGAAGGAAGGAAGGAAGGAAGGAAGGAAGGAAGGAAGGAAGGAAGGAAGGAAGGAAGGAAGGAAGGAAGGAAGGAAGGAAGGAAGGAAGGAAGGAAGGAAGGAAGGAAGGAAGGAAGGAAGGAAGGAAGGAAGGAAGGAAGGAAGGAAGGAAGGAAGGAAGGAAGGAAGGAAGGAAGGAAGGAAGGAAGGAAGGAAGGAAGGAAGGAAGGAAGGAAGGAAGGAAGGAAGGAAGGAAGGAAGGAAGGAAGGAAGGAAGGAAGGAAGGAAGGAAGGAAGGAAGGAAGGAAGGAAGGAAGGAAGGAAGGAAGGAAGGAAGGAAGGAAGGAAGGAAGGAAGGAAGGAAGGAAGGAAGGAAGGAAGGAAGGAAGGAAGGAAGGAAGGAAGGAAGGAAGGAAGGAAGGAAGGAAGGAAGGAAGGAAGGAAGGAAGGAAGGAAGGAAGGAAGGAAGGAAGGAAGGAAGGAAGGAAGGAAGGAAGGAAGGAAGGAAGGAAGGAAGGAAGGAAGGAAGGAAGGAAGGAAGGAAGGAAGGAAGGAAGGAAGGAAGGAAGGAAGGAAGGAAGGAAGGAAGGAAGGAAGGAAGGAAGGAAGGAAGGAAGGAAGGAAGGAAGGAAGGAAGGAAGGAAGGAAGGAAGGAAGGAAGGAAGGAAGGAAGGAAGGAAGGAAGGAAGGAAGGAAGGAAGGAAGGAAGGAAGGAAGGAAGGAAGGAAGGAAGGAAGGAAGGAAGGAAGGAAGGAAGGAAGGAAGGAAGGAAGGAAGGAAGGAAGGAAGGAAGGAAGGAAGGAAGGAAGGAAGGAAGGAAGGAAGGAAGGAAGGAAGGAAGGAAGGAAGGAAGGAAGGAAGGAAGGAAGGAAGGAAGGAAGGAAGGAAGGAAGGAAGGAAGGAAGGAAGGAAGGAAGGAAGGAAGGAAGGAAGGAAGGAAGGAAGGAAGGAAGGAAGGAAGGAAGGAAGGAAGGAAGGAAGGAAGGAAGGAAGGAAGGAAGGAAGGAAGGAAGGAAGGAAGGAAGGAAGGAAGGAAGGAAGGAAGGAAGGAAGGAAGGAAGGAAGGAAGGAAGGAAGGAAGGAAGGAAGGAAGGAAGGAAGGAAGGAAGGAAGGAAGGAAGGAAGGAAGGAAGGAAGGAAGGAAGGAAGGAAGGAAGGAAGGAAGGAAGGAAGGAAGGAAGGAAGGAAGGAAGGAAGGAAGGAAGGAAGGAAGGAAGGAAGGAAGGAAGGAAGGAAGGAAGGAAGGAAGGAAGGAAGGAAGGAAGGAAGGAAGGAAGGAAGGAAGGAAGGAAGGAAGGAAGGAAGGAAGGAAGGAAGGAAGGAAGGAAGGAAGGAAGGAAGGAAGGAAGGAAGGAAGGAAGGAAGGAAGGAAGGAAGGAAGGAAGGAAGGAAGGAAGGAAGGAAGGAAGGAAGGAAGGAAGGAAGGAAGGAAGGAAGGAAGGAAGGAAGGAAGGAAGGAAGGAAGGAAGGAAGGAAGGAAGGAAGGAAGGAAGGAAGGAAGGAAGGAAGGAAGGAAGGAAGGAAGGAAGGAAGGAAGGAAGGAAGGAAGGAAGGAAGGAAGGAAGGAAGGAAGGAAGGAAGGAAGGAAGGAAGGAAGGAAGGAAGGAAGGAAGGAAGGAAGGAAGGAAGGAAGGAAGGAAGGAAGGAAGGAAGGAAGGAAGGAAGGAAGGAAGGAAGGAAGGAAGGAAGGAAGGAAGGAAGGAAGGAAGGAAGGAAGGAAGGAAGGAAGGAAGGAAGGAAGGAAGGAAGGAAGGAAGGAAGGAAGGAAGGAAGGAAGGAAGGAAGGAAGGAAGGAAGGAAGGAAGGAAGGAAGGAAGGAAGGAAGGAAGGAAGGAAGGAAGGAAGGAAGGAAGGAAGGAAGGAAGGAAGGAAGGAAGGAAGGAAGGAAGGAAGGAAGGAAGGAAGGAAGGAAGGAAGGAAGGAAGGAAGGAAGGAAGGAAGGAAGGAAGGAAGGAAGGAAGGAAGGAAGGAAGGAAGGAAGGAAGGAAGGAAGGAAGGAAGGAAGGAAGGAAGGAAGGAAGGAAGGAAGGAAGGAAGGAAGGAAGGAAGGAAGGAAGGAAGGAAGGAAGGAAGGAAGGAAGGAAGGAAGGAAGGAAGGAAGGAAGGAAGGAAGGAAGGAAGGAAGGAAGGAAGGAAGGAAGGAAGGAAGGAAGGAAGGAAGGAAGGAAGGAAGGAAGGAAGGAAGGAAGGAAGGAAGGAAGGAAGGAAGGAAGGAAGGAAGGAAGGAAGGAAGGAAGGAAGGAAGGAAGGAAGGAAGGAAGGAAGGAAGGAAGGAAGGAAGGAAGGAAGGAAGGAAGGAAGGAAGGAAGGAAGGAAGGAAGGAAGGAAGGAAGGAAGGAAGGAAGGAAGGAAGGAAGGAAGGAAGGAAGGAAGGAAGGAAGGAAGGAAGGAAGGAAGGAAGGAAGGAAGGAAGGAAGGAAGGAAGGAAGGAAGGAAGGAAGGAAGGAAGGAAGGAAGGAAGGAAGGAAGGAAGGAAGGAAGGAAGGAAGGAAGGAAGGAAGGAAGGAAGGAAGGAAGGAAGGAAGGAAGGAAGGAAGGAAGGAAGGAAGGAAGGAAGGAAGGAAGGAAGGAAGGAAGGAAGGAAGGAAGGAAGGAAGGAAGGAAGGAAGGAAGGAAGGAAGGAAGGAAGGAAGGAAGGAAGGAAGGAAGGAAGGAAGGAAGGAAGGAAGGAAGGAAGGAAGGAAGGAAGGAAGGATATAGAGTATATAATAGATGAAATAGAGAAGAAGGAATGAAGCAAAGATTGGGTATGAAAGAGGTGGGAGAGGGGAGAGTAGAAGAGGAGCTGCAGCTCGAAGCTGCTGTGGCTCTGCTCTGCTGGCTGCCGTTTTTAAGGCGTGCAGACAACGAGCCGCAGGTGGCTCTGGTTCCTGGTATGTTATAAAAGCTTACCCTGGGGCTCCAGTGGAGAGGTCTGTCCATGTGACCACTTGCAAAGTCTGGGGGAGGGATTCTGCTGGCTCCAGATAGAGATGAGAAGTGCGTTGTGAGCAGACGTCTGGAAAGCTTTCTCTGCAGGTAACAGTTGAGGGCTGGAATTGCTCAGCCTGGGAAACAGAAAGCTCCTGAGAGACCTGAGAGGAGCTTTCTAGTAGCTAACGGGGCTGTAAAGAAAAGCTGCAAGGGGACTTTGAACAAAGGTAAGTGCAATACTTGAAGTGAGGAATTCCTTTCTTAAGCCTGCTTCAGAAACAACTTCAAATTTCCCATTAGTTGAGTTGAAATTAGCGTTTTACTGTCAGCCTTTTCACTTCTTAGCCTCATGTAGCTGAGCCAGATTGCAACATCCAATTTTTGAGCTCCCATGAAAGGAATGCTCTTTTATTTTCTTACCTTACTGCTCCTTTTCCAAACGAAGACACTTACCTGTAGTGCTAGTTTGAAGTTTTGGTGGGAAAAACCAGATGACAGGCTGTGAAAGGAAAACAGTGATGGTGTTTATTTCCCTCAGAGGCTTGCTGAGATCTGTAAGAAAGAGAACCAGAACATAGGTATCTCACCAATCCTGCTGGGGAGCTGCATCTCTCTCTCCAACCTCACCCTCTGTTTCTCTGACTAATCCACTTGGCTTCCTAACCCCCTAGCCAAACTGCTGTACTTCCTTGGGACTGGGGTAAGGTTGAGAGAGGTGGGGGAAGGTAAAGGGGCAACTGGGAGCCCCTCCTGGGGTCTCAGGTTTCTGGGAGGGCTGCTGTGTTTATGTATAACCTTTCCCCTTGTCTATTTCTGTCTACACCTGTATATACTGCAAATATCTGCTTGGATATTGATCTAAGCTGTAAATAGAAGCCTCATTCAATTTCCAGAGTGTGATGGTTTGGGTGTTAACCCCACACACACACTTTAGAAGTACCCAATTAGTCTCAGCCAGCTCTGGGAATATAAATGGAGCTATTTATTTACAGCTAGCACAATATACAAGCAGGTATTTACAGTATACACAGTTATATACAGAAACACACACGTTAAAAGCAATACAGAAACACAGCAGCCCTCCCAGAAACCTGAGTCCCCAGCAGGGGCTCACAACCACCTCTGCACCTTCCCCCTGCCCCTCTCAACCTTACCCCAGTCCTAAGGAAGAATGGAGGTTCAGACAAGAGGTTAAGAAGCAAAGGTGAGTGGCAGGTGAGGATAGAGAGATGCAGCTCAGCCAGAGCCCAGCCCGAGAGTGAAGACAAAATGGTGAGAGTGTGCTCTAAGGTTTACTTTTTTCTTCAGCAAGACTCTGAGGGAAGCAGACATCACCATTGTTTTCCTTCCACTGCCTATCATCTACTTTTTCTCACCAAAACTTTCTACCCTGCTTCAAACAAGCACATGGAGCCAGCTGAGTCCAGTCTGAGTGATTTCTAAGGAGGGGGACAGGTAACACCCAAACCAGCACACCTGTGTTGTAGTTAGGTTAGTACAGTCAGCCTTTTGACTTAACATCAGGCAGCTGAGCAGCATTGTAACCTGCCAATTCAATGAGCTCCAAAGAGAGAAACTCCCTTTTTTTTTCTTACCTAACTGCTCCTTTCCCAAAGGAGGATACTTACCTGAAGTGCTGGTTTGAAGCTTTGGTAAGAAGGACCAGATGACAGGCTCTGAAAGGATAACAATGGTGATGTTTATTTCCCTCATGTGGTTGCTGAGATCTGTAAGAACAGAAACATTGATAACTCACCACTCTTGCTGGGGAGCTTCAAGCTGCATCTCTCTCTCCAGCCTCACCCTCTGTTTCTCTGACTAATCCAATTTGCATCCTAACCCCCTGGCTGAACCTCCATGCTTCCTTGGGACTAGGGTAAGGTTGAGAGGGGTAGGGGGAAGGTAAAGGGGCAGTTGGGAGCCCCTGCTGGGGACTCAGGTTTCTGGGAGGGCTGCTGTGTTTCTGCATTATCTTTCCCCTTGTCTATTTCTGCCTAGAACTGCACATACTGTCAATCTCTGCTTGTACACTGAGCTAAGCTGTAAATAGAAGCTTCATTCAATTTCCAGAGTGTGATGGTTCGGGTGTTACCCGGCACCCCGCACTCACACACACTTTAGAAGTACCCAATTAGTCTCAGCCAGTTCTGGGAATATAAATGAAGCTATTTATTTACAGCTAGCACAATATACAAGCAGGTATTTACAGTTGTGGCCGTTTGAGCTGATCCTCTAGCTCAGACATAGGGGAAAGATGAACATTCCAGGGAGAGGCCACATAATGGCAACAATAGATAAATTAATATAACTTCATTGGAGCATCAAGAGCTCAATGTGTAGAAGCACAGCTTGTTCTCCCCCTTTTCTCCTGCTGGCTTCTGCTGCTGCAGCTTCACCTGTCGTCCCAGCTGCTGTTTTGGCTACTGCTGCTTTGCTGCCGCTTGACCCCTCCCCCATCTCCCTTAAGGTTATTGTATTGGGTTTTTTTTTTTCTTCCTTCCTTCTCTAGTTATTATCTCTCTTTACATTGTTATAATTATACTGTAAGAAATACAATTTCATCTTTCCCTGACTTTCAAAAAAGGGGGTGTGCTAGTGAGAAGCAAGCTAGAATGTTTTGGTAAAAGAACTTGATAACAGGCAATGGAATGAAAAACATGGTGTCTCCTTCTCTCACAGTCACACTGAGAACTCTGGGAAGAAGAAGTAAACTTTCTCCATTTTGTCTTTTTCTTCTGCCTTTGCCTTCAGACCTGGTCACATCTCATTAACCCTGCTCCTACTAACCTTGCTCCCTAACCGCTTGGCTGCACATCTTTTCTTCCTTGAGACCTGGGGTAAGGTTGAGAGGGCAAGGGGAGGTGTTGGGGTGGTTTGAGAGCCCCTCCTGGGGACTCAGGTTTCTGGGAGGGGAGTTGTGCTTTTGTATTGTTTATCCTTTGTATATCTCTGTATATAATTGTATATAACTGTATATATTGTAAATAGCTGCTTGTAAATTCTGCTAGCTGTAAATAAATTGCTTCATCTATATTCCTAGGGTCCATCTGAGTTAGCTGGGGCAAATACAAAGTGTGGGGGGGTGGGTAAGAGCCCAAACCATCACATTTTTAATTGGCTTTCCCAACGTGGGGCTAGTTATTTGAGTGACTGGTAATTAGCTCTGGGAATTAAGATGAAGCTAATCAAGCAGCTATTGTATTTGGTTGGGGCATTGCTCTGGTCTGGTTTTGTTTTCTTGGCATTTAGTTGGATAAAAGCTCAAATTGTTGCTTATTTTATTGATCTGGCTTATAATGAGGCTAAAGCTAAGGTTTCAGATATGTTCTGGAGCTGGGGTGATTTTATTCTTGGTTATGCTGGTTTTAATATCTCTGAGAATATTACCAAGGATATTACAGGAGCTCTGGTCAATAATGTGACAATCAATGGAAATTCTGCTTTAAATACGGCTCTAATGAGAGTTATTCAGCCTAAGACAGGAATTCCAACTGTTTGCATAGGCACATGCTCGTGTAAAACTGTTTTGCTACTCACAGTTTTTAATATTTGCCTCATGATTTTAATATTCATATTAATTTTGACATTATTGGTGAAAAATTCAAAACCAGCTTCTGTAAGAGCTAGGAAAAATTCTGTCTCAAAACCAAATTCGGTAACAGTTTCTCAGCAATCTGCTTCCCCCTTGCCAGCCTCTGCCCCTCCTTCTCCAAGTGCTGGGAACACAGCCAATGTTCCTGCCAATAACATAAACAATGATAAGGATAACAAAACCAACGGGCAGAGTTTGGCAGGCGTCTCAGGAGTACTGGCAGGTACCCAAGGTCAGAGTGTTTCTAATAACAACAACAATCCACAGAATGTTCCTAGTAACAATCATAACAGGTCAGGGTTGGCAGGCATCCCAGGAGGACAGGCAAACAATCCCACTAATGCTGGTAACGCTAGCCCAGTCAGTCCAAATGGTACACAACCATAGACATTGCTAATGCTTTCTTCTCTATTCCCATAGTAAAGGAGTGCAGGCCTCAGTTTGCATTCACCTGGAGAGGAATCCAGTACCAGTTCAACTGTTTGCCTCAGGGGTGGAAACACAGCTCAACCATCTGTCACTCAGTCATCCACAATGCACTGGAGAAAGGCAAAGCTCCAGAGCACATCCAGTACATCGACGACATCATTGTGTGGGGCCAGACTGCTGAGGAAGTCTTTGAGAAAGGTAACAAAATCATTGACATTCTGTTGCAAGCAGGTTTTGCCATTAAGAGAGACAAGGTCAAAGGACCTGCCAGAGAAATTCAGTTTCTGGGAGTGCAGTGGCAGGATGGTCGCCGTTACATCCCTCAGGATGTGATCAACAAAGTCTCTACCATGGCAGTTTCCACCAGTAAGAAGGACACACTTTCTTTTCTTGGTGTGGTGGGATTTTGGAGACTACACATTCCTGGTTTCAGTCAGATTGTCAAACCTCTGCATGATGTGACTCGTAAGAGAAACAATTTCGAGTGGGGACCTGAACAGCAAGCAGCCTTTGATCAGATCAAGCGAGAAGTAGTCCATGCAGTGGGCTTGGGACCTGTGAGATCTGGTCCGGACATTAAGAACATTCTGTACACGGCTGCCAGTGACAATGGTCCAACTTGGAGTCTTTGGCAGAGAGCTCCAAATGAGACACGTGGTCGTCCACTTGGTTTCTGGGGACGTTGTTACAGAGGTTCAGAGACAAATTACACTGCAACTGAGAAAGAGATACTAGCAGCCTATGAGGGAGTGAAAGCAGCTTCTGAAGTGATTGGAACTGAGTCACAATTGCTTTAGCTCCTAGACTGCCAGTTCTTAACTGGATGTTCAAGGGCAAAGGTTCATCACCACATCATGCCACAGATTCAACCTGGTCTAAATGGATGGCTTTGATAACCCAACGAGCATGAATGGGTAATCTTGACCGACCTGGTCTGGTGGAGGTGGTCACTAACTGGCCAGAAGGCACAGACTGTACCAAACCTCCAGAGGAGAAAATAACTCGTGCTGAGGAAGCTCCTCCCTATGGTGATCTCTCTGATCAGGAGAAGAACTATGCTTTGTTCACAGATGGTTCCTGTCGTCTTGTTGGGAACAAGTGAATATGGAAGTCAGCAGTTTGGAGTCCAACCAGGAGAGTTACTGAAGCGAGAGATGGAGAAGGAGAATCCAGTCAGTTCGCTGAGGTAAAAGCTGTTCAACTTGCTCTTGATGTAGCTGAACATGAAAATTGGCCTATCCTTTACCTCTACACTGACTCATGGATGGTAGCCAATGCTCTATGGGGTTGGCTAAAGGACTGGAAGAAGCATGGTTGGCAGAGGAAAGGAAAGCCTATTTGGTGTGCTGATCTATGGCAGGACATTGATACACGACTGGAGAAAATTCCAGTGAAGGTGCAGCACGTAGACGCACACATGCCTAAGAGCAGAGCTACTGAGGAACATCAACACAATCAGAAGGCAGACCAAGCTGCTAAGGTTGCTCAAGCTGATACCAACTCTGAACTTGATATCGACCTTGATTGGAAACACCAAGGTGAGCTGTTCTTAAGTCGGTGGGCCCATGACTCGTCTGGACATCAAGGCAGAGATGGAACATACCGATGGGCTCGTGATAGGTCAATTGACTTGTCCATGGATGCTATCACCCAAGTCATCTATGACTGTGACATTTGTGCTGCTATTAAGCAGGCTAAGCGAATCAAGCCCTTATGGTATGGTGATAGATGGTCAAAGTACAAGTATGGTGAAGCCTGGCAGATTGACTACATCACTTTACCTCGATCTCGTTCTGGCAAGCAGTATGTGCTAACGATGGTAGAAGCCAGCACTGGATGGTTGGAAACCTATCCAGTTCCACATGCTACTGCACATAACACCATTGTTGGTTTGGAGAGACAAATCGTGTGGAGACATGGAACTCCAGAGAGAATTGAGTCAGACAATGGCACTCATTTCAAGAACAATCTTGTAAAAAATTGGGCCAAAGAGTATGGTATTGAATGGATCTATCACATACCCTACTATGCACCAGCTTCAGGGAAGATTGAACGCTACAATGGTTTGCTGAAAACCACCCTAAAAGCCATGGGGGGTGGAACTCTGAAAAACTGGGACAAACATTTAGCACAAGCTACCTGGTTGGTAAATAGTAGAGGTTCAGTAAACAGAGCAGGACCTGCACAATCAGATTTGGTCCAAACAGTAGACGGTGATAAAGTTCCTGTTGTACGTGAGAAGAATCTGTTAGGGAAAACTGTTTGGGTATTTTCTCCTTTGGGTGAAGGGAAACCTGTCTGAGGGGTGGTTTCTGCTGAAGGTCCTGGTCATACATACTGGGTAATGCAGGAGAATGGTGAAATCCAGTGTATTCCACAGAGAAATCTAACCTTAGCTGAGAGAGTTTAAATTCAGAGTGTATAATATAAGTTGTTAGGAGTTTTCTGTTCTAGGAAACATTGGCACCCAACACTGAGAGAAATCTACAGTACGTGAGCACGAACCCAACATCACCTGGGAGTCCCTGTTCTGAGCTTTTGAATCACCTACATCTGATTGAAGTGTGAACTGAACTTGTATATATTGTTTTAGTGTAAATATTGGTTTAGATTAGATTGGATAATTCTCAGCGATACTCTGAGTGAAGTAGACAAGGGGTGGATTGTGGTAGTTTGAAGCAAGCTAGAATGTTTTGGTAAAAGAACTTGATAACAGGCAATGGAATGAAAAACATGGTGTCTCCTCTCACAGTCATGCTGAGAACTCTGGGAAGAAGTAAACTTTCTCCATTTTGTCTTTTTCTTCTGCCTTTGCCTTCAGACCTGGTCACATCTCATTAACCCTGCTCCCACTAACCTTGCTCCCTAACCGCTTGGCTGCACCTCTTTTCTTCCTTGAGACCTGGGGTAAGGTTGAGAAGGCAAGGGGAGGTGTTGGGGTGGTTTGAGAGCCCATCCTGGGAACTCAGGTTTCTGGGAGGGGAGTTGTGCTTTTGTATTGTTTATCCTTTGTATATTTCTGTATATAATTGTATATAACTGTATATATTGTAAATAGCTGCTTGTAAATTCTGCTAGCTGTAAATAAATTGCTTCATCTATATTCCCAGGGGCAAATGCAAAGTGTGGGGGGGCAGGTAAGAGCCCAAAGCATCACAGGGGCAGTCTGTGTTGTGAATTTCTTCCCGGGGGAGGGATCAGCCTAAACCCGGGACAATATACACAGTTATATACAGAAATACACACATTAAAAGCAACACAGAAACACAGCAGCCCTCCCAGAAACCTGAGACCCCAGGAGGGGCTCACAACCACCCCTGCACCTTCCCCCTGCCCCTCTCAACCTTACCCCAGTCCTAAGGAAAATGGAGGTTCAGATAAGAGGTTAAGAAGCAAAGGTGAGTGGCAGGTGAGGATAGAGAGATGCAGCTCAGCCAGAGCCCAGCCCGAGAGTGAAGACAAAATGGTGAGAGTGTTCTCTAAGGTTTACTTTTGTCTTCAGCAAGACTCTGAGGGAAGCAGACATCACCATTGTTTTCCTTCCACAGCCTATCATCTACTTTTTCTCACCAAAACTTCCTACCCTGCTTCAAACAAGCACACGGAGCCAGCTGAGTCTAGTCTGAGTGATTTCTAAGGAGGGGGGCAGGTAACACCCAAACTGTCACACCTCTGTTTTAGGTCAGTACAGTCAGCCTTTTGACTTAAGATCAGGCAGCTGAGCAGCATTGTAACCTGCCAATTCAATGAGCTCCCAAGAGAGAAACTCCCTTTTATTTTCTTACCTTACTGTTCATTTCCCAAAGGAAGACACTTACCTGAAGTGCTGGTTTGAAGCTTTGGTGAGAAGGACCAGATGACAGGCTCTGAAAGGATAACAACAGTGATGTTTATTTCCCTCATGTGGTTGCTGAGATCTGTAAGAACAGGAACCAAAACACAGATAACTCACCTCTCCTGCTGGGGAGCTCTGAGCTGCATCTCTCTCTCCAACCTCACCCTCTGTTTCTCTGACTAATCCAATTTGCATCCTAACCCCCAGGCTGAACCTCCATGCTTCCTTGGGACTAGGGTAAGGTTGAGAGGGGTAGGGGGGAAGGTAAAGGGGCGACTGGGAGCCCCTGCTGGGGACTCAGGTTTCTGGGAGGGCTGCTGTGTTTCTGTATTACCTTTTCCCTTGTCTATTTCTGCCTAGAACTGCACATACTGTCAATATCTGCTTGTACACTGAGCTAAGCTGTAAATAGAAGCTTCATTCAATTTCCAGAACCAGCTGAGTCTAGTCTGGGGGATTTCTAACGTGGGGGGGGTGGGGGTGGGGTGTGTGGAAACACAGGCGAACCTCACACCTCTCTTTTAGTTAGGTCAGTACTGTCAGCCTTTTCTGTTCTTAACATCAGGCAGCTGAGCAGCATTGTAACCTGCCAATTCAATGAGCTCCCAGGAAAGAAACTCCCTTTTATTTTCTTACCTTACTCTTGCTGTCCCAAAGGAAGACACTTACCTGAAGTGCTAGTTTGAAGCTTTGGTGAGAAGGACCAGATGACAGGCTCTGAAAGGATAACAACAGTGATGTTTATGTATCTCAGAGTCTTGCTGAGATCTGTAAGAACAAGAACCAAAACACAGATAACTCACCTCTCCTGCTGGGGAGCTCTGAGCTGCATCTCTCTCTCCAACCTCAGCCTCTGCTTCTCTGACTAATCCAATTTGCATCCTAACCCCCTGGCCAAACTGCCATTCTTCCTTGGGACTGGGGTAAGGTTGAGAGGGGTAGGGGGAAGGTGCAGGGGCAGTTGGGAGCCCCTCCTGGGGACTCAGGTTTCTGGGAGGGCTGTTGTGTTTCTGTATTACCTTTTCCCCTGTCTATTTCTGTCTATAAATGTCTACACTGTCAATATCTGCTTGTACACTGAGCTAAGCTGTAAATAGAAGCTTCATTCAATTTCCAGAGTGTGATGGTTCGGGTGTTACCCCGCACCCATCCACACACACACACTTTAGAAGTACCCAATTAGTCTCAGCCAGCTCTGGGAACAAAAATGAAGCTATTTATTTACAGCTAGCACAATATACAAGCAGGTATTTACAGTTGTGGCTGTTTGAGCTGATCCTCTAGCTCAGACATAGGGGAAAGATGAACATTCCAGGGGGAGGCCACATAATGGCAACAATAGATAAATTAATATAACTTCATTGGAGCATCAAGAGCTCAATGTCTAGAAGCACAGCTTGTTCTCCCCCTTTTCTCCTGCTGGCTTCTGCATCTTCGCTTATGATCCCGGCTGCTGTTTTAGCTACTGCTGCTTTGCTGCTGCTTGACCCCTCCCCCATCTCCCTTAAGGTTATTGTATTGGGTTTTTTTTCTTCCTTCCTTCTCTAGTTATTATCTCTCTTTACATTGTTATAATTATACTGTAAGAAAATACAATTTCATCTTTCCCTGACTTTCAAAAAAGGGGGGGTCTGTGTTGTGAATTTCTTCCCGGGGGAGGGATCAGCCTAAACCCGGGACAATATACACAGTTATATACAGAAATACACACATTAAAAGCAACACAGAAACACAGCAGCCCTCCCGGAAACCTGAGACCCCAGGAGGGGCTCACAACCACCTCTGCACCTTCCCCCTGCCCCTCTCAACCTTACCCCAGTCCTAAGGAAGAATGGAGGTTCAGACAAGAGGTTAAGAAGCAAAGGTGAGTGGCAGGTGAGGTTAGAGAGATGCAGCTCAGCCAGAGCCCAGCCCGAGAGTGAAGACAAAATGGTGAGAGTGTGCTCTAAGGTTTACTTTTTTCTTCAGCAAGACTCTGAGGGAAGCAGACATCACCATTGTTTTCCTTCCACAGCCTATCATCTACTTTTTCTCACCAAAACTTTCTACCCTGCTTCAAACAAGCACATGGAGCCAGCTGAGTCTAGTCTGAGTGATTTCTAAGGAGGGGGGCAGGTAACACCCAAACCAGCACACCTGTGTTGTAGTTAGGTCAGTACAGTCAGCCTTTTTACTTAACATCAGGCATCTGAGCAGCATTGTAACCTGCCAATTCAATGAGCTCCCAAGAAAGAAACTCCCTTTTTTTTTCTTACCTTACTGCTCCTTTCCCAAAGGAAGACACTTACCTGAAGTGCTAGTTTGAAGCTTTGGTGAGAAGGACCAGATGACAGGCTGTGAAAGGATAACAATGGTGATGTTTATTTCCCCCATGTTGTTGCTGAAATCTTTAAGAACAGGAACCAAAACATAGATAACTCACCTCTCCTGCTGGGGAGCTCTGAGCTGCATCTCTCTCTCCAACCTCACCCTCTGTTTCTCTGACTAATCCAATTTGCATCCTAACCCCCTGGCCAAACTGCCATTCTTCCTTAGGACTGGGGTAATTTTGAGAGGGGTAGGGGGAAGGGGAAGGGGCAGTTGGGAGCCCCTGCTGGGGACTCAGGTTTCTAGGAGGGCTGTTGTATTACCTTTTCCCTTGTCTATTTCTGCCTATAACTGCACATACTGTCAATATCTGCTGGTATATTGAGCTAAGCTGTAAGTAGAAGCCTCATTCAATTTCCAGAGCCAGCTGAGTCTAGTCTGAGTGATTTCTAACATGGGAGGGGGGCAGGTAACACCCAAACTGTCACACTTCTGCTTTAGTTACGTCAGTACTGTCAACCTTTTCACTTCTTAACATCAGGCAGCTGAGCAGCATTGTAACCTGCCAATTCAGTGAGCTCCCAAGAAAGAAACTCCCTTTTATTTTCTTACCTTACTGCTCCTTTTCCAAAGGAAGACACTTACCTGAAGTGCTGGTTTGAAGCTTTGGTGAGAAGGACCAGATGACAGGCTGTGAAAGGAAAACAATGGTGATGTTTATTTCTCTCAGAGGCTTGATGAGATGCATAAGATCAAGAATCAAAACATAACTCACTCCAAGCTGCATTTCTTTCTCCCTCCAACCACACCCTCAATTTCTTTGACTAATCCACTTGACTTCCTAACCCCCAGGCTGAACTTCCATTCTTCCTTGGGACTGAGGTAAGGTTGAGAGGGGTAGGGGGAAGGTGAAGGGGCAGTTGGGAGCCCCTCCTGGGGATTCAGGTTTCTGGGAGGGCTGTTGTATTACCTTTTCCCCTGTCTATTTCTGTCTATAACTGCACATCCTGTCAATCTCTGCTTGTACACTGAGCTAAGCTGTAAATGGAAGCTTCATGCAATTTCCAGAGCTGACTGAGTCTAGTCTGGGGGATTGCTGAAGTGGGAGGGGGGTGAGAAACACCCAAACCAGCACACCTGTGTTGTAGTAAGGTCAGCACAGTCAGCCTTTTTACTTAACATCAGGCAGCTGAGCAGCATTGTAACCTGCCAATTCAACGAGCTCCCAAGAAAGTAACTCCCTTTTATTTTCTTACCTTACTGTTCCTTTTCCAAAGGAAGACACTTACCTCAAGTGCTAGTTTGAAGCTTTGGTGAGAAGGACCAGATGACAGGCTGTGAAAGGATAACAACAGTGATGTTTATTTCTCTCAGAGGGTTGCTGAGATGCCTAAGATCAAGAATCAAAACACAGATAACTCACCTCTCCTGCTGGAGAGCTCTGAGCTGCATCTCTCTCTCCAACCTCACCCTCTGTTTCTCTGACTAATCCACTTGGCTTCCTAACCTCCTGGCCAAACTGCCATTCTTCCTTGGGACTGGAGTAAGGTTGAAAGGGCTGGGGGAAGGTGAAGGGGAGGCTGGGAGCCCCTGCTGGGGACTCAGGTTTCTGGGAGGGCTGCTGTGTTTCTGTATTACCTTTTCCCTTGTCTATTTCTGTCTATAACTGCACATCCTGTCAATCTCTGCTTGTACACTGAGCTAAGCTGTAAATGGAAGCTTCATTCAATTTCCAGAGCTGACTGACAGCTGAGCAGCATTGTAACCTGCCAATTCAATGAGCTCCCAGGAAAGAAACTCCCTTTTATTTTCTTACCTTACTATTCCTTTTCCAAACGAAGACACTTACCTGAAGTGCTGGTTTGAAGCTTTGGTGAGAAGGACCAGATGACAGGCTCTGAAAGGAAAACATGGTGATGTTTATTTCTCTCAGAGGCTTGCTGAGATCTGTAAGAACAGGAACCAAAACAGATAACTCACCTCTCCTGCTGGGGAGCTCTGAGCTGCATCTCCCTCTCCAACCTCACCCTCTGTTTCTCTGACTAATCCACTTGGCTTCTTAACCCCCTGGGGGAAGGTGAAGGGGCCGTTGGGAGCCCCTGCTGGGGACTCAGGTTTCTGGGAGGGCTGTTGGGTTTTTGTATTCCCTTTTCACTTGCTAATATCATGCAGCTGAGCAGCATTGTAACCTGCCAATTCAGTCAGCTGCCAGGAAAGGAATGCCCTTCTATTTGCTTACCTTATTGTTTCTTTTTCAAATGAAGACACCTACCTGAATGGAGTTTGTTCCTTCAGCTTGCTGTATTTCTGTGCTTGCTGGCCCACAGAGAGCAATGATGTGACTGCTGTCCCTTCCTTGCTCTCAGAAATTGCTGTATACACCTGTATAGAGGCAGTCATCAGCAATTCTGCATCAAATGTGGCCCCAAGGAAACTTCCCACCTACTGTGCCAATAAGCCTCCTGAAGGGAAGACTGCTTGGAAATGCAACCTACTCGAGGTGGGTGTGCAGTGGGGTTCTGTGGGCTTGTTCTGCCATGTCTTTTACTGTGTTGGCAGCTCATAACCTCAGTTTCTAAGGCTGATGTTCTCAGGCTCAGCCTGTAGAGTGCCAGCCACCTTTTAGCTTTCAACTGCAGGCAAGATGAACCTGCAAAACCAGAGATAAATGGATTCCAGGACCTTTTGGCTTGTAATTTCCCATGCTGCTGTAGCATTTATTTGATGAGACTTGAGGGTAGCTGTTGCTTAGCAACTTGAAGCTAAACAGGTCCAACCTAGATGAAGTATGTAAATGGCTTGCTCTGTGCTATCAAAGCTTTTTGACATCCTGACTTCCTCATAGAGGAGAGTTGGAGGTTGGAATTGTGTCCTAGTGTGGTGATATTTCCCTTGGGGAGAAAGAAGGAGCTACTAAGAGCTGTGTCCAGCACAATCTGTAGGAAAATGGAGAAACTGGAGCTCCTGTAGGAATTTCCAGTAGGCTATTTGTGCTCCAAAACTCTCCTGCTTGGCAATGGCTGAGCTGTCCACATTTTAACAAGTCAAGTTAATATTTTTGGTCAGCCACTGGTTCTTTTTTTGCTCCTTAATTACACTGGAAGAATAGAGAAGAGCTGAGGGAAAGGAAGGTTTGAGGGAAATTAGAGAAATACAAATTCTCAGCTGTCACAGGGAGCTAATAGCATGGCCAGGGTGACTGATGACAGCTTTTGAGCTGCTAATGGCCGTGTCCTGCAGCCTTGCAGTCTGAAGAAGCCTCTCCCACGGAGATGACTTGGATACGTGGGTGATGAGGCACTTAGGGCAAAACCTAACAACCTAACAGCGGCTAAGCGGAGCAGCATCGTGCTTGGGGCAACACAGATGACTTAGGTGAAGCTTTAATCCTAAACATTCAAAATGCTGTGTGGAGAAGCAGGGACACGATGTTGATTCATGGATGGAGCTGTTGCAAAGTTTAGCCCCCTGGCTGGTATTGTTGCCAGAGTTCAGCCTGTGGCTAGTAATTAAAATCCCAGAGACTTTCTTTCACTCTCACTGACTGCCTCCTCTTCTTCTGCTTCTTCTCTTGGCTCTTCAGAACTGTGCCTTAGATTGTTCTGTGTAACTTGTTCCTTTCAAAGTCCTCACTGTCTCATTAGTCATTATTTGGCCAAGGGAAAAAAGACATATTCAGCAGCTCAAATTATTCCTTAGGATGAATCAATGCTCAAGCCCCCACCTTATTTTTCCCCATCCTTTCCAATTCATTGATGATCCTTCCTGAGATCAAAACCCTCGTGTTTATTGTGCACCCAGTGACATTAAGAAGTGACAGAAGGGTGGCATGCAGTGGGGCCCTACAGGATTGTGGCTTTCTGGCTGAACCCAAAACAAGTCACATGTTGCACCTCTGAACTGTTGACCCCTTCCCAGATACTATTACAGGCTACCTTTGAAAGATCCCTCTCTAGGAATTACTGACATCCTTGCAAATGACTTAAGGAGCTGAGCTGCTGCAGATGGGTCTGGTTTCAGTTATGCCCATGTACTCTTGGTAGAAGCCATGTCCATCTGGACTTTGATAAGGCTGGGAGGACTGAGATGAGGTCAGGTTGCTCACTGTAGTGCAGGAAGGCTGTTTGTGATCATAGAATCAACCAGAGACCTCCAAGATCATCCAGTCCAATCTAGCACCCAGCCCTAGCCAATCAATCAGACCATGGCACTAAGTGCCTCAGCCAGGCTCTGCTTCAACACCTTCTGGCACGGTGACTCCACCACCTCCCTGGGCAGCCCATTCCAATGCCAATCACTCTCTCTGCCAACAATTTATTCCTGACATCCAGCCTATACTTCCCCTGGAACAACTTGAGGCTGTCCCCCTTTGTTCTGTTGCTGCTTGCCTGGCAGAAGAGACCAACCCCACCTGGCTACAGCCTCCCTTCAGGGAGTTGCAGACAGCAATGAGGTCTGCCCTGAGCCTCCTCTTCTGCAGGCTGCACACCCCCAGCTCCCTCAGCCTCTCCTCACAGGGCTGTGCTCCAGCTCCCTCACCAGCTTCGTTGACTTTCTCTGGACACCTTCCAGCACCTCAACATCTCTCTTGAATTGAGGAGCCCAAAACTGGACACAGCACTCAAGGTGTGGCCTGATCAGTGCTAAGTACAAGGGAAGAATAACCTCCCTTGTCCTGCTGGCCACACTGCTCCTGATCCAGGCCAGGATGCCATTGGCATTCTTGGCCAACTGGGCTCACTGCCCCTGTGAAGCTGGATATCAGACTGTGGGACGTGCTGGCTGCATGGAATCCTCTGTGATCCCAAAAATTGCCTCCAGCCTGGTCTCTTCATCTTTGCTGTCATTCTCCAGCACCTTTGCTTTTTCTCCTTTGTGGGCAATTCAGCATGTCCTCAGTCCTAGGGTGGCAGGTGGAGCTTGTCTGCACATCACAGTCTAGAGAAAACACCTTCCAAACACTGCAAAAATGCCATTTACAGTTGTTTCTTTTTCCTTTTAGTTCCCAGAGACAGTTTGTGATAGGAAAGTGGAGTGACAGGCACAAATTAGGACACAAGAAGTTCCACCTAAACACAGGGAGAAACTTCATGGCTTTGAGAGTGCTGTGGAGTCTCTCGTGGAGAATTCCAAAGCTCACCCGGATGCAAGGCTGTGCAACTTGATCTAGGAGAATCTGCTTTAGCAGGGGGGGCTGGACTACATCTCCAGAGGTCCTTTCCAACCTCTACCACGTTATGATTCGGTTTGGATGTTCTTTGAATGGAAAAACACAGTAAAAAGTGGCCTAACCTTTTCTACCTGTTAAAAGTTTCTTTATTGAGGGAGAATTTAAGGCTGTGTCACACTACAGACTTGGAAACTCAATATAGTAACTAAACCTTAAGATACTTACAAACGATTATGGCCCAGATATTTGGTTGGATGTGGACTCTGTGTCCAATTTCAAAGTGCCTAAATACCTTCATAAAAGTCCAGCTCTACCTGTTTAATGGCTGCTTCTCCTGGCTTTCACTGACGTTTGGGACTTGATTTGGCTTGAAGTCCTCGGGGCTCTCGTGCCGGTATCATCCAAATGGCTCCTGGTCCTGGCTGTCAGAGCTTGACTGCCAATTTTTCAGAGTGTTGGCCTGATTTTTTTGGGGGAAGTGCCAAGGATCTGCCTCGAAGGACCTGGGGGTCTGTGATCCGTTTCCCCTGTCAGGCGTCTGCCAACTGAAGCGCTCGGAGTCCCTTTGTCAGAACGTGCCAGCCCTGGAGGACTTCTTTTGACTGTTTTGGCACTACTGTTCTGTGAGACAGGGAGAAGAGATGAAATGAGTCTCAAAATAGGACTGTCAAGTTCTTTTCTGGTAAAGCTTGCATTAATTTTTAATACTCCATCTGTGATCAGAAGACAAGAAAGACCTTTAGTTCTCAGCACAGATCTTTTCTGAGCGCACTTCTTTTCCCTCCTAGCCATTATGTATTCAGTTCTATGATTCATCCACTTATTTGTATGATTTTTCTTGCTTTCTGGGAGTCAGGCAGAGTCACCTTTGGGCTTCATCTTGAACTCAAACCACAAAATGCATTACCGCTAACCCCGCAGCAGTCTTCCCGCTCTGCCTCTTTACATGTGGGAGTGATAAGGGGCAGCCTTTGAGAAGATAATAAGGTCCTCATGTCAGTTCTGTCTTTTTAATGATTAAGTTTAAATAATGCTATGTGCTAGTAATAGGGTTTGGTGACCTGTGCATGTTATTTAGGATGTGTTCTTCTGGATACAGAACCTTATTTATGACTGTGGTTCCTTTACAGTCTCCTCCCAACATCTGGTGCCAGCGTCCCTTCCACTTCCCCCTTTTTAATCACTCGTGCCTTTGATCGTGGCTGAATTTTAACTAGACATTGCTTTCTCCTCCTATCATCAAAAGAAACTTTGAGTGGCTTCATTTCTTACTGCTGAGTCCAAGCAAGCACAGAGATGGCACGAGAGCAGGCTGAAAGAAGGGTGTGCGTTGAGTCCCTGAGATGCTGAGACCTCCTTCTCCTGCTTTGTGTTCCTCTGCATCTTGATAGGATCGATTCCGTGGATCACCTGCAAGTGGTGTAAGTAACTAATTTTGCAGGTCATCGACTTGGTTAATCTGTGACAAGTCAGAAGAGGAAAGAGGAATTAAATTATCACTTTGTGACACTTGTGGTGAAGGTAGATGGCTGGAATATTTTTCCAGAGCTGCAGTGTTTCCTTTTACATTCGTTGTATTTAACCAGGGAGGAAAGAGGGACCGGGGACTCTAATAGGAAGGGAAAAGCCTCAGCCACTCCTTGCTTGCTTTTGTTCCCAGTCTATGAGGAAAAGCTGGAGAAAAGAAGTTGGCAAAAGATGCCCTTCCCCAAACCATAGAATCAAGCAGGTTAGAAGAGACCTCCAAGATCAGCCACTCCAACCTAGCACCCAGCACTAGCCAGTTCAACTAGACCATGGCACTAAGTGCCTCAGCCAGGCTTTGCTTCAACACCCCCAGGAACAGTGACTCCACCACCTCCCTGGGCAGCCCATTCCAATGCCAATCATTCTCTCTGCCAACAACTTCCTCCTAACATCCAGCCTAAACCTCACCTGGCATAACATGAAACTGTGTCCTCTTGTTCTGTTGCTGATTGTCTGGGAGAGGAGACCAACCCCCACCTGCCTACAACCTCCCTTCAGGTAGTTGTAGACAGCAATGAGGTCTGCCCTGAGCCTCCTCTTCTCTAGGCTGCACAACTCCAGCTGCCTCAGCCTCTCCTCATAGTGTCTGTAAAAAGTAATTAAAGTCCCATTTTAGAGCAGGAAATTTAATCTTTGGAGTATGACTAGACTGGTTTGCTCTGGGGAGTTGTACCAGAACATTGCTTGTCCTGCTTTAGTGAGCTGACTGAAATAAAGATGGACTCATTCAATAGTGCTCAAAAATAACTGCTAGATGCTAGGGGGGATTTGTGAAGAGGGAGGGAGCTGGGATTGGTTAGCCTGGAGAAGAGGAGGCTCAGGGGTGACCTTATTGCTGTCTACAACTACCTGAGGGGTGGTTGTGGCCAGGAGGAGGTTGCTCTCTTCTCTCAGGTGGCCAGCACCAGAACAAGAGGACACAGCCTCAAGCTGTGCCAGGGGAGATTTAGGCTTGAGGTGAGGAGAAAGTTCTTCCCTGAGAGAGTCATTGGACACTGGAATGGGCTGCCCGGGGAGGTGGTGGAGTCGCCGTCCCTGGGGCTGTTCAAGGCAGGATTGGACGTGGCACTTGGTGCCATGGTCTGGCCTTGAGCTCTGTGATAAAGGGTTGGACTTGATGATCTGTGAGGTCTCTTCCAATCCTAATAATGCTGTGATACTGTGTGATACTTTGAGACACACAGAAAGTTGTAGCCCAAGGTTAAACCCTTGGGATATGATGTGGGTAAGCAGGGAAGACTTGATTGTGTGATCTTTCCCTCTTGTCTCTCCATCAATGTTCTGTGCTTGTGTGGTAGTTTCTAAAGCTGGTTTAATCATGGGGGTTATAAGGGAAACAAATCAAAAGTTGAGATTAAAAGCAGTGCAGACAATATTCTCCAGGAGGAAGTTAAAAGCTGCCAGAGGAGAATGTGGATGGTCCTAGAAGGCACAAATGTTCCAGAATACCTGATCCTCTTTGGTGCAGAGCTCAGGGCACTTGCTTGACAGTGACCCAGCCAATTCTTTTATCCACATTTCTGTTCAATGGACTTGGGAGCATTTGTGTAGAGGACAAATGTTTATGCTTTCTAACTTTGCACCTAGAAGCCCTCACAGAGCTTTCTCAGATGTCTGCTGTTGGATGAAGCGCAAGCAGGGCTCAGAGGGAGAAGGACTTGCCAAGGTGAGTAGAATAAGTTTGCTATTTTTAAATTAGAATTATTTAGGGTTTTATGTTTAAAGCTGCTGTTGCTTGCCAGGAAGTTGTTTGTTCTTTCCCTGCCCGTCCCTCACAGGATCCCAGGATGTTAGGGGTTGGAAGGGACCCAAGGAGATCATCGAGTCCAACCCCCCTGCCACAGCAGGACAATCCTATCTAACACAGATCACACAGGAACACATCCAGACAGGACTTGAAAGGTTCCAGAGAAGGAGACTCCACAGCCTCTCTGGGGAGCCTGTTCCAGGGCTCAGGACCCTTACAGTAAAGAAGTTCCCCCTTGCGTTGAGGCGAACCTCTTTTGTTGCAACTTACACCCATTGCTCCTTGTACTATCCCAGGCAGCAGTGAGCAGAGCCTGTCCTCTTGCTCCTGGCCAGCCCTCAGATATTTATAAACATTAATCAAATCCCTTCTAAGTCTTCTCTTCTCCAGACTACAAAGCCCCAGGTCCCTCAGCCTCTCCTCATAAGCCATGCCCTCCACTCCCTAAGCATCCTCGTAGTCCTCCACTGGACCCTCTCCAGCAGGTCCCTGTCCCTCTTCAACTGGGGAGCCCAAAACTGAACACAGTATTCAAGATGAGGTCTCACCAGGGCAGAGCAGAGAGGGAGGAGAACCTCCCTTGATCTGCTGGACACGCTCTTCCCAATACACCCCAGGATCCCATTTGCCATTCTTGGCCACAAGGGCACATTGCTGTGCCATGGGGAACTTGTTAGCCACCAGGACCTCCAGGTCCCTCTCCACAGGACTGCCCTCAAGCAGCTCCTCCCCTGTCCCATTCTGCAGAACCAAAAATAGGATGAAAGAGCAGGATGGGAAATTGGTTTCTGCTCTGCCAATGGAAATATGTCTCGGATTAACTTAAGCAACTGTAAAGTGCTGCCTGCTGACTTAATAGTGCAGCAGATGTGATGTGCTGCCATTCGCTGCTCTAACAGCTTCTGTAGCACTAGGGGGAGAGGGAATAACAAGCCATGAGGCAGTGTTTTGGTCTGCTCTCTGTCCTTCAGAAAATAGTCATCTAGACAACTCTTTTCAACTCACTGAGAGCAGGTGGGAGCTAGGTGGTGATCGGTCTTTTCTCCCAGCTGATAGGACAGGAGGAAACAGCCTCAAGTCGCAGCAGGGGAGGTTTAGATAGGCAAATTTCTACTCCAAATGGGTCCTCAAACCCTGGAATGGGCTGCCCAGGGCGGTGGTGGAGTCCCCATCCCTGGAGGGGTTTCAAAACCATGGAGATATGGTGGTGAGGGACATGGCTTAGTGGTGACCTGGTAGTGCTGGCTTAACAGTTGGATTCTGTGGTCTCTGAGGTTCTTTTCCAGCCAAAATGATTCTGTGGTTCTATGGCAGCACAGCTTCTGTTTCTTATTCAACCTGCTATATGTAGAATCAAAATAGCCAGGTACTGAAAACCAGTCTGGGTCTGAGGTCTCCCTCTGCTAAGTTTTATGACCATAGTGAGAACCATGAGGATGCAAGTTAAGTAGACTGCATTTCATCCTGCTTTGAGGACCTGTCAAAGACATAAATTGAGCTTGGTATTCGCTCCTGCCTGGGGATTTCTGGACAGCTGTTCTACTGTAGACTGGAGAATAGCAGAAAGGTCTGACCAGGGGAGAGATAGTCACCAATAAGACCTAATACAGCTATTAACTTTGGTGTGGTGATTCAAATGCAAATGATTAAATACTTCATTTGCTCATCAATCTGGGATTTGTTAGTTTCAAAGATTCTGTTAGAACTGGGACAAGTATATCATATTTAAGCCTAAGCCAGAACCTGATGTCAGCTCCCTGGAAAGCCTACAAGATCCAGTAAAGCCCAGAAATCAAAAAGGAAGAGGTGGGGAAATCCCTCTATTTTCCAGCCACCCCTTGCCTAGTTCCTTTTAATGCCTTGTAGATTTTGGCTGTGCATCTGTGCAATACCTGCTATCAGTCCTGCTTGGTGTAGGCACTATTAACACATCACCTGCTTATTCAATCCTGAGCATCTCTGGGCTTCAGTTGTCATTGTTCTTGTTGCTTGTTCTGTTCTCCTGAATAATCCTTACCCAGGTAACTCGCAGAACCTACTGCTCCTTCTTTGTGCTGTGCATTTTTGAGTCCACACAAGCTACTGAGTAATTAGGACAGGGGAAAAAAGGCAGCTTCATAATACTCTTGTCCTTAGAAGTTTGTTCTTTAAGCCCTGGTGAGCTTTGCTGCTCTTGATTCCTAGGGCAGACTCTGCAGTCTCCTTTGGAAGATTCTGGAGGCAAGAGGAGCCACCCTCCTTTGAAGTGCTTCATTGTTGAGCTTCCTAACCCATGTAGCAGTATAACCTCTTCCCAATACCAAATGCCTCCATTCTTTTTTGACGACTTTGCTGTCCTGTCAGCCTCTTTAGTGTGTTCTCTGGGGAGAGTTATTGGATTTCATTATTATAGAGCTTTGTAACTGCTCAGAGCCAGTGTGCTCTGCCTGAAAGGATTCCATGCTTTGGTCTAGGTTTTAGAAGAAAAAAAAACTTTTTTTTGTGATATGGGAAGTGTTTGTTTGGGGTTTTGGTGTTTCTTTGTACGTGGGAAATAAGGAGTTTGCATCCTAACAAAGGCAAGCACCACACATGCTCCACAGGGATAAAAACCTACTTAAAAGCGTATTGCTCTGACACCCTCTCCTGTCCCAAACCACCCCTATGACAACCACCCAAAAAAACCCCAACCCCCAAAAAACCCAACGAACAGGAAAAAAAAAAACCTCCAAAACACAAGAAACCAACCAAATAAAATCAACCCCACACAGAACAAACCCAAATTCTTCAATGAACAACAGACAACAAAGCCCGGACAAACCCAAACCGAAGCCAACGGAACAAAATGAATGCACAAGAATGGAACAAAGTGGCACCAAAAACACTAAAGGAAAGAAAATGACTGAGACTTCAAAATCCCTCAAAGGAAAATAAGTTGGATATAGATGTAGCATCCAGACTAAGCCTGTGCTACTGTTCTGGCATCTTATTTACATTTGCAAAGGTGTTGGTTTTTTTTTTGAAAGGACAGGCAGAAAAGGTTGCTGTCCCTGGAGGGTTGCTTCTAGGCGATGGATCTTAACCAAAATGCCTGGGAGGAGTGTGCAGAGACCTGGTGGCTATTTGTGGGTTCCCCTTCTCGCTGTGCTGGAGGGGATGCAGCTTGGAATCCCTTTGCTGTTGTGTTCTGCTCTAAGCTTGCAGCTGAGCGGGTTATGAAATACCCTTCTGAGGGAGGAATGTTGCTTTTCAGTGCCTGCTCTTCTCTAGCTCTTCCTCCATCTCTGCTCTCCCCAGGCTCTGGGCTTCAGGAAGACACTTAGAGAAGGTCCCGTGTCCTTTGGGAGAATCTCTGTGCGAAGACCCAAGGCTCGGGAGCGATGGCTGAGGAGCAGCAGGCTCGGCCCTGCGGGGACCTCTCTCTGCTCAAACTGTTTATGGAATCGTTAAAGCAAGCTGCGAGAGAGACACGGGCTGGAGGCAGAGGGGAGGGGGAGCTCCTTCCTCCTCCCTCTGTCTCCAAGCCTTTGGCTTTCCAAGCTCCAATGCTCGCTGAAATCTGACGCCTGGACTGCACACAGCGAGACGTGGGCATGCCCTTGCTGTGCACTGATTTCCTCTGCAGCTCCGAGAGCCAGAGCCGCACTGAAGCTCCGAGCGTGGAGCTGCTTCATCGGACCCAGAGTGCCACATCACTGCGCCGCTCTGCAAAGGGCTCCAGCATGGTCCTCAGGCTTCTGCTCCTCCTTGGCGGGCTGCTTAGGGCCACCGAGACAGCACCCCGCTGTGAAACCGGCCAGGAGACCCTCGGTAAGGCTAACCAACCCCGAAGTCTTCCTCCCTCTCCCCTGTCTTCTCCTGGACATGAGCAGTGTAAAGGGCTCCAGCTGGCACTCTGGGGCATGGTTACATGGCCATAGTGGTCTGAGGCTAGACTCTGTGATCTTAGTGGTCTTTCCAACAAAAATGATTCCTCGAGTTGAAGTGATGGAGGCAGGAGCCATCACTGTCTGCTACAGACAAGGGGATCTGCTCTGGAATTCTGCAGAGTGCCAGTGAGGAAGCTAGATTTGTGCTGGGGAAGTGTGGATGGGAAGGCAGGAGGTGATGTGGCTCTGAGACGGAAAAGAGGACTGTGATGTGCTGGAACATAGTGTCCCTGTCACTGTCTGTTAGGGACATGTGTAGAAGTGTCTTTCTGTCAGTTTGTGGAGTTCCCAGTCAGCAGGACCACCCTTGCTGGTGTGAGAGTTGGGGAGGATTTGCCCCATCTCTGGCCTTGCCTTCGAGGAATGTGGTGGTCAGATTGCAAGAGGATGAACTTCTGACCTCCTTGTGTGCTTTTCTGCTTAAGACAATAATCTTCTCCTTACATTTAGCTTTAGGTCACTTATTTCAACTCCAAAGTATGAGAAGATTTATTGGGATCTGGCAGCTGTAGGGTGTGTTTTAGCTTGCTATAAGCAATATGGAATTTGTGTGAGTTGATCAGCTGGAAAAGCAGATTTACCCACTGAAGGTTAGATGGGAACATGCTGCAAAACAAATTGAAAGCCTTTGGTTTGGTAACCCCTTGGCTGATACAAAATTTGAACTGCATCTCTTAAAAACAGCTGATTTTTTTTCCCCTTCCCTCCCTCTCATTATTATTACTTTAATGAAGTGCACTTGAATTTAATTTACACAGTGACAGCGGAGAGATGAACTCCAGTGGGGCGACAAAGTGTGCCCCGCTAAAACTGTTCTCAGAGGCTTCCAACTTAAAATGACTTAGAGAAAAATAGTTATTTCAAGGGAAGAGAGGAGGAGATAAGTTAGCCTGACACTGACCTGAGCGCTACCCAAGGAAATTCAGCTGTATTTCAGTGCTTAAATACAAGCTACAGACAGCCCCTGGCGTGGAACTGCTGCACCATACGGTCCGCGTGCTGTGCGCCGCCTATAATTTGAGTGTGCCGCTCCCACCGACATCAAAGTGAGGTCTACCACAGCCTAAAGGGCTTTTATTTTTGGACAAAGCTGCACAAAGAGACATCTTGTAGAGTATTTCCAGCCAATTCCAGCAAGAGGCTGGGTGATTTGCAGCGTGCCCTTTCTCTGCAAGGTATGGTTCTGCTCAAGTTTCCGGCTCATCGAAGTCTTGCCGTGGGATGCTAGGCCTAGCAACTGCAAATGAGTGGATCAGCAAGGGAGTTTGTGTGTGTTGGCAGCTGAGGTGTCTTTAGGGGAGGGCCTGAGGAAAGGCAGGTCATGAAAATACATCTTGGATGTGATGGGGCTGGGCGGCTAAATGTGACCTCAGTGGGGTGGCTTTGGGTAGGGAAAGTGAGCTCTGGGCGTCACTACATGGTATGCAGTGTGAGAGGGGCACGCTTAACGCTGGAGGGATGTTGGACCAGGGAATAAAGAGACCTGCCAGACTTCTCGAGGGTCTTCCTTTTCCAAAGGGGAGGTAAGGTCATGTCAGGCTACAAGGAAAGAAAAGGAATGTAGTGCCGCAAGTGTTGACGAAGAGACCTTGCAGAGCTCTCCTCTCAACAGCCAGAGCAGCAGGAGATGTCTTCAGCAGTAGCAGTGAGACAGTCTCTCCTGTTTAGGGATCCTTTTCTGCAGACCTGGGTGGATGTGGAGGGCCAGACCTGTGGGAAGAGACCGGCCTAGAGATGCCCCTACAGGAGAAATTGGCAGCAGGAAGCAGTGGCACTATCTAACTCTCTGCAAGGCTGGAGCTGGTTTGTGCAGGCTGCTTGGCCTTCTCAGCGATATTTGCTCTGCTCTGACTCATTTTGCCTTTTTTAATAAGAAACCCAAATGAGACATGGTCTGCAATACCCAGATCCTCACAGAATGCTTTGTGCTTTGCTGTCCAGAGATGATTACGTTCACCCAGCCCCACGATAAGGTATCGCCCTGCATGTGGGGAGCTTTTTGAGCAGCAGCTGGGAACCAACCTGTGCTGGGAGAGGGCAGATCTTTTCCCTCCAGCTGTGTCCTATAGCCCAGTGAGCCCCTAAGCCACCGTCTCCCCCAGTGATAAGATGCTACATTGCCCCATTGCAAGGCAACGCCTATGGACCCCGATGAGGGTTACAGGCCTCTCAGCTCCTAGTTTGGGTGAGGAAATCATAGCTTAGAATGTCTCCCTTGAAAGGTAGCCAGCCCTTGGTGGAGGGAGCTGATAGCACAGGTTCTCGTTTTATCTGAGCTGTGCATGTCTCTGCTGCTGGCTGATGCATTCCAGCAGTGATTAGTTGAATGCAGCATTTCTCCAGCACTAGCAACAAAAATAACCCTAAGCAGAAGCAGGCTGAAGTCACATGCCTTGAAATCCTAAAAGCAGATGACTTTCCTTGCAGCTGGGGCCAGCTCTACCTTAAGATGCTACAAAGGGGTCACGCTGCAGAATAACAGTGATAAAACCTCCTCCTGATCACTCATGGTCAAAGACTGCTCGGTTGGGTGCTTCTGGGGCTAATGCAGCCCACCCGCACACCCACCGTGTGCGAAGCCTCAGGGCGTACAGGGTGAGCGGAGAGCCTACGCCCCAGCGATGTCCCTGGCCGGGTACCGCTCTCAGGGGCAGCGGCCAGCGCGGCGCTGCCTCCGCCGCCGTCTGTGGTGCCACCGTGTGGGCTTCTCGGCTCGTACAGACGGCTGCTGGGCAAGCGCCAGAGCTGGGCTGCCTTTGGATGCCAGAGGAATGCCAGAGTCTTTAGCTATATCCCTGCTCCTTGTCCCGGCACGCGAAAGGTGTTTCGGGCTCCTGGCGTAGCCTGTCAGGTGTCTCTGCTGAGGTCTGGAGATGTTTGCTTTCAAGCTGTGGAGGTGCGGGAGAAGCCGGAGCACTTCTCCACGGGTAGCCCTGGCTGGCATGCTTGTCGCCTGCGAGTCTCCTGCTCTCCTAAGCACCTTGGTATTTCCCAGCGTCCTGGTTTACTCTGCTCCTGAGCCTGCCTGTGACCCATCCTGGGGGACTCGGAGTTTAACCACCGGTGATGGGAGATGAGGTGGTAAGCTGGGGAGGGACAACCTGCCGGGGTGCCGTGGGCAGGAACCATGTTTCTTTCTCGAGCCCAGAACAGATTTTGTGGCACCTGCTCCTCTCTAAGTGATGGCACTGAGCACAACTGGTAGTCTTCTGCAAAGTCAGGCTGACGCAGATATTGTACTGCTCTCCCTCCCTGCCACTCACATCTCCATAGCACCGTGGGTTTTGGTAAGTAAAAGGAGAAAAGCTGCTTGATTCCATGAGCTTAACAATGACCACAACTTCATGGCACCTGAGCATGAGTTCACCTGCTGTGGACGTTTCCAGTGCTTGTTTCTTGGTGAATCCTATGTCTGTGTGCACAGAGGCACAGCCCCTGACTCAGAATCACAGAAGGTTAGCGGTTGGAAGGGACTTTCAAAGGTTATTGAGTCCAACCCCCCTTGCCAGAGCAGGATCACCCAGGGCAGGTCCTACACCAACATGTCCAGGCAGGTTTTGAATGTCTCCAGAGGAGACTCTGCAGCCTCTCTGGGCAGCCTGTTCCAGGGCTCTGGAACCCTCAGAATGAAGAAGTTTTCCCTTGTGTTCCTCTGGAACCTCCTCTGCTTCAGCTTGCATCCATTGCTCTTTGTCCTGTCTTTGGGCATCGCTGAGCAGAGCCTGGCTCTGTCCTCCTGATGCTCACCTTTCACATCTTTATAAACGTGAATGAGGGCACCCCTCAGGCTCCTCTTCTCCAAGCTAAAGAGCCCCAGCTCCCTCAGCCTGTCCTCAGCAGGGAGCTGTTCCACCACCTTCAGCAGCTTTGTGGCTTTGCGCTGGCCCCTTTCAAACAGCTTCCTGAGGTCCTTCTTGAACTGAGGGCCCCAGAACTAGATGTAATATTTTGGTTGTGACCTCGCCTGGGTGGAGTAGAGGAGCAGAAGCAGCTCTCTTGACCATAGCCCCTCTAATCCCCTGCAGGATGCCGTTGGCCTCCTTGGCCACCAGGGCACATTGCTGTCTCATGGTCACTTCTCCAGCTACTGCTGCTCTTGTGTGTGTGACTTCACTGGGTGACCTGGCAGCGGGCTGGGTTCTGTTCCTCTGCCCCACGGACGTTGTTGCCAGCTGGGGCTCACCCTCACGTGGCTGGCACAGGCAGGCACACAGATTGTAGCCACCACATGTGGGAAAGCCCAAGCTGTAGGAATCTCCCCTGCTGTGCGTGTGATGATGTGTCCAAGCCTTGCCAAACCAGAAGAATGCCGAACCAGTGCCTGCATCATGCACGCTCACAGGATGAGAAATTCCAGCTCTCCTAAACCCTGTTGTCATCACCAAGTCATGTGAGCTGCTCTGGATTCCCACTGCTGACTCATTGTAGCAACGCTGATCTTCAGCTACGCTTGAAGTGGGAAACAGGACCTGAAACGGCCACTTAGGTGGGCACGCTAAGTTAGATATGAAAATGTAGTGCATCCTTTTGCTGCTGAAATTGTTTGAGTATGACTTCAATCTGAAGGCAATGCTTTCTTCAGAATACCTGCTTCAGGCTTTTTTTTTTTTTAAGTGTGGTTATGTCAATGCATAGAAGTTAAAATCTGAATGAAGCCCTCAGTGTCTTAAGGAACAGGTAAGAACTGAGCAAAGTTGTAACACTAACAGTTAATTTCCCCTTGATATTTTTAGGTGTTGCCTTTCCCTTCACACAGTGGTTGTTTAGGGGTGCTGGGGGGCTGACAGCTGCCACAGAATTGCAGAAGGAAACATAGAATGCCCTGGATTGGAAATGAACTCTAGAAGTCATCAAGTCTTACCTCTCTGAGTAAGCAGATCCCTTTCAGGTTGCCAAGCCCTGTGAGAGTCATCCCCTTCTCAACTGTGCCAAGTGTTGAATAAATGCCACAGGTACCATGGCTGGAGTGGGGACTGAGCATGCAGGTGCCATGCAGAAGCCACCTATCGCATTGTGAACGTGGTGTTTGAAGCTGGTGGCTCATGCCCTGGTCTCTTTGCTGGGCTTTTATGACTCAGGGCTTTTGTACTGAATCTTGTTTAGACAGAGTCACCCTCATGGTCCAACCTAGTTGCCACAGGTCCATGGAGTTTAAGGACAAGGTTGCTCTACCCATTGCAGAAGTAAACCTGGCATTTCAATCTCCTTGTTTATCCTCCTGTAACTCCTTAGCTGTTTTACAGAGTTGCTGTAGGACATCGTATCTAGGAGACGATGTGAGATCAAGGTGCAGATCTCAATCCAGGCTGTAGAATTAGCTGCCAAGTTAAAAAGGTAATATGGAAACACAGCAGCCCTCCCAGAAAACAGAGTCCCCAGGAGGGGCTCCTAAACACACTTCCATCTTCTCCCCACCCCTCTGCCTTACCCCAGACTTTGCCTTGTGCTCAAGGCAGATTGGAAGGGTCAGACAAGGGGGTTAGGAAGCAGATGGATTAGTCAGGCAGATTAGAGAGAGAAGTGCAGCCCACAGAGAGACTCTGTTATCTATATTTATGTTCTTGTTCTTACACATCTCAGCAAGCCTGTGAGACATCAGCATTGTTTCCTTTTCACAGCCTATCATCTAATACTTCTCACCAAAATATCCCAGCTAGGCTCAAACTAGAACATTTCTGTGATAGAAAAATACCACACTTGGTTAAAATCCAAGACAGGCAGTGGGGACAGATAGGCAGACAGAAATGGTCTTCATCATTTCTCTTAGGCTTCTACAACTGCAGCTGTGTTTGAACTGTGTCTGGACAATTACAGACAAGGGAGAAGTACTGGTTACTGCTGAGCTGTCTGGCAGGTCTTGGCATGGATCTGCACAGACTTTGACTTGAGGTCTGCCAGTTGCATGGACTCCTGTCACCCGTGGGAAAGCTGTAGCATCTCCTTGCAGGCCCCAGGTCAGTTCTGAGAGAGAAACAGTTGTGGAAGAGCTGACTGCAGTGCTGTTGCTGTGGGAACACCTTCAATAAAACCTTAATTCCGTGAAAACAGATGTTGAACCAAAAGCCAGGCAGCAGGTGGGTTAGGAAGAAGATGGGTTAAGAGGAAACAGTGGCTTTAGTCTTCCTGCTATGATCTTGCTCTGCAAAGTGAAGGCAGATTAGGCATTAATCTCTTTCAGGTGCTTTCCAGCTTTCTCACTTGAGGGATCAGAGCCAGAACTGGGCTCCTGTGCTCTGCTTCTGCCCCTTTGCAAACACATCTCTCCCCTAGGGCAGTTAGAGCAGCTGCTGGAGTGGAAGGTTGGTAACAGAAATTCAGTCCTCTACTCACAAAAGCTTTGGTGTATCCAGGAAAAACAGCTAACCGTGTAGGCTGATTTTTGCACTCACTCCTCTCTGAGAATTCCTTCTCTGTAACAGGAGATCTTCAATTCTGCCCCTGCATATATGCCCTAGGAGTGTAGATGCCCTCTCTTCTGGACTTTCTGCTTCTTCATTCCCCCTCCCCACCCACGCTCTGCCATGACTCCCTTCTACATTCCTCCTGCATCTTCTTTGTGGTGACTTTGATTTTTGTCCTCATGCTGTGGCCAGGAACTAGGATCAGAAGCAGGCTGTGTTTTGACATTTGCAGGTCCTATTGCAGACTGGTGCAGTGCAGCAGTTTGAGATTGCTTGGGTACCGAGTTTTGTCTCTCTAGGATTGCAAGGCAGACGATTGTTGCAAAGACTGACTTGAGCTGTATGCAACCACAAAGAGAGTCATGTTAATATGATCAGAATCTGAAATGCTCTGTTTGGAGAGGCAGGGGGTTTGACTGCTAGCAAACTAAAATGAAATACATATATTCTCCTGTTTAAGACAGTAATGTAAGAAACCCAGAAAGCTGGTAGGGGGTATGCTGGTTACACAAGATAAATGACTTAATCTTGTTCAATCTGTCAGCCGTGACAGTGTGATTGGATAAACTTCACAGAATGATTGAGACATTTTGAAATTAAGACAGACCCTTGGGCTAGTTTCCTCTTTTCAGGCACACAAGCTCCTGTTGGCTTCAGTTTGGAGAGGGCAAGTGGCCAAGCCGTGATGCTGAAAGTAGCTGCGTTGTCTGGGTTAGGGTTAATCGCAGTGGTTTGCTTCTTTCAGTGCTGAATCATCAAGGGGAAAAAATGTAAGCTTGGCAGTGAAATATGTATGTGCTGCATTGTAGATTTTCAAGCTCGGCTTTGCAAATTAAAACCAGAAATGTATGTTCTAGAGAGGGCTCAGGAAGCTTGAAATGGCTTTTCTCCTCTTCGGTAAGTCACTTTATCCATAATCTTAAATAGCAGCGGTGCTACTGAAAGGGCTTTTATAGGTCTGCTGGAATAGCTGAAGCGCAAAAATAAACATTAGAAAATGGAAAAGGCTGCTCTGGGATGAGAAGAAAAAGGTCCCTCTGTACCAAGCTGTCCACAGATAGGATTATGAGAGAAGGCAGCACTGTCATCATCTTAGCCCAGGGAAGCCTCTGCTCAAAAAATGGAAGCGGTTTGGGCTTTGTCAAGAACAGAAGTGGCAGCTACTGGAGCCTGTCATGTTGATCTGCAGACCTGAATGCCCCTGAGATGGCCAGAGCTTTGACAAAGGGAGCTGTACTGGGTGGGAACGGGGATTTCCTGGTCCTCTCTGTGTGCGGAGAGACCCAGATGCATTCATGCACTGCTCTAGGAGCAGATCACGCAGCTGTAGCTTGGGAGCTGACCTTGGAGAGGTTCCTGCTGCCTGCTCTCCAGGCTGGCAAACTCTGACCCAGCTACGTGCATCCACACTTACTTATTGAAGTACACATGCTGGAGAATTATCCTTGGCCCCTGCAGAGCTGCATCCTCCAAAACACATGCAAGCACTGGCATTGGGAGGTGCAGGAAGAGTCCAACCACCACATCAGCATTCATATGCATCTCAGACTTGCTATAAAGCAAAGTATTTATGAGACTTTTTTCCTCTCTTGCTCTGAAGTGTGTTAACCCTTACAACCTTCTACCTCAAGTTGATTCTCTATTGGGTGTTTGTAAGAGGGCTGTGGATGATGCATCGATCCTATGGCAGCTGGCATGGGGAAAAGTGAGCAGAGTTTGCCTTGGAGATGGCAGAAGAAGCTGCATAGATGTCTCTGGAAGAGGCAGAGAGAAGACACCACAGTATGCTGCAAAAAAATGTGAGGCTTAGGTCTAAGCCTAAACTTAGATCTAGGTTAACGACACAGGAGGAAGGAGTCAGTTTTGATGCTGCTCAGTGAGTGAGTCCTGGTAGCTCTGAGTTTGAGGTATCAAAAGTAGTGTTAATGCTTTATCCTGAGTTGAAGAATCACCACTGCCTATCACAGAGGTAATCAGCTTCAGTTGCCATGGGGAAGGTGTTTACAGACTTGGGTTGCTCACCCAAAGAAACCTGTCCTCTTCAATCAGCATCTTTGTCAGTAGCAGTGTTGCTTAGTAGATTGCCTCTACTTACTATACAATGTAGAAGCCAGACAGGTAGCTGAGAGTGCAAAACCAGAGCTGTCTTTACCTCTGCTGTGCTAGCACCTGCTCCTGCCCACAAAATGCTCCAGTCCTCTTGTGAACCCAGCTACGGCACACGGCTAAGGGAAATTCCACCTCTCTTCCAGAAGCTATCTGCTGCTTCCCAACACCTCTCCTGGCCAGCTGGGCAGAAAGAAACATCTGCTGAATGCAGTAAAACTGCTGCTGCTCCCAGAGTCAGAGCAGGGGGGAAGCAGCAGCACTGTGCCCAGACCTTGCCAGCTGCCTTTTCCCTTTGGTTTCCTCTGCCTGTTCCAGCATGTTGCTAGAATCCCTTTTTGCTCCAGCTGAGTAAGCAGAATAGGCAGACAGCAGAGGGAACAGGTCTGTGCCACGTAACGATCTGACTGATGGCTGTAGCACTCCTGCACAGTAACAGCAGCCTAGAAGAGGGTATGTGCCCCAGTTTGTTTTTTTGCTCAGTGCATGCCACGGAGACACAAGAAGATGTTGGTAGCTTGGTCACAAATGTCTCTTACCTCTGAGGAAACATGAGCAGTTGCAGCAAGACCACTTGGGCATCCCAGATGAAGCCACGATTAACTTTGGCCATCACACACAATCCTCTAGTCTAGCCACAGCACTGCCATCTCCTGCTCAGGAGAGAAGAAAAAGTGCTTTTAGATTGGAGGTTAGGAAATTTTTCTTTCCTGCAAAAGTGGTCAAACATTGGAACAGGCTGCCCAGGAAGGTAACGGAGTCACTGTCCCTGGACGTGTGGATGTGGCACTATGGGATGTAGTTTAGTGGCCTCTGTGGTGTTGGGTTGATGGTTGAACTTGATGATCTTAAGGGGCTTTTCTAACTGAGATGATTCTATGAGTCCATGAAATGCTTCTCAACCACCCATCAAGGCACTGGAGGGGATTCATTGCTAACAACCCTAGTGATAACCAGAGAAATTGTCACTCTGCTCACTGGGACATGGCTGAACCCAAGCTGGTCACATCCACGCCAGGTTTTCCCCTCTGCGTGAGATGTTTGGCAGGATCCAGACTTGTCCAAGGCCTCAGAAGTTGTAGGTGTGTGATGGCATTAGGACACAAGACTGTCCAGATTGAAGGGAGTGGTGACATGCAGTTATATCAGCACAAATAATTGCTGGAGCTCTTAACCAAGAGATGACTCCTTGCTCTCTCCCAGCTAACACGCTACAAAACGCTGCTCCCTGATTACCCCCAGATGTAAAACTCCAGGCTGTATCTGGATGAGATGAAGCTTTCTTGGAACTGCCCTGAACTTCTTAACTCACTGAGGGGATTGTGCCTACAGGAAAAGCTGCAATCCTTTAATGAAAGGCCCTGTTAATGAAGTAGGTATTGTTTAGTGCTGTTAGCATAAGGTACCGCTCCAGGAAAGAGGTTTGGATGAAGCTTTGCCAGCTTGCTTCCTACCAGAACATGCTGGTGCTGAAGATAGGCTGTTTCTGCTACTTCTGGCCCCTCATTTGTTTTATGAGGTCATGTGGAACAGTGACAAATTGTAATACAGAACCAGACTCATTTCCAATTCAAGGTCTCCCTCCAAGATAAAATTTTGTTCTCAGTCTAAGGATTTATTTTGGCTCCAGAGCGATCAGCTCATTAGTGGCATGCATAGAAGTGATCACATTTAAACAATAATGCCAGGAGTGGAAGTTTAAACTTTTCAGTTTTGGGAAAAAAAAAAAGAAAACATAATGGATTTTGTCTTGCAAGCACAACTGAGCAAGGAGCTCAGAAAATTGGCATTGTTTAGTCCAAAGAAGAAAAGGCTAGGGCAGACATTCTTGGTCTTTACAACTACTGGAAAGGAGCTTGGAGCCAGGTGGGATGTGATCTCTTCCTCCCTAGTATCAAGTTATAGAATGAGAGGAAATGGCCTCAAATTATGACAGGGGAGGTTTAGCCTGGATACTAGCAACAATTTCTGCACTGAAAGAGTGGTCAGGCACTGGAACAGGCTGCTTGGGGAGGCGGTGGAGTCACCATTCCTGGCTGTGTTCAACAAACCTGTGGCACACAGGGACATGGTTTAGTTGCCATAATGGTGTTTGGGTTGATGGTTGGACTTGGTCTTAGAGGTCCTTTCCAACTGAAATGATCCCATGGTTCTATGAAGTTAGATGCCTGTCTGCACAGTGATAGCTGGAATAAAAAGCAACATAGCCTGATTCCAATTACCTCACAAGAAAAACAGACCTCTTGGTGTTTAAAAACAGGGGCAGGGGTGGAAAAACCTCTGATTCCTCAGCAGCAATGTTTTGAAGAAGCATGATGCAGTATCATTGGCTGCTGGAAGAAAAAAGACCTCTCCTGGGTCATCAAATCATGCTCCTTCAAGAAAGCTTCATTTATTTGACCAAATCAAAAGCTAAGGGGATCTGACTGCTCTCTGCATCTACAAGATGGAATGTATCAGGGAATGCAGAGAGCTGCCTAAGCTAAAGGACAATGCTGGCACAGCTCCACCTGGATAGCAACTGGCCATGAATTCTTTTGGGCAGGAAATGAACAATTTCTAGCCATTGGAGGAGCAAGCTTTTGGATCAGCTTTCCCATGAGAGTAGTTGGGGAAGGAAATAATTACTTTCAAGTAGTTATTAAAAGGATAATAAAATTCAGTTGATGGAGTTAGGATGGGGAAGGAAGATCATAGATTCAGGGAATGGCTTGGGTTGGAAAGCACCTTAAAGACCATCTATTTCCAACCCCTGCCATGGGCTTGCACCTTCCACTAGACCAGGTTGCTCAAGGCTCTGGCTTTGAACCCTGCCAGCCAAACCAGCAATGGACAACACAAAAGATTAGGAAGCTGGGTGTTTGTGCTGCCATGATCCTGGGCTGGATATGGAAGAGACTGGAGGATCTCAAGAGCTGGCTACTGGAGGAACCAGGAGGTCCAAACAAGCTACTGGGAAGACCATGGTGTCTGGTGTTTGTCTTCCAGTGAAATCCTAGATGTGGGCCAGCTATCATATGTGTGTCAGCACGTGAGACAGTTGAGAGATCAGTGGATCCAGGGCCCAGCTACCAGGCAAACTGAGCATTCCAGCCTGTCTAAGATGAACTACTGGAGTAATCATAGAATCAGAGAATCAACCAGGTTGGAAAAGACCTCCAAGATCATCCAATCCAACTTTTCACTCAGCCCTATCCAAACAACTAGTCCATGGCACTAAGTGCCCCAGACAGGCTTTGCTTCAACACCTCCAGGGATGGTGACTCCACCACCTCCCTGGGCAGCCCATTCCAATGCCAATCACTCTCTCTGCCAACAACTTCCTCCTAATATCCATCCTAGACCTATCCCGACACAACTTGAGACTATGTCCCCTTGTTCTGTTGCTGCTTGCCTGACACAAGAGACCAACCCTCACCTGCCTACAGGTGGTCTACCTGTACTTCTTTTCAATCAATGCTTTTTCATCCTGATTATACAAAAATGGGAATGGGATAATGCTCTTGGTGCTGTGTTTGCCTGCAGTGTTTTCTGTCGGTGTATATACGTACTACATGCCTGTTGGGAGTATGTGTTCGTCTGTGGTCTGGCTGGACCTGAGAACACAGAGCTGCAGCAGCCTCCATAGGGCTACCAGACAGAGCAATTCCTAGCACGAGATGGCTACCATGGATACCTGCCCTTTAATTCATTTTATTTTCCTCTTTATTTGCAGGTCAGTGCCAAACAGTACAGAAAGGTAGGATGTGACTTTGCTTCTTGTCCTTGGAGAATCTCAAACCTTAAGTATTTCTTCTTTATTCCTTCTCCAGCAAATTCACACCTCCACAGGATTTTTTGTTTCTGCCTTATGGATTCTCTGGTGTTGAATAAGCTCAAACTGCATTTTCAATTTAAATGAGATAACATTTAATTGAGTAGCAGACAACCTTTCCTTTGGAAACTACACTCTATTAATACCAGTGGCTTCCAAGCTATTTGTTAAATGAACAATGTGGGCCAAGTAGCTTGCAGTGTCCTGGCCAGGGATTGGTCCTTCCCTTGCTGTTCAGGTTTTGAATTAACAAAAGAAATATCAGGAAGAGTTCTTATCAATCAGATAATCCCTGATGCCCCATCAAACTGTCAGAGACTCTCTGAATTCTGTTCAACATCTACTTGTGTCAAAGTGTTTGCTACCAATCTACAGCCTAAGCATGGTCTCTCCAAAAAATGGGTTTAGACATCAAAGTGACTTGAGAGTATTGCGAAGTGCCTCCAATCTTTTTGTGAACAACAACAACAAGCTCATTGAAGGTGCTATTTGTTGTGCTGATTTTGTCCCTCTGCTCTGGTGAGACTTCACCTGCAGTATGGTGTTCACCCATGGAGCCCTGAACACAAAAAGGATGTGGACCTGGTGGAGCAAGACCAGAGGAGGCCACAAAAAGGATCAGAGGGCTGGAGCACTTCTGCTGCAAGGACAGGCTGAGAGAGTTTGGGCTGTTCAGCCTAGAGAAGAGAAGACTCTGGGGAGACCTTAGCACAGCCCTCCAGTACCCACAGGAGAGCTGGGGAGAGACTTTTTACAAAGGCTTGGAGATACAGGACATAGGGCAATGGATTTAAACTGGAGCAAGATAGATTTAGATTGGACATATGGAAGAAGTTATTTGCTGTGAGGGTGGTAGAACACTGAAACAGATTGGCCGTGAGGTGCCAGAGGCCCCATCCCTGGAGGTGTTAGCAGTGAGGCTTCATGGGCCTCAGAGCAACCTGAACTGGTTGGAGATGTCCCTGCTTACTGCAGGGTGGTTGGATGAGATCATAGAATCAACCAGGTTGGAAGAGACCTCCATGATCAGCCAGTCCAACCTAGCACTCAGCCCTTGCCAGTCAACTAGACCATGGCACTAAGTGCATCAGACAGGCTTTGCTTCAACACCTCCAGGGATGGTGACTCCACCACCTCCCTGGGCAGCCCATTCCAATGCCAATCACTGTCTCTGACAACAACTTCCTCCTAACATCCAGCCTAGACCTCCCCTGGCACAACTTGAGACTGTGTCCCCTTGTTCTGTTGCTGTTTGCCTGGCAGAAGAGAACAACCCCACCTGGCTACAGCCTCCCTTCAGGCAGCTGCAGACAGCAATGAGGTCTGCCCTGAGCCTCCTCTTCTGCAGGCTGCACACCCCCAGCTCCCTCAGCCTCTCCTCACAGGGCTCTGCTCCAGGCCCCTCACCAGCTTTGTCACCCTTCTCTGGACACATTCCAGTACCTCAATATCTTTCCTGAACTGAGGGGCTCAGACCTGGACACAGCACTCAAGGTGTGGCCTGGCCAGTGCTGAGTACAGGGCAAGAATAACCTCACTTGTCCTGCGGGCCACACTGTTGCTGATGCAGGCCAGGATGCCATTGGCTCTCTTGGCCACCTGGGCACACTGCTGGCTCATCTTCAGCTACTATCTACCAGTACCCCCAGGTCCCTTTATTCCTGGCTGCTCACCAGCTACTCTGTCCCCAGCTTGTAGCACTGCTTGGGGTTGTTGTGGCCAAAGTGTAGAACCCTGCCCTTGGCCTGGTTAAGTTGATGACAAGGCCATCTTGCCTCTTGTTAAATGACCACCTTCCAGCCCAATGTGTTCTGTGAACTACTCACCCTGTCAGTGAAGCAGGCTATTTTTCATCTGTTCCTCTCCTTTTCATAGCCAAATGTGTGGCCATCGCCTTAAGTTCTTGCTCTGATGTTGCCTACACCCACACGATGTACCCTAACCTCCTGGATCAGAAGGCTCGGGAGGTGATCGAGTACAGCTCCGAGTACCTGCTCATCAGTGTGCTGCACAACCTGCTGCAAGGCGAATGCAACCCGGACCTGCGCCTGCTGGGCTGCTCGGTGCTGGCCCCGCGCTGCGACAAGGACAAGGTCATCAAGCCCTGCAGGCACGTCTGTGAGCACCTGAAAAGAAACTGCCTCCACGCCTTCGATGCCATAGACATGGCCTGGCCTTACTTCCTCGACTGCGACCGCTTCTTCGCCGGGGAGCAGGAGGGCTGCTTTGACCCGCTGGCAAAGCTGCGAGGTGAGGCAGGCAGGGAGGGAGCCCTGCTGGCGTTCCTGTCCGCGGGAAAGTTGGACCACACTTTGAGTACTGTGTCCAGTTCTGGGCCCCCCAGTTTAGGAGGGACATCGAAATGCTTGAGCGTGTCCAGAGAAGGGTGACAAGGCTGGGGAGAGGCCTTGAGCACAGCCCTACGAGGAGAGGCTGAGGGAGCTGGGATTGGTTAGCCTGGAGAAGAGGAGGCTCAGGGGAGACCTCATTGCTGTCTACAACTACCTGAGGGGTGGTTGTGGCCAGGAGGAGGTTGCTCTCTTCTCTCAGGTGGCCAGCACCAGAACAAGAGGACACAGCCTCAGGCTACACCAGGGGAAATTTAGGCTGGAGGTGAGGAGAAAGTTCTTCCCTGAGAGAGTCATTGGACACTGGAATGGGCTGCCCGGGGCGGTGGTGGAGTTGCCGTCCCTGGAGCTGTTCAAGGCAGGACTGGACGTGGCACTTGGTGCCATGGTCTGGCCTTGAGCTCTGTGGTAAAGGGTTGGACTTGATGATCTGTGAGGTCTCTTCCAACCCTGATAATACTGTGATGCTGTGTGATACTGTGATCTCTTCTGCCAGGCAAGCAGCAACAGAACAAGGGGACACAGTCTCAAGTTGTGCCGGAGGAGGTCTAGGCTGGATGTTAGGAGGAAGTTGTTGGCAGAGAGAGTGATTGGCATTGGAATGGGCTGCCCAGGGAGGTGGTGGAGTCACTGTGCCTGGAGGTGTTGAAGCAAAGCCTGGCTGAGGCACTTAGTGCCATGGTCTAGTTGATTGTCTAGGGCTGGGTGCTAGGTTGGACTGGATTAGCTTGAAGGTCTCTTCCAACTTGGTTGATGCTATGATCTCCCTCTGCTTGCTGCGGCGACGGCACAAAGCCTCTCGGCTCGTCGTGTCAGCCTGTCGTCGTTACAGACACCTCTAAGGTCTGATTCATTTTGTTCCCTCTATTTTTAACACTTAATTAAAAGTGTGCTTGGGAAGCAGCTGCTTCTCTGTCTCATAGACAGGCAGCTCGGAGCTGGGTGTTTGGACTGCCGACAAGCACGGAGATGAGCCCTGCCCTGCGTGGTAGCTGTCTGCATATTCGAGATGTTTGCTCGCCAAACCGCCGCTCCGCTGCCCTCATCAATCCGTGGCTACCTTAACAAGCTTAACGGCTCAGTAAAATAACCTTCTTCACCTTATAAAGGTCTCCCAGTACCTGAAGGGGCTTGCAGGAAGGCTGGAGAAGGACTTTCCATAGGAACTTGTGGTGACAGGAAGAGGGACAATAGTGTTACACTGGAGCAGGGTAGGTCAAGGTTGGACATTAGGAAGAAGTTCTTTGCTGTAAGGGTGGTGAGACCCCAGAAGAGGTTGCCCAGAGATGTTGTGGATGCCTCCTCCCTGGAAGACTTTAAGACTAGGCAGGATGAGGCTTTGAGTAATCTACTGTAGTGGAAGGTGTCCCTGCCCATGGCAGGGAGCTTGGCACTACACAAGCTTTAAGCTCTCTTCCAACTCAAGCCGTTCTATGATAACCTTTAATGATTGTCACAGGCTTTTGTTTCACAGAATCACAGAATTAACCAGGTTGGAAAAGACCTTCAAGATCATCAAGTCCAACCTATCATTCTTTATACCATATTATCACATTATGATGTGGTGTTAGGCCTAATCGGACAGACATGGGCTTATCCATGCCCTGGCTTGCCCAGACATGTTCTCCTGCTCCCCCTATTTCTGTGCTGGGGGAGGCAATGGTGGGAGGGGAGGGCACCTAATATGGTGAATCTTGGCAAAGTGCCATTCTGATTGGCTAATCTATGTCCAATGCCCTATTAGTCTCAGGCTGGATATTGATAAAAGGGATAAGCAGGCAGCATGGGGTGCTGCTGCTGCCTCATTTGCATCCTGAATTTACCTGGAGAGCTTACCAGGAACAGACTCTAAATGCCTGTACACGATTGGCCTGCATAGCCAGGGTGACATTGTGCTGAGGCTGCACATTGCAAGACATTCTGCCTGCACCTGAAAGTCCACTGGTAAGACTAGAAGTCCTGGATGAAGATGATCCAGGCAGCTGCAGACAATTGAGTTTCACACAAAATTAATTTGATCATCCAGCTTCAAAGGGAAAGTTATGTACATTTAGTAACTACCATGTGCAAAGCATGCCAAAGGAGGAATTATTACTGGATGTTGTATATAATGTATGCATAACACCTGTCAGTGCATAGGCACTAGAATGATTTGGGAAACAAAAAATGCCACAATAAACTGTAAGATCTACTGCACAGGTTTAAGCTTTGGATTGCTTCTCTGTCTTCTAGAATTCTGCTACTGACAGAAGTATTTTGCAGGAAAGTGCAGGCATCCACGGAATCATCCTAGCACTGTGCTATGATTTTTCTTTGCAGGAGAAGTGAATGCTGAGGAAGAATTGCCTTCAGACTTGCCAGCCACTTTTCTTCAGTTCAAGCACCATTCCTATTCCCAAATGGTGAGCACGTTGAAGAAGACTGCTTCTAAGTGCTCCCACATTGCAACAACGTACAGCATAGGTCGCAGTTTCGAAGGGAAGGATCTCTTCGTGATTGAGTTTTCGACCAAGCCTGGACACCATGAGCTGCGTGAGTTACATCAGTGGTCCTCGAAGTGAGTCTGGCAAGGGCCAGATTTTCCTATGCTCTCAGTTCTTCAAAACTCAGAGTGTTTTCTTCGGTGGTGTTTTAAGGGTGGTGTTTTTCAGTTACCGACTCCCAGCTCAAAAATAACCCCTGACTGCATCTGGTGGATGGACTGCTATGGCCATTGCTAGGTATCATGAGCAGGTTGCTTCTCACCAGACCAGCTCCATCATCAAAGTAGCCTCAGCAGTTCAGTAGAACTGAACTTCGTCTGACTTAATACTGTATTGAGATTATCATAGAATCAGCCAGGTTGGAAGAGACCTCCAAGCTCATCCAGTCCAACCTAGCACCCAGCCCTGTCCAGTCAACTAGACCATCACAGTATCACAGTATCATCAGGGTTGGAAGAGACCTCACAGATCATCTAGTCCAACCCTTTACCACAGAGCTCAAGGCCAGACCATGGCACCAAGTGCCACGTCCAATCCTGCCTTGAACAGCTCCAGGGACGGCAACTCCACCACCTCCCCGGGCAGCCCATTCCAGTGTCCAATGACTCTCTCAGTGAAGAACTTTCTCCTCACCTCCAGCCTAAATTTCGCCTGGTGCAGCCTGAGGCTGTGTCCTCTTGTTCTGGCGCTGGCCACCTGAGAGAAGAGAGCAACCTCCTCCTGGCCACAACCACCCTTCAGGTAGTTGTAGACAGCACTAAGTGCCTCATCCAGTCTTTTTTTTAACACCTCAGGCCAAGTTGTTATGTCTTTTGGGTATTGAGCTGCAGGACAGGCAGAGAGGACAGCAAAGGTCCTGCCTCTTGCACTCCAGGTCTGACCAGAGCACAGGCCACTCACACCTGACACACCCAGTTAGGCTGCTCATGGATGAGATGCATGGAGGTTTCCAACTGGTGAAAAACTGGTTGAGCACAAAGGGTGCTGGAGAATGGAGTTAGCTCCAGTTGGTGACTGGTAACCAGTGCTGTTCTGAGTCCAGTTCTCTTTAATATCTTTATCCATGATCTAGGCAAGGGGATTGAGGCAGCCTCAGTCACTTTTCAGATGACACCACATTGGGCAAGAGGAGTGTTGAGCTGCTGGAGGGTCAGGAAGACTTGCAGAGGAATCTGGCTGCTGCTCCATTTGCCAGGAGAACAAAAAATTGACTGAAACTTGTGATACGGCCTGATAGAGAATGGTGTTCTAACAATTTATCTAGCATTTCCTTCTAAATCTGTTGCTTCCTGCTGCTCAGGACAGCATAAAAAAAAGGGTGGAAATGGCTCTAGTGCTGGTGATTTAACCAGCTTGAGCAAGATAGCATAACAGCTCTGTGCCAGCCCTCTTCAAGTGTCTAATGCAGAAGGTTGGCCAGGATCAAAGACAAAGATGAAAGGCCAGACAGGAGAGGGTGTCTCCAAAGTGCATCTATTCTCCATTTTCCATTAGTCTCTAAGGAAGGATGGAAATTGAGAGAATAACTGCAGGGAACTATGAAGTTTTATGTTTCTAATAGCTCTCTTCCAAGGCTATTTAGCCTAAATGCCACTTTTTATGCACAACCTAATTTCTGCTCCAAGTAGAGGGGTGATGAAACAGATCGCTTCCAGGATCTGTAACAATGTAAGGCATTGAGGCTGCCCAGGCTAAATGACACTGCCAGGGGTGTGTTTTGTTCCTTCCCAGCCACGGCTTGACATTTTTGTTTGCAGCATTCTTTGCTCACAATTAATGATGAGCCCAGCAAAAGCTCAGGGCCACGATTGCCTCTTCTGGCTCAAGATCCTGAAAGTGCAGACTTGCTTTATTTCACACTGCTGAAACAGAAAGGCTGAAAGATTTGGGGCATTTTAGCCTAGAGAGGAGAAAACTAAAAGGGGATCTTCGCAATGCTTATCTTAAGGGTGGGTGTCAGGAGGATGGGGCCAGTGTGTTTTCCATAGAACAAGAGGTAGTGGGCACAAACTTGAACATAGGAAGTTCCCTATGAATGTAGAGTCATAGAATCAACCAGTTTGGAAGAGACCTCCAAGCTCAGCCAGTCCAACCTAGCACCCAGCCCTATCCAATCAACTAGACCATGGCACTAAGTGTCTCATCCAGGCTTTGCTTGAGCACCTCCAGGCAGGGCGACTCCACCACCTCCCTTGGCAGCCCATTCCAATGGCAAATCATTCTCTCTGTGAAGAACTTCCCCCTAACATGCAGCCTAGACCTCCCCTGGCACAACTTGAAAGTGTGTCCCCTTGTTCTGTTGCTGGTTGCATCAGGAAGAACTACTTTGCTTTGAGGGTGGTGAAGCACTAAAACAAGCTGCCCAAAACGATGGTAGAGTCTCCATCTCTGGAGTCATTCAAAACCCACCTGGATGCCACTCTGTGCAACCTGCTCTAAGTGAACCTGCTCTGAGAGTGACGTTGGATTAGATGATCTCCAGAGGTCCATCCAGTCTCTGTCATCCTGTGATTCTGTTGCTGATCTGACTTGCCAGGAAGGGAAATTCACCTGGAAGCAGTGTGCTATTTACAAGGACGTATGCATTAAATCAGTGTAAAGAATACTTTCTGACTCATCAGTAAGCTATCTGGGCTGTTCTACTTTGGAGACTTACCCAGGTATAATCAAATTAAAGCATCTCATTGCTTTGTATTCCACAGTCAAGCCAGAATTTAAATACATTGGCAATATGCATGGAAATGAAGTCGTGGGGAAAGAACTGCTGATATACCTCGCTCAGTACCTGTGCTCAGAGTATCTTCTTGGGAACCCTCGCATCCAGACCCTGATTAATAACACCAGAATTCATCTCCTGCCTTCCCTCAACCCTGATGGCTACGAATTGGCTGCAGAAGAGGTAATAGACTTTGTATAAGGAAATGTTCAGGGCTTCATCTTTCTAAAATCCCCCATGGGAAAGGACAAGCTGGGAGGGGGAGTGTTACCCGTGGGAGGCAGTGTTAATAATCAGCAGCCAGAATCCCAGGTTCATTTCCTGGCAGGTTGCTTTCCAAAGATGATATGAACCCAGATAAGAGGAAACTGGAGCCTTGTTTGTCATTTTTGCTGCCTGCCTGCAATGACGTGGCAGTGACTGTGTTACTTTTTCAGACACTTAGCACTTTCTGCTCTCAGTTCCAGAACAAAATGCCCACTGACTCACTCTGAACACTTTCAAGTTGCTTTACAAGGAAGTGTTGTTTAATATTACGGAGCAGATGTTCTGCTTTTAGAAGAGGAATAATACATGTGATAAAATATCAATATAAGGAATCAGAATGAAATGTGAAGTGGATTGCATAGAGAAGTTGGGGAAGCCTCATCCCTGGAAGTGTTTGTGACCAGGCTGAATGAGGCTGTGAGCAACCTGATCCAGTGCTAGGTGTCCCTGTCCGTGGCAAGCAACACTCATTAGAGTTCTTTCCAACTCAAGCCAGTCTATGTTTCTTTGCTGCCATGCTTTCATCATGGGTGGCAGAATTTGGAGATCAGACAATGTTCAAAGGAGACCTATGAAAGTGAAACTTCTGTTACATGTTACCTGATCATCTTCTTTCTGCCTCACTTTTATCCCTAGCAGCATTAACATGGAAGTAGGACCTTTCCTTTTCTGCAGTGCTCATCTGATGAGCTCTGTCTGTTGTGTGAGTCTGGGGTGATTGCACTTTGCCTGATCCAGTCCTGGAGCATCAGCTGTGTGTTCTTTTTTTTCCTCCTCTAACCCTCTCTGCATGCTGCTCGGTGCTGAGTAAGAAGCTGCTGTGTTCCTCTCATGAGTCACATCGCTGGTGAGTTAAATGCCTCCTGCACTCTAGTTAGTGCCTTAGTGTCCATGGGGATCAAACATGATTAATCAAGTGTGGTTTTTGAACAGGATAGGCATTTTCAGTTAACTTCATCTAAAACTTTCCTTTGACTAAAATGACATTTCAAACAATCTCTAGAAAGAGATATTTTGACTCAGGAGGTTGTTCTGAGCTTGGCATTTGTCTTACAAATTAGGGAGCTGGTTACAATGGATGGGTCATTGGACGGCAAACGGCTCAGAACTTGGACCTGAACAGAAACTTCCCTGATTTGACATCTGAGGCTTACAGAAGAGCCGAGATCCGTGGGGCCCGCCTCGACCACATCCCCATTCCACAATCCTACTGGTGGGGTAAGGTATGAATTACAGGTTTTATAAATCACATATGCTACAGAGCAACTTGGGAGTGAAGAAACTGAGATTGCTCGGCTTGAAGTCATTCTGTGGTAATCAGACTTTTCAAGCAGGACTAAACTGGCCAGGCTCAGAATTGGCAGGAAGAATTGTGGTGTAGGTCTGGCCAAAGAGGCAGGTGTCACCAATCGTTGGAAACTTTGTGGGTAATTTGGAATTTGCTACTTTAGATTGAGAATAATGACTGTTAGGAAGGGGGTCACAAGTGAGTAGTGGTTCATCATTCGTGATGTTAACTGTGGTAGCACATTAAAGACTTTATGGAATCGGAGTTTGCTGCACTAAGCTCTGCACGGGTTTCATGCAGTAGCAGTTTCTGACTGGGGAAACATATAAAGGCTTTGTATCATGTTGTGTGGCATCAGCTTTCACCAGAAAAAGGATGTTTATAAATGACTGTAACCAGATGGAGCAATGGAAACAGCCTGGAATGCCTAAAACGGTCATGGAAATGCCTTTGGTTTTCTGTGGAGCTGCTTTCATCTTTTCAGATGGGATGAAGAGGCCGTAGAAAAGACATCGAGGTGTGAAGGAAAGGATAGAGATTTTTCTCTGGCCATGTGCTTACTGTCTTACATGAGCAGGGCTGAAGGCCCAAGAACCACTGAGGAAGAACACACATGGTTTTAACACATCTACATGAGCTTGTCTCACATTGTGCCACCCAGCGTCTCCATGACTCTGAACTTTCCAGCTCTCCCTTCCCCACACTCTCCACTGAGATCTGCTTCTGCCCTGGTCCTTCTTGTTGTCTTTGGGATGGTCAGTGGTAAGCAAACGCTTGCAGGAGTCCATTTTTGACCATGCATTTAGTTTTCTCTGATGGTGTATAACATCATGCAGTTTGTAGACAGTTAGATGGTGACAACCTTACACGTCTCTCCTGTAGTTACCTGTGCTGCCACAGCTAGCTCTGCCCCAGCTGCAGGGTGCTGGTCACCCAGGGGTGTCTATCACCACAGGCAAGGGACCAGGAAGCCTTAGCACAGAACTAGCCTCTGTGTGAGCTCTGCCTGAGTGGGTGCAGACTGACTTACAAAGACATCCCTTCTCCTGCAAAACTTTCCTTGGCTTAAAAGAAGAAATTGAAATAAGGTTGTGGTCCAATGATTCCTTCCTCTGAGCACCAAACCTCAGCGAATGTCTAGATGCTCTCCTGACCTCAAGTGGGCCCTGGACTGCACACACTCAAAGCATCTCCAAATCCATATGCTTTGCAGAACAAATGGAGGCAGCAATTTGCCTATGACCCGAATGGCCTCACTAAATCTCCTTGCTGGCTGCAATTTGACAGGGCTGAGAACCTTGGCAGTGAGGAGGGTGGTAGCTTTGCACCCCTCTCCTCTGCTAGTGGCACTATAAACCCCCAAGTCAAGTTTCCCATGGCAGGTTCTGTTTTGTCAGGCTGATGAACCTTAGAGCAGTTGGCTTTGTGCACGTGAAAGCATTAGATCAGATGTTTCAACACCAGCCTCTCAGCTTTCAATTACTTAATAGTGTTTATTACCTGCCTTATTAAAGTCATTAGCTGAGTATTGCAGGGCATTGTACAAAGATCAGAAAATGGAAAGCCAGCTCCTGGCCAACCCCATAAGCTCAGGAGAGCTCCTACCCCCCCTTCCCCACCATAACCCTCCCTCTACAGCCTGCTTTGTTCCCCATCATTACAAATTATTGTAATAAGAGGTCTGAGGGCTCAGACTGAGAGACTTCACCTTCATCTGAAATGAAATTGACTTGATTCAAACAGAATTTTGGCAGTCTGTGCCAGGGGAGGCTGGCATAGTCTTTAGGAAAATGAGTTTGGTTGCTTCTAGAAGGGGAAAAAAAAAGAAACCTCTGAAAGGAGTCAGTGCCTAATTGCAGCCTAATTGGCAGAAATGGGCTGCAGGTTTGGAAAAGGCAGTGGCCGCTCCTTGTATTTAGACAGAATCATTCAGCTGTTTTCTAACTGTGCTCCAAATTGTTCTGGTGAGATGGATACTTCAAAATGGATCTCCTCTGACTGAAAAGCAAGAGCCCCAGTGGAAGAAAACAAATGAACTAAAACCTGACTAAAACTAAAGCCAGACCCGAAAGATGAAAGCCCACATTAAAGGACAAGACTGACTAGTGAAAGGCTGGAGCGACATGGACACCACCAGCTATCATCCCGTGGAGCTGCACCAGGGTCTGCACGTTTCAAAGCCTTAATCACTCTGCATGAAGTCACTGAAATGTTATCAGGATAAGAATAGTGGCACTGAAACTCCTCATTTTCCCCCATGCTCCTTCCGGAGGGTATTGGCTCAGAGACACAGCAGCATCTCGTGGCTTGTGCAGGTAGCTAGTGAGCAAGGTGGATGCTCAGAGGGAGGCACGGAATTCAGGAGCTCTGGACACCTCAGCCTTGCTCACTGAAGTGTAGAAGCAACTTTGAAATCTTTTGGTTGAGGCCTGAGGTTGCTATCTGAAAGCAGGGCTGGTCCTAGTGCCAGGCATGTGCTCTCAGATTGGGCAGCAAGAGATGGAGCAGCTGCAAGCAGGACAGAGACCTCCTGAGAGTTTAGAGCAGCATCCTTCTGGGGAGCACTGGTGCTACAGGGTTTGGGGGGTGTGGGCTTGATGCTAGGCCTCCAACCATTCCCCAGTGAGCTCCCAGACAGGGATCCATGGAGCAGGCAGTGGCACTCACAGGCTATTACAAGCCACCTGACATTTTATCTTCAGAAGAGGAGGGCTCAAAGGATAGGCAGCAACACACTTTTGAGGGTTCAGTTGAGAGTGGCTGGCTGAGTCCCAAATTCCTTTGGGATGAAGTTCACTGTCAAACCATCCCAGGGCTCTATACAAAGACCAGAAGAGCAAATACTTTGCTGCAGGTCTGTTCTTCAGACACAGCTAGGTGCCCTGTCACAAAGCCTGGAGGTCTCTTTTCTTCTTCCAGCTCTGTAAGTGGATGTGTGAGACTGCAAAAACTGCAGGGCACTTGCCCTGGTTTTTTGGAGTACCCTTCAGCTGCCCCTTTAAAAGCATATTTCAGATCATGCCCTTCCTGCAAACTTTGTGTCTAATCTTCCCAATTATGCAAGAAACCACTTGGCCAGGTCTCTGGTGTGCCAAGTGCATGCTGGTCAGACTCGACCTGTTACATAGCTTTCCTTTTCTTTTTTAAAGCTGCCTTTTTAAAACATCAAGGTTAAGGTAATGGGCACAAACTGGAATGTAGAAAGTTCCTAAACAGGAGGAGAAACTCCTTTAATCTAAGGGTGCACTAGAACAGGCTGCCCAGAGAGATGATGTAGTCATTCAGAACCTGCCTGGATGCAGTCCTCTGCAACCTGTCAAGGTGATCCTGCTTTGGAAGAGGGGTTGGACAAGATGATTTCCAGAGATCCTTTCCAACCCCTGTGATCCTGCTTTGGCAGGGGAATTGGAGTAGATGACTTCTGTCCATGTGCTAGGTGGGGGGTGGCCTCTTTTCCCAGGCAACCAGCAATAGAACAAGGGGACACAGTCTCAAGTTGTGCCAGGGTAGGTCTAGGTTGGAGGTTAGGAGGAAGTTGTTGGCAGAGAGAGTGATTGGCATTGGAATGGGCTGCCCAGGGAGGTGGTGGAGGCACCGTCCCTTGAGGTCTTCAAGAAAAGCCTGGATGAGGCACTTAGTGCCATGGTCTGGTTAACTGGATAGGGCTGGGTGCTAGGTTGGACTGGATGATCTTGGAGGTCTTTTCCAACCTGGTTGATTCTATGACTTCACAGCAGTGGGGACCTTGGCATCCTGTTTCTTCCCAAAACCAAAGTGCTGCCTTTTCAAACAGCACAGCTGCAGTGGCTGGAGGCACCAGCTCAGCTCCACTACAGAATGGCACTTTAAGGAACTCTGACAACTGGTAGGACTCAGTTATTAACTGGAGCATCTAAAGGGAGGTAGCCTCGTGCCTTTTCAAGGAAAGGGCTGGGTGCTACCTTCTTAAACTCTTCCAGGTAAAACTGTGTTTAGACATGGCTTTTTTCCTGACAGCCTTTGCTTTCTACCTCATTGTTGGGAGCTGTCATACAGCCGTGGTGCAGCTTTGCTTCACGGCATTTGTCTCTGCTCCCATCTCAGTTTGTGCTGCTGTCTACTGCATCCTCAAAGCTGCAAAGCAGAGTAGTGACTGATCCAGAGAAAGCAAGGACCACTATTATTGTCATGCACAGATCTCTAGGGGTTTGGCTTGGTGGGGTTTGGCGTGTTCGAGGGTTATTGTGGGGTCTTTGCCTGGCTGAGTCACAGTTTTAGTCATTGGCCAGCTCTGGGGTCTTGGCTGGCTGATTTTCTGACAGCTGGCAGAATCAAAGCTAAGGCTGCTGGCCCTACCTAAACACAGGACTAAGTTCATCATAACAGTACTTGCTCGTTGTTTTAAACCCCATATATCTGCACTTGAGCAAAGCAACGTCTGCATTAGCAGCCTCTGCCCTCATCCACTGGTAGCTTCACAAGCTGCGAGGAAAATCACCTCAGCTCCCCCAAGGACACTAGTGTGTGCCTCGGCTTGCAGGGACTGGCCACCAGATGACACTGTTAGTCCTAAAATCCAACTAACACGGCAGCAGGGCCCTGAAACTGCTCCTCAGAAAAGCGGGTGAAGGAACCTCCTGCATTCCAGGGGCAGATGAGCATCTTTGCGTCTTCAGTGACCACTCCCTTGGCCAATAGTACTGAGCACAGGCTATCAAAGGCACCTTTTGGGACTGATCTGCAACAGCTCACTACTGCTTCACATTCATTAGTATTTGTTTATATGCAGATCAGCCTGGACCAAAAGGTGCTTGTTTTAGTGGTTGTGGTAATGTTGCATTGATGGCTGGACTTGATCCTAGAGGTCTTTTCCAACCTTAGTGTGGTTCTATAGCAAATCATAGAATCAACAAGGTTGGAAGAGACTTCCAAGATCAGCCAGTCCAACCTATCCCTGTCCAATCAACTACACCATGGCACTAAGTGCCTCAGCCAGGCTTTTTTTTTTAACCCTTACAGGGATGGTGACTCCACCACCTCCCTGGGCAGCCCACTCCAATGCAAATCACTCTCTCTGCCAAAGACTTCCTCCTAACATCCAGCCTAGACCCCACCTGGCACAACTTGAGACTGTGTCCCCTTGTTCTGTGGCTGCTTGCCTGGCAGAAGAGACCAATGCCACCTGGCTACAGCCTCCCTTCAGGTAGCTGTAGACAGCAATGAGGTCACTCCTGAGCCTTCTCTTCTCCAAGCTAACCCACCTCAGCTCCCTCAGCAAACTGAGCCTCGTGTTCCAGATTACCCATCCAAAATCAATCCTGCTGATTCAGAAATTAAATTAGATTAGGGGATAGTTTTGCAAGTAGCAGTACAACACCACCATTTTCTTTCGAGCCTAAACTGCTGCTAGCATCACTTTGAACTGCTGAAAATGTCATTGCAACAAAAATTCACTCTTCTGTCAAGAGTTTCTCTTTGTTATTTTTGGCTTCCTTTATTCAGTGAACACTTTGTTGCCTCTGCTTGCTGGAGCAAACTGAGGCTCTTCCTCTATTAATCTTTGGAAAGGAAGAGTCAAGCAGCCTCAGCGTTCTTCTTTCTGACACACTCTCTGCTGGGCTTCATCCTATCCAGGGTTGAAATCCCCTTGGAGCTGCAGGACTATTCACAGTTGTATTTTGGTTGTTTTCTTTTTCCTTTTGGATTTCAGGTTGCCCCTGAGACAAAAGCAGTCATGAAGTGGTTGAGATCTATCCCGTTCGTGCTCTCTGCCAGCCTCCATGGGGGTGAGCTGGTTGTGACTTATCCTTATGACTACTCCAGACATCCTATGGAGGAAAAAATGTTCTCCCCTACACCTGATGAGAAGGTAATGTTGATTTTGCATGGGTTGAGCACATCAGAATGATTGCCATGTGTGAAACTATGTTACCTTTGATTCTTTAAGGTGATGTACAAGTGTGATTGTGGATGTGTGTTTGTGTCATATAGAATCATAGAATCACAGAATCAAGCAGGTTGGAAGAGACCTCCAAGACCATGCAGTCCAACCTAGCACCCAGCACTAGCCAGTCAACCAGACCATGGCACTAAGTGCCTCAGCCAGGCTTTGCTTCAACACCTCCAGGGATGGTGACTCCACCACCTCCCTGGGCAGCCCATTCCAATGCCAATCACTCTCTCTGTGAAGAACTTCCTCCTAACATCCAGCCTAGACCTCCCCTGGCACAACTTGAGACTGTGTCCCCTTGTTCTGTTGCTGGTGGCCTGGCAGAAGAGACCAAGCCCCACCTGTCTACAACCTCCCTTCAGGGAGTTGTAGACAGCAATGAGCTCTGCCCTGAGCCTCCTCTTCTGCAGGCTGCACACCCCCAGCTCCCTCAGCCTCTCCTCATAGAGTTTATGCTCCAGGCCTCTCACCAGCCTTGCTGCCCTTCTCTGGACACATTCCAGCACCTCAACATCTTTCTTGAATTTATATATATATATATATATATATATATATATATATATATATCTCCTATGGTTTAGACACTTACATAATGTGCTTTAAAATCAAGTTCCTTGACACACCACCAGCTTGATCTGTAAATACTGGCCCCTGTTCTCTGAGGCAAAATGTGACTTCAGGAGTTACATGTCTGATGAGGAAAAGCTGAGAGACCTGGGGCTGTTTAAGTCTGGAGAAGGGAAGACTGAGAGGGGACCTTATTAATGTCTATAAATATCTGAGGGGTGGATGCCAAGAAGAAAGGGGCAGGTTCCTTTCAGTGGTGCCCTGTGACAGGATGAGAGGAAATGGATGCAAACTGGAATCCAGGAAGTTCCAGCTCAACATGATGAAAAGCTTTCTTTACTGTGAGGGGGATGAAGCACTGGGGCAGGCTGCTCAGAGAGGTTGTGGAGTCTCCTTCTCTGGATATTTTCAAATCCCACCTAGATGTGTTCCTGTGTGTCCTGCCCCAGGTGATCCTGCTTTGACAGGGGGGTTTGGACTCAGTGATCTCCAGAGATCCCTTCCATCTCCTAACATTCTGTGGTTCTGTGGTGGGAAATGCCAGGCTTTTCCTACGTAAAGGGAGCAGGCTGAGATACTTTCACCTCACCAGTTGAGGCTCCCAGGTGACCTTCTTGTGGCACTCCAGGATCTGAAGTGGGCTACAAAAAAGCTGGGGAGGGAATTTTCAGGCTCTCAGGGAGTGCCAGGACTGGGGGGAATGAATCATAGAATCATAGAATCAACCAGTTTGGAAGAGACCTCCAAGCTCAGCCAGTCCAACCTAGCACCCAGCCCTATCCAGTCAACCAGACCATGGCACTAAGTGCCTCATCCAGGCTTTGCTTGAACACCTTCAGGGATGGTGACTCCACCACCTCCCTGGGCAGCCCATTCCAATGCCAATCACTCTCTCTGTGAAGAACTTCTTCCTAACATCCAGCCTAGACCTCCCCTGGCACAACTTGAGACTGTGTCCCCTTGTTCTATTGCTGGTTGCCTGGGAGAAGAGGCCACCCCCCACCTGGCTACAGCCTCCCTTCAGGTAGTTGTAGACAGTAATAAGATCACCCCTGAGCCTCCTCTTCTCCAGGCTAAACAGGCCCAGCTCCCTCAACCTCTCCTCATAGGATTTGTGCTCCAGGCCCCTCACCAGCTTTGTTGCCCTTCTCTGGACACCTTCCAGCACCTCAACATCTCTCTTGAATTGAGGAGCCCAGAACTGGACACAGCACTCAAGGTGTGGCCTGAGCAGTGCTGAGTACAGGGGCGGAAGAACCTCCCTTGTCCTGCTGGCCACACTGTTCCTGAGACAGGCCAGGATGCCATTGGCTCTCTTGGCCACCTGGGCACACTGCTGGCTCATCTTCAGCTACTGTCTATCAATACCCCCAGGTCCCTTTCCTCCTGGCTGCTCTCAGCCACTCTGTCCCCAGCCTGTAGTGCTGCTTGGGGTTGTTGTGGCCTAAGTGTAGAACCCTGCCCTTGGCCTTGTTAAATGTCATCCCATTGGCCTCTGCCCACCCATCCAGCCTGGCCAGGTCCCTCTGCAGGGCTCTGGTCAGGCTGCTCTAGGGTAGGGTGTCCCTGGGCATGGCAGGGGGGCTGAAACCGACTGCTCCTTGTGGTCCCTTCCAACCCTGCCTGCTTCTACGACTGCCAGAAGAGAAGCAGCAGGCCTGAGCAGCAGCATTATTGTCTGCGTAGGAAAGGAAAGCCACCATGTGGTGGCAGCCTCGTAACGCTTATTGCAGCTCAGGCGCTCAGCAATGCTTTCCCCCTCTACTCCCTGGGAAGTTCCTCATTTGGGACTTGCTGTAAATCTTCTGTGAAATTTTTTGCCATCTTCCCTATTTCCCTTTGGTTTCCTCAATCTAGTATTCATTGCCGACAGGCCCAGGAGGAGAGCAGCTCAGTTTTCAGCCTTCTAGCCTGTGTTGGAAACGTCCCCAGCCTCTTAGGGACGTGGCTCCTTTATATAACAAACTGAGGTTGAGAATAGTCAGCAGTTGATCTTTGCCTCGAAGCATCTGTTACCTTTGAGCATATCTCTGGCCTGACTTCTGGGCTGCATCAGGAGCAGCGTGGCCAGCAGGGCCAGGGAGGTGATTCTCCCCCTCTACTCTGCTCTGCTGAGACCCACCTGGAGTACTGCATTCAGTTCTGGAGCCCCCATTACAAGAGGGATGTGGAGGTGCTGGAGTGTGTCCAGAGAAGGGCCACTGGGATGCTCAGAGGGCTGCAGCAGCTCTGCTGTGAGCACAGACTGAAAGAGTTGGGGCTGTGCAGTATGGAGAAGAAGAGGCTCCCAGGTGACCTTCTTGTGACCTTCCAGGATCTGAAGGGGGCCTCCAAAAAAGCTGGGGAGGGACTTTTTTGGTTATCAGGGAGTGACAGGACTGGGGGTAATGGAGCAAAGCTGGAGGTGAGGAGATTCAGACTGGAAGTGAGGAGGAAGTTGTTGAGCATGAGAGTGGTGAGAGGCTGGAATGGGTTGCCCAGGAAGGTGGTTGAGGCCTCATTGCTGGAGGTGTTTAAGGCCAGGCTGGCTGAGGCTGTGGCCAGGCTGACCTAGGGTAGGGTGTCCCTGGCCATGTCAGGGGGATTGGATCTAGATGATCCTTGTGGTCCCTTCCAACCCTGACTGATTCTATGATTCTATGATCTTCTGGAGTGATAGTTCTCAGCAGCACATGTCCAATATTTAAGTACTGATGACTATTAAACCTTTTCTGTATCAATCCATTTCTTCTGAGCTGTACCACACCTATTAACTGTGAGTGTGGCACTGATTTAGTGCTAAAACCAACCAGGTGCTGCACAGCAAAAAAGTCCATGAAAGAAACATCTAGTGAGTGGTACTGAAAGCACCAGAAGCTCCAGAAGTTTACTGTTACTGAAAGCTCCAGAAGTGAGGACTAGGGGAAAGCATCAGGCTGTGCACCTACATCCAATTGCCTGGGCTAGGAGTATCCTGCTGGATGAATAGGTGGTGGAAAAATATGGCTATGTATGCCTTAGGAAGCAGCTTACCTGTCAGATGGAAGGACAGCAGTGCCTCTATCATCTCCAGTCAAGGACAGCAGATGTATTTGAGTTGGGTGATCATAAAATCACAGAACTGTTGTGGTTAGAAAAGACCTTTGAGATCATCAAGTCCAACAGTTTGACTAGAGCTCACAATCCCACCACTGCTGCTAAGCCCCTGCCACTAAACTGTGTCCCTCAGCTCCACAGCCATGTGTCTTCTAAATGTCTCCAGGGATGGTGAGGTCCATGACTACTCATGCTCTAGCTGCTAAGTGTATTGCTCTCTGAGCATATTCCAACTGCAAGAAAATTGATTTGGGATTTAATTTCTTCCTTCATTCATGCTAGCAGCCAGGTAAAAGCCTTGAGCCTCTCAGTGAGAAAGAAGAAAGCACTTGGTCTCTGGAAAGAAAACATCTGCAGATGTCTTTGGGAAAGGAACACACTCAGGAGTTACCCAGACATCTTCTAAACTTTCATCAAATATCTTCCACTGGAGGTTCAAAACTAGACCCAAATTTCCAAATTTGAGACCTTGGTCCTGGCCCTAAAAATGTGGCAGTAAAAGTTTATCATAACATTGTTAATTACCATCCATTTCTTTCTCTTTGGAGGAGTCTTAATTGTTTGGGATGGGCAATACAAGTGTACACTCAAGGGAGATGCAAAAGCATGCTGAAACTGGTGAGAGGCCTGGAGCACAGCCCTGTGAGGAGAGGCTGAGGGAGCTGGGGTCGTTTAGTCTGCAGAAGAGGAGGCTCAGGGCAGACCTCACTGCTCTCTACAACTACCTGAAGGGAGGTTGTAGCCAGGTGGGGGTTGGTCTCTTCTGCCAGACAAGCAGCAACAGAACAAGGGGACACAGTCTCAAGTTGTGCTGGGGGAGGTCTAGGCTGGATGTTAGGAGGAAGTTGTTGTCAGAGAGAGTGATTAGCATTGGAATGGGCTGCCCAGGGAGGTGGTGGAGTCACCATCCCTGGAGGTGTTCAAGCAAAGCCTGTCTGGGGCACTTAGTGCCATGGTCTAGTTGATTGGCTAGGGCTGGGTGCTAGGTTGGGCTGGATGATCTGGAGGTCTCTTCCAACCTGCTTGATCATATGACTTTTAGTGTTTGGCCACCAGAAGTGTTTTGGTGCATTTTCCTTACTTTTACATAGCAGTCTCTTTCCACCTTTCCTTGGTCACCTACTCACCCCATAGCTGACTCACTTTAGGCTTGATAACAATCTAGAATCACAGACTGGATTAGGTTGGAAGGGACCTTAGAGGTCAGCAGCAAAGCTAAAGTTTTAGCATTGCTTCTAAAAATAGCATTTTATGCACCCAACTTCTTGCACACATTATCTTAGGCAATATGCAATGAGAGCCAAGCTGATGATGAGTAGGATCTAGTAGCATCTGATAATTGCTCTCCTTTCAGTGCAGAAATGTGAAATCAGAGCTTTTGTAGGTAAGGCTCAAGTAAACAAAAAGGAGAGAGGGGATTTCTGTACAAAGTTGATATAAACATTGGAGAAAAGTGACAGGAACCTGATTCAAAGGAATGGTTTCAATAGATCACTGCTGTTCCTTCTCTTTTCACTGCATGTACGTGTCACTTCTCCTTTCTGCGTGGTGACTCCTCTGCTATCCTGCAGTATCAACACTCTTAGGGAATCAGTAGTGACATCCTCCACCACCACATCCTATCCTTTACTTTTTAGGAATGGTTTCTGCCCTGCAAAGAAGCAGCTGTCACTGAGATCAGCCTGACAGGTTGTCTTGTGAGAGTGATAAGTGCAAAGCAAATTGACACTGTCTATTTTAAACAGCAGCAGCCAGCGTGAAGACCCGGTTAGGCTGAGGTTGGTGCTCTTGAAAGGGTGAAAATAGCAAGAACTAACTTCAGCTTCAAAACTTGAGATTTGAAATCCAGTCAAGCCCTCTACTCTTGCCCCAGGTTGAAGTCGAGCATAACAAAATCCACTGGTCATTTAATGGTGGCTCTGACTAGATGAGTTGGAGCATAGAGAAGGACCTTGGGGAAGAAGAAGAAGTATGAAAACTTGCTGGCAAAATATTCTTGTATGGAGGTTCACCCTCTCCGTCAGTCTTGGGGCAGAGAGTTGCTCATTGGGCTCACAGCAGCAAGAAATCAGAGTCAAACAATTGTTTTGGTTGGAAACAACCTCTAAGATCATGGAGCCCAACTGTTGACCTAGCATCACTAAACCATGTCCCGAAGTGCCATGTCCACAAGTCTTTTTATCACCTCCAGGGATGTTGATTCCACCACAGTATCACAGTATCACAGTATCACCAAGGTTGGAAGAGACCTCACAGATCATCAAGTCCAACCCTTTACCACAGAGCTCAAGGCTAGACCATGGCACCAAGAGCCACGTCCAACCTTGCCTTGAACTGCCCCAGGGATGGCAACTCCACCACCTCCCTGGGCAGCCTGTTCCAACACCTGAACACTCTTGCAGGGAAGAGATTTTTCCTACTTTCCAATCTAACCCTCCCCTGCTGCAACTTGAGGCCATTTTCTCTCATTCTATCATTTGCTACTAGAGAGAAGACACTAACACCCAACTCACTACACTAACGCTCACCTAACTAGAACCTCCTTTTGCGTACCTAACTAGAACCTCCTTTTGAGTGGTTGTAGAGAGCAACAGTGAGAGTGTTTCCAGCTTGTAAAAGCAAATGTATCTGCAACCCTTTTGTTCCAGGTGTTTAAAATGCTGGCCAGAGCCTACGCAGATGCACACCCTGTCATCTCGGACCGCTCCGAACTCCGCTGCGGGGGCAACTTTGTAAAACGTGGAGGTATTATAAATGGTGCTGAGTGGTACAGCTTCACTGGAGGTAAAACCACTTTACCATCATATCAAGTGAGGTAAAACCTCTATATGACCTTTTATGAGGCACAAGGGTTTGAGTGAAATGATTTTGATCCATCTCAATTTGCTTTAGGGCAGATGCTTGCAAAACATAACCTGTAAGGGATTTCAGCAGCACGATCGGGTGTCGGGAGCGGTTTTATTCATGTACCATGGGATGTGTTCAGCCCTGATGTGACCTGAAGGAAGTTAATGAGTTATACAGGGGTCAAATTAATCATTGCACATGATAGTATTTTAGTTTTCAAATCAAAACTGGAGGAAAAAAGTGCTGCATGCTGAAGGCTGGGCAGGATGACCTCCAGAGGTCATTTTGTAACTCTGACAGTGGATGTGGTCGAGCAAATGTGAAATGCAGACTCCATTTCTTGTGGGGTTGCATTTGTAGTACCACAATGGTGATCAGAGGGCTGCAGCAGCTCTGCTATGGGGACAGACTGAAAAAGTTGGGGCTGTTCAGTCTGGAGAAGAGGAGGCTCCCAGGTGACCTTCTTGTGACCTTTTCAGTATCTGAAGGAGGCTTACAAAAAAGCAAGGGAAGGACTTTTTAGGCTATTATAGGTAATGACAGGACTATGGGGAATGGAGCAAAGCTGGAGGTGGGTAGGCTCACAGTGGAGGTGAGGAGGAGGTTGTTGAACATGTGAGTGGTGAGAGGCTGGAATGGGTTGCCCAGGAAGGTGGTTGAGGCCTCATCCCTGGACGTGTTTAAGGCCAGGCTGGCTGAGGCTGTAGCCAGCCTGATCTAGGGTAGGGTGTCCCTGGGCATGGCAGGGAGGTTGGAAGTAGATGATCCTGGTGGTCCCTTCCAACCCTGACTGATTCTATGATCTTCTGGAGTGATAGTTCTCAGCAGCACATGTCCAATATTTAAGTATTGATGACTATTAAACCTTTTCTGTATCAATCAATTATATCCAATGTCTTTTGTACAGAAACAGTTTTGAACACGCTCATGGCAAAAGGTCACCTGTTTGCTGGTGACCCTTGGCAAACACCTCTGATATAGCTGATTATCCAATTATCATCATTTATCAGTCCTTACCTCTCCATCATTACTTCTTGGTCAGGTGAACAACAACTTTAGCAGCTGCTGCTGCTTCTTTTATTGTTGTTCTTTGTTTTCCTGACAGAAGTGTCACTGTTGTGACTTGATTTGTGATTGAGGTGAGTTGCCAATCCTGCATTTCTTGAATGCTTTTCATATTTGGGCCGTGCCCACTTGTTACAAGACACACAGGGGCCTGCACTTGGCTGACTGCAGCAGCCAAGCTCCACTTCACAGTATCACAGTATCATCAAGGTTGGAGGAGACCTCATAGATCATCAAGTCCAACCCTTTACTACAGAGCTCAAGTCTAGGCTATGGCACCAAGTGCCACATCCAATCTTGCCTTGAACAGCCCCAGGGACGGTGACTCCACCACCTCCCTGGGTATAACTTCAGGGTTATGTGGCTTGTTTGTGAGCTCTCCTGTTTCTTTTTATCCCACAGGTATGGCAGATTTTAATTACCTTCACACAAACTGCTTCGAAGTGACCGTGGAGGTAGGATGTGAAAAGTTTCCCTTGGAAGAAGAGCTCTTTACAATCTGGCATGAAAACAGAGGTGCCCTGCTGAGTTACATGGAGATGGTAGGGCTCTGCTTCTGCAAACCTTTGTGCTTACACTTTGTCTTCTTCATTCTTTGTCAATATATCCTTTCTTCACTGGGTCCCTGCATAGTTATCAAGATAGCACTCACTCAGTCACCACACTCCATCCTTCTGCCTCACTTTGACTAGCAGGACATACAGCTAATACTATGTGGCTTATACGGTGCCACGTCCAGTTGGCAGCTGTCACTAGTGGTGTGCCCCAAGGATCAATGCTGGGCCCAGTCCTGTTCAACATCTTTATTGATAATCTGGACAAGAGGATTGAGTCCAGCATCAGTAAGCTTGCAGATGACACCAAGCTAAGAGCAGGTGTTAATCTGTTGGAAGGTAGGAGAGCCCTGCAGAGGGACCTGGACAGGCTGGGTGGGTGGGTGGAGGCCAATGGAATGAGATTTAACAAGGCCAAGAGCAGGATTCTGTACTTTGGCCACTACAATCCCATGCAGTGCTACAGGCTGGGGACAGAGTAGCTGAGAGCAGCCAGGAAGAAAGGGAGCTGGGGGTACTGGTAGAGAGTAGCTGAACAGGAGCCAGCAGTGTGCCCAGGTAGCCAAGAGAGCCAATGGCATCCTGGCCTGGATAAGGAACAGTGTGGCCAGCAGGACAAGGGAGGTTATTCTTCCCCTGTACTCAGCACTGGTCAGGCCACACCTTGAGTGCTGTGTCCAGTTCTGGGCCCCTCAATTCAAGAGAGAAGTTGAGGTGCTGGAACATGTCCAGAGAAGGGCAACACAACTGGTGAGGGGCCTGGAGCAGAGCCCTGTGAGGAGAGGCTGAGGGAGCTGGGGGTGTGCAGCCTGCAGAAGAGGAGGCTCAGGGCAGAGCTCATTGCTGTCTACAACTACCTGAAGGGAGGTTGTAGCCAGGTGGGGTTGGTCTCTTCTGCCAGGCAACCAGCAACAGAACAAGGGGACAGGGTCTCAAGTTGTGCCAGGGGAGGTCTAGGCTGGATGTTAGGAGGAAGTTGTTGTCAGAGAGAGTGATTGGCACTGGAATGGGCTGCCCAGGGAGGTGGTGGAGACACTGTCCCTGGAGGTGTTGAAGCAAAGCCTGGATGAGGCACTTAGTGCCATGGTCTGGTTGATTGGACAGGGCTGGGTGCTAGGTTGGCCTGGCTGATCCTGGAGGTCTCTTTCAACCTGGTCAATTCTATGATTCTATATTGCAGGGAAGAGAGGCACTGAGGTCTGCGAAGATCTTGAAGGGGGGAGGATTATTTTTGCATACTTTGGAATTGGTTTTGGCTTGGAAAAAAACCTTTAAAATCCTCCAGTCCAGACAGCCTCTAACTCTATCAAATCTGGGGCTAAACCATGTCCTTTAGCAACGACATCTCTGCCTATTCAAAACACTTCCAGGGATGGGGATTTAACCACCTCCCTGGGCAGCCTCTTCTGGTCTTTAAGAGCCATTTCAGTGAAGAAGTTTTCTGTAATATCCAACCTAAACCTCCCCCAGTGCAACTTGAGGCCATTCCACTTATCCTATCTCTTGTTACTAAGGAATAGACCACCTGGCTCCAGCCTGCTTTCAGAGAGTGCTAGAGAGCAAAGGCTCCCCTGATTATAAATCAACTGTCCAAAATGTAATGCTAGAGAAACTATTCAGGAAAATATGCATCAATCCTTCTCCTGAATAAAAAAAAAAACCCAAACCCCCAAACTATCTGCTTTCTACAGAGCTTCCTGGAACTTTTCCCTTTCCCTATTCCATTCCTAGTTCAGGGCAGCAGGAGATATAGATCCAGCTAAAATGGGGAGGGCCTAAGTATTTTGCTAGAGAAGCCATTTCCACACTTTCCAGCTTGATTTCTTTTTGCATGTAGCCCTAAAAAGAATCTTCTGGAGACACAACTTCCATATCTGTGAGCATTAAACCAATCCATGTAAGAAAGCTTTTGTAATGGTCCGTTTAAGCTCAGCCCAAATACCTCCCTGGCAATAAGTGAACAGAGAAGCAGAAGTTGCTCATCTTCCTCCCAGCCATTAGCAGATTAGCTTTCTGCCATGCCTTGTTTTGATAGTGGATGCAGTGATTGAAAATTGTTAGGAGTGTTTTTATGGCCTTTCTAAGCAACCTCTTGCTACTTGTGGTAACTATTATCATTCAATAAAGTCTACAGTCCAGACCACCAAACTCATTTCATTTTTACAGCTGTCTGATGAAAATGAGTTTTAGTGAATCCAAATGGAGCTGGGTTAAATCCATATAGATTGCAGCTGAAGTCTTCAAGATGTAAAGATTTTTATAGTGTGGGATGATACTGTAAAAGACTATGCTGGAAAAGCTTTTTGAGTAAATGCAGGACAGTAAGCAAAGCAACTTTGTAGATAAGAGTGAGTGAATTACTCCTGATAAGGATTAAGTCTGCCACAACCAATTCAAACTTTTCTTCTTCTGATATATGCCAGGCTGTTTGGACTCTACACAGATCTACTTGGCTTAACATGAAGAAATAGGATCGATTTTCATAAACACCAATCTCTTATCCTGGTCAGAAGTGATATCAAAAGACTAGCCCAAATTTATGTGACACAGTCTGAAGGGCAACCCAAACCCCAACCTATTTACTAAAGCAAACCAAATCAAGGCTGGTAAAGAAATGTCAATCTCATCACTTTTACCCCATCATGTTGTAATTGCAGAATGGTTATTGAAGCTGGATGAGGTCATACTGCTTTGAGTGTGTCTACACTGTAAATTCAATTTGGGTCTGAGATGACTCTTCTGAGTAGATTTAGCCCTCCCTCCATATGATAAATCCTCAAGTCCATGCTGAAAAGCAAACTGCAGTTCTTCATCATAACAGGTCTTCAGGGAGAGTTTTGAAATCCTTACACTGGGCTGTTTCTAAACCCTCCAGTGAGTAACTCCACTCAGGCCAGGAAGGCTGCTTAACAAGAGCAGTGACAACACAGCCTCACCTGGAGTAAAGAACTGCTGACACCAAGCTAGACTTCTTCATTAGGGTTTTTTTCCAGCTTCATATTAAGAATTGTTGTAGTCAGATACTTAAATGTTTCTTTTTATCCTCTTCTATATCCTAACAGAAAAGCAAATAGTTTTTTTTCACTATTTTGAGTTTTGAGGGTTGGCTTTGGCTTTGGTTTTCTTCTGTTCTTTCATGACAAAGGATAATGGAGAGGGAAAAACGAGAGGAAGAGAAAAGAGGAGTGGGGAAGCTCAAGCTGATCATAGCAGTTCAGGGGTGAAATCAAAACAGAATTCCTTTTCATTTGAAAAGATCATGTGGGGTTTTCAGCCAAAAAAAAAAAAAAAGAAAAGGAGAAAACAAAACAAAAGAACTTTAAGAGGACTGGATGCAAGTAAAAGAGAAAACAACATTCACCATTCGAACTGTTAGACATTGGAATAAACTCCCAAGGGAGGTGTTGGATTTCCCTACATTAGAGAGTTTCAAGGCCCAGTTTGACAGGGCTCTGGGCCATCTCATTTAAGTTCTTCACAGAGAGAGTGATTTCCCATTGGAATGGGCTGGCCAGGGAGGTGGTGGAGGCACCATCCCTGGGGGTCTTCAAGAAAAGACTGGATGAGGCACTTAGTGCCATGGTCTAGTTGATTGGATAGGGCAGGGTGATAGGTTGGACTGGATGATCTTGGAAGTCTCTTCCAACCTGGTTGATTCTATGATTCTATGATTCTATGATCCTGGAGGTCCCTTCCAACCTGGTGTTATGGAATGGAATCATAGAATGGTTTAGGTTGGAAGGGACCTCCGAGATCGTCTAGTTCCAACCCTCATATGAGTCTATGAATGTTTAAATACTTGGATTTTTTTTCCCCCTCCTCTTTTGTTTTGTTGAACTTCAGCTCTGCTGAGCTGTTTGTGCACCTCCTGGGTGACAGAATTCGTGTTGCTATTCAGTTTGTCACCAAGAGTGTTTCTCAAATCAAGCAGCTCGGTTCTGCGCCTGTAGAGAGGGGAACAGGAAATTACACACACTGCTATCATGACATCCTGACAGGTAGTGAAGTGTAGGCAGCAGGGAGATGATGAGTCCCAAGTAGCTGAAGTGATAACTTCTCTTTGTGTATAGAGCAGCAGCCTTTGGTTTTGCATTTTTGGTTCTGGGGCAGACATTCTGCACCAGTCTTTAAATACTGTGGTCAGATCATGAGGTGCCAGTGATCTGTTCAGAGAAGGCTCTCTTGAAACAGAGCCCAGAAACAGCTTTGCTTGAGTTCCTTCTTTCCCTCAGCCACCTTGGAGCTCTCAAAATAGAGGATGAGACACCAGCTTAGCACCCCAGAACCTCTATAGTGGGTTAAACCTCTTGAAAGTTGTTTCCTCTCTACAGTGATTTCCTTATGGAAGATGAGGAGGTGATAACATAAGAAGTGATTCCCTGCTAACTTTCGCTTTGCTTTGCCAGGTTCATCGTGGCATCAAAGGAATTGTGTCTGATAAGTTTGGCAACCCAATAAAAAATGCCCGGATTTCAGTCAGGGGCATCAGGCATGACATCACCACAGGTAACAGCTTTCAGTTAAGCTTTTTCCTAGGGCAGAGTGAAATTGCTGAGGGCTTCACCTGCAAGAGTCTCATATTTGACAGCAACAGCACCTTATTGGAGAACTGAAGGCTCAGCTGTGGGTTTGTTTCTAGAATAACATGAGAGAAGACATGTCAAACTGGCTGGTGAGTCTGTTATGTTGAGACAGACATAGTCCTTGTTGTTGAAACTTCTGCCTGGAGCTGTCTGCTGGCCACTAAAGCCAGTAGGTCTTCAGTGAGATTCAGAAGTCCACTTCTATGCTTTATGTTTGGGGTAATATGGCAACAGCCCAGCTCAGGGACTTTAACTTAGGTTGTGGAGGTGCAGAGCCTGATAGAATAAGTTAGCTGAATGGGCTGCCCAGGGAGGTGGTGGAGGCACTGTCCCTGGAGGTGGTCAAGCAAAGCCTGGATGAGGCACTTAGTGCCATGGTCTGGTTGACTGGCTAGGGCTGGGTGCTAGGTTGGACTGGATGATCTTGGATGGCTCTTCTAACCTGTTTGATTCTATGATTCTATGATTGTGAGCATGAGTGGTAGATGTTAAATGAGTAGGGTCCACACTGCCTTTAACAACAGGAATAACTGCAGCAATGGAAGGGCCCAGCAAGCCTTTGTTATCCAGGTAGAAAAGCATACATTTATTTCTTTTTTGGCCAGCAGTTACACAGGATGACAGAATGTCAGGGGTTGGAAGGGACCCAAGGAGATCATCCAGTCCAACCTCCCTGCCAGAGCAGGACAATCCTATCTAACACAGATCACACAGGAACACATCCAGACAGGCCTTGAAAGGCTCCAGAGAAGGAGACTCCACAACCTCTCTGGAGAGCCTGTTCCAGTGCTCTGGGACCCTTATAGTAAAGAAGTTCCCCCTTGTGTTGAGGCAAAACCTCTTCTGCTGCAACTTACACCCATTGCTCCTTGTCCTATCCCAGGGAGCAAGTGAGCAGAGCCTGCCTCCTCGCTCCTGGCCAGCCTTCAGACACAGTTCTATCAGCACACTGAGTGATGCTCACTTTATACCTGTCAGCAGCTGGTAACCATGTACTGAGGCATATGCAGCTGTTAATTTTCACAGTCATAAAGCTGTGAGCTTTTAGGCTCTGACTGAAATCCATTCTCTCATTTTCCTATTGATTTCAGCGAGAACAGGGCCGGCCAGAGGAGTGCAGAGTAGGAGACATGAATGGTAACATTTTGCTCTAATGATAGTTGTTGAATCAATTGGAAAAGCCAGAATGGTTCATAATGTGGTGGATGCTTTCCAGCTTTCCAAAATACCAACATTAGAGGGGATACAATAGCAGAGATGATGCAGATTCTGCAGCCTGGTGGGAGACTCTGGCATGAATTAGGGTCCTTTTCAAACTTCTTCCCAGACAATGCCTTTCAATTGGCAGTGGACCTTTAAAGAATTAAGAATGAAATAAAAAAATGTGTTTACATTGAAAGGAAAAAGCAATATTTGTTCTTGAGTTAGGTGGAGCTAAGATTGTCATATGATTTTAAAAGCCTTTTCATTTCAGGGCTGAGAAACTCCATGAGAAACTAGCAGTAAGGCCACATTAACTCTGAGCTGAGAAACTTACCCTTTCAGAATGAAGGAAACATAAAATGAAGAAGAAATATTCTGGTTTAAAACTCCCTGCCTTTGCCTGCAGGCTCAAACTTTCAGCTGGAGGAAATTTACACCAATTTTGTCCTAATGGCAATTTATCCCAGCTGCAACTCTGACTCCACAGCCTAATGTGCTATAATGTCTGCAAAGTAATTGGATGTAATATAATCAAAGCAGGGATTTCTTAGCTCCTTAGACATGAGATATGTAGAGAGATATATTGCAGCCTGGATTTCACTTTCTTATGTTTCACATAGTTTTGAACTCATTCAATTTCTTTCCTCCTACCCCTGGGAAAGCAGCCTGCAGGAAAACTTCCCTGTCCTGTGATACAGGCACAGCAGTTACTGATATTTTGTGCGTGGATTTTACTTCATCAGCTCTTAAAGGGCAGATTTTTCCAGAGGGAGGTCTCTTCTTTGTCATTCAAGTGTTTGCAGCTGAATTTTGGTCAAAATGGGAGCCCCACAACTACTCTGAGATCCTTTGGAAACCTGCCTTTTAAATGCTTATGCATGGATGTGTGTGTGTGAACGACACCAAGTCGGGAGCAAGTGTCAGTCTGTTACAGGGCAGGAGGGCTCTGCAGAAGGACCTGGACAGGCACAGTCCAATGTCATGAGTTTTAACAAGTCCAAAGTGCCAGGTTCTGCACTTAGGCCACAACAACCCCGTGTAGCACTGCAGGCTGGGGACAAAGTGGCTGAAGAGCAGCCTGACAGAGAGGGAGGTGGGGGTACTGGCCAACAGAGAGCTGAACATGAGCCAGCAGTGTGCCCAGGTGGCCAAAAAGGCCAAGGGCATCCTGGCCCCTATCAGAAATAGTGTGGCCAGCAGGACCAGGGAAGTCCTTCTGCCCCTGTACTCAGCACTGGTCAGGCCACACTTTGAGTCCTGTGTCCAGTTCTGGGCTCCTTGATTCAAGAGAGATGTTGAGGTGCTTGAACCTTGTCATGGAGAGGACAAACCTGTCCAGAGAAGGGCACGAAGGCTGGTGAGGGGGCTGGATCACAGCCCTGTGAGGAGAGGCTGAGGGAGCTGGGGGTGTGCAGCCTGCAGAAGAGGAGGCTCAGGGCAGACCTTATTGCTCTTTACAGCTACCTGAAGGGAGGCTGTAGCCAGCTGAGGGTTGCTCTCTTCTCCCTGGCAACCAGTGGCAGAACAGGAGAATACAGCCTCAAGCTGGAGCAGGGGAGGTTTAGGTTGGATATTAGGAAGAAGTTCTTCACAGAAAGAGAGATTGGCACTGGAATGGGCTTCTCAGGGAGGTGGTGAAGTCACCATCCCTGGAGGTGTTTAAGAGGCTGCTGGAAGAGGCACTTAGTGCCATGGTTTGGTGAATTAGACGGATTAGGTGCTAAGTTGGACTCGCTGATCTTAGATTGCTTGCTGCTTGATTCTGTGATTCTGTGAACATAGAGCTGCAAAGGATGCAAAGACCAAAAGCGAAGCTCAGTTTTGCTCTGTCTTTACCTTTCTTAAGCTGCTGATGGAGACTACTGGCGACTGCTGCCTCCAGGGACATACATGGTGACTGCCCAAGCAGCAGGGTACAGCCGGGTGATGAAGAAGGTCACCATCCCTGCCAAGATGAAACACGCTGGGCGCGTTGACTTTGTGCTGAGGCCCGTTGAGGGCTGGCCCAACAAGCTCCTCCGCCGCTCAATGGAAGACAACCCCTATGACCCACTGGAACTTTTTGACCCTCACACCCAACATGGGCAGCCTGAGGCTCGAGGCAGGTCATCAGTGGGCAGGGAGAAGCCTTGGTGGTGGTCTTACTTCAGCTCTCTAGACCTGCACAAACCTCTGTGGCTGCTGAAGCAGCGTTGAATGGCGTCGCGGTGCTCTGCTCACCTGTCTCTGCTACCCTTGCGCCCGACTCCAGATGTCTTTCTTCACTGCTCTTGGCAATGTTTCAACCTGTTTCATCTGCAAACACAAAGTGAATTCAGGCACACTTTCCCCTTTCATTCTCTCTTCACAGCTTGCCTATGGTGGAGTGGTTTCCTGTATTAAAAGCCATGCACACCCGTTCACAGGCCAGCTTCTGCGCAGTTTTGTCCTTGGCAATGCTCTGTGCTTCTGCCCATGGAATTCATGACCACAGTCACTATTTATTAGGTTCCAAGTACCTGCAAAAATACATTCCTGATCCTTTAATGCCCTTTTTTACATGTCCACACATTAATGCTCACATTATAAAAACACCCCTTCAGAAAGCTCTTCTCTTCCCTCTCTTTCTGTTATTTTAGCATATTAAGTTCAGTTTATTCACTTCTCTGATCCAACTCACATTGATTTTATTTATTTCTTTTTAAATCACTCTGATATTGGTGTTGATTTCAGGCAGATAAAAGGAAAAACAATTGTGTACAGGGAGATGTTAGCTTATGATGATTTTAAGGTCTTTTTCCAACCAGGCAGTTCTATGAGACTAAGTTCCCTGGCAGTCCCCATCACGCTTAAATCAAGTTCCAGACTGAACTTGGCCTTCTTCCAGTGCTCCTTTGGAGCGTGGCAGGTTCAGCAGCCAGCCAGGGCTGTCAGGAATTGCAGTGTGTGCTCCTGAGACACCCTCTCCTTTTAAGTCAGCCTACAGAATTATTTTCTATTACCTTCCAACCACACATTGACCACTATTGATGTGTGTTTTTGTAACATCCTCCTTAATAATTAATTTCCTAGTCTCCTTTTCAGAGGGGATCTTCTCTTCCTTGGAGCCAAACCTTTTCTGCACAAAGCAATCACATTAATAAGTGCTGCGACCTGCCAACTGTCCAGACCTCTTTGCTCTGCCAGGAGTGAATCTTCCCAGTGAGTTGAAGCGTGCAAATCTAGCTAAGAACATTAGAAGCATGCAAAGCAAAAGAGAGGCTTGTAATGTGGGTCTCTTCCTGCATCTGGGCTGAGACAATCCCAAGCACAAATACAGGCTGGGCAGTGAGTGACTGGAGAGCAGCCCTGAGGAGAGGGACTTGGGGGTGCTGGTGAATGAGAAGCTCAACAGGAGCCAGCAGTGTGCACTTGCAGCCCAGAAAGCCAACCAGAGCCTGGGCTGCATTAGAAGTGTGACCAGCAGGTCAAGGGAGGTGATTCTCCTCCTCTGCACTGCTCTGCTAAGACTCCACCTGGAGTACTGCATCCAGTTCTGGAGCCCCTATAACAAGAAAGATGTGGAGACGCTGGAGCATGAGAAGAGCCACTGGGCTGATCAGAGGGCTGGAGCAGCTCTGTTATGAGAACAGGATGAAAGAGTTGGGGCTGTTCAGTCTTGAGAAGTGGAGGCTCCCAGGTGACCTTCTTGTGGCCTTCTAGGATCTGAAGGGGGCCTACAAGAAAGCTGGGGAGGGACTTTTTAGGCTCTCAGGGAGTGACAGGACTGGGGGGAATGGAGCAAAGCTGGAGATGGGGAGATTCAGAGTGGACATGAGGAGGAAGTTCTTCAGCATGAGAGTGGTGAGAGGCTGGAATGGGTTGCCCAGGTAGGTGGCTGAGGCCCCATCCCTTGAAGTGTTTGAGGCCAGGCTGGATGAGGCTGTGGCCAGGCTGATCTAGGGTAGGGTGTCCCTGCCCATGGCAGGGGGGTTAGAATGAGATGAACCTTGTGGTCCCTTCCAACCCTTACTGACTCAATGATTCCAAGTAACTAGTGACAGAAAAAGAGTGAATGGTCTCAAGCTGCAACAGGAGAGCTTTAGGCTGGACATGAGGAGCAATTTATGTTCTCCAAGAATGATCAAGCATTGGAACAGGCTGTCCACAGATGTCATGCAGCTACCATCCCTGGAGGTGTTTATAAGCCATGTAGATGTGGTCCTTAGGGATACAGCCAAGTCGTGGAATTAGTAGTGTAAGTTTGTTAGTTGGACAAAATGATCTTGAAGGTCTTTTCCAACCTAAATCATAGAATCATAAAATCAAGCAGGTTGGAAGAGACCTCCAAGATCAGCCAGTCCAACCTAGCACCTATCAACTCGACCATGACACTAAGTGCCTCAGCCAGGCTTTGCTTGACCACCTCCAGGGATGGTGACTCCACCACCTCCCTGGGCAGCCCATTCCAATGCCAATCACTCTCTCTGCCAACAACTTCCTCCTGACATCTGGCCTAGACCTCCCCTGGCACAGCTTCAGACTGCGTCCCCTTCTTCTGTTGCTGGTTGCCTGGCAGAAGAGACCAACCCCCACCTGGCTACAGCCTCCCTTCAGGTAGCTGTAGACAGCAATGAGGTCTGCCCTGAGCCTCCTCTTCTGCAGGCTGCACACCCCCAGCTCCCTCAGCCTCTCCTCACAGGGCTGTGCTCCAGGCCCCTCACCAGCTTTGTCACCCTTCTCTGGGCACATTCCAGTATCTCAACATCTCTCTTGAATTGATGAACCCAGAACTGGACACAGCAATGGTGTGTACTTATGGCCTGACTACTGTTGAGTACAGGGAGAGAATAACCTCCCTGTCCTGCTGGCCACACTGCTCCTGATGAAGGCCAGGATGCCATTGGCTCTCATGGCCACCTGAGCACACTGCTGGCTCATCTTCAGCCTAAGGTCTGCTTCTATCAAATATGCAATTTCTTTTTCATCCATGTGGCAAAAAAAAAAAGGACTGAAGAACATGTACAATAAATATCAGGGCATCAGCCACAAGCTGTGTGCATTAATTCTACCAACTAAGATTTGGGGCTGTTTGTTGTAGATCAAAAGTAACAACAACAAACAAAGGCAGCAGAGTCTGCAGCTGCTGACATCTTCATCTCCTGGAACAAAATGATGTTCCATTCTTGGACCACACACACTTGGGAGGGAAGATTTTTGTTTTCCAACAGATAGATGCAAGGCAGCTCAAGCTGACTGCCTGAAAACCAAAACAGCACTAAGTGTCAAAATCCCTGACTAAAAGAAGGTTTTCCTGCTATCATTTTTCACTCTCTTTGTGCAGCTCTTCTCCCTTTCATGCCTCCATTTAACAGCTTGAGGGAAGCACTCCAGAACAATATTGCAGCCTGTTTTGAAGTCCTGCAAACCAGCTGCAGAGCAGAGCATGCCAAGGCGGTGCCGATGCTTTGTGCCCATCTCTCCAGCGTTGCACTGCAGCTCTGAACCAAACCAGTAATGTTTTGGTGGATACAAAAGCAGCCATCAGTGTGAGACAAGACTATGTCTATGTGGTGATGCCTACAGACACACTGGTTGATCTCAGGGTTGGGTGAGCTTCTCCCCCACAGCAGTGAGATGCTGAAGATTCAGCCTTTAGGAGTCAAGGAGCAAAGGGAATGGAGGTGTTTGGGTGGCTTGGATGGAAATGTGAGCTGAAGCTGGTACACCCAGGTGTTAGGAGGAAGTTCTTCACAGAGAGAGTGATTGGCTGTGTCCCCTTGTTCTGTTGCTGGTTGCCTGGCAGAAGAGACCAACCCCCATCTGGCTACAGCCTCCCTTCAGGTAGCTGTAGACAGCAATGAGGTCACCCCTGAGCCTCCTCTTCTCTAAGCTAAACAACCCCAGCTCCCTCCCTTCATCATCCTCTCCATCAGCTTTTGCTTGCCTGTTAGTGACTAGCAGAAACAGCTTACTCTTTCTGCAGGTACACCCAGGGCTTGCTTTAGGCTGCTCCCCTCAGCTGCATACTGGAATGACTCCAGGTGCAACAGCAGAGATCCATCTGAAAATGAGCATTTCTACTACAGCTACCCACGTGGCAGCTAATGCAGATGGCAGCAACAGCACATGATCAATGGTGGTGAAGCCCGGGGAAGTTAGATCAATGAAAAACGACCTCAGAATTCACTGCTTTGCTCATCAGCAGCAGGAATAAAGATAACATTTGTCATCAGAAAATAAAGTTTCACAGACAAAAGTGCAGAGAGATACTGTAGAAAGCAACACAGCTCTAACTAAACCAAAGAGACAGCCTAGCTCTTACCCTGGCATCGAGTAGCATTTTATGTCTGGGGTAATATTTCACCTAAATATGTATTTGAACCATATAACCCAGCATTCAGATGAACATTATTAAGTCATGTCTTTGATATCTCAGTTGGCTTTAATGTCTGTCACAAATGCAGTTAGAAAACAGTCCATAAATCCACTAGAAAACCCAAAATTCTGCTACCCTACTGAAAGAGAAAATCTCTGGGGGATGGATATGGACATGTAGAAAGAAAGGAACAGAGGTGACACATTTGTAGGCATTTATAGAATGCAGGGAGGAGGTGGCTTCCAAAAAACCATGGCTTGTGTACTGGAGGACTGGGTGGTGTGGCTGCTACTCAGCCTTGGGCAATGTTTTATCTCCTGTGCAGTCCAGGATAAGTGATGCTCAGTCTAATCATAACTATGCTATAAAGATCAAGGAGAAATTAAGAAGAATTAAGTAAATCTACCTAATGGTAAGGGTTGTCAGCCATGGATCACAGGATCACAGGATGTGATGCCTGCAGACACACTGGTTGATCTCAGGGATGGGTGAGCTTCTCCCCCACAGCAGTGAAGTGATGAAGATTCAGCCTTTAGGAGATGAGAAGCAAAGGGAATGGAGGTGTTTGGGTGGCTTGGATGGAAATGTGAGCTGAAGCTGATACACCCAGGTGTTTAGGAGGAAGTTCTTCAGAGAGAGTGAAGGGTTGTCAGCCACGGATCACAGGATCACAGGATGTTAGGGGTTGGAGTCTAGCTCAGGTCACACAGGAACACATCCAGACAGGGCTTGAAAGGCTCCAGAGGAGACTCTGCAACCTCTTTGGGCAGCCTGTTCCAGTGATGTGACTCTTACAGTAAAGAAATTCCTCCTCACATTGAGGTGAAACTTCCTGTGCTGCAGTTTATAGCCATCACCCCTTGTCCTATCACAAGGCACAACTGAGCAGAGCCTGTCCCCTCCCTCTTGACCCCCAGCCCTCCAATACTTAAAAACATTGATTAGATCCCTCTAAGTCGTCTCTTCACCAGACCAAAAAGCCCCAAGTCCCTCAGCCTCTCCTTATAGGGCAGTGCTCCAGCCCTAAGGCTGGTTTGATCACCCCTTCTGATCAACCTTTCTTACAAGAGCCAAGTTGGCACAGACTTGTTACCCAGGCTGGCTTCTTTTGGTCATAAGAACCTGGCACAGGTGGTCAGTAGACAACAGACCTGGGGACTTTGTGGGTATCAGGGTGGTACCTGCTACCCAGAGGAGGTAGCAGGTACCAGGTAGGGCAGGAGGGTGGTAAGGACTTCAGCTGACACAGTTGCCACCAGAAGGAATGAAGGGACTGTCCTTCCCAAAATCTGGCAGAGACATTTCCTTTGGGGCAGAAGGGAGAAAAAAACCACTTTCCACACAAAAACTCTTGCTTGGCTAACTGGAATTCATACTCACACCTAAGGCAGATCATCAGAGAGGAACACAGATAATGCTGGCTTGAATCAGTCCAGTGCTCACCTCCCTGAGGCTGGCAACTACTCATCCCCAGGTGGGAGAAGTGGCGGTGAGGGAGCCTGCATTTTCAAAGGAGTTTGTTGGAGTTTGCTTGTTTGCTTTCTAGGCACTAACAATTTTAGGCAGGGCTTGAGTTAGGCACACAAAAGTTATGTGATGTGGCTGCATTTGGTTCACAATTCAACTGCTTCAAAATGCTTCTGGATGAAGCCTAGGACATGTCTCCCGAGCAAAGGTGCACAACTTGAGCTGGGATGTTACCAGTGCTTTGGGGAGAGCAGAGTGAAACAAGACGATTGTGACTGTGCTCAACTGGACAAATACAGCAGTCTCTCGTCAGGGATCAGCTCTGGGATGGCATCAGGTCCTGCTGCCAGGGCTGGGATAACACTCTGGCAGCTCCCCAGGTGTTTCTGCATCCCCCTGCCCATGATGCAAGTCCTCCTCAGGCAGGCAGTAGAAATCACCAAGAAAAGCTCTGTCTTAATTTGTGTAGAAGCTGTGTGAAAACCTGTTTCTGACCAGAAGGCCATTTCTTTTTTAAGGACAGCAATTGGACAAGCCCAAATGTTAAAAATATCTCCTCCCTTGCTCAGCTACTCTAATTTGGGTGCCAAAAGTATGCAGGTTACTTTGCTTCTGCTGTTGCTAATGCTCGCTTAAAAGTCTACTTGTCCGCTTGCTCAAAAGCATCAGTCCTGACGTGCTCAGGGATAGAGCTCCTATTTCAGTCTCTGCTGGGATTCACAAATTGGATTTTCCTCTGACTGCCTCCCCTGAAAGGCTTGGTCCAGTCAGCACTCATGTTGCTCATCTGAAAAACTCCAGTGGTTGTGTCAACTTGCGTTTAAAACCCAGGCAGAGAAGTCAGTGCCTTCAACAGCCCAGTGTTTCTAGTACAGCTGCCACCTTTTCAGCTCTTCCCTCCAGGAAAAGTGCTTTGCTCCCCTATTTCCCTTCTACCTGATCCATTTCCTGACCACTAAGACATTCCATGGTTTGCAGGCAATCTGATGCTCTTCTTTTTTATTAAGATGATGTAGTTTTCTACCTAACTAAAGCTAAGATTCCTTGCTGTGATGGGGAACAACTTCCAGAGACTGTGCTGCCTATTTCCCTCTGCTTGGGTCTCTGGTTGCCCCTCACTGGAGGTAAGTTTGAATGCTTTATGGGCCAGGAGTGAGTTCCATGATTTGGGCAAAAGTGGATGTGGAGAGGACATTTCATATTGGCCCCTGGTCTGTGAGAAAGCTTTTCAAGCACCTCTAGCCTGTTGCTACAACTTTCAGTCTTACAACTGGAACAGGTTGCCCAGAGAGGTGGTGGTGGCTCCATCCCTGGAGAACCTTCGAGGTCAAACTTGATGGTGCCCTGAGCAACCTGATCTGGTTAAAGATGTCCCTGCTCACTGCAGGGGGGTTTGGACAAGGTGACCTTTAAGGGTTCCTTCCAATCCAATGCATTCTGTGATTCTATGATTTCTTTAGGGACACCTCTTGGGATGGGGTAAAGGTCAAGGACTCCTTCTTACCTCCTGCTGCTGCCAGTATCCATTCACCTCCTGTTCTGCTGTAAAAAGGAAAGGACTTGTAGTCAAAAAGTGAGTCCTAATCCAATGCATTCTGTCATTCTGTGATTTTTTAGGGACACCTCTTGGGATGGGGTAAAGGCCAAGGGCTCCTGCTTACCTCCTGCTGCTCCTAGTGTCCATTCACCTCCTCTTCTGCTGCAAAAAGGAAAGGACTTGTAGTCAAAGAGTTAGTTCCAATCCAAGGCATTCTGTCATTCTATAATTTCTTTAGAGACACCTCTTGGGATGGGGTATATGTCAAGGACTCCTTCTTACCTCCTGCTGCTCCTAGTGTCCATTCACCTCCTCTTCTGCTGCAAAAAGAAAAGGACTTAGAGTCAAAGAGTGAGTTCCAATCCAATGCATTCTGTCATTCTGTGATGATTTCAGGACACCTCTTGGGATGGGGTAAAGGTCAAGGGCTCCTGCTTACCTCCTGCTGCTGCTAGTATCCATTCACCTCCTGTTCTGCTGCAAAAAGGAAAGGACTGGTGTATAGGGTTAACACTCCTGGGGGAGTGACCCTGAACCTGACCCTAGGGGTCTCGGCCCCTCCTCAGGGGTGGGCCACACTCCAGGTGATGGTTAGCCCACTCCCCCCCACTTCCTGTGGTATAAAAGACAGGAGTTCTCCTGTCTCTTCTTCTTTTCGCCCTCTTGCTCACTACCTGCGTTCATGACCGCACACACACACTGATACTGCATACCAGCCACGAGGCAGAGACACCATCACACTACTCGGGTTGTATCCATCCCTGTTTTGTATTTTGCTGTTTTCCCTTCCTCATCCTTTGTAAACTCCCCTACCTCCAATCCCTTTTTTCTAAGTTATTGTTAAACTTTTCCTTTTTAACTTCCAAATCGAGTGAGATTGATTTATTGGGGTGTCCCTACCTTTTATCTCTCTCCCTGTCTTTTGGGGAAAGGAGGGGGAGGAGGGGAGGGCACTCTATAAACTCTATAAATTCTATAAATTGTCATTGGGTCTACCAAATTTATAAGAGTCTCTGGGAACTTGCATTTGAACCCAAGACAATTTATTTGGATACAACTGGTGGTCAAAAAGTGAGTGAAGGGGGGGAAAAGAGCCTTGACCAGCTCAATGTGAATTTGCCTGGGCACCTTCCAGTGCCCACAGGTTACATGGCTTAAAGGTAACTTGAGTAACTTCTCACCACTGCAGCATGCAGCTCTGAACATGTCCTCTCCCCTTAACAAGGGCTGAAAATCGGAGTGGGGAAGGGAATGCAGAGATCTGAAGCTGCCATAACTCAAGCTAGTTTCCTTCTATTTAGCCCATGTTAAAAATGCAAAACGGGTGGAGCAGGCAGGCTCCTGGCAGCTTGGGTTGTGAAAACAAATGTTGTGGTTAAGTGGGTGGGAAACAATGAGGAGCTGAGGCCCAAATGGGAAATGTCTCCTTGTTGAGGAGTGCTTTTGCAATCTTGATTTCCTGTATGTGAAGTCAGCTTAGCAGTCTGCAGACTAAGAGAAGAGACCACACAACTGTTTGGGGCATAAGGGAGTAGTCACCATGAGGATTCAGAAGTATTTGCTTAGATGCCCTAATAACTGAATGAAGTAGCTAAGCTGCCTTATCTTCCTGGAAAGCAGCTTGTGGGTTTATGCCAATTCCAGAAACACTACTGAACCATTTCCCCCCTTCTCTTCTTATCAGCTTGATTCAAATTCTTCCACCCTTCATTACTTTACATAAGTTAATTCTTTTGTAGGCAATTCCACACAGCTAAACTCTGGAACAGTTCAAAAGATCACACACATTTCCTTGGAGCTTTTCAAGTGTCTGACAGGCTGCATCCACAGGATAGGACAATGGGATTTTTAACCTACAGCAGGATAGATTTAGATTGGACATTAGGAACAAGTTATTTACCATGAGGGTGGTGAGACACTGGAATGAGTTGCTCAGAGAAGCTGTGGATGCCTCTCCTGGGAAGTGTTTAAGGCCAGGCTGGATGAGGCTTTGAGCAATGGCAAACACACGCACACAAAATCACATGCAGCATGGCAGGGGTTGGAAGAGACTTCTAAAGATCACCTAGTCCAACCCATCTCCTGCTAGAGCAGGATCACCTAGAGAAAAATCACACAGGAACACCTCCAGGTGGCTGTGCATGCCACATGCCAGCTCCAAACCACCAGCGTGGGCTGACTTTGCCGCCTGGAATCGAGTGTGTTCGGTCACTGGGAACCTGAGACCCATCTAGGAGTGCTTTAAACTGCTGTGCCCAGAACGAGCTCCTTCACTTTACAAGCAGTGCTAAATGTAGTAGAAGCCACTTAATTTGTCTATGATAAATTGCATGCCCAATTAATTGTAATGATTGCCTAGGGGGCAAAGCCCAACTCAAGGCAGTCTGATGACTCCAAAGAACAGGCTAAATGCTTTAGTGAGCACTGCAGAGTCCTTTCCCATGCCCTTCCTGCAGTTGTTGGAAGCTGAATCACAACAGTTAACTGCCAGGGATGTATTTCCTTGTACCAGTTTTGCCCCAGTTTGACCTGTTCTGCAATTTCTGCTGGTGAAATGACTCAATATTATCTTAATGCACAGTGTGGAGATGCTGGAATGTGTCCAGAGAAGGGTGACAAAGCTGGTGAGAGGGCTGGAGCACAGCCCTGTGAGGAGAGGCTGAGGGAGCTGGGGGTGTGCAGCCTGCAGAAGAGAAGGCTCAGGGCAGAGCTCGTTGCTGTCTACAACTACCTGAAGGGAGGCTGTAGCCAGATGGGGTTGTTCTCTTCTGCCAGGCAAGCAGCAACAGAAGAAGGGGACAGGGTCTCAAGCTGTGCCAGGGGAGGTCCAGGCTGGATGTTTGGAGGAAGTTCTTCACAGAGAGAGTGATTGGCATTGCAATGGGCTTCCCAGGGAGGTGGTGGAGTCACTGTCCCTGGTGGTGTTCAAGAGAAACCTGGCTGAGACACTTAGTGCCATGATCTAGTTGATTGATCAGGGCTGAATGATGTTGGACTGGATGATCCTGGAGGTCTCTTCCAACCTGGTTGATTCTATGATAATACAGCATATTGCTTTCCTCCTCCCAGTAACAGTGCACAGTGATACCATCAACTTCAAAATGCAATGAATGAAATATTAAATGAGTGCAGTGGGCTTCCTTAGTCCCCAGAGCTGCAGGTGGGAATTGGGAGGAAGCACATTAAAGGCAAAGGAGTTACCTGAATGTTAAACCAGCATTGGTCTGAAGGCCATGCTTCATACATTTATGCAGAGAGCTTGGGAAATATGACCAGGCAAGCAGGATTGTATCAGTCTGAGTCAAAAAAAAAGAGGACAAAACCAGAGGTAGTTTGAAAAATGATTTTGCTAAACCAGTGACAAAGGCCATGCAGACATTGCTCTGTCAGTTTTCAAGCAGTAAACGACTTCACAGGGCAGAGTCAGGTCCCAAATGTGCCATCTGCCTGTTGTGTGGTTTGTTTACTTTATACATGATTGAGTTTAGTGCTCCTCTTGGTTCCCTTTACATAATGATGCCATGAGAACCACATAATTAATGGGTTTAGTGCTTAGCAGATAAATGAGATGCAAAAAAAAGAGAGACAAATATCAGATGCTTGAACAGGAATTCTTCTAAAATGCCCAGTAGAAGTCAAGTTTTATTCTATGATGTCTAATCTCTAATTTAACAGATATAAACCTTATCATTAGCTCACAGTAATAACAAAGGGGATTCCTAGACCCTTCCTGGGATGTTCATGAGCAGGTGAAAGAAATCCTTCTCTGTCTTTTTTAACTCATAGGTGATTAGGGGTTTGCCTCCCAGCTTCCAAAGTCTCACAACATTTCAGCAGAAAGGAGAGATTAAGGTAGGCAAAAATTATTTCACTTCACTTGGGAGCAGCTGAAGCCCAGAACAGAAATCATGCAGTCCAGAAGGCAGCTGTGTGCTAAGCTGCATCAAAAGGAGTGTGGACAGCAGGGCAAGAGAGGGGATTCTGCCCCTTTGCTCTGCTCTGCTGAGACCCCACCTCAAATACTGTGTCCAGTTCTGGTGTCCCCAGCATAAGAAGGACACAGAGCTGTTGGAGTGAACCCAGAGGAGGCCACAAAGAGCATCCAAAGACTGGAGCACCTCTGCTATGAGGAGAAGTTGAGGGAACTGGAGGTGTTCAACCTAGAGAAGACTCCAGGGGGACCTTAGAGCTGCCCACCAATACCTTAAGCGATCCTGCAGGGAGGCTGCAGAGTGATTTCTGAGAAGGCTGTCTAGAGACAAGACAAGGGAGAATGGTTTGAAGCCAAGGGAGAGCAGGGTTAGACTGGAGCTGAGGAAGAAGCTCTTTAGTATGAGGGTGATGAGATTCTGGAAGAAGCTGCCCAGGGAATGTGTGGCTGCCTCCTTGCCTTGAGCTCTGTGGTAAAGGGTTGGACTTGATGATCTGTGAGGTCTCTTCCAACCCTGATGATACTGTGATACTGTGATACTGTGATACTGGGGGTGTTGAAGGCCAGGCTGGCTAAGTCTAGCTGCGAGGTTGGGCAGGGAGGTTGGAGTAGATGCTCTCCGAGGTCCCTTCCTCCCTAAGCCTTTTTGTGATTCTGTGATCTCCTGAACATCTCACCAAAAGCATCTCCTTGAAAACCTTTCCCTGCTTTTTTTTTTTTTTTCCCAGGCCTTCTACTCTTGCAGTCACTTGAAGTCTTACACTCTTGCCCCTTCTCATTTGGATAGTTAACCTCTCTGCAGAGGCAACCAGAGGGTGAGCAGAAACATATGGAGCGAAGACGTGCCGTTCTTCTGGTTCCAGCAGACATTATGAAGTGGAGGTGAAGAACATGAGCTTAGTGGGGGAAGAGGAGGTCAGGGAGAAATTTGTCTCTGTTCCAACTATTTTCCCATCATGGGCTAGATTGGGCAATGCTCTCCCCAGGTCAGGAGCACAGAAACGTGGGAGCTGATTTTAGCCTCTCTCAGGGTGCATCTCTGTGGGGGAATTCTCACGGTCCCGAGTGATGTTTCCAATTGCAAATGCTCAGATGAAAGACTCCATACATTCATAAACCCCAGCTTCTCCTGACTGCTGCAGCAGTGCACAAAGCTGAAGGCTGCTATTAAGAAAGGGCTTTACAGGAGTAATTTTGGAGTGGAGTTACACATTATTAATGGAGACAGATCTGATGGTGAAGCAAACCACATTTGGCAGCAAGAACATTTGCTTAAAACATCATTAAAGAATTTAGGCTGTGTGCTACCAAGTGTTTTGTAGCTCACTCCACTGATTTCCTGGCCTCTCTTTTGCTTTCATGTCTGGTAAGTAGCTTGAGGTGGTTGATGAACATTGGAACTGAGGAAGTCTGGCTTCTTGCTGCTGTTTGTCTGAAGGTTTGTTGGCTTTGACACCTAAGAAGAAGGAAGCTCTGCCCCAGCCCAGGTCTCATTTTGTGCATTTAGGACTTTCCTGGGGCTTCTCTTTCACGTAGGCTTTATGGTGTCAAAGAAGAAGTTGGATTTTTACCTGTAACTACTTCCTCAGTGGAGGTAAATTTACAACACTTTCTGACACTGAGTGCCTGTTCCCACAATGTGGGGAATTTGAGACTTCTTCCAACCTACCCCTCACAGATTTATTGATAAATACTGCTCAGGTTTTCCACCCTAGTGATGGAGGAAAAATGGGCAACCCAGTGGGCTTTAGGATTGACTTATAGAACCTTAGGACTCATTTCTTAAGAGACCCCACCTTTAAAAAAAGAGAAGCTGTGTGGGATGCATTTCACTAAACACTGAATCCAGTGTCAGCTTGGAGCAAAACTGGAGCTGTCTGCATCTCTTACCAGGTGGCACCTCCAGATGAAATGCTGAGGCAGTGAAATGAGATAGTTATGCTTGGAATTAAATGCAGCCTCAAAGGATGGTTTTGCTGGGACAAGACATTACCACCCAGGTGATCTTTGGGGCAGACTGGAAAGACTGTGGCTCATTTTATTGCTAAATAAGTTAGGTGATCCTGGTATTCATTTGAAACTTAGTGATAGCACAAACCAATGCAAGTATTCTCTCTACAGCTACCTGAAAGGAGGCTGGAGGGAAGCTGGTGTCGGTCTCTTCTCCCAAGTGGCTAATGACAGGACAAGAAGAAATTGCCTCAAGCTGCACCAGGTGAGGTTTAGGATGGATTTTAGGAAGAATTTCTTTACTGTGAGAGTGGTCAGGAACTGGAACAGGCTGCCCAGGGGTGGGATGGAGTCACCATCCCTGGAGGTGTTCAAAAACATGTGTGGACATGGCACTTTGGAACATGGTTTAGTGGTCATGAAGGTGTCAGGGAAAAAGTTGGACTTTGAATCATAGAATCATAGAGTCATAGAACCATGGAATCAGTCAGGGTTGGAAGAGACCACAAGGATCATCTAGTTCCAACCCCCCTGCCACGGGCAGGGACACCCTACCCTAGATCATGATGATCTTAGAGGTCTTCTCTAACCTTAATAGTTCTATGATTCTATATCTCAAGTGTTTATTCAAAGCAGGACCTGAAATGCTGGTTCTATGTTTCTACTTAGGGTTGGGATTTTTTCCACCATAGCACTGAAGGTTGGTTATAAGTGACTGGACCCACAAAGCTGAAATCAGAAAATGATGAAGTATTTCAGATGCAGGGAAGAGTCATCTTCACCCTTGGAAGTTAAAAGTAAAATGTTTGCTTGTTGGGTTTTGGGTTGGTTGTTGTTTTTTTCCCCACTGGCTGCTGGAATGCTCTGCAAAGTCTGATACTGAGCTCTCTACTCATTGAACTTAGGGCAAGAACCTGTAAGGACTCTGTGGTCTGAAGCTGGATATCTTCAGTTAGTACTGTGAGCTGTGGGGTGCTATGACCTTAATTCCCAAAGGCAACCATGTTTTAATCATGGACTTTCTCAGCTCTCCAGGGAGTGCTGAAGATCCCAGGTGTTCCTTACAGCAGCTGTATGGCTTTCCCAGATGCATGAAGTGCCTCCCTTTCCTTTGGGTTTACAAACAGACCTTTCCCTAAAGGTAAGTCCCTCCTATTTACAAGCTGCACAGGGATGTGATATTGGCCTCACCTCAATCCTCCCAGGAGCTGATTGGAGTTTAGAGGCTACCCTGTCCTCAGGGAGGCCTCACAGCTGTGTGGAAGAGTCGATGAAACCTACATCTGGAGTCTTCCAGAGGAGGAGCTGAGTTTGTTCTGCTTTTCACGAAAACACCTCAGCATTTGTTATGCCAGAGGAAGAAAGAATGAATGCTGACTTGTTCCAGTGAGGGCAGCCCAGCTGGCAGCAGCTCTGGGGGCTGCCCACCCCTACTGGGGAACCACAGGTAATTGTTTGCTGGGAAATGCCACCTGCATCCACACCTTGCAGAGCCCAAGCTCATATTCTTCATCTTCCAAAGAGGGCAGATAGCTCCAGAGGGGCTCTGAGGGGTGTGCAGGAGCAGAACTGTCACAGAATCACAGAATTAACTAGGTTGGAAAAGACCTTTGAGATCACTGAGTCCAACCTATCACCTAACACCTTCTAATTAACTAAACCATGACACCAAGTGCCTCATCCAGTCTCCTCTTCAACACCTCCAGGGACGGTGACTCCACCACCTCCCTGGGCAGCCCATTCACTCTTTCTGTGAAGAACTTCTTCCCAACACCCAGCCTAAACCTGCCCTGGCACATCTTGAGAGACTATGTCCCCTTGTTTTGTTGCTGGTTGCCTGGGAGAAGAGACCAGCCCCCACCAGTGTCCTCCTGTTGTGTCAGGGCATTAGGTGTGCTGACAGGCTGGAAACGTTTCCAGTGGCAGATGAAAAGAGGGTGGTGGTTTTGAGGGGTGAAATTTGAGCAAGCAGACTCCAACCCTCCCATCTAGCCAGGAGTTTAAATCCCTCTGTGGATATTGGCCTATATAAAAAAAAAAAAAAGCCTCTGGATTGTGCTTTTACATAAGATCCTGAGTGACTTTGTGAGCCTTCAGCAGCTTCCAAATCCTCCACTTTCAACAACAGTGCTCTTTGTACTAAAAACTGAGTATATAAAGCTGTATCATAGACTTGGGCTCGAGCAGACTCAGGAAAAAAACCCACCTAATGGCATCTTCTGCTGGTTGGAGTCTAGCTAGGATGTTTTGGTGAGAAGAATTAGATGACAGGCTGTGAAAAGGAAACAATGGTGATGGCTACTGCACTCATAGGCTTGCTGAGATGGATAGGAACAAGAAGATAAATAGAGATAAGCAAGTCGCTCTCTGTCTGGGACTGTGTTGAGTTGGCCTCTTTCCTAGGCTATGCAGGAGAGGGAGAGGCACCAGGCTTACACCAATGTGATGCATGATGGTCAATCCATTTATTGAAGCTAAGCCTGATACCTATGTAGTGGAGTTGGGTACAGGGGTGTGTACTTTGATAGGCTTACAGAGGCAGGGATGGGCTGTCCACACACATAGAGGCAGACCTGACCAACTGCCCCCCTTAATCCCCCTTTGCAGCAGCTTAGCCACAACACTGCTTGTTCCCAGGGCTGAGCAGCCTGGCTCCTTGCACAGCTCAGAACTCCCTCCACTTCTCTGCCAGCCTCCCAAGGCCACCCATCTGCAGCTGTGCCTCCTTATCAGTGCACTTACTCAATCCTGCTTACTCTCCTTATTTTCTCAGGCTATTCAGTTCTGCACCCCAGCATCATTGCAGAAACTTCTCTCTGCTCTCTGTGTGTCTAATCCATCTGCTTCCTAACCCCCCTGGCCGACCCTCCAAACTACCTTAAACATAAGGCAAAATCTCAGGTAAGGTAGAGGGGTGGGCGGAAGGTGAAGGGGCAGCCCCTCCTGGGGACTCAGGTTTCTGGGAGGGCTGTTGTGTTTCTGTATTACCTTTTACCTTGTATATCTCTGTAGACATTGTAAATACCTGCTTGTATTTCATAGAATCAGGATAAACCAGCTTGGAAGAGACCTCCAAGATCATCCAGTCCAACCTATCCCCCAGCCCTATCCAATCAACCAGACCATGGCACTAAGTGCCTCATCCAGTCTTTTCTTGAACACCTCCAGGGACAGTTACTCCACCACCTCCCTGGGTGGCCCACCCCAATGGCAAATCACTCTCTCTGTGAAGAACTTCCTCCTAACATTTTTTGTGCTAAACTATAAATACAAAGCTTCATTCAATTTCCAGAGCTGCTGAGTCTAGTCTGGGTGACTTTCCAAAGTGTGGGGGGGTGACACATCCAAACCTCGAGGTGAGGAGAAAGTTCTTCACTGAGAGAGTCATTGGATACTGGAATGGGCTGCCCGGGGAGGTGGTGGAGTCACCACCCCTGGAGCTGTTCAAGGCAGGATTGGATGTGGCACTTGGTGCCATGGTCTGGCCTTGAGCTCTGTGGTAAAGGGTTGGCCTTGATGATCTGTGAGGTCTCTTCCAACCTTGTTGATACTGTGATACTGTGATACAACATATTAATGCCTCCAGAAATGCCAAATGAATATACTGAAGCTCAGGGGTGGAGTCACTGCCCCTGGAGGTGTTCAAGCAAAGCCAGGATGAGGCACTTAGTGCCATGGTCTGGTTGATTGGCTAGGGCTGGGTGCTAGGTTGGACTGGATGAGCTTGGAGGTCTCTTCCAACCTGCTTGATTCAATGATACAATGATTCTATAAGAGCAGATTTTTTTTCCCCCTTCTTCTTTTGTTGGGGTTGGGTTTGGGTTGGGTTTGTTTTGTTTCAAGGCAAGCTCTGTTTCTGAGACAGGCAGAGGGGAAAAAAAAAGTCTTCTCAAGCTGTAAGCTCAGCGTCCCTGGAGTGAATAGGGTTCAATGTAGCATGGATAATTTGTTTGCTTTGCAATTATTTTCCGTCAGTGGAGACAAATTGATTTGTACAATAAAATTGACGGTCACTGCTAGGCAGCTGGCTTTCTAGACTGTAAAAGAATCTGACTAGGTTAAGTGAGTACCAAATTTTTGGAGTGCTGGGATGTCCTTTTTGTACTGGTAAGACTTGCAACGTTTTTTTTTTAGGGCTTGTCAGTGATTGCTGCATGAAATCCAGCATCGGAGAACGCCAGAGTGGTTATTCTTAACAGCCCTGTGAGCAGGACCATTGCCAGTTTGTTAGTGGCCTGCTTTCAGAATGTTTTCCACCAAAACAGGAGTCTAAATGCAGCAAAAGAAACTGAGGCTGGATCAAAGGAATAGGTAGGAAGGAAAGAGGATTAATTGCCTTCAAGTCGTCCTCTTAATTATTAAAGGAAATTAGGTATTTAACTGGAGCCAGAGTCCAAGATGCTGGGCAACAAGAGGATTTCTGCCAGAGAAAAAGCCTGCAGCAAGAGTTTTATTTGGAAAGTAAGAGTAGGGTCAGCAAAATGTTTGTTTGGAAGGAAAACAGGAGAAGGATCAGCAAAATGTGTATTTGGAAAAGAAGAGTAGGTACTCGGATGGACTGGATCCATGGCCAATGACAATGGCATGAGCTTCAGTAAGGCCACATGCCAGGTGCTGCACTTGGGTCACAGCAACCCCAAGCTGCAATACAGGCCTGGGGCAGTGTGGTTGGAAAGCTGTCAGCAGAAAGGGACCTGAGGGTTGTAATTGACAAGCAGCTGAATGTGAGCCAGCAGTCTGCCCAGGTGGGCAAGAAAGACAAAGGCATCCTGGCTGGGATCAGAAATGCTGTGTCCAGCAGGAGCAGGGAGGAGATTGTTCCCCTTGCACTCTGCTCTGGGGAGGGCACACCTTGAGTGTTATGCCCAGTTTTGGGCACCTCATTACAAGGAGGTTGTGGAGGTGCAGAGGATGGCAGTGAAGCTGGGAAGGGCCTGGAGAATAAATCTGGTGTGGAGTGACTGAAGGAGCTGAGGATGCTTAGTGTGAAACAGAGGGGGCTGAGGGGAGACCTCACTGCTGTCTACAGCTACCTGAAAGCACCTTGTGGAGAGGTTGGTGTTGGTCTCTTCTCACAGGTAAATAGTGATAGAACAAGAGGGAATGGCCTCAAGCTGCAGCAGGGAAGGTTTGGACTGGATGTTAGGAAACACTTTTTCCAGTAAGTGTGGTCAGGCATTGGAATGGGCTGCCCAGGGAGGTGGTGGAGTTGCTGCCCCTGGAGGTGTTGAAGAGGAGGCTGGATGAGGCACTTAGTGCCATGGTTTAGTTAATTAGAAGGTGTTAGGTGATAGGTTGGACTCAATGATCTCAAAGGTCTTTTCCAACCTGGTTAATTCTGTAATTCTGTGACAGTTCTGCTCCTGCACACCCCCCAGAGCCCCTCTGCTAACTGCCCTCTCTGGAAGATGGAGAGAATAAGCTTGTAGTTTATGTGTGGCACTTGGGAATATGGTGTAAGCTGAACCTTGCAGAGTAGGGTATGGGTTCTACTTGGTGATCCTGAAGGTCTTTTCCAACCAGAATGTTTCTGTGATCAGCCAGTGAGGTGTATTTCCAGGAAATGGTGCTAGTGGAAACAGAGAAGAACTCCTCATTTGGTACTCCACAACTGGAGTATTTGGATGTTTGTCCAAATAAGAATACTTCAAGCCCAGAAAAGCTAAACCGTCACTGACCTCCATCCTTTTCTCCATAAATAACAAAAACTTGGCCTCTCCAAAGCCTTAGCAAAACTTTAGGGCATGCATGGCCACATGCTAAGGGTGGTTAGGAATGCTGTAGTGCCTGCTAGCTGCCTGTAATGAAGCTGTGGTTCCACTTTTCCCCAGGCCACACTGTCATACTCAATCTGACAGCAGAACCACGCCTCAGCAAAATGCTGGACCTAAAAAGTTCAGTCAATTGCTGCAGTTCAACTTCTTTTGGATGCTTCAAGTGTTAAACCTCATTGCAGCCATCAGGATTAGATTAGTGATACTGTCAGTTCTGCACAAGTTCCAGGTCAGCACTAAGTAAGGTAGAAGTTTCCTCAGACAGGCTGGTTTCTCTTTGCCCAAACTTAAAGGACCTGGGAAAAAACTGATACTGTACAGTTCAGGCACATCTGAGTGGGCTTAGTGCAGAAGGTAAACAAAGTGCTCCAAGCAGTGATCAAAGTGCAGGTCTGGGGGCCAGTGCCATGATCTTTAGGTGTGAGAAAGAAAGTTTGGAGGAAGAAGGTCACATGTTTGAAGGTCCAGACAATCAGGCTTTGACTTGACCTCTCCACCTAACTGGGAGCAGCCCTCCCCAGCTACTCATGTGAGCGGAGTTCAGAGGTTACCAATTACTTAGGGAGGCTGGGAGAGTTGTGTGGAGCTGCTCTTAGCTGCCACTTCACATCAGCATCAGCAGGCTTGCAGGTAAGACCCTCACAGTTAATGCTTCGCTGCCAGGCGTGCCTGGTCCTCAGCCTGCAGCTGCTGCAGCGGGCATGGAGCAGCTCTGTGCCCTCTTCTGTGGCACAACTGCTCCAGCCCCACGCATTGCTGCACTGCAGAACTGCACCCTCACTGTGTGTGGAGGTTGGGTTAGTGGTTCAATTTTGACCAGGTTAACTTTTTATTCCCTCTTCTTCTTTTTTATTGTGTTTTTTGTTTCATTTATTTTCTCTACCTCCACCCCTTCTATTTTTTTATTTTCTTATTTAGTTTACTTTTCCTCTTTTTTTTTCATTTTCTCCCTTTTCTTTCATTTCCCTCATTTTTAAATTGACCCTTTTTTATCTCATTTTATCCCTTTCTAGTTTTTCTTTTCTTCCTTTCTAGTTTTCCTTTTCTTCCTTTCTAGTTTTCCTTTTCTTCCTTTCTAGTTTTCCTTTTCTCTCTTGCTAGCTTTCCTCTTCTCCCTTGCTAGCTTTCTTTTCCTCCCTTGCTAGCTTTCTTTTCCTCCCTTGCTAGCTTTCCTTTCCTCCCTTGCTAGATTTCCTTTTCTCTCTTGCTAGTTTTCCTTTCCTCCCTTTCTAGCTTTCCTTTTCTGCCTTGCTAGCTTTCCTTTCCTCCCTTGCTGGTTTTCCTTTTCTCCCTTACTAGCTTTGCTTTCCTTTCCTCCCTTGCTAGTTTTCTTTTCCTCCCTTGCTAGCTCGCCTTTTCTTTCCTCCCTTGTTAGTTTTCCCTTCCCCCCTTGCTACCTTTCCTTTCCTTTCCTTTCCTTTCCTTTCCTTTCCTTTCCTTTCCTTTCCTTTCCTTTCCTTTCCTTTCCTTTCCTTTCCTTTCCTTTCCTTTCCTTTCCTTTCCTTTCCTTTCCTTTCCTTTTCCTCTCCTCTCCTGGGCTTTTCTTCCCCTCCCTTTCCCCCCATTTCTCCTTTTTTATTTCCTTTTTTTTTTCCCTTTCCCATTTTCTCCCATTTTTTTTTACCATTTTCTCTCTTCTCGTATTTCCTCCCTCCCCCCCCCCCCCCAGTTTTCCCCCTTTTTGTTACTATTTTTCTCCCTTTATTTTTTTCTTCTTCTGACTATTTCAGAGCCATCAGTAGGGAGGAGCAAAGCACTTTAACTGCCTGCAGATATTGGGATGATTAGAGTCAATTTTGGCAGCTTTTCCTTCAAAACTCCTTAACTCCTGGCTATGCCTGCACACACTTCAGCACCAGCAAATTAAGCCAGGGTGACATTAGAACCATAAGACAACAAAGCAGACAAAAATACCTTCAATAAAATTCTTGTGTGTTACAGTGTTGTAAATCCCTGAAACCTATACTAAAGCTCTTCATTTAAGTGCTTCTCTGATTTTCCAACTTTAGAAGTTAAAACTACCCTTGGCAGTTCTCTTGGGAGGAGTAGATTGTGTCAAATGAGCTCCCTGGAGGAGCTCTCCTGATTTCTTCTGAAGCTGCTCTCTTGAGCAGTGGCAAACAGGATATTGAACTACCCAGGCCTCTGGTTTGATCCAGAATGGAAAATCCTGTGCTTGGCATCTCACAAATAGGATTTAAGGAGTTGGAGGGTTGGGTTTTGGGGTTTTTCTTTTTGCTTTGTGGAAGTCACAAAATTGGGAATGCTCACACTTCCCTAATGCAAGACATATTTTCCTTCTAAAAAGGAGCCAGTTTGCTTGCAGAAAGAAGTCTGCTTTTGATTACACCTCCTTTTACTTTCCCTGGAAAATAAGGGCATCTCTGCTAGGAAACCTTCTCCTAAGTGAAGACATTTTCTAGGAAATTAATTAAGTGACCCCTTCAGGTTTATACTGAAAGGTAAAAGCAGCCCAGACTTAGCTTGTGCATGCAGCATTTTGCATGCACTGCCAGCAGAGACACTTAGAGTTAGTTGCTTGCTTGTTGATTCATTCCAAAGCCTCTCAACATTTGATGTGGGTTGTTTTATTCTTGTTTTATACCTCACTTTCTCTGATGATCTGTGAGGTCTCTTCCAACCTTGGTGATACTGTGATACTGTGATACTGTGATACTGTAATAGTGTTTCACAAAGTAAGTAAAGCTACATCTTGAGTGATGTGTCCAGTTCTGAGGTGCTTGAATGTGTCCAAAGAAGGGCATCAAGGCTGGTGAGGGGTCTGGGGTACAGCACTGTGAGGAGAGGCTGAGGGTGCTGGGGGTGTGCAGCATGGAGAAGAGGAGGCTCAGGGCAGAGCTCATTGCTGTCTACAACTACCTGAAGGGAGGCTGTAGCCAGGCAGGGGTTGGTCTCTTCTGCCAGGCACCCTGTGACAGAACAAGAGGACAGTCTCAAGCTGGACCAGGGGAGGTCTAGGTTGGATATTAGGAGGAAGTTGTTGCCAGAGAGAGTGCTTGGGACTGGAATGGGCTGCCCAGGGAGGTGGCAGAGTCACCACTCTTGGAAGTGTTTATAAAGAGGTTGGATGTGGCACTTAGTGCCATGATTTAGTTCATTAGATGGTGTTGGGTGATAAGTTGGACTTGATGATCCCAAAGATCTTTTCCAACCTGGTTGATTCTGTGATTCTGCGATCCCATAACTTCTTGGGTGTCATTTACTGCTGCAAACTTACTGGCAATCAATTTCCATATAGCAAAGAGGCAAGACTTGTGCTTTCAATAGCTGAGGGGAGACTTCAACACCCTCTGCAACTGCATCAAAGGAGGGTGGAGCAAGGCAAGAGCTGAGCCCTTCACACATGCAGTAAGTGACAGAACAAGAGGAAAAGGCCTCAAGTTGTGCCAGGGGAGGTTCAGGTTGGATTTTAGAAGCAATTTCTTCTCAGAAAGTGTTCTCAGGCATCAAAGCAGGCTGCCCAGGGAGGTGGTGGAGTCACCATCCCTGGAAGTGTTTAAAACACATGAGGATATGGTCTAGTTGATTGGATAGGGCTGGGTGCTAGGTTGGACTGGATGATCTTGGAGGTCTCTTCCAACCTGGTTGATTCTGTTATTCTATGATTCTATGATTCTTAGGGACATGGTTTAGTGGCAGTGGCTCAGCAGCAGTGATGGGATCGTGAGGAGCTGCATTTGATGATCTCTAAGGTCTCTTCCAAATGCAACAGTTCTATGATTCTATGACAACCTGGAGGGTAGAGTTGGAATATCTTGGTCACGTGGCATGGCACAAACTGAACGTATTTGTAGAGACATTTTCAAAATCCAGTCTTTTATCTTTATCTGAGACTCCTGGACTCACAGAATCATAGATTTACATTTTTTATCTGACAAAAAAAAACCCCAACTTTCATTCCTTATAGGCTTTTTCCTCCTATAATTTTTTTTTCACCCCCCTTTTGTTTGCCACCTTGCCTGAAAATGCATTCTCGTTCCTCATTTGCCAGTACTTGCAATTAGTATGGCTGCAGAAATTAGAGATGCACATCTGGATATGCTGGTTCAGGGGTAAAAGAGCCACTCTGTACAACTTTATCTCATTGCTGTAGCCTGAGAAAGGCAGGAGAGTTCATAGAATCATACAATCAGCCAGGTTGGAAGAGACCTCCAAGATCATCCAGGCCAACCTAGCACCCAGCCCTGGCCAATCAACCAGACCATGGCACGAAGTGCCTCAGCCAGGCTTTGCTTCTACACCTCCAGGGATGGTGACTCCACCACCTCCCTGGGCAGCCCATTCCAATGCCAATCACTCTCTCTGTGAAGAACTTCCTCCTAACATCCAGCCTAGACCTCCCCTGGCACAGCTTAAGGCTGTGTCCCCTTGTTTACTATGAAGATACCCTGAAAACTGGATGAAAGTGATACCAACAAGCAGCCCACTGGAGGCAGCTTGTAGACAAGGTGAGAGGGATTCCTAGAGGCTGAAGCTGTTCCCACTGAGTGTAGCTGGACTTTTCCCACTGGCATTAATGCTATTAACCCAGATGCCAGGTTTGCAGTGACATTATTCCTCCAGGAGAAACTGTGAAACTTGCAAAGGTGCCTTTCACCAGGAAATTTATCAAGGACATTTGTGGCTTTTCTTTCTTTAAAAGCACTAAATATTTGAAATCCTGACTCTGACTCTTAGCCCTGTAGAGACTCTCATGTAATATCCAGAGACGTTACAGATGTTCCAGTGTATTATGGTTTGGACATTTTTGGTCACCTCTTGCCAAGTGAGGTTGAATGGGGTGGCCCTTGTTTTTCATTTAGCTTTTCAGTAAGTCTGACTTTTCTCCCCTCCCTGAAATTCCAGTGGTATTTCCACTCTTAAGAAAATTTGACTGGCTAATCTTTTTGAGGATTTAGTCCTGTCATTGTGGCTTTGGGAAGAGAAGTGAGTTTATACCTCAGTGTAAGTGGAACTGTAGCCTCTTAACTGATCTGTGGCTGGGAAAATTCAATTACTCTCACATAACAAGTAAAAGGAGCAAGTACAGACGATACTCAGAGTGGTCAAGATATGGCAGTCAGCAGAATTTGGAGGGGGTAACAAGTTCATAATTGTTCAAATTACTTCTGTATAGCCTTTATATGTTGAGGTGCTGGAAGGTGTCCAGAGAAGGGTGATGAATCTGGTGAAAGACCTGGAGCACAGCCCTATGGGGAGAGGCTGAGGGAGCTGGGGGTGTGCAGCCTGCAGAAGAGGAGGCTCAGGGCAGACCTCATTGGTGGATACAACTACCTGAAGGGAGGTTGTAGCCAGGTGGGGTTGTTCTCTTCTGCCAGGCAACCAGCAACAGAAGAAGGGGACACAGTCTCAAGTTGTGCCGGGGAAGGTCTAGGCTGGATGTTAGGAGGAAGTTGTTGGCAGAGAGAGTGATTGGCATTGGAATGGGCTGCCCAGGGAGGTGGTGGAGTCACCATCCCTGGAGGTGGTGAAGAAAAGCCTGGCTGAGGCACTTAGTGCCATGGTCTGGTTGATTGGATAGGGCTGGGTGCTAGGTTGGACTGGATGAGCTTGGAGGTCTCCTCCAACCTGCTTGATTCTATGATTCTAAGGTAAGCAATATCTTCACCAAGGTTAGTATAATGTAATCAATACCTTCACCAGGGTTACTGATGACAGAAGGAAAATCAAGGATGATGGTTTTGGTGTTTTACATCACATTTTGTGCAGATTTGTCCACCTGAAGAAAGGTTTTTGGCTTTCAGCCTTCGTTATCGAAAGGCAATTCAAATTACTGCATTGATTTTAAGATGCTAGGGAGGGGAACAGGCAGAGATCTGGGGTTGTTCAATGTGCTAGTTTGAAGCTAGCTAGAATGTTTTAGTGAGAAGGATTAGATTACAGGCTGTGAAAGGAAAACAGTGGTGGTGTCTACTTCACTCACAGGCTTGCTGAGATGTATAAGAACAAGAATCCAAACATAGATAAGGGAGTCTACTGCTTCTTCTGCTGGGGAGCTCAGGACTGCCTTTTTTTTCTCTCTAGATTCTCTGCCATCTCTCTGACTAATCCACTTTGCTTCCTAACCCCCTGGCCAAACCTCCATTCTTCCTTGGGACTGGGGTAGGGTTTGAGAGGGGTCAGGGAAGGTGAAAGGGCAGTTGGGAGTCCCTCCTCTGGACTCAGGTTTCTGGGAGGGCTGTTGTGTTTCTGTATTACCTTTTACCTTGTCTATTTCTGTATATAACTGTATGTACCTGCTTGTATGTTCTGCTAAGCTGTAAATAGAAGCTTCATTCAATTTCCAGAGCTGGCTGAGTCTAGTCTGGGTGATTTCCAAAGTGTGAGGGGGTGGTGAACACCCAAAGCATCACATTCAGCCTGGAGAAGACTACCTTAGAGATGCTTTCTAGTATCTGAAGGGATGGTACAGGAAGGCTGCAGAGGGGCTTTTCATAAGGGTGTCCAGACACAGGACAAAGGGGAATGGTTTGAAGCTGAGAGAGAGCAGGGCTAGGCTGGAGCTTGGGAAGAAGTTCTTTAGCAGGAGTGTGGTGAGAGTCTGGAATAGGTTATCCAGGGAGATTGTGGCTGCCTCCTTCCTGGGAGTGTGCAAGGCCAGGTTGGATGAGGTCTTGAGCAGCTGAGTCTAGTTGAGAGGTGTCCCTGCCCATGGTGGGGAGGTTGGAGTAGATGAGCTCTGAGATCCTTTCCAACCTGAGCCATTCTATGAAAACATTACTGGAAAAACTGGGCTGGCAGAGATTTGTTTAGCTCATTGCTCACTTGGGTTGAAGCCAGAGTAGGTAGATTGCTGTGGAGGAGGAGAATGAGTGAGAATTGGTTGAAGACAAGGAGAAAAAGACTGGAGGGCTGAATGGAGGAGGAAGGCAATAGGAAGAAAATGCAATGTACATGAAACTCAAGATTTTGTTTTGGATGTCCATTAGAGGCATAGACTCTCAGATCTAACCACAAGTAGAGATCCAATTTAAATGCTTGACAACAGACAGAAGAGTTTGTTTCTGTCTGTTTTACATTATCCTCTGTTTAACAAAACATTTATTGGATTACATGCCCTATTATGCATGAACTCAATCTTGAAAGCAATACTACTGTAAAATATTCCACTGTATTTAATGTTAAGAGCATTCTTCTGCTCCTCTACTTGTAGCTATGCCATATAAAAGGGAGAAACTGCAATCTGGGATTGTTAGTTTTGTTTTGTGAGTAGTGTTTGCAACAAAATTAAAAGCCCCCAACAGTGTTGCCTTCCAAATACTTCAAGTGTTTGGGTGTTTATCATCTTTAGATTTAACTTAATGGTAAAACCTCCTTATATCTGTGTGGGATTTAGGGTGTTTAAGAATGCACTTTAAAGCAATTCCAGTCTAACATCCCAGTGCAGAAGCAAAGAGTTGTATTGCAGAGAGAAATATTTCTAGCAGAGGTATTAGGAGTAGCAATCACAGAATCAGTCAGGTTGGAAAAGACCTTCAAGATCATTAAGTCCAAACTATCACCTAACACCTTCTAATGAACTAAACCTTGGCACTAAGTGCCTCTTCCAGCATCCTCTTAAACACCTCCAGGGATGGTGACTCCACCACCTCCCTGGGCAGCCCATTCCAGTGCCAATCTCTCTTTCTGTCAAGTACTTCTTCCTAACATCCAGTCTAAGCTGTATCCTCTTGTTCTGTCCCTGGTTGCCTGGCAGAATAGACCAACCCCACCTGGCTACAACCTCCCTTCACATAGCTGTAAATAACAATGAGGTCTGCCCTGAGCCTCCTCTTCTGCAGGGTGCACATCCCCAGCTCCCTCAGCCTCTCCTCACAGGGCTGTGCTCCAAGTGATACAGTTGATGCCTTATTTCTTATACTCTTCTTTATAGAATCCCTCATCCAGGTAGGAGCTTACAACGGTGCCATTTGTTTGAATAACCTGTCACATGTTCTAAGTAATGAATATTGGGAGGTTGGACTTGATCTCCTTGGGTCCCTTCCAACCCCTAACGTCCTGGGATCCTGTGATTTCAGAAAGTAAAATAGTTTATGCATCTTCTCTACTGACATTTCTTTCTGAAGACTGTCCCCCAGCTCAGTTAGTGACTGCTTCTGGAACATAAGCCCATCAAAAGACATCAAGGGCTCCACTTGTGACAGGTCTATGACCAAGGAGTCAGTGGCCTGCTTTGATCTATCATGATGTCAGTCTGCAGTTCAGAGGAGACCAATGCCTAAGATATGGCACAGAGAAATTGACATCTCAATGGGCAGGACAGAAAATGTGAAGGAAAAAAAGAGATGTGTAAGATGGTGAAAAAATCCAGGTAAGAGACTGAGGAGAGAAAGGGAAGCAGAACTCCAATCTGATGTCCTGCAGGGGCTCAGGAAAGGCTTTCTGCTGCTGGAAGGATCTTGTTGCTGTGTGCTCCAAAGGGATGCAAGCAGTGAATTTGGGGTGCATAAGACATGAAATCACCCAGATTGTGGAATTAAAAGGAACTGTGCTACTTCAAAGAGATAGCTAAAAGCTTTTGCCTTTGTCCCTCTCAAGTGGAATTAATTGTCCCTAAGAATCTCCTGTTTCATCTCCTTCTCCTCTAAAATTTCTTAGTCTTCTTTCCATGATAATTTGGAGAGGAATTTAAAAACCCTGATAAGAAGTTACAGAGTGTACAGGGTGGGGATTTTATGCCTTAATCATTCACAACTGTGGAAATGTCCCAAGAGTTGAGAGATTAAATCACCAACACCCCAACCATGTCAGCTGATCCTGGTTAACCTCAGTCCAGGAGCAAATAATGATAGCGGCCAAAGCACAGCCAAAAAGGGTCAGAGGATGTAACTGGAGTGGGAGACTCCTTAGTTGAGTCCTGTCTCGGATGAGGAGCTGCTGAATGGTGTCAGCAGAACCAGGAAAGCTTTTGGCTGATTTGTCAGCAGGAGGAAATTGGATGGTATCAAGCTTTAGCTCAAGTAATGTCTTTGAAATGGTAGCTTTACCAAGTTGGTTGCACATCATTGAGAGCAGCCAACCCACACAGGGCTACAGTTCAGAGGAGAGTGACCTATTTTAAAATGCCTCAGCAAGCCACAGGAAGAGAAGAAGCAGGAAAAGCAAATCATAGAAATCATGGAATCAGTCAGGGTTGGAAGAGACCACAAGGATCATCTCCTTCCAAACCCCCTACCATACCCAAGGACACCCTTCCCTAGAGCAGCCTGACCACAGCCTCAGCCAGCCTGGCCTCAAACACCTCCAGGGATGGGGCCTCAACCACCTCCCTGGGCAACCCATTCCAGCCTCTCACCACTCTCATGCTCAACAACTTCCTCCTCACTTCCAGGCTGAATCTCCCCACCTCCAGCTTTGCTCCATTCCCCCTAGTCCTGACATTCCCTGAGAGCCTAAAAAGTCCCTCCCCAACTTTTTTGTAGGCCCCCTTCAGATCCTGCAAGGCCACAAGAAGGTGCCCATTCCAATGCCAATCACTTTCTCTGGCAAGAACTTCCTCCTAACGTCCAGCCTAGACCTCCCCTGGCACAACTTGAGACTGTGTCCCCTCCTTCTGTTGCTGGTTGCCTGGGAGAAGTTCTCCCACTACATGCTTCACCACTCATTCAGGTGAGTATCACCCCTCCTCATGAAGGAGAGACTTGCTCATTTACAGTGATTAAAGAAGTGTTTTTCTTTCCTTGTCTAGCTTCAAATTGCATCAAAATGTTCACCAACAAATGTCTTCTGTTAAAAGAGCATTTTGAAAGAGGTAGGGGAGGAGCATTCCAGCCAAAACCTTGCTTCCTTTTGCCAGCTACACTCTCACCAGTGCTACAAACAATTGTTTTTGTTGGGTCTGTTGTTTTGCACTGGTGGTTAAGCTGCTAAGCAGCAGCAGACCAGCGATGGCAACAAGATGGTACAGTGGATATTGCAGAGGTGAGAAAGGGGAATTGGGCAGACAAAGCCAAACTGCTCATTTCTGGAGTGTTCACAGGTTCAAAATGGTCTAATAAAGTCCATCCAATTATACTTTATCTCTTTCCTAGGCAGCAAGAAACCATTCATGTGCAGTCTCATGGTTTCTGCCAGCACTGAAGATGTAACTAGCTTCAGCAACCTCAGCATGGACCTGTGGATATCAGCAACAGCACACAGACTTTCAGAGCTTTTATTCCCCTGAGTGTTTGCTTTCCTCTGGTGTAGCTGTTTACACCACAAGCATTCCACTTTTCCTCTGTTTGTTTCATCTTTCCCACTTTTTTCTTCCCCTCTGTGACTGTTATCATCTCTCAGTTATCTCTTGTGTCTTCTTCTAGCTGTAACAGGAGTTGGATGCATGGGATGAGATGTATCAAGATCCTCAGGTGATTGTTTTGGATTGGCAAAGATGAAGCTGTGCAGTGGAAGACCTAATCATGTGTAGTTTAATCTGGAGGTCACATTCATGTTCTCTACACCTCCCTGAAAGAAGGTTGTGGTGAGGTGGGGGTTGGTCTCTTCTGCCAAGTCACAAGTGATAGGACAAGAGGAAATGGCCTGAGGTTGCACCAGGGGAGGTTTAGGTAAGGATATTAGGGGAAAATTCTTTCCTGCAAGAGTGGTCAGGGATTGGAAAAGGCTGCCCAGGGAGGTGGTGGAGTCACCATCCCTGGAGGTGTTCAAAAATGTGTAGACATGGTCTTTTGGGGCATGGTTTAGTGAGCATGGTGGTGTTGGGTTGATGGTTGGACTTGATGAGCTTGGTGGTCATTCACAGCTGAAATGATTCTGTGTTTCTATGATTGACTAGCAGTGATTGCTCCAGCTCTGCCATTTGGAGAGGCTCCTGTCTGCAGCTGCATGTCATGACCCACCTTCTGGATATGGCCATGGTCCCAGTGCCAGCTGAGCACTAGTTGCCAACACTGCATCTTCTTCCATGCCAAGAAACCAAGTTCACCAAAAACTGCCCAGGAAAGCCTTTTTTCAGCACGCAGCAGCCACAGCTTTCACTGTCTGCATGGCTCTCCACCGTGTTCCTCCTGCTTCTCAGCCTGGGTTCTGCCTTCCTCCAGCACTCAAGTCACCCCCTGCCTTCCTCTCCTCCTGATGGCAACTGTTATGCCCTGTGGCAGCATTTGCTCAGGATTATCCTCTACCCCTGCTGGCTAGGCCAGACAGGAGGGCAATTGGTAGGAGGAGCTGTCTCCTGCCTAGCTGATGCATTGTGCTTGCTCTCTCTTTTCAGTGTGCTGGCACAGTCTGCTCAGTGCTATTTCAGTTGCAGCCATAACTAAAGCTAATAAAATGCTATTATGGTTAATTATATTCACCGAGGAGGCACTTAAACTTTACATGGAATGGCATCCCTGTAGGCTTCAGTTTTCATTACATATGGCAGTTGGAATGGCAAGGACTTAAAAAAAACATGTAATTTCATTAGAGGAACAAGACAGCCACTTGAGCAGCCTTTTTATGACATGTTTAATGGTGCTGCCATATGGATGGCTTGTAAACAAAACAAAACAAAGCAACCTACGGAAGGGGAGATGAGGTGAGGGACACACACATCTGGCAGAGGATGTTCCAGCACGCTTCAGGCACTTGCAGCTTTCATAAGCACTTCTCAACACCTTCTGCTTGTGCTTTAGTTCTGGTGTTCCCATCACAAGATCATGGAATCAACCAGGTTGGAAGAAACCTCCAAGCTCAGCCAGTCCAACCTAGCATCCAGCCCCAGCCAATCAACCAGGCCATGGCACTAAGTGCCTCAACCAGGCTTTGCTTCAACACCTCCAGGCATGGTGACTCGACTCCACCACCTCCCTGGGCAGCCCATTCCAATGCCAATCACTCTCTCTGACAACAACTTCCTCCTAACATCCAGCCTAGACCTTCCCTGGCACAACTTGAGACTGTGTCCCCTTGTTCTGTTGCTGCTTGCCTGGGAGAAGAGACCAACCCCACCTGGCTACAGCCTCCCTTCAGGTAGTTGCAGACAGAACCTACTGGGTCAGGTGTGACCTGTTACAGTAACACCTCTGCACTTTCACTTCTGCACCCCTTTCAACCAGAGACTGCAGCAGTTTGGGTCTGCACAATGCCTTGGTGACACTGACAACTGGTGACCAGGATTCAACCACTAAATTCTGTTGAACAACCAAACATGAGATGCAAGGTCTCTAGAGGCACCCTAAGTTGCCAACTCTGCTTTTAAAGACAGCAGTTGCCAAGAGGCAATCCACAATTTACATATCAAATTGCTTTTAAAGCACTGGCTTTTAAAAACAAAGGAGTATTCACTCCTGGCAGAAGCTTTTGGCTAGGAGGCAATAAAGATATTGTGAACAGATTCTTTTTACTGTATGTTTCCACATTATTTTTGCTAGGCACTCCAGATCTGTGCAAAAGCTTTGCTGTGACTTTTCCCTTTATGAACAGAATATAATCAGCAACTTTAGGGCTTCATTAGAGCCAGAGAATTACATTTCCAGTACAGTTCAGGATAACAGTTCCAGCTGAAGGGCTGGAGCACCTCTGCTGTGAGGATAAGCTGAGGGAACAGGGGGTGTTCAGCCTCGAGAAGAGAAGGTTCTGGGGGGACCTTAGAGATGCTTTCTACTACCTGAAGGGATCCTGCAGGAAGGCTGCAGAAAGATTTTTCATAAGGGTGTCTAGAGACAGGACAAGGGGGAATGGTTTGAAGCTGAGGGAGAGCAGAGTTAGACTGGCTCTTGGGAAGAAGTTCTTCAGTATGAGCGTGGTGAGACTCTGGAATGTGCTGCCCAGGGAGGTTGTGGTTGCCTCTTACCCGGGGGTTGTTGAAGGTGAGGTTGGAGGAGGTCATGAGCAGTCAAGTCTAACTGAGAGGTGTCCCCTGCCCACGGTGGGGATGTTGGAGTAGATGATCTCTGAGGTCCCTTCCAACCTAAGCCATTCTGTGATTCTATGCTAGTGTGAAGGTGGCCTTGCCCAAGACTGTCATTCACACAAACCCAAGCTTAACAACTTGGATCTTTCATACTTCAGGATTCTACAACAGTCTCTAATTGTTTTGTTTCACAAGACCAATTTCACACCTCATTTCCAATTATCTGAGAGGTGGGTGGCAAGAAGAAAGGGTCAAACTCTTTTCACTGGTGCCCTGTGATAGGATGAGGGGCAAGGAACACAAACTGGAACAGAAACTGGGACACAGAAAATTCCACCATAACAAGAGGGAAAGAATCCTTGGTGTGAGGGTGACAGAGCACTGCCCAGAGAGGTTGTGGAGTTTTCTTCTCTAGAAACTTTCAAAACCCATCTGGATGTGTGCCTGTGTGATTTGCCCTAGGTGATCCTGCTCTGACAGGGGGGTTGGACTCAATTATCTCCAGAAGCCACTTCCAGCATCTATCATTAAATAATGCTGTGATTCTATGATCTCAGAGGCTCTTCATACAAAGGTGAGTGCTTTTAAAGATGTTTCCTCTCCTTCCACTGTGAAGTCAGTTTGCAGTATAAGATCAACTCCTCCATTTGCCTCTGAATATTTGATCAAGCAAGTGAAAACCAGGCAATTTTGGAGAGCTCTGAACTGGGTGGACTTCTTAGAAGAACAGTGAGTAACTTCAGAGTGAAGGACACCTACAACTACCTACAACTGCCTGAAGGGAGGCTGTAGCCAGGTGGGGTTGGTCTCTTCTGCCAGACAAACAGCAACAGAATGAGGGGACACAGTCTCAAGTTGTGCCAGGGGAGGTCTAGGCTGGATGTTAGGAGGAAGTTGTTGGCAGAGAGAGTGATTGGCATTGGAATGGGCTGTCCAGGGAGGTGGTGGAATTGCCATCCCTGAAGGTGTTGAAGCAAAGCCTGGTTGAGGCACTTAGTGCCATGGTCTGGTTGAGTGGTTAGGGCTGGGTGCTAGGTTAGACTGGATGAGCTTGGAGGTCTCTTCCAACCTGGCTGATTCTGTGATCTCTGAACCTTCTGAGTGCATTTCTATCTGAGAACCATTCTAGTTCCTGGAATAGTGGAATTGTTTAGGTTGGAAAAGACCTTTGAGATCATCCAGTCCAACCACTCACCCAGCACTGCCAGGTCACCACTAAACAACATCCCTCAGCACCATATCTACTACAACTACCTGAGGGGTGGTTGTGGCCAGGAGGAGGTTGCTCTCTTCTCTCAGGTGGCCAGCGCCAGAACGAGAGGACACAGCCTCAGGCTGTGCCAGGGGAAGTTTAGGCTGGATGTGAGGAGAAAGTTCTTCCCTGAGAGAGTCATTGGACACTGGAATGGGCTGCCCGGGGAGGTGGTGGAGTCGCCGTCCCTGGAGCTGTTCAAGGCAGGATTGGACGTGGCACTTGGTGCCATGGTCTGGCCTTGAGCTCTGTGGTAAAGGGTTGGACTTGATGATCTATGAGGTCTCTTCCAACCTTGGTGATACTGTGATACTAGCCTTTGGATGCTTTACTTGCTCTCCTGCCCTTCTGCATTACATGCTGCCACATTTCAGGTGCATGGAGACCATGAGATGGATGCTGATAGCAAAACTGCTCTTCCACCAATAAACCAAAAAAGGGAATTAAAAGAGTAGAGTTTCTCTTCTAACCCATATAAAGGGCAAATCATAGAGGCCAGACAAGGATAAGGAAAGTAAGTGACTGACAGCTGACAGAATGGCAGTGAAAATTCCTCTCCCTCAGGATATTGTTTTGCTAATCTTTGCCATTTGATGACTTTATGGAACCAGAGGTTTGTTGTGTTGGGTTTTATTTTCCTGCTGTCTGTACAGCTATTTTTTTTTTGAGGGGTGGGGGTTGCCCTTGTCAATTGCCCATCAAAATAGGGTGGATAGGCAGGGGAATGAAATGTAAACAACAGCTCCAGGTTTGTTGTTATTCTCCTTGGGCTGTTAGGGGATGTTTTTGTACATGAAGGTTAACAGAGCACAGTAGCAACCTTCATCTGTCCTTAAGGACATTTGGCCAACATCCTCATACAACTGAGCTGACCACAGTGTTATTGCCTGGGTTAGTAACTTACAGTTAAAAAGTCTAGTCTGAAGTGTGACTGCAAGACAATATAATGGGCTTGGTTGTTTAAGGTATATAAGGACTACACATTGGGCTAGAAATGTGTGTATTGATTTCTGTTCATGAGCCATAGAATCACAGGATTGTTTCAGTTAGAAAAGTCCTTTAAGATCATCTCCAACCATTCTCTAACTCTGCCAAGGTTGGTACTAAACCACATCCCTCAGTAGCACATCTCTGCCACTTTGTTTCCAGAGATAAGGGCTCCACCACCTCCCTGAGCATCCTGTTCCAGTCTCTGAGAACCCTTTTAGTGAAGAAGTTTCTTCTAACATCCAACCTCAACCTGTCCTGATGCACCTCTGGACAACCTGCTCTAGGGTAGGGTGTCCCTGCCCATGGCAGGGGGTTGGAACTAGATGATCCTTGTGGTCCCTTCCAACCCTGACTGATTCTATGATTCACCTCGAGACCATTTCCTCTCACCCCATCACTTGTTCTTTAGGAGTCCATCACTTCACCACTTGGGTGTTGTCTGTGCTGTACACCTGCAAAGTTTTTGTTAGCACATGCTGATGTCACAGAAACATAGAATGGCTTAGGTTGGGGAGGACCTCAAAGATCACCCAGTTCCAACCCCCAGCCAGAGGCAGGGACACCTCCCACTAGAACAGGTTTCTCAAAGCCTCATCCAGACTGGCCTTGAACACCTTCAGGGAGGGAGCAGCCACAGTCTCCCTGGGCAACCTGTGCCAGTGTCTCACCACCCTTGCTGGAAAGAACTTCCTCCTAACACCCAGTCTAAATCTCCCCTCTGCCAGTTTAAATTCACTGCACCTCATCCTGTCATTACAAGACCTTGTCACTAGTCCCTCCCCAGCCCTCCTGTAGACCCTTTCAGATACTGTAAGGCTACTACCAGGTGTCCTCAAAGCTTTCTCCTCTTCCAGCTGAGACATTGTACCCAGAGAGCCAGCGTCCCAGTGGCACTGAAGTGACCAGTAGTGGATGTGCACACACAGAACAGAACTCAACCCAGCACATGGCACCACTGTCACAAGTACTCCTTCCATGGGACTCCTGAGGCTCCTCCAGCCCCAGCCATCATAACATCCTACCTCACCCTGATGGCACTGCCTTCTTGGAGCAGCAGCAGCTGGTCAGACTTGTGGTCCTTGCCTCCATTTGTCATCTGGCCACCCTTCTAGCTCAGCACTGACCCGTGCCTTGCAGGATGGGTGACGTAGCCACGTTTCTTCTCCCACAGTTATGCCAAGCCTGCAATGCAACAAAGAACAAAACACAAACAAGATCAGCTTTTACAGAACCACAGAATAGTCAGGGTTAAAAGGGGCCTCCAAGATCATCCAGTTCCAGCCCCCCTGCCATGGCCAGGGACACCTCACACTTGATCAGCTTGCTCAGAGCCCCATCCAGCCTGGCCTTAAAGACCTCCAGGGCTGGAAGTTTGCAGATACAATTCCAAACACAGCAGAGAGGCAGATCTGAGTTAGTTGATGCCTTTTGCAGAAGCATTACTAACTTTTTAATGGAATCAGATTTTTCAGACTATTTTTGGTTCTGAGTTCAGGGAGTTCATATCAAAATGTACTGGTTTGTAAGTAAATGTTCCTCCTGCACACAAAGGCTTAGTGCCATGGTCTGGTTGATTGGACAGGGCTGGGTGCTAGGTTGGACTGGATGAGCTTGGAGGTCTCTTCCAGCCTGGTTGATTCTATGATTTATTGTTTTCCTCCAACAGTAATATCAGGAAAGAGGACTCTGTGGGTCAAGCTGGTTTATCTGTGTAGCTCTGAATGTCAGATGATACCTTCTGTGGCACAAATGTCCATCACGTTTAGCAAGAGATCACCACTGACACTGATTTGAGCTATGAAATAGTTTTGGAAGTGATGATTTGTAAAACATTTCAGTTTCTTTTCCTGAAAAATTTAGAGTAGGAAAGGGTGGATGCTCATTTTCCCAATTATGGATCTAGCAGGGACTAACCAAGTCAGACATTGGGACAGGTCGCCCACAAAGATGGCAGAGTTGCCATTCCTGGAGGCGGTCAAAAAATGTGTGCACATGATCAGAGGGCTGGAGCACCTCTGCTATGAGGGCAGGCTACATGAGTTGGGGCTCTGCAGCCTGGAGGACAGAAGGCTTCAAGGAGACCTTGGAGTGGCCTTTCAGTATCTGAAGGGGCCTACAGGAGGGCTGGGGAAGGACTAGTGACAAGGTCTTGTAATGACAGGATGAGGTGCAGTGAGTTCAAACTGGCAGAGGGGAGATTTAGGATGTTAGGAAGAAGTACTTTGCAGTGAGGGTGGTGAGACACTGGCACAGGCTGCCCAGGGAGGTTGTGGCTGCTCTCTCCCTGGAGGTGTTTAAGGCCAGGTTGGATGAGGCCTGCCGAGGGAGGTGGTGGAGTTGCTGTCCCTGGAGGTGTTCAAGAATAGCCTGGATGAGGCACTTAGAGCCATGGTCTGGTTGACTGGGTAGGGCTGGGTGCCAGGTTGGACTGGCTGAGCTTGGAGCTCTCTTCCAACCTGGTTGACTCTATGATTCTATGACCTGTTCCAGTGGGAGGTGTCCCTGCCTCTCTGGGGAGCCTGTTCCAGTGCTCTGTGACCCTCACAGTAAAGAAGTTCCCCCTTGTGTTGAGGCAGAACCTCTCTTGCTCCACCTCTCCATCCTTGGGATCTAATGAAGTTCTCATCTGTCTAAAGTACATTGTCTACAGCGCTGCTATTGAAGTGCCCTTGGACATCTTCTGTCCTTGTAAAGAAAACACTCTTTCCTTTTGTGCTCTTAGCTCTTTCTGCCTGCCCCATGCCCATTGCTTTGTGTCTGGGGGTGCCCCTGTGCTGTTTTCCTTTACTTAGTGTATGCAAACAATAGTACTTGTCAGTTTGGCTGAGGCATTCTCAGCTGCATGGCTAATGCTCTTCTGCTTGATGGGACGGCGTTGTTCGCTGTAATTAGAGGTCTGTTTGTGCCCCTGAGGAAGAGCAGCTGCTACTTCCCACTCGCCGCTTGCAGTTCATCCTCTCATTTCCTCCGTGTGATGTGGTGGTCTCTGCTGCCCTTTGCAGCTCTTTTCCTTGGGGAAAGGTCCTCAGCCATCCTTCTCAGCTTGCCCTTTCTTTATCAGCCTCTCGTGCTGTTGTCCTCAGCGCGGGCAATGCATCCCCTCCTCTGACTCAGCTGGAGTGGGAAGGCCAGAGGTGTGCAGGGGGCTCCTACAGCAGCCTGACTCAGCTGGGAATAAATGAGCAATGGAAATTTGAGGGCAACATGCCACAGTGCTGCTACCCAAATGAGTCCTGATCTGTGACTACTCAGAGGATAAAAAGGAGCGGGGGGGAGGGGAACTCACCTTCTAGTTTGGACACGTACCAGGAAAACTCAGCCAACTTGGCATATTATTCCCACCATATTTGTTGCTTCTGTTGCTCACTGTTGCATGGAAATGAGCTGAACAATCCTCTGTTCATCCTTTGTTCTTGCACATTTATCATTTGTCCTTAAAGTGATTTCTTTAACATAAGCCAATGTTGTACAGTAGGCAAATTTGGGGTGTAATATCAATTGAATAGTCAAAACTGACTGTGGGGATTATTTAGCATGTTTTAAATGTTCTCTTTTCCTCTGTAATAACATGGTTTTTAAATACATCATGCATCATTTCAATTAATTATTCATATGTACTTTGACATGGCTAGAATTAGGAGTGGTGAATGCCAGCCAAGGAGATTACATCAAAGATAAGCTGGAGAGACAAAAAGGCCATTCCTCAGAACAGTTAAAGGGGAAAAAAAACATCATAGAATCATCAGAGAATCAACCAGGTTGGAAGAGACCTCCAAGCTCAGCCAGTCCAACCTAGCACCCAGCCCTAGCCAATCAACCAGACCATGACACTAAGTGCCTCATCTTCCAGGCTTTGCTTCAACACCTCCAGAGATGGCGACTCCACCACCTCCCTGGGCAGCCCATTCCAATGCCAATCACTCTCCCTGCCAACAGCTTCCTCGCAACATCCAGCCTAGACCTCCCCTGGCACAACCTGAGACTGTGTCTCCTTGTTCTGTTGCTGTTTGTCTGGCAGAAGAGACCAACCCCACCTGGCTACAGCCTCCCTTCAGGTAGTTGTAGATGGCAATGAGGTCTGCCCTGAGCCTCCTCTTCTGCAGGCTGCACACCCCCAGCTCCCTCAGCCTCTCCTCACAGGGTTGTGCTTCAGGCCCCTCACCAGCTTCATTGCCCTTCTCTGGACACCTTCCAGCACCTCAACATCTCTCTTGAATTGAAGAGCCCAGAACTGGACACAGCACTCAAGGTGTGGCCTGACCAGTGCTGAGTCCAGGGGCAGAATAACCTCCCTTGTCCTGCTGGCCACACTGTTCCTGATCCAGCCCAGGATGCCATTGGCTCTCTTGGCCACCTGGGCACACTGCTGGTTCATCTTTAGCCTACTATCTATCAGCACCCCTAGGTCCCTCTCTGCCTGGCTGCTCTCAGCCACTCTGTCCCCAGCCTGTAGCGCTGCTTGGGGTTGTAGTGGCCAAAGTGTAGAACCCTGCACTTGACTTTGTTACATCTCATCCCATTGGCCTCTGCTACCCATCCAGCCTGTCAAGGTCCCTCTTCAGGGCTTTCCTACCCTCCAACAGATGTAACTGGCTGAAGGTCTGCCTGCAGTGCTGGAATCAGTGGAGCAACCTGAGAATGGCGAGTCCTAGTTTATGGAGACGATTGGCATCCTTTATTGGCATTATTTTCAAGGGCCTGTGGTGATAGGGCAAGGGTCAATGGCTTGAATGTAGAGCAGGGTAGATTTAGATTGAACATTAGGAAGAAGTTCTTTGCTATGAGAGTGGTGAGACACTGAAACAGGTTGCCCAAAAAAGTTGTGGATGCCTCATCCCTGGAAGTGTTTAAGACCAGGCTGGATGCAACTTTGAACAACCTGCTCTAGTGGGAGGCTGCCCATGGCAGGAGGTTGGAACTAAATGATCTTTAAGGTCCCTTCCAACTCAAGCCATTCTATGGTCCTGAACTTCTAGGGATTTCTGGACTGAGAGCAGGGTTGGTTTTGGTGCAGATGCACACAGAGATGTGTGCTCAGCTCTTACTGTGCTCTGAAGCGGGATATCGGCAACGATGCAAGCTTAAATAGATTTGGGTTTTGAGGAGGAAGGAGGGACAAGGGACAGGCATGTGCTCACATCTGGAGAGTGGTAACATCTGTGAAGGCCTCAGGGCCAGGCACATTTGTGTTTGACCTTGAGGAGAAACCGGAGAGTATTGACCACATGCAGTGGTTGGAAGGAAGGCGGAGGGCAGAGGGGAGACAGAAATGGCAGCTCCTTATTTCTTGTACCCTGGAGCCTTGGCTATACATCTCTGTGAAGAGGCCAGTGCCTGCTCCTAGGAGAAGTTACCCCTTTCTGTCTGAAGTCATGTTAAAAATAACTCTGTGGGCCTTGGGGCATTGCACTCTAATGAAGTTAAAAGGATAAATGCTATTAAATGTCTGAATAATGCTGCTAACACAGCTTGTCTTCCTGAGCATTTTGTTAAACCATGGTAACATACAATCATGTCACCATTAATACTTCCTGCATGTGCAGGGGAGAAGAATACAAAGAGTCTGAAATATCAGCTGGTTTTTAGGGTGGTGTGTTCTGGATTGGAAACAGCTGGATCCCTTTTTCTCTCACGTGGCTGGTGGTGGGTACTAGAAACATCACACGTTTTTATTGCTGAAGCTGAGGGCAAGCTGTTCAGAGAGCTACACCTACATCTGCACCACATTAGAGTCTGTGCCTGGCTGCTATCATTTTATGGACTCAATATCTGTCCAACCATTACTTTTATTGAGTCTCATAACTCCAGAGCTGGTCCACCTGTAACGCCTGCGAGTTATCAGGTTAGTTAGGGAGCTGTGCCGCTGTCATGTGCCCGGTTCTCAGAGTGGTTCCCAACTGGACTACAAAGAACCAGAATTGCTATTCTTGCAGCTATTTTAACTACATCCATTCCTATTTCTCATTGCAGTCAGGAAAAAGGTCTACCTCCCAACAAAGAGAATCCTTTTCTTTCTGAGTGAGAGGAGGCAACATGTACCATCTCTGTCATCTACTCCTTGTTCATAGAATCAAGCAGGTTGGAAGAGACCTCCAAGATCATCCAGTCCAACCTAGCACCCAGCCCTGTCCAATCAACCAGACCATGGCACTAAGTGCCTCAGCCAGGCTTTGCTTGAACATCTTCAGAGACAGTGACTCCACCACCTCCCTGGGCAGCCCATTCCAATGCCAATCACTCTCTCTGCCAACAATTTACTCACAATATCCAGCCTGTACTTTCCCCGGCACAACTTGAGACTGTGTCCCCTTGTTCTGGTGCTGGTTGCCTGGCAGAAGAGACCAATCTCACCTGGCTACAGCCTCCCTTCAGGGAGTTGTAGCCAGCAATGAGCTCTGCCCTGAGCCTCCTCTTCTGCAGGCTGCACACCCCCAGCTCCCTCAGCCTCTCCTCATAGGGTTTATGTTCCAGGCCCCTCACCAGCTTCATCGCCCTTCTCTGGACACCTTCCAGCATCTCAACATCTCTCTTGAATTGAGGAGCCCAGAACTGGACACAGGACTCAAGGTGTGACCTGAGCAGTGCTGAGTACAGGGGCAGAATAACCTCCCTTGTCCTACTGGCCACACTGCTCCTGATGCAGGCCAGGATGCCATTGGCTCTCTTGGCCACCTGTTTAGTTGTTCCAACACTTGGTGTGCTATCTACATTTGTCTTCTTGTTCTTATACATCTCAGCAAGCCTATGAGTGCAGTAGACATCACCAGTGTTTCCTTTTCACAGCCTAGCATCTAACTCCTCTCACCAAAATATCCCAGCTAGGCTCAAACTAGCACACTTGATTATTGACATCATGTTAAAATGCAGGAATGCTTGTCCAGTTCCTGGACTGTGAAATCTCCCAGGCACCAAGCTCTCTTAGTGCATGCTCATTTGGATATCAAAGGCAGCTGGAACCCAAATTCTCCTTTGAAGACAAACAGACATTTATGAAACCCATCTGGTACATTCTGGGTAAGGCTCTGTTGGCACAACCTTTGCTCACTCTGGCTAGTACTGACCTGAACAATTCACAGAATCACAGAACCACAAAATATCAGGGACTGGAAGGAACCTCTAAAGCTCATCCAGTCCAACCCCCTTGCAGAGTAGGATCACCTATACCAGATCACACAGGAATGGGCAAGTCTTGAATATCTCCAGAGAGGGAGACTCCACAACTCCCCTGGGCAGCCTGTTCCAGTGTTCTGTCACCTTTACACTGAAAAAAATCCTCTTCATGCTTATATGAAACTTCCTATGCCTCAGCTTCCACCCATTGCCCCTTGTCCTGTCATTGAGTATTCAATTTCTTCTTGGTCCTCTCTATCCTGTATTTCCCTTTCCATCTGTTTTTTCTATCTATCAGTACCCCCTTTTCCAAGCTCCAACCTTCCTTTGTCCTATCCATTTTTATTTAGCATCATCACTTTTGTGTCATGTTTCCACCTATTGGTCTTTTTCTGATATATCTTTGAGGTGATATCTCAGGCTTCTGCCTGTGTTCCTTTCCTTCTTCTGTCCAGTGTCCCACCCCCAAGTATTTCTTGCCCTTAAGTTTTCATTGCCTCTCCAAACTTACTTCCAGTTGCAGCAGCATTCAAGACCTCAGCTGATTCCAGGGTACAGCACTCCGTAGGCTCCCAGTCTCCTCTCACTGCTCGCTGGGGCAGGTGGTGGACAGACACCTCCAAAGCAGGGATAGTCCAGGATCCTCAGGTGTGCTGGTGGTGCCACATGAGACACTGGTTGTGTCAGTGGGCAATTCAAAGGCCTACAAGGTGTCCCAACAGCAGGATAGTCACAGAGCCTAAGAAGCCCCAGCTCTCTACCTGACCACCAAATGAGCTATTAGGGAACATACTCTTCATTGCTCACCAGTGGTCTACTCTGGAGGTGTTCAAGCAAAGCTTGGATGAGGCACTTAGTGCCATGGTCTAGTTGATTGGACAGGGCTGGGTGCTAGGTTGGACTGGATGATCTTGGAGGTCTCTTCCAACCTGCTTGATTCTATGATTCTTTCTTGCTATCATGCTCATCATAGCTTGATATTGCCAGCTCTACCACAGCTGGCCCACAGGTTGTGACATAGCTGTAGTCTATGTTTTCAGTTACTCCATCCCAGTTTCTCTATCCAGCTGATTTTACTACTGTTTACAAAGCAGCTTCACCAGTTCCAAGGTGTTTTATGGACTGGAAGAGCAAGGATGTGCTTTTCAGTGAAGCCAATGGCAGTAGACTTTTTAACAAGACTTTATAAGAGCTAAAACGGGCAAGTTCTGTGGACCACCACTGGGTTATTAGGCTTATTAAGTTGTCTCTAATGCACCCTGTGGTATTTGCAGTCTAGGAGAGAAACATCTGGTCCATGAAGGTTTCCATTTGTATCTATTTTGTTAACTCCATTAAGCAACTAAATAGAGAAAGAGGGGAAAAAAGAAACCTATAATGCAATGAAAACAAAACTACTTAAGCTAAACCAATTTGAGGTCAAATTAGTCACACAGCTGTATAAAATATCACAATTATTGCAACCAGCAACTGCTCCATGATTGTAGCCAGAACTGGGGGTGAGGATAAATAATAGACATTTGTTATTCCCCAGCAAAAGACCAGTACCCATGAAGGAAAGATGTGATAGGCTCTAACCAGACATGGGTTTCTGTTGCCTATGAGCTCACTCTGATTCAAAGATGTTTCATTATATCACTAAAGGACCAGCCCCTGTTTCCTGTTCTTAGTTCTCTTCCTAAAATTATGCTTTGTCAGCTGTACAGCTTCAAATTTGGAGCTCACTGGTTACCCAGGCAGGCTGAAAAAGCCTCAAGCCCAGGGATGGGCTAAAGAATCACAGAATCAACAAGGTGATGATCTTGCAGGTCTCTTCCAACCTGGTTGATTCTATGATTTGTTGATTCTGTGACCCCATTCCAAGGTAAAAATCAGTCTGTGATCTAGCAAAGAGTCACTTTGGCTGCTCTTTCGGGTGGACACCTTGCCAGTTTTAGTTTGCTTGTTGTTTGTGGGTTTTTTAATAGAATCATAGAATCAAGCAGGTTGGAAGAGACCTCCAAGCTCATCCAGTTCAACCTAGCACCCAGCCCCATCCAGTCAACCAGACCATGGCACTAAGTGCCTCAGCCAGGCTTTGCTTGAACACCTCCATGGATGGTGACTCCACCACCTCCCTGAGCAGCCCATTCCAATGCCAATCACTCTCTCTGCCAACAACTTCCTCCTAACATCCAGCCTGTACTTCCCTCAGCACAACTTGAGACTGTGTCCCCTTGTTCTATTGGTGGTTGCCTGAGAGAAGAGACCAACCCCACCTGGCTACCACAAACTGTACCTCGGAAAGCTGTGCAGCTGAGAACATCAGAAGGATGAGCCATGAGTGGGCAGCTGAGCTTCTACCTCCCTGTACACCTCCTCACACACTTCCACTGCCCAGTTACCAGCAGGGTGAGGAAGGAAGAAAGACAGAGGAACAGAAACCCTTTTACACCAGTGGAAGAGGCAGAGGAAGAAAAGGCATGAAAAGGTCTAACTCAGTCAATTCCAGGTGAAATCTCTTTCTTTCCACTCACAAAAGATGACTTCCAGATCCTTGCACTATCAAAGGTTTGAAACAAATGCTGAGGCAAACAGCTGGGCAGTTTTGGAGGTCAACACTGTCATCAGCTTGGCTCTGAAGACTCCAGCAGACAAAATTAGTACAATATTTAATGTGAATGCCTCAAGAGTAAAGCTATTTTGGTGCTAAGGTGTTGACATTTGACTTTCCCTCTGCTGGCTTGTGTATCTCCTTGTATGAAATTCCCTACCTCATGGGTTTTCTTCCCTGAAAATTGATGACTTTTACATTAATTTCTGTCTAAAACTCTTTGCTTGAGTTGTGCATTGTGTGATTCTGCCTAAATCATGCTCAGACAAATGAGACTCCTTCCAGTATTCTGGGGTATATGCTATTAGTAGAATGAGAGAGGTTCTCCTGCCCATTTACTCTGCCCTGATGAGGCCACCTCTGGAGTACTGTGTCCAGTTCTGGGCCCCCTAGTTCAAGAGGGACATAGAACTCCTTGAGATACTCCAGTGCAGAGCCACAAAGATGAATAAGGGAATGGAACACCTCTCTTAGAAGGAGAGACTGAGGGAGCTGGGGCTCTTTAGCTTGGAGAAGAGCAGCATTATGCAATTCTGTTTAAATCATGGCCAAATGAGACTCCTTCCAGTATTCTGGGGTGTATTAGAAAGGCTGTGGCTAGTAGGTCAAGAGAGGTTCTTCTGCTCTTCTACTCTGCCCTGATGAGGCCTCATCTGGAGTACTGTGTCCCGTTCTGGACCCCCCAGTTCAAGGGGGACATAGAACTGCTTGAGAGACTCCAGGGCAGAGCCACAAAGGTGACTAAGGGAATGGAACATTGCTCTTACAAGGAGGGGTTAAGGGAGCTGGGGCTCTTGAGCTTGGAGGAGAGGAGCCTCAGAGGTGACCTCATGAATGTTGATAAATATGTGAAGAGTGAGTGCCAGGAGAATGGAGCCAGGCTCTGCTGGGTGATGCCCAATGCCAGGACAAAGGGCAATGGGTGGAAGCTGAGGCATAGGGAGTTTCATTTAAACATGAGGATGATTTATTTTCCCTGTAAGGGTGACAGAACACTGGAACAGGCTGCCCAGGGGGGTTGTGGAGTCTCCCTCTCTGGAGATATTCAAAACTCACCTGGATGCATTCCTATGTGATCTGGTTTAGGTGATCCTGCCCTGCAGAGGGGTTGGACTGGATGAGCTTTTGAGGTCCCTTCCAGCCCCTGACAGTCTATGATGATTCTATGATTTTGATCTGAGGTAGGCAAACAGCAGAAGACATGGGCAGTGGTGGTGGTGGGAATAAAAGGCAACCCAGAGCTCATCTCATTTAACAGATAGCAGTAACTGTCTTAGGATGTTATTGGCTTAGCATGGATACTTTAAGCAACCCACAGAAAGCAGCTTTCCATCCCCACACTAAGGTCATTAGTGAGGGAGAGAGCTGATGCCACAACCATCTTTCCTATGCAGACATTGACCTGGGAGCTCCACATTTGGACAGGTTTGCCTCAAAATAAAGAGTCTCAGCAGGAAAACTGTGGGAAGCAGGATCTTAGCTTTGAAGGACCCACTCCATTTAGACCTTGGCTTTGAAGAACCCGCTCCATTTAGACCTTGGCTTTGAAGGACCCACTCCATTTAGACCTTGGCTTTGAAGGACCCACTCCATTTAGACCTGGGCTTTGAAGGACCCACTCCATTTAGACCAATGCACATGTAGATTTTGCTCCCAACACAAGAAGTTCAAAGAGATATATTGCTACTGGGTATGACAGCAAAAGTAATAGTGCCACTATGCTCCATTATCATTCTGTACAAAATCAATATCAAAGCAACCCAAGTCTAGACACATAAATGTCAAACTATTTAACAAGAAGCAGTTAGTGCAGAAAAAAAACCTCAACACACTTAAATGGCAATTGAGGCAGTCTGATGGGTCTTAAAGTAGCTTACCAGGATTTATGTAAGATAAAACAGTTTAACTAAGCATGTAGAACAAAGCCTGGGGGCTTATGGCTAAGAAAAAAACATATCAGAAGAACATCTAAGCTCTTTATCGTACCTGTCAGGTCCCAGCACTTGGCTGCTCTGTCAAAGGTGGAAGGGCTTCTCAATCTCCTGATTTCCTCTTTGATTTTAGGCCTGAGATTACTTTATAAGGCTGTTATTTCCCCTGCTGCTCGTGAGGTAGTGCCCTGTTGAAAAAAAAAGCATGCTGGAGTTACTCCACCAACTCACATGAAATCCATCCTTTTCACCCTGCTTTCTCCAGGTTTTACATCTCATCCCCTAAGGAGTGGTAGCAAGTAACATCACAGTATCACAGCATCACCAAGGTTGGAAGAGACCTCATCCTCCCAGAAAACAGAGTTTTGGAGTGAAGCAGGCTGCAGAAATTAGCACTCAGTTAAAATACTAAAACAGCTAAACACTGACACTCATTTCAGTGAAGAAAATGGGGAGAGGGAAGCACTGTAAAAAAAGATCACAGAATCATCAGTGAGGGCTGGAAGGGATCACAAGGATCATCTAGTTCCAACCCCCCTGACCAAATATTTTGTCCTTAGTGTCTGATTTTTTTAATTGTTATTATTTTTGAATTCAGGTGGCTTCCAAACAGACCTCAAATTTAAAATCAGTAACAATATCAAAACCTGTTAAGGCTTAGGTGGAGCAAAGCAATTTTACTTGGTTCATAATTCGTGTTTTACTGAGTCCCAATTCAATGTTGCTTTGTGCAACCCAAAGCTGTTTTGAGCCTGATGTTAACCTGCTGGGTTGGTTTTTTTTCTCTGATGCAGTCATAAAACAGCAGGAATCCATCACTGATTCATCTGCAATCTGGTTGACTCTTGTAGTGCTCAAAGCCAGCATAGAGAAGTAATGGAGATGTTGTTGTCTAAGACACCTTCAATTCCAAGCCTCAGCAGGAGTCATCGACAGAGCTTCACAGCACGGTGAATTCTAAGGGGAAATTTGCTGCTGACTTTCCTGGCCAAAGGAAGGGATTTCTGCTTTACATAGAACTCCCCCAGGGACTGAATAAATATGAGCCTCATTACAAAGCTGTTAGAACCTCCACACCAGATCTTCTGTAGTTCTTCCCAGAGAGAGTGATTTGCATTGGAATGGGCTGCACAGGGAGGTGGTGGAGTCACCGTCCCTGGTGTCCAATGGATTTTGAATGACTCCATGGATAGAGACTCCACCAGCTCTCTGGGCAGCCTGTTACAGTACTCAACCATCCTCAATGTAAGGAAGTTTCTACTCACGTTTTCATGGAACCTTCTATGTCCAAGTCTTTGTCCCTGCCTCTTGTCTTGTGTGTTTATATTATGCAGATGACAACATCTATGTGGATAGACTCCAGACTTCACAACAGGTCCCACAAAACTAAGCTGTCCAGCCACTAAAAACAACTGCAAAGTCTCTATGTGAGTATTGAGTAATCTGAGGTGTAGGATGAACCACACCAGAAAAGCAAGCTTGCAGCTCTTCCATGTCTGTTTTTGTCCTCATATAGAAGAAATCCCTGAGCACAAGGAACCCTCCAGTCCTATTCTACCACTTTGGCTGAAGTTCTTCTGTCAAGGCTCAATCCATCTTCCGTACCACAGAGATGGAAGTGACACTAAAAGGCATGAAGGTGAAAGTGTTTATCCGGAAAATCATCACCCATCCTTTCTGCTCAGCCCAGAGAGAATTTATGTGGGCAATCAGTGCAGACTCTTTGCTGCTTCCTCCCCTCTACCCCATACCCTCAATTATTTCTCTAGATAAGCAGGATCTTAGCTCAGCAGAAGCCCATTAGAGTAAGGAAGTGAGCTCCCCATCTGTCTCTATAGGTAAAGAAACTCTGCTGCAAGAACCAGATGTGAGACCTTCCAGGGCTGAAGGTTTCAGGGAATAGAGAACAACCAAAGAAACTGGGAAAAAAGTGAGTTGCTAAATGATTCAGATCTTCACCACGCTCCTTGGGCTACAATTTTCAGTTCACAGGCTCACAGAATGTTAGGGGTTGGAAGGGACCCAAGGTCATTGAGTCCAACCCCCCTGCCAGAGCAGGACAATGCTATCTAACACAGGTCACACAGGAACACATCCAGACAGGCCTTGAAAGGCTCCAGAGAAGGAGACTCCACAACCTCTCTGGGGAGCCTGTTCCAGTGTTCTGGGACCCTTATAGCAGAGAAGTTCCCCCTTATGTTGAGGCAGAACCTCTTTTGCTGCAACTTACACCCATTGCTCCTTGTCCTATCCCAGGCAGCAGTGAGCAGAGCCTGTCCCCCCACTCCTGGCAGCCCTCAGATACTTACAAACGTTTATCAAATCCCCTCTAAGTCTTCTCTTCTCCACACTAAGCAGCCCCAGGTCCCTCAGCCTCTCTTCATCAGCCATGCCCTCCACTCCCCTCATCATCCTCATAGCTCTCCTCTGGACTTTCTCCAGCAGATCCCTCTCCTTCTCAAACTGGGGAGCCCAAAACTGAACACAGTATTCATGATGAGGTCTTACCAGGGCAGAGTAGAGGGGGAGAAGAATCTCTCTTGATCTGCTGGGCACATTCTTCCTAATACACCCCAGTTCTGCCAAGATTTCTGATCACAAGTCTTGATTCCTCTCAGTTACGCCTAATGAAATCAATTTGGATCCACACATTAATTCCTGGCTAATCAGACATGTTTGCATTCCAACCAAAGCTGTGATTTGCTTTATACCCTGCTCTCCATCCTCTTCCAAAAGCCTGGCAGCTGGCAGCTCGAGGTGGCACAATCTCTTGCGAAGTGGCTTTGCACAACCACGTGCTTTGATCATAAGCCCCTTTGGATACAGCCTCAGCACAAGGAGAAGATGTATTTGACTGTAAGCAGCAGCGGCGTTGCGGCATGGGGGTGCTTAATGTCACCTAGAGACACAGTTTGCTGAGGACAGAAGTTTAGAATTAGCACTGAAAGTTAAATGTTCTGACCATTTCTAAGTGAAACCAATCCCCTAAACAGGCAAGGACTTGCTTAATTTTCAGCATATGCCACCGACTTCAAAGGAGGGTCAAAGTCCAAGAGTTTGAAGTCATGACAAGAAAGCAGTGCCCTGGAATATTGGCTAAAGAGGCAAAATCCTATTATGGCAAGAGTTTCTAGGTGCTATTTTACAGTGAGCTTTTCAAGTTCTTACCATGTGTGCACAGTTTTCATTGCAGAGGACTCCAAATGTTGCCTGTTTAGAACCCTGGCACTTGTTGTGTCCTTTCTTTGATTAAATATTTGCAACTGAGATAATTATCCTCTGACAACTAAACATGAGCTCCAAGTAACCAGTTCCTCCAAGAAGTAATTGTCCAAAGTGCTGTTTTCCCACTTATACTACCAGGTCTGCTTTATATCCCTTGAGGTCTTTAAGAAAAGACTGGATGAGGCACTCGGTGCCATGGTCTAGTTGACTGGATAGGGCTGGGGGATAGTTTGGACTGGATGATCTTGGAGGTCTCTTCCAATCTGGTTGATTCTATGATTTTATATATGGGAACAAACCCATTTATACTTAGAATATACCCAGACCCTGTGTCACTGATTTCTCCTTCCCTGCAAAGTTGGCTTACAGGGCCCTCAGGCTTACACCACTGCTCTGTGCTGAGACATTGGCCAGAATGGGCTATTTGGATCAGATGCAGGAGACATAGTCACAATAAAAGGATCAAAAAGACTAAAAACAGTAGGTAAAATGCCTTTCCTCCCCTCCTCCCCCCCCCCCCCCCCCCCCCCCCCCCCCCCCCCCCATGCAACAATCATGATTTACCATTCAAGACATAAACATGCATGACTGGAATAGCAAAGGAGAGGTCAAGGATTACATAAAATCATCCCCTGAGGTCAGCAGTTTGTAACACAGACATCACATTCACTCTCTGCCTGTAGTCAGAGTCTGCTCTTACATATCTATGTTTATTTATTCACTGTGCTTTATCATTAATTTGGTATAAGATGTGGAGCCAGAGAGCTGGACTGATGAAGGAGACTAAAGGAGGATGTGGAGAAAGCAAGGGCAGATGAAAAAGTGTCATTGCTCAAGGAAGCAGCATAAGAAGTACTCAGGAAGTGCTTGAAAAAGCACTGCTAGATGATGGAGCAGTGATAAGGATGGAGATATGAAGGACTTGTTGTGATAGGACAAGAGAGAATGGACTGAAGCTGGAGGAGGGAAGGTTTAAACTGGAGTTTAGGAAGAAATTCTATATAATAAGGGAGGGGAGACAGTGGAACAGGTTGCCCAGGAAAGTTGTGGATGCTCTGTAGGTGTTTAAGACCAGGCTGGATGAGGCCTTGAGCAAGCTGGTCTAGTGGAAGGAGTCCCTGCCCATGGCAGGAGGGTTGGAACTGGATGGTCTTGAAGGTCCTTTCCAACCCAAACCATTCTATAATTCTACAATGATGTCTTTCGTGTGAGGGGTCCATGACTGAACTACACTCTGGATCACCTCCATTTCCTGTGTTAAAATCAGATCTTTTCATCACAGTCATACTGTGTGAGAGATTTTGACCTTGACAGACACCCTAGAGATAGAGATAATTTAGTCCCATTGCTGTAATCTTTTCTCCTGAGGTGACAGTATCCTGAGTGACAATCACTTTCCTTTGCAAGAATCTTTTTTCTTGTGTAAACAGCCAGCTCTGCTCTGTTCCATTTACTCCTAAGAGGCTGGAGGCAAAGTCCAGATTAAATTTTTAAGATCACTACCTGTTTCTTATGAAAAGTTCATAAGATAATCATAGAATCAACCAGGTTGGAAGAGACCTCCAAGATCATCCAGTCCAACCTAGCACCCAGCCCTATTCAATCAACTAGACCACGGCACTAAGTGCCTCAAAGGCAATAAAATAGTAAATTACAGATTCTGAACTGAATCTGCCACACCACGGTGGTAGGAAACCTGAATAACTTGTCTGGGGGTATTTGGTTCAGTTCTAGAGGCTTGTACATCCTTTGGTCAGCAAACCTGGGGGTTAAAAGACCAACAAAAGAGGGACCTCAAAGATCATGTGGGACCCCTCACTTAGGACTCTTTTCCCATCAATCACAGTCTCAGTATCCCCTCATCGAAGGAGTACACCTTTCCAGATGACCAGACCCCTTTGTTTAAGTGAGAAAACATTGCAGCTGGTTGCACTACTGAGAAAGTTGGATCATCTTTCACTCTCAAACACTGACAATGCAGCTTCAAAGCATTCTCCTTCTATCTCTCATCCTTGCTTGTCAGGCTGTGCCGTAGGCAACGTGACAGCTGAGCAGCTGGAGTGAAGGCAAGGATGTGTGGAGATGGTCAGAGCTGGGCTCTGTCTCAGGGAGCTGCAGCATGGATTTGCTTGCACACCTCCATGTCTTTTTAAGGCATGGGAGGGGATGTATCTGTGGGAACATGGAAAGCTTGTCACTGCAAATGGCTGATGCTCTCAATACTTAATCTTACAGTATATTGCAACCAACAAGTCCCTGAGTAACACAGACAATTATGCTCCTTAACGGTGCTTATTAAGCTAGTTTGGAGAGTTAAGAGCTTTCTAGGAGTGCTAACAAAGATCAGTTTTGAAAAGGCATGGAAGGGCTAAGAGCACACCAAGTGTTGCTTCATCAGATTAGACTGCTCAGTAAAGGAAACTGAGTAGAAAGTAACTAAATCTCCTTGCTGGTCGAGGGGAATGAAGGCTACCCAGAGAAATAAGTACCAGAGGAGCCCAGGTACTGAGGGGGGAACAAACTAGAACATGGGAGGTCTCACTTGAACTTGAGGATAAACCTCCTTACTTTGAAGATGCTGGAGCACTGAACCAGGCAGCACTGAGAGGTTGTGGAGTTTCCTTGCTGGAATCTTGCAAAACATGGACATGCTCCTGTGCAACCTGATTCAGGAGAACCTACATGAGCAGAAGAGTTGGCCTGGAGGATTTCCAGAGATGCCTTCTAACCTCTACCATTCTGTGATTCCAAGAGGCACTGCCATGCATTGGTGCTAGCTCCTCCAACCTTTGCCCAACAGCCGTGCCCTTACCCTTGTCCACCACCTGGGGAGCACCTTTGACTAGAAAGGATCCTGAGCTGCAAATCGTTGGAAGCTAAGTATCAAGAGATTATCACTGTGGGCTTTCCTGTTTTCTTGTTCTTCTCCAACCATCTGGTTTTGGTCTTTCCCCTACTTCACTATAAATAGATGTTAGTTCTTTGCACAAGCTTTTGACACCCAATGAGGTGTGAGAGGGCAGAAACGTGATGGTGAGCCTTATGTGCAGGTCCTGGGACCTGGGGCAGTCTCCTCATCCCTTCTCAGTGAAGATGAGATGAAGAGAGTGAAGCCACAAAGCTGTGGGCTCTGTGGGGATACCAGCTTAAATTTTGAGATTATCAGTCCTGAAATCTGAATAGCACTGCAGCTGGAGATGAGCACTGGCCAAATACCTTGGCTCTTGGAACCACAAAAAAAAAAAAAAAGCAGCCAAGGGGATCCAAGAAATTGTCTGTTGATTCCAGAAGTTGTATGAGAGGTAATGAATGTGGGTTCATCTCACTGCTCTCATGAAGGAAAAAAACACAGGTACACAGGTGACCAACTCATCTGAGAATCATCTCTGTAGCCTAATGACTAGAGAAGTCTGATGTGATGTTGGAAACCTCTGCTCCAGCTCCTGCTTCTCCAAACAGATTTACACAAACAGTACAACTCTGAGAACAGGAAAAGACCCCAGAACAAAGCATACCTCTAAGACAAACCCCTGGCAGCACAAGCAAGAAGTTTAACATCTCAGTTGATGTGGTCTTGGTCTACTCCATCCCACCAGAGCAATGTGACTAGCAGGTCACAGGCTCTTACACTCCCACATTCAGGGTGGGACTAGAAGCTTCTTCCAGAGCTGAAGGCTGTTCCAACTCTGCCTAGTGAACATTTTATTACAGCCATACCAGTGCCATTTAACTCTTGCTTACAGCAGATAAACTCCAGGAGACCAACTTGGCAGAGGAGTTTTCACAAGACAGCTTTGTCTCCTTGCTTTGCTGTTGCTATCGAATGCATTGCTTTCCACCTACACAATCAGCACCTGCTGGAGTGGGTGCAGAGAAGGGCAACGAGGCTGGGGAGAGGTCTGGCAAACATCACATATGAGGAGCTGCTGAGGGAGCTGGGGGTGTTTAGTCTGGAGAAGAGGAGGCTGAGAGGGGACCTTATTGCCCTCTACAACTACCTAAAAGAAGGTTGTAGTGAGGCTGGAGCTGTTCTCTTCTCCCAGATTACTAATGATAGGACAAGAGGAAATGGTCTCAAGTTGCATCAGGGGAGGTTTAGGTTGGATGTTAGGAGGAAGTTCTTTCCTGAGCAGGTGGTCAGGCACTGGCACAGGCTGCCCAGGGAGATGGTGGAGTCACCATCCCTGGGGGTGTTCAAGAAAAGACTGGATGAGGCACTTAGTGCCATGGTCTAGATGACTGGCTAGGGCTGGGTGCTAGGTTGCACTGGATGAGCTTGGAGGTCTCTTCCAACCTGATTGATTCTATGATGCTTGAGGCTATGGTCTAGTGATGAAGGATGCTGGGGTGAAGGTTGGACTGGATGATCCTGCTGGTCCTTTCCAACCACAGCGATTGATAGTGATGAGCTGTTGTGCTGAGGGATTTGGTTTAGTCAAGGACTTGTCAGTGTGAAACTAATGATTGGACTCAATGAGCTTGAAGGGCTTCTCCAGCCTAAGAAATTCTGTGATTCTGTAATCACCTCTCTTTTTTCTCTCTCTCAGACAGGCATTTGCCTTCCACGTTTTGCTGGTTCAATGAGCCACAAGCTGGAAGGGAGCTCTCTGTTCATCTTCCTCCAGAAAGGAAGAGAGGAAATCTATTTGGACCTGAAGTATTCCAGGCATTGACAAAACAAACAGAGATATCTTCTTTGACACTTTAAGTGAAAGTGCCTTAACACTTCAGCCCAAAACTTCTTGGAGGTATTTAGCTTTTGGATAACTGAAGGAAATAATAAAGATGACTGCTTTTCACCCCACACACTCAGTAAATTGAGTTTATATGATAACTTTCATAGGATAAATGTTAGCTTAAATTATCTGCATTTGACCTTTAAGCCAGTATTAAAATGCTAAACCAATTTATGCTGTTAAAATGCATTGAACAAATTCTATGACAATAGCCCTTATACAATGTGAAGCAATTTTGATGATCTTTAAAGATAGTGGATGGTATTTATGATAACAGCTCTAAGCGCCTTTATATCACAGCTGTGGTGAGGCTTAATGTGGCAGGAACTGTCAGACTGGATCAATACATGCTTTTCAGGCTTCTTTTGGTGCCATAATCCAGCCCCTGCAAGAAGTGACCTCATGAGCTGCCTAAGCTCTTGTTGTTCTTGTTCTGTTTTGTTAATTGAAGAATATCGAGGCTTATGAAAATGACAAAGCTGGGCAAAAGCTAATTATGAAAGAAAAACAATAAAGCCAGGGGTGAGGCTAGGTCAGCTTTCAGTGGGAGTCCAGAGCCTACTATATTTTTCCTGCCATCTGTCTGCTGGTGTTTGAGAGAAGAAACTAACATTTCTTGCATACTAAACTAGCGAGCAAAACTGAGCAAGAATGTTGGTGTTTTCCAGAGGAGCCTTTGCTGCTCTGAAGTCCTCAGCTCTGGGTGACAACCACCAAGTTGCAGACAAATAAACCTGCTTCTTTCTCTCTCATTTTACCTGTGGCCCCTTTCTAATATCCATCCCCCCTACACGCAATGACTCTGGAGTCGGGCTCCTTAGTGACACATAGGTGCCAGCACCTTGATCATAGAAGAGACCTCCAAGATCATCCAGTCCAACCTAGCACCCAGCCCTAACCAATCAACTAGACCATGGCACTAAGTGTTCATCCAGGCTTTTCTTGAAGACCCCCAGAGACGGTGCCTCCACCACCTCCCTGGGCAGCCCATTCCAATGCCAATCACTCTCTCTGTGAAGAACTTCTTCCTAATATCCAGCCGATACTTACCCTGGCACAACTTGAGACTGTGTCCCCTTGTTCTATTGCTGTGGCCTAACAAGAACTGCAAGGGTAAGAAAAAGAAAAGCTTTTACTGTGAAGGCAGAAACATCCCCAACAATGAGTGAACAGTGTTAGAAAGCTCAAGGGAAAACACAGCCTCGCTGTTGAAATGAGTTTTCCCTTTAATTTAAAAGCCTTTTGTACAGAAGTGCTAGGGCAGGCAGCTCGGCACATTCATCAGCTGGGCACTCAGTTGATTGTAAGCAAAAATATGACAGATCCTTAAGCTGGTTTGCAAGAGATTGTCCAATACCAGGGTGGAGTAACCAAGAGGCAGCTGCAGATAATTGGCTGCACCTTTTCTGAAGTGTTTTAACCATATACAACAGATTGTTAGCCATGAAAAACCTCTCACCGGGAGCTCGCTCCTTGTGCGAGCGCTAACACTGCAGCAAGCAATCTCAGCCTTCTCTAAATCTCAGGTTTAATTATCACAGCAATTTCTCTGCCTTTGGGAACCCTCTTACACCAAAGCCAGATGTATGGCTTGTTGGGTAATAGCTCCCTTCACATCTCGGAGAGATATTGTGCTGAGTCCAGCTGTGCTTCATGCATTTGATACGCAGGCACTGCTTTAAAATAGGAATGGACTACGTAAGTGATGTGTGGCTGATGTTAGTGCTGGAGAAAACCTGGAAATGGGATTAAAAAGGCAGCCTGAACATGTACAAAATACCTTATCTTTTTCTAGGAAGAGGATGTTGCAGAGGAAGTGTTCAACTGCGTGTTTTGAAGCACAGGATCTTTCAAACAAGTCATTCACAGTATCACAGTATCATCAAGGTTGGAAGAGACCTCATAGATCATCAAGTCTAACCCTTTTCCACAGAGTTCAAGGCTAGACCATGGCACCAAGTGCCACGTCCAATCCTGCCTTGAACAGCCCAAACATATTCCACTGTGAACTTTTTTTTTCTGCTCCTAAAGTTCTTGGACAAAAAGTCAGTACTGCGATAGTAGGCTGAAGATGAGCCAGCAGTGTGCCCAGGCAGCCAAGAGAGCCAATGGCATCCTGGCCTGGATCAGGAACAGTGTGGCCAGCAGAACGAGGGAGGTTATTCTGCCCCTGGACTCAGCACTGCTCAGGCCATACCTTGAGTGCTGTGTCCAGTTCTAGGCTCCTCAATTCAAGAGAGATGTTGAGATGATGGAAGGTGTCCAGAGAAGGGCAACAAAGCTGGTGAGGGGCCTGGAACACAGCCCTGTGAGGAGAGGCTGAGGGAGCTGGGGGTGTGCAGCCTGCAGAAGAGGAGGCTCAGGGCAGACCTCATTGCTATCTACAACTGCCTGAAGGGAGGCTGTAGCTGGGTGGGGTTGGTCTCTTCTGCCAGGCAACCAGCAACAGAACAAGGGGACACAGTGTCAAGTTGTGCCAGGGGAGGTCTAGGCTGGATGTTGCAAGGAAGTTGTTGGCAGAGAGTGATTGGCATTGGAATGGGCTGCCCAGGGAGGTGGTGGAATCACTGTCCCTGAGGGTGTCCAAGCAAAGCCTGGCTGAGGCACTTGGTGCCATGATCTAGTTGACTGTCTAGGGCTGGGTGCTAGGTTGGACTGGCTGATCTTGGAGGTCTCTTCCAACCTGCTTGATTCTATGAGCACAGGAAGTGGAGTTCGTTCTTCTCTAAACCACCACAGACTCACATCAGCACTCCTCCTGCTACCAGGCAGTGCAGTCCCAACAGTCAAGCAAATGTATCTGCAGACTTCCTAATGTTGTACTTTCAGACAGAGAAGTGAGTGTCTACTTCATGTTACAGTAAAAATAATCTAATGTTGGCATGTCATTGCCAAAAACTGCTTAAATCAGAGTGATCTACAAAAGCAATCAGAAAGAAACCTTCAAAATCGACAGGAAGAGCCACTTAGATCCTGTCTGATGGCTAAGAAAGAAACCATTGAGTGCCTTGAGCACCAAGCAAAGAAAAGTGCCCTACACAATGGATTTGGGTCAGAAAGACTGAATAGGGCCTGAAATGGGGCAGCCATAGGGAGGGATGTGGGAATTTACATAGGAATCATTGAACTATTTGAGGTTGGAAGAGACTTTTGAGGTCGAGTCCAACCACTCACTTAGAGCTCTCAACCCCAACACTACTGCTAAGTCTCTAGCACTAAACCACATCCCCCAGCAACTTTTAAGCACCTCTATGGATGGTCACTCCACCACTTTCTTGGGCAGCTTATTCCAATGCTTGAGAACCCTTTCTGTGATGGATTTTTTCATAATATCCAAACTAAATCTCCCCTGGCACAATCCGAGGTTATTTCCTCTTGTCCTGTCACTTGTTCTGCACCTGGGCTGTATGTGTTCAACAGCAGCAGACCTGGGCCTGATGGTTCTGCAGCACCACCAAATAGAAAGGTGAGGAACATTTAACTCAAAGCAAATACAACAGCAAATACTAGGATAGGAGAAAAAAGCCCAGATGGCAAGGCTACTACCAAAGGCACCCAGGAAAAGCTCATGCTGTTTTCTGCCCAGGAATCACAGCCACTCTCCTTCAAGGGTTTCATGCAGCACCCTCAGCACCTACATGGGCAAGCAGCCCAAGGTTTGCCCACACATGGGGCAGAGTGTGTCAGTATCCATGCAGTCCAGCTTTGCAGCTCTCTAGGGCCAGCTGAAGAGGGAAACATGAGCTTCATATTGTCTCAATTGAGTGCTGCAGGTCTGCACATGTCCACGAGAATCACACAATCACAGAATGCATTGATTTGAAAAGGATCTTCAAAGGTCATCTTATCCACCTCCTCCCTGCAGTCAGCAGGGACATCTCCAACTAGATCAGGTTGCTCTGGGCCCCATCAAGCCTGACCTTGAATGTCTCCAGGGGTGGAACCTCCACCACCTCTCTAGGCAACCTGTTCCAGTCTCTCACTGCTCTCATTGTGAAGAACTTTCTCCTTATGTCCAATCTAAATCTCCCCTGCTGCAGTTTCAAGCCATTGTTCACCATCCTATCACCATGAGTCTTTCTGAACAGTCCCTCCCCAGCCTTCCTTTAGGTCCTCTTCAGATACTGAAATGCCAAGAGAGGAGGAGTGCTCACACTGTGACCCTCACAGATCCCCTGGGACACAGACACCAGCTCACCTCAGCCTGCACTGAAGCCAGGACTCTCTAAATCCCACTTTCCCAGCATCACCCTCTGCACGTTGCCTGGCCAAATCCTGGACCACAGGCTGGCTTTCAGCTGGATCTTCTGATGGAGAACCAACTGGGGCTGGGGGCAAGCCTGCTTCATCCCATCTGTGCTGTGACAGCCCCCACTGCTGGGCAAGCAGGGTGGGCTTGCCTGGGTTTTGTGGGGGTTCTAACTTCCTCCTCTTAATCCAGAGGAATGAAAGGCTGAGCTACCTGGGGCAAAGCCTTTGTTCCCTGTCTCCTCCTGCTGAGCTGTAGCATTTCTTCAGAATCATAGAATCAACCAGGCTGGAAGAGACCTCCAAGATCATCCAGTCCAACCTAGCACCCAGCCCTATCCAATCAACTAGACCATGGCATCAAGTGCCTCAGCCAGTCCTCTTCCCCGCTCCTGCAGTGCTCCTTGTTGGGAGTGGGGATACATGCCTGGGGGTTCCTTACCAGAGACTGACAATCCTAGCCAGGAATTTTAGCTAGAGCTTTGGCCAAAGAGCTAATTCACATCTCTGAGTGAGCTGTCATTGGTTTACTCCCTTTTGGGCTCCTGTGTATAGAGTAGGCTCAGTCTCCAATCTCCAGCTGCTGCCTCTCCCCTGCAGTCTGTCTCAGGGAGCAATCCTCCAGATGCTTGAGGAAGTCATTGCCTTTTTTTTAATAGGATTGAAGTGCATTATGAATAATGATGATTATTAATAGGATTGGAAGTCTCCACTCACTAATCAAATCCTTTTTTTTTTTCCTAGGCATTGCCTAAATTCAGAGCTCTTCCAAATAACTGACAGCACCAGTGATGCTCATTGCCCACCATTCCTTTGCTGAGGAGAAATTACTTCCAGACTAAACACATCTTTAATCTAAAAGCAAATATTGCTTCATGAGCCCACTACTGGTCACATCTTTTTCCATCATGGCAGGAACTGAACCCAGAGAGGATTCCCCCTCCCTCCCCCATCCTTGTTAAGAAATCCTTTGATGGTAGTGGTGGCCCCTCAGAAAGTCTATGCAGAAGGGACATGCTTAAGGAAATCACATTAGTGTCTGACAGAGTAGTAGTAGAGACACATTTTAATTAGAGTAGTAGTAGACACACTCTGATTATCACAGGATTGCAGGATAGTAGGAGTTGGAAGTGACCCAAAGAGATCATCAAGTCCAACCACTCAGCCAGAGCAGGACAATCCTATCTAACACAGATCACAGAGGAACACATCCAGACAGGACTTGAAAGGCTCCAGAGAAGGAGACTCCACAACCTCTCTGGGAAGCCTGTTTCAGTGCTCTGGGACCCTCACAGTAAAGAAGTTCCCCCTTGTGTTGAGGTGGAACCTGTGTTGCTGCAACTTACACCCATTGCTCCTTGTCCTGTCACAGGCAGCAGTGAGCAGAGCCTATCCCCTGCTCCTGGCAGCCTTCAGATACTTATAAACGTTTATCAAATCCTCTCTAAGTCTTCTCTTCTCCAGACTAAGCAGCCCCAGGTCCCTCAGCTTCTCCTCATCAGCCATGTCCTCCTGTCCCCTCATCATCCTCATAGCATTCTGCCAGACGCTCTCCAGCAGATCCCTGTGCCTCTTAAACTGAGGAGCCCAGAACTGAACACAGTATTCCAGAGATTCAAGTATCCTCATATCTGTGAGGACAGAAAGCAGTGAACAATACTTCACGACATGAGATGATGGAAGTGCTGTGAATTGGTAAGTCAAAGCTCTTTCTTCTGTGTTTGTGTTTTTCTTCTTTAATGCAACAAATAACCAAATGCATCAACTAAGGAAGCTCCAGGAAGGAGCAGAGAAGAGCATTAAGCAGACAAAGAACACCAGGAGGGAGAGAGAGCAACATGTTAAGGCACCTAAGGAATTACAGAGGGGGGAAAAAAAGTGTCAACTGAAATATCCTTAGTGATGTGAAGCATACAGTCACTCAGCATTGCTTTGCATTAGAACTAGAAGCTGGCCAAAGAGGAATTTGAGATCATGTAAAATGGAATGGAACTTACAAAGAACAGGAATGTCTGAAGCATGTAAAAGCAGTCTGCAAGAGGAAAATAAGCAAGCAAATCAACAGGCTCTATCTGTACAGATCTTTTGAGCACACTGTGTTGTTGGAGTATTCCTTCTTGGTGAACAAACCCCAAACTTCAAGCCTGCCTTCCATGCCAGATTCTGACTCTTTCTATCATGCAAAATCAGTAGGACCACTCCAACCTACAGCTCTGAGTCCTTCTGCACACCTGGGAGCTATTTGCCCAGGGATGCTTGAGTGACTCAAGGGAGTTCATAATCCACTGCCTACCCTGCATATGGTCACACTGCACTGCGCCTGGTGGCCTCACACAGGGAACAAGGAACAGGACACAGGAAAAATAGCTCAGAAATTTATGTCACTAAAGGATTTTTTTTTCCTTAAAGTAGTCCTTTTAGGAATGTACCACAGTAATCTTCTGGAACTCTTTATCTCAGCTGGACATGATGCTTGAGCAATTGACTGTTTGCATATGGTTAATATTTAGCTAGGTGTAGGTATTTAGTTCAATACAAATGTAGATATTGAGTTAAATGGAAGCTCTGTCATTAAATGTACAGATTTACTTAAATGCAGAGTTTGGCTAAATGTAATTTTTTAATGTAGATATTTAGTTGAATGTAGATTGTAGTTAAATGGAGTTATTTAATGTGGATATTTAGCTAAATGCAGATTGTAGTTAAATGCAGTTATTTGATGCAGATATTTAAATGGTAGCTAATTATATGTAGATTTTAGTTAAATGTAGATTGTAGTTAAATGTAGATATTTGATGTAGTTTTGAGTTAAATGTAGTTATTTCATGTAGATATTTAGTGCCATGGTCTAGATGACTGGATAGGTCTGGGTGCTAGGTTGGACTGGATGAGCTTGGAGGTCTCTTCCAACCTGGTTCATTCTATGATTCCATTTAATTATATATAGATACTTAGTTAAATGTAGCTATTTCATGTAGATTTTAGTTAAGTGCAGTTATTTCATGTAGATATTTAGTTAAATGTAGCTGTTTAATTAAATGTAGATTGTAGTTAAATGTAGCTATTTCATGTAGATATTTAGTTAAATGTAGATTGTAATTAAATGTAGCTATTTGATGTAGATATTTAGGTAAATGGTAGCTATCTAATTAAATGTAGATATTAGCTAAATGTAGATATTTGATGTAGATTTTAGCTAAATGTAGATATTTGATGTAGATTTTTAGTGCCATAGTCGAGATGACTGGATAGGACTGGGTGCTAGGTTGGACTGGATGAGCTTGGAGGTCTCTTCCAACCTGATTAATTCTATGATTCTACTTAATTGAATGTAGGTATTTAGTTAAATGTAGATTGTAGTTCAATATAGTTATTTAAGGTAGACATTCAGCTAAATGTAGCTGTTTAATGAAATGTAGATTTTACTTAAATGTAGATTTTAGTTAAATGTAGATATTTCATGTAACTAGTTAAATGCAGTTATTTAATATAGATATTTAGTTAAATGTGGATTTTTAGTTAAATGTAGATTTTTAGTTAAATGTAGCTATTTGATGTAGATTTTAGCTAAATGTAGTTATATGATGTAGATATTTAGTGCCATAGTCTAGTTGACTGGATAGGACTGGGTGCTAGGTTGGACTGGATGAGCTTGGAGGTCTCTTCCAACCTGATTCATTCTATGATTCTACTTAATTGAATGTAGATATTTAGTTAAATGTAGATTGTAGTTCAATACAGTTATTTAAGGTAGACATTCAGCTAAATGTAGCTGTTTAATGAAATGTAGATTGTAGTTAAATGTAGCTATTTGATGTAGATATTTAGTTAAATGGTAGCTAATTAAATGTAGATATTTGATGTAGATATTTAGTGCCATAGTCTAGTTGACTGGATAGGACTGGGTGCTAGGTTGGACTGGATGAGCTTGGAGGTCTCTTCCAACCTGATTCATTCTATGATTCTACTTAATTGAATGTAGATATTTAGTTAAATGTGGATTGTAGTTCAATACAGTTATTTAAGGTAGACATTCAGCTAAATGTAGCTGTTTAATGAAATGTAGATTTTACTTAAATGTAGATTTTAGTTAAATGTAGATATTTCATGTAGCTATTTAGTTAAATGCAGCTATTTAATATAGATATTTAGTTAAATGTAGATTTTTAGTTAAATGTAGATATTTAATGTAGATATTTAGTTAAATGCAGATTTTAGTTAAATGCAGATATTTAATGTAGATATTTAATTAAATGTAGTTATTTAATGTAGAGATTTAATTAAATGTAGCTATTTAGTTAAATATAGGTAGCTAATGTATATATTTAATGCAGATAGTTAAATATACACATATATATACTACACTTAGATACTTAAATATATATATCTAGTTGAATATAGATATTTAATTACATATCTCTGTCTAATGCTATATTGATTTATAAATCTTTAATACCTATTCAAAGAGCTCTGGCAGTGCCAATTACCTGCCACGGTACAGCAGTATCTGCTTAGCCTAACTCTCACTGTCCAGCTTTTGGACAACTCTACTTAAGGTAGAGTTAGAGAAAGGCTGGACTGGATGATCTTAAATGTCTTTTCCAACCCAAACAATTCTGTGATTAAAATCACTGCAGGTTTTTATTAAAAGGAAGAATAGTTTCTTGTGTGCTCAACTTGAAATAGCTTTGTGTCAAATAACTCTTCCAGATCTGAGGGAGTATTAACCTCTGAAGACATCAAAACCCAGCTATAGTATGGGCAAAGATCTGAATATACTCCTAGTAATTTTTAGTTCTGTTCTGAAGCTCAGATCCACACACAGAGAAGAGCTGCAGCAAAAAGGTCTTGTAGTCATAGAATCAATCAGGTTGGAAGAGAACGCCAAGATCATCCAGTCCAACCCAGAACCCAGCCCTATCCAGTCAACCAGACCATGTCACCAAGTGCCTTGTCCAGTCTTCTCTTGAACACCTCTTGTGTCAGTGGCTCCATCACCTTCCTGGGCAGCCCATTCCAATGCCAATCATAGAATCAACCAGGTTGGAAGAGACCTCCAAGATCATCCAGTCCAACCTAGCACCCAGCCCTAACCAATCAACCAGACCATGGCACTAAGTGCCTCATCCAGGCTTTTCTTGAAGACCCCCAGGGACGGTGCCTAAACCACCTCCCTGGGCAGCCCATTCCAATGCAAATCACTCTCTCTGTGAAAAACTTCTTCCTAATATCCAGCCTATACCTACCCCGGCACAACTTGAGACTGTGTCCCCTTGTTCTATTGCTGGTTGCCTGGGAGAAGAGGCTACCCCCCACCTGGCTACAATGTCCCTTCAGGTAGTTGTAGACAGTAATAAGATCACCCCTGATCACTCTTTCTGCCAACAACTTCCTCACAACATCCAGCCTAAGGTGGTCTGTACTTGCAGCCAGAATAAGCAGCCAAGCCTCTCCGAACAGACTTTGCTGTCTTTGGCTGCCTGCTGCATTCATTCCTCCTCTTGCAGCTTACTTAAACTCCCTCCCCAGTCAGCAAAATCACCTGCAGAAGACAATACCTCCAACATCTTCCAGACACTTGTTTATGGTCCACTGAGTACAGAGAGAGCCTAAATAGCTATCTTAGCTCTGACACCTAACTTTTCCAACTCAATGGCTAAGCAAGACAAAGCCCTCCCTTGCAGTAAGGACCTATTTGAAGGCAGACAAAGGCAGCGGAGGGCTAGGAGGGGGGGAAACAAGAATGCACACATGCAGGTTTTTTTGGTCAAAATGCTTGTTCCTCTCAAGTACACTTTCAACTTCTCATGGTTTTCCTCTCAGGGATTTCTTTTTTCCCAGGGAAGTAACAAAAGTGGAGAGTACATCATTTGCCCATGACCAGAACAGAAAAAAAGAGGATTTGCACAGCTGAATTTGCACCGATTTTCTGCCTGTGGAGCTCTGCTGATGTCAGTACCACTTAGCCTGATTATAAACCACAGATCTGGGGTTTAAAAGTTTCTGCCTGCCACATATACTCTCACAGAAGACCTTAAGGTTGTTTGTGCTTAGTACCTCTTTGACAGCAAATTGTAATAGCGGTAACGGATGGCAGAAGAGGAGGAGAAAGCTGGTTATTGTTTTCTGTCTTTTAGCCTCTTCCTCACAGACAAAAGCAGAAGGACAGAGGTTATTCAAAGCTGGTTACTACAAGGGAAATGCTTACAAGTAAAGATGTACCAAGACAAAATAAATGGATTTGTAAACTGCTGGTGGCTATGGCACAAAGAGCGCACTTGCCTTTTACACAAGTAACCCTTCAGAGTGCATTTGCTCGCCGTGTCTCACAGGAGCAGAAGCACTCTGAGCCATACCTTTCCAGGATCTGATTATCAGTAATCTTTGTTAGCCTGTCTCCCTTCATCCACGATGTCACAGTTACAACGTGCACAAAGCTGCCAGGCTCTCGAGTCACACCTGGCCCTCAGAACATATCACACCTATGCGCTCCTATTTAAGCTGGCTTCTTGTCACATTTTCTCCTGGACGTTCAGAATGCTCCTTGCAACCCGTGAAGCTTAGCACAAAGTCACCGGTTCTGTGCAACACACCATTGCTGCCTTTCTGCCCCATTTGCTCGTTGACAGTAGCTGGCAAAGGTTGCTTGGGGTCAAATCGTCCCAAATTGCAGCGTTAGCCAGACCCTACCTTTTCTCCTCTCAGTTTTAGAAATGAGGAAAAGGATAAATGACCTTTAAAGTCTGATTGTAGGTCCAGGTGTAAATTCAATAAGTTACTTCCCAAATGTCACAGGCTCCAAGCTCCAGTTTAGAGTTTGCAGCCTGGGATCAATTCATACAACCTAAAACCTGCAGCTCTGAACCTAATTAACCTGTTTAGACACATTAGAGACATTTAGACACATTAGAGACATTTAGAATCATAGAATCAGTCAGGGTTGGAAGGGACCACAAGGATCACCTAGTTCCAATTCCCCTGCCATATGCAAGGACACCCTACCCTAGAGCAGCCTGGCCACAGCCTCATCCAGCCTGGCCTGAAACACTTCCATGGACAGGACCTCAATCACCTTCCTGGGCAACGCATTTCAGCCTCTCACCACTCTCATGCTCAACAACTTCCTCCTCAAGGCCAGTCTCAATCTCCCCACCTCCAGTTTTGCTCCATTCCCCCCAGTCCTGTCACTCCCAGACAGCTTAAAAAGTCCCTCCCCATCTTTTTTGTAGCCCCCTTCAGATCCTGGAAGGCCACAGGAAGGCCACCTGGGAGCCTCCTCCTCTCCAGATTGAACAGCCCCAACCCTTTCAGTCTGTCCTCATAGCAGAGCTGCTGCTGTCCTCTGAGCATCCTCGTGGCCCTTCTCTGGACACACTCCACCATCTCCACACCCCTCTTGTGAGGGATATGGGCCAGTGAGACACCAGAACATGCATCTCTCTGCATCTATGGCCTGTGGATATTGTGCAAGGGTTCAATTAGCATTTGCATGCTTTGGCCCCAAATCAGCAAACGACTTGCACGTTAACTTCACTCAGGCAAGTCCCCATGAGCTCAGCAGAATGCTTATGGGGAAGAATCATGTCACTGAGAGCAGCATGGGGACACATTAGACACAGCATTTAGACAAATTAGACACATTAGACACATTCAGGACTCAAGAATCTTCATAAATATAGTCAAGGCTTGGGGATAAATGCAGCCATGTGAAGTTTTTCAGTGTTGGGGTGTCTTGGCTCTAATTTAAATTTGCCAGAGACTCAGATAAATTTGATAGAGCCAATAACAATTTTATAGAGTGCCCTTCCCTCTTCCCCTCCTTTCCCAAAAGAAAGGGATTAGATGGAGAGAGAGAGGTAAGCACACCCAAATAAATCAATCTCACTCGATTTGGAAGTTAAAAAGAAAAGTTTAACAATAACTTTGAGAGGTATCTGAGGCAGGGAAGTTACAAAAGGTACAGGGAAAGAAAAACAGCAAATACAAAACGCATAAATACAACCTGATAGTGATGGCTTGGTCTTCCTCGTGGGTGATGGCCACGTGGTGGAAGAAAGAGAGAGCAGGAACAGATGGCAATGGTGGTATGCAAGGTATACAGAGAGGAGCAGGAAGTCCCCCTGCTTTTATGGGGCAGGAAGGGTGAGTGGGCTAACCATCACCTGGTGGTGTTCAGACCCACCCCTGGGGAGGAGTCAAGAGCACCTAGGGTCAGGTTCAGGGTTACTCCCCCTGCACTGTTAAACTTATACATGGGGGCCTTTTAAAATAAACTATCACTGACATATCTCTTTCTCCACACTTTCATAAAACTGATTTTGGAACTAAAATATACAACGTGGGTCTTTCCCTGCTGAGGGGTCTTCAAAGAGCAAGTATTAGTATTTTTTACCCATATCTTCCAGCGTGTTTGCTGCACAAAGAGTGATTTTAGCTTGCATGTATTTGAAGCTTTGCTGTGCCTTGATAAGATCAGGCAATTGGTCTGCATGTGGGGATTTTTCCATGGAAGCAATTATTTCTTCAAGGGAACCTCTGATTCCTTCAAGACCAGGAATAAGAATGGAAATGTTCTGCTGTGCTAATGTCTGTGCCCCGGTGCACAAGAGGGCAAAAGTTGGGAACTGAGCAAGAAACAGCCAAAGTCTGTCTCTTATTTATCTGCCTACAGATCACTGTGCAATGAGAGGCAGCTTGTGGATGCTGGACTGTTCTCACTCTCAGAAATACCTCAAGAGGATTTAGGGTTTTGCTTGGTTTGATTTTCCCAAATCAGAGTAGGAGAGTGGTAGGAGCACCAAGAAAGAAGCAGCAGGACTTGATCTCCAAAGCCTGGTTTTGCTGTTCTCTGTATTGCCCATTCCCAGCCAGGCAGGAGGATGTTGCAGCAGCCTGGTTTGCCAGACTGCACACAGTTAGCTGACAGATTTTTGCAGGGCAGAGAGGTCTGAACTAGGAAATCACCAAGAATGGGCTGACCATTTACAACTGTGGCCACTTGATCCCTTTGAAAGTGTCTTGCTCTGGTTCTGAGAGCATAGAACTAGAGCACAAGAGGAAACCTCTGTCTGGCCAGAGCTTCCTGGTGTCCCATAAGCTAAAGCTCTACCTGGTTCCTCAGATAATAATCAGCAGCTTCATCAAAATCAGCCATACACATCAGTCATACCCATTACACAAACGATAACCTCAAGCACTTGGGTAAGTCCATGGCTCCAGGATGAAACCCCAGAACATGTGTTCCTGTCTTGCTTTGCAGCAGGATTTGCCAACTCCTTTTGAGCAACTGAAGGGGAGGGAGGAATATAAAAGAAAAACCCTTCCTACAAAAACCAGAGATTCATTTGAACCAAAGTCAAACCCTTCAAATTTCAAAGGTGATAAGAACAGGCCATGACTGGTCTGTCACTTATCTTGGTAGACAGAAACCACATGTTGCTCTGGGCTCTGAGATCGTTGCTCTGCTCATTCTTCCAGCTCTGGACTAACAGCAAAATACTGAGGAAAGCCAAGATCACAAATGTTCCATTTTCACCAGATTTGAACCCTTTTAGTGGAGGACTGTGCTGTTTTGCTAACCCAGAGCTCTTGAAGATCCCTTTTATCTGCAGAGCTGGGAGCCTGACTGTTGGGAAAAGCATGTACAGAGGTAGTCAGGCACTCAAAGAGTTTGGGCACTTCATCCCCAAGCAAAGTGGAAGGTACTTTTTTAAACTTAGCATTTACAGCTGCACCTCACAGCTTTAACTGCCATGCAACACACACACACCTGCAAATCTCACCTTCCTTGGCAAAGCAGGCTGTGGCAAGGCTGGAGGTGTTTAAGGCCAGGCTGGATGAGGCTCTAGCCACCCTGATCTAAGGTAGGGTGTCCATGCCCATGGCAGGAGGGTTGGAACTAGATGATCCTAGTGGTCCATTCCAACTCTGACTGATTCCATGACCCTACAGGCACTGTTGTGGAAATAAACTCAGGGCAAAGTGTAGGACTGAGATGATTTTTACCTTGTCTTCACCTCCCAGCTTTCTGAAGTCATGAAATGACATGAAAGCCAGCTCTTCAGTAAGGACAATGCTCAGTGTTACTTTAAAGTCAATAGAATTATGTGCCCAGGAACAGATTTTACATCTGTTTGGGGGGAAGAGAAGGATCTCTTTGGAGACTGCTTGGGCTGATGTCATTTGAATGCGATGGTGAATAGAGGGTGGTGAATAAAACTCTTCCACATCCCTGGAAAAGTCCAAGTCCTATCACCCAGTTAGTGCAAGATGCACACCTGGCTTTGTTTTCTAATACTTAAAAGGCCAATAAAATGACTGCTGCCTGAAAGAGAACAAAAAAAACAAATGGAGAGGAGAAAAAGGGCCATGTAAACAGAGCTTCTGGTAGCATATATAGCATCTGGTTTTGCAGCTTAAACATGCTCTGCTCGATTTCCTACACTAAAGATAGTTTATGAGCCTTATCCCACAATGCATGGTCATCATCCAGTACACTTCATGACAGCAGAGACCTGGCAGGGTGCAGGCCTGCCACTGGAGATGCCCAACTGATCCCTTTGATCTCTGCTTTTGGCGTTTGGGCCGTGTCCTTTTGGAGGGCAGATCTCTGTTACTGTGCACCTCTATCTGTTTTCCATTTGAGTTTAGGCAGCAATTGCCTTGCGAAAAGGGATTGTTTTTCAAAGTTCCATAGGCCCCCAGGACATCTTGGTTCAGGGAGGAAAGGAATATCCCCCTTTCGCTGCTTTCCAAAGGAGTTCCCACTCAAGCCATTTTTGTTCTCAGTTGCAATTCATTATCGGGGGCCTCTGTGTGTGCTGCATCCTCTGAGCAGCTCCGTCTCAGAAGGTTACTGCAAAGCACACGCTACCCCTGCAAGGCCCCCTCCTCTTTATATGGCATGAATTACTGCTAAGGAGGTCATAGGGGGGGAAAATCGAGGGATAGGAGGCGTTTTTGCTACTCTGAGGTAGCAGCTTGTGAAGCAAGAGTCACTCTCCACTGCTTGGGATAACTAGGGAGCCTGGTGGACCATGGTTTGTTGATGCTCATGTGAACATGGTAACCCCTAAGGGCTGGTTGCACTTCTTAATTCATCCTGCAAGAAATTGGCTACTGATGGGGCAGATTTTGTCCTTTCCTGCCCACTGCCCTCGACAAAGCAGGGGAAAATGACTCCATTAATTGCCTGGCAGTTGCAGGGGCTGCCTGGCAAAGGGGCACTGCCCTTCTGCTCCGAAATGGGGCTGGAAATTCTTCCCTGAGAGCAGAGCACACACCATGGCTGTGTGCTGTGAGGCAGGGAAGTGCATGCATGCGTGTAATAGGCAGCTGATCATTCCCATGACAGCTGCTGGGGAAGGGGAGGTGGGGGGGGAGAGCAGGGAAAGGTGTGCCCACCGCCCGCCTGTGACCCCGCCAGGGAGTCATGCCGGTGACCCTGTGCCGAGGGCATTTCTCAGCCCATGACTTGCTCTCAAATGAGGGCTTGCCTCTGATGGCTGCTCAGCTCCAAGCCCTGTTAATCTGAGCTGTTGGATTCACCAGGTCCACCCATGGCTGGCTGTTGGGAAACACGGCGCTGTGCGCTCACAGCTCTGCAGCAGCGTAGGGGAGCTATCAGTTGGGGTTTAGCTCTTTGGCAGAAGCAAGCTGCCCACGAGGGTGAGCAGGTTAGACTTGACTGGATAATTACAAATTATTTTGCATGACTAGAAATGTCACTGCTGATGACAGCTGTGGTGTGCTCCGAAATATTTGGGATTAGATGTGTTTGGTCTCCTCCACCAGATGCACATCAATGGTTTCCGACATTTGGGTGCATTTAGTCCACCTGAGCAACTTATTGACTGACCTGTATGCAAAGCAGTGATTCTCAAGCCTTCATGCTCCTGAAACAACCAATCTGGTCTGTACTAGTAGAAAAAAAGGTCTGTAAAACACCAATCCTCCTCCCCATTTCTCACTCCTTTATCTCCTGCTTTAATTAGAAATGAAAATGCTTTGACCACTAAATTAAATAGGGCCAAGCAGCTTCTAACATCAGGTCTAACTGCAAGGTCTGAGCTTAGCTTCTCAGGACCCTGAGTGAGTATGGCCAGAGAAGGGAGAACAAGCAGGGGAAAGGTCTGGAGAACAGGTCTGGTGAGGAGCAGCTGAGGGAACTGGGGTTGCTTAGTCTGGAGAAGAGGAGGCTAAATGGAGACCTTCTCTCTCTTTAAAACTACTTGAAAGGAGGTTGGAGTGCGGTGGGGGTTGGTGTCTTCTCACAAGGAACAAGTCATAGGACAAGAAGAAATGGCCTGATGTTGCTCCTGGGGAGGTTCATGATGGATATTAGGAGCAATATCTTTACTGTGGAGTGGAACAGGTGGCCCAGGGAGGTGGTGGAGTCATCATCCCTGGAGCTGTTCATAAACTGCATGGACACAGCACTTTGGGACATGGTTTAATGGCCATGGTTTTGTTGGGCTGATGGCTGGGCTTGAGCTTAGAGGTCCTTTTCAGCCTTAATGACTCTGTGCCAATGTTTTAACTACAAGACTTGACAATTGCCAACTTGATGTGCTAAATATCAAGGGAATAGAACAACATTTCTTTTTACTCCTGTGTGTAGGAGCAGTTGGACATAGGAGTTCTGCAACCTGCAGCTCAATTTCAAACCAAGTTGGCCCCTCCTGCTTTGCAGTGAAGGTTTCCATTCATTTAGGGCTGGATGAGCTTTCCTTCTCCATACTAACTCCTGTTACAGCAATCATTTTTGACCCATTTCTCTGGGAAATGTTTGTCAAAGGCTTTCTAGTATTTCTCCAGAGTGAAGCTGGAGAACAGAACTGAGCAAAATACTCACCATCAAAGTCTATAATTAGTAAAAATCTATAAAGATCTGAGATTGGGTTTTGGGGTGGGGTTGATAATTCCAAGAACTATTTCTGAAGGACAGATGGAAGAAGCATTTGTGTGAGAAATGGTAGCTGACATAAAGGCTTTATAGAGGTCTCAAATTTAGTTGAATTCATCTTAACAAATTCCATTCTGGAAGCACTGTAACTGAAAATCAGAGCCATTTCTAGCAGAAAAACCCTAAACCAGACCTATTTCTAGCAGAAATACCCTAAATCACAGAATCATAAAATCAACCAAATTGGAAGAGACCTCCAAGGTCATCCAGTGCAACCTAGCACCCAGCCCTGTCCAATCAACCAGACCATTTGACCTAGTGCCCCATCCAGTCTGTTTTTGAACACCTCCAGGGACAGTGACTCCACCACCTCCCTGGGCAGCCCATTCCAATGCCAATCACTCTCTCTGCCAACAACTTCCTCCTAACACCCAGCCTAGACCTCTCCTGGTATAACTTGAGACTGTGTCTCCCTCTTCTGTTGCTACTTGCCTGGGAGAAGAGACCAACCCTACCTACTTACAACCTCCCTTCAAGTAGTCGTAGACAGCAATGAGGTCATGTCTGAGCCTCCTCTTCTCCAGGCTAAACACCCCCAGCTCCCTCTGCCTCAGAGCCATTTCTAGCAGAAATATCCTCAATCAGAGCCATTTCTAAAAGAAATATCCTAAACTGGATCTATTTCTAGCAGAAATATCCTAAACCAGGCCTATTTCTAGCAAAAATATCCTAAATCAAAGCCATTTCTAGCAGAAATATCCTAAACTGGACCTATTTCTAGAAGAAATGTCCTAAATCAGAGCCATTTCTGACAGAAATATCCTAAAGTGGACCTATTTCTATCAGAAATATTCTAAATGAGGCCTATTTCTAGCAGAAATATCCTAAATTTGGCCTGTTTCTAGCAGAAACATCCTCAGTCAGATCTATTTCTAGCAGAAATATCCTAAATTGGACTTATTTCTAGCAGAAATATCCTAAACTGGGCCTATTTCCAGCAGAAATATCCTAAATCAGAACAATTTCTAGCAGAAATATCCTAAATTAGACCTATTTCTAGAAGAAATATCCTCAATTAGAGCCATTTCTAGCAGAAATATCCTAAATGAGACCTATTTCTAAGAGAAATAACCTAAATCAGAGGCATTTCTAGCAGAAATATCCTAAACTGGACCTATTTCCAGCAGAAATATCCTAAATCAGAACAATTTCTAGCAGAAATATCCTAAACTGGACCTGTTTCTAGAAGAAATATCCTCAATCAGAGCCATTTCTAACAGGAATAGTCTAAATGAGACCTATTTCTATGAGAAATACCCTAAATCAGAGCCATTTCTAGCAGAAATATCCTAAACTGGACCTATTTCCAGCAGAAATATCCTAAATCAGACCTATTTCTATGAGAAATAACCTAAATCAGAGCCATTTCTAGCAGAAATATCCTAAATTGGACTTATTTCTAGCAGAAATATCCCAAATAGGAACCATTTCTAGCAGAAATATCCCTTATCAGACCTATTTCCAGCAGAAATATCCTCAACCAGAGCCGTTTCTAGCAGAAATATCCTCAATCTGAGCCATTCCTAGCACAAATCAGACCTATTTCTAGCAAAAAAAAAGTATCCCAAATCCAACTTTTTTGCAACATAAAACCAGAGATCCACAGCTTCATTATTCACCAGTATTTGCTAGGGAGCTGCTTCCTGCAGAAAACATCCTCTTATCCAGTGACCACACATTCTTCTATTTCATATAGTAGCTTTCCTACACAATTCCTTGCTTGAGTTCCTATCACTGGAGCTCCAAATTCTCTAGGAGGTAGGTTTGAGTTGGCAGAAGGGCTCCTACTGCAGAAAGACAGGGTCCCTGCTCACCAAACCATTTGAAACAAGATGCAGCATGTAGGTTTCTAATTTCATTTGTACTCATTAAAGCATGAGCAGTTGCTCATTCACTGTATCTTGGCACACAAGATGGATGTAGAAATTGTTCTGGGAATAGGGAAATTAGGCAAATAATAGCAGCTGTAAGTGAATATCCATTTGGAAAAGCAGGCTGCTATATATCTAAGGAATTCCTTTCTGCCCTTGAAGATTGAGGGGTTTCGAGTTGTGATGGCTCTGTTTTGAAGTGGAAAAAGGAGAGATGTGGGATTTGGAATTGGTTTGGTGTAGAACCAACCCATGTTCAATGTTTCATGAAGAAGAGGAGCATTCTGAGCTAGTAGTGTGCCCAGGTGGCCAGGAGAGCCAGTGGCATCCTGGGCTGCATCAGGAGCAGTGTGGCCAGCAGGACAAGGGAGATTATTCTGCCGCTGTACTCAGCACTGCTCAGGCCACCTCTTGAGTGCTGTGTCCAGTTCTGGGCTCCTCAATTCAAGAGAGATGTTGAGGTGATGGAAGGTGTCCAGAGAAGGGCAACAAAGCTGGTGAGGGGCCTGGAGCACAGCCCTGTGAGGAGAGGCTGAGGGAGCTGGGGGTGTGCAGCCTGCAGAAGAGGAGGCTCAGGGCAGAGCTCATTGCTCTCTACAACTACCTGAAGGGAGGCTGTAGCCAGGTGGGGTTGGTTTCTTCTGCCAGGCAACCAGAAACAGAATGAGATACAATCACAAGTTGTGCTGGGGGAGGTCTAGGGTGAATGTTGTGAGGAAGTTGTTGTCAGAGAGAGTGATTGGCATTGGAATGGGCTGCCCAGGGAGGTGGTGGAGTCACCATCCCTGGAGGTGTTGAAGCAAAGCCTGGATGAGGCACTTAGTGCCATGGCCTAGTTGATTGGACAGGGCTGGGTGCTAGGTTGGACTGGCTGAGCTTGGAGCTCTCTTCCAACCTGCTTGATTCTGTGAAATAGGCAACAGGAGCACAACACAGGAGGAAGGCAAAACTGACACAGGTCATGGCTCTGCCTCATGGCCTTGATCTGAATCCTGCTACTGCCCTGGCTCCTGTTCAGAGATGAGCAGACCTTCCTCCTCTTCAAGGATCTTCCCCAACAGCTTTCAGTGCCCTTCTCCAGAGCTGTTGCCACAAAGGCCCAGCTCAAGCATGCCTCTATTGCTACTGCTGCCAGTGCCAGGATTTCAACAGGCTCATCCCGTGCAGGCTCTCAGTGCATGCTACCTCCCATTTTTTCCATCAGTAGCAATGCTGCACTTCATTTTAGTGAGTTAGGAAAGCAAAAAAGAAGAACAACCCTTAAAGCAGGAGCTGCCAGAGTTTATTGAATGCAGAACCATCCTTTTAGTGCTCTTACTTACTCGCTGCACTAAACAATGCCATTTAAAATCATTTCCAAATCTCAATTTAGAAGCAAGGGGGGGGGAAAAAAAGCCCCAACCTCTCCTCTTTTAGCTGTTACTCTCTCTCACAATGGAAAGCTGCCTCAGAGCATGTTACATTTCAGAGGAGCCTGTGAGATTTTGCTTTAATGGGAAGCTAAATGAAATGTTTTAATTTCAAATCAACACCAGAACATGTTCAAAGAGCTGTATTTATAGGGTTTAAGTGAAAAAGGCTCTGGCACCACTTTTAAACAGCTCTGGCAAGCAATGGAGGGAAGAACACCACTCACTGATTCTTTGCATGGATTAGTCCACAGCCTTATTCAAGGCTCATGTATAATGTGAGTTGTTGGCTGTGATACTCTGGCTGTAGTGCTAGTGGAATTCACTGTAGGCAAAGGCTCGTGATGCTAAACAAAGTGGACAAAAGGCTTTTACAGAAGAGTAAAAACAACAAGTCTCCATTTATGACTCTAAGTTAAATGTCCTCAGTGAAGACATTGCTCAGTAAATAACTCTGTGGGAGAACTTGTGAAATATAAATGGCCTGGCAAGCTGGGGAAAGCTCTGAGGTGATAGAAAAGCTTAAAGAGTCAAAAAGATGAAAAAGGACTTTGTGTCTTGCTCCAAGCTCCAGAGCTCTCTGCTCAATTGCTTCTCTTGCAGTTCTCAGTTCTAGTACAGCTCATGCAGCTGAGGAAGCAGAGTCCCAGTTTCCAGCCTGCTAAATCTCTATGTGATTTCTCACGTTCACATGAAATAACACTGAGCTTGCATTTCTGGGGTGAACATGCAGAAAATGGCTCAGAAGCAGAAACAGATGTAAACAGACAGTGGGCAAAGCAGCAGAGTGGGGAGAGAGGGAAATGTGAATGAGAAATCAAGGGCAGAAACTGTATAACATAACCTTATTTTTCAGTACAGTTCCAGGAGCAGCGAGAAACGTCACCAGAAGGCTCAGGATGAGGCAAAGCTGAGGGCAAGTTGCCTGATGCCCAAGTGAAGCCCAAATGGAGGGCAAGTACCTGCTACCAGGTGAAGTGGCTTGCCATCCTCTGCCAGGAGTTGTGTGTCTGACAGAGGTACCTCAACATCCAGTCAGTGTTTGGAGCTGTACTTTCAGGGGACACAGTCTCAAGTTGTGCCAGGGCAGGTCTAGGCTGGATGTTAGGAGGAAGTTGTTGGCAGAGAGAGTGATTGGCATTGGAATGGGCTGCCCAGGGAGGTGGTGGAGTCACCATCCCTGGAGGTGTTGAAGCAAAGCTTGGCTGAGGCATTTAGTGCCATGGTCTGGTTGATTGGCTAGGGCTGGGTGCTAGGTTGGACTGGATGAGCTTGGAGGTCTCTTCCAACCTGCTTGATTCTACGATTCTATGATTTAGGATTCTATGATTCTAAGATTTAGGATTCTATGATTCTAAACACAGAAAAGAGGCAAGGAAAGTGTGAGTACTCAGAAGCACCTGCTAAAAGAGCAGGGTCACATAGGAGATAGTGAGACCTGCTTCTGTCACTCACATTACAGTGCTGTCACCCAGGGGGATGGTGTCTAACTGGAAGATCACCTTCACTAACCACTTCATCCAGAACGTGTCACAAGGTAAATTGAACAGCTAGACGTAGAACCAGACAGAATGGCACTCTGAAACAATTAAATAAGGGCAGCCCCAGGATGCTCCCTGCTTAATGTAGAATGCTAATTGGTACTCAACTAGCACACGGTGGTGTGCTGGAGAAAGACAGTGTGAGTAATGTACCTGTGTGTTGTGTGCTATAATACAGCACGAGACCTTGAGGGTACAGCATCCCCTGAGGATTTCACACTGCCAACAGCTGATACCAATAACAACAGAGCAATGCATTTCCCCTGATGTTTTCCTGACATATTCTATCCCAGTTGCTGCTTCACTGCAATCTGTGAGAAGCTCTAAGAGTGATATTGTACACTGCAGTCAGAACTAACTTGCAAAGCACGTGTGTCATCTCTTCAGTGGCAGAAACCAGGCTTTAGATATCCTTGCCTGATCATTTCACAGAGTCAAAGAATCATTTAACATAGAAAAGACCTTTAGGAAGCAGTTCTTGACAGTGAGGTTGGTGAAACACTGGAACAAGTTGCCCAGGGAGTTTGTGGATGCTCCCTCCCTGGAGGTGTTCACCACTAGGTTGGATGAGGCTTTGAGTGATCTGTTCTAGTGGGAGGTGTCCCTGCCTGTGGCAGGGGGGGGAAGTGGAACTAGATGATGTTTGAGGTCACTTCCAACCTAAACCATTCTATGATTCTAATATCTGTAGACACTTAGTGCAACATCACAAGCATATGGCATTGTTTTGGTTAGAAAAGCCCTTTAAGATCATCCAGTCCAACTATTCTCTAACTCTCCCAAGGCTGGGACTAAACCATGTTCCTCAGCACCACATTTCTGTCTCTTTGAAACACCTCCAGGAATGGAGATTCATTAAAGAATCATAGAACTGTTTCAGTTAGAAAAGGCAGCAGAGATCACAGGATCACAGGTTGTAAGGCGCTGGAAGGGATCCAAAGAGATCATCAAGTCCAACCCTCCTGCCAGAGAAGATAACCAAGATAACAAAGTCCAACCATCAATCCAACACCACCACAGTTGGAGAACCATATCCTGAAGTGCTATGGCTCCATTTTTTTAAACACCTCCAGAAAAGGGGCAAAACCAAGAAAGGTAGGGGAGAGGGAAAATGAAAAGGGGAGAAGGGGGAAGATAAAACAAGGGGAATAAAAGGGGAAAATGAGGAAAGAGGAAAAAAGAGAGGGAAAAGGGAGGAAAGGGAGGAAGAAAAGAGGAGATCCTGTGAATGACTCCAAAGACATGTTTCACTGTGTTTGAAAACAGAAGTTTGGCAAGTCACGCTTCCTGTGTAAGAAACTTCCTTAGACAGTGGCAAGAGCTTTGTCCAAGGAGGTTACAGGCTTGAGAGGAATTCTCTAAGCACCAAACTTCTCATGCTACTTTGAAGCTAGCTAGAATGCTTTGGTGAGAAGGATTAGATCACAGGCTGTGAAAGAGAAAAAAATGGTGATGTCTACTTCACTCATAGGCTTGCTGAGATGTACAAGAACAAGAGTTTAAACATAGATAGAATATTTTCACTTTGGGCACTGTCTGAGCTCTGGGCATTTTCTCTCTAACCTCACCCTCTGTCTCTCTGATTAATCCACTTGCTTCCTAATCCCCTGGCTGGCCTCCATTCTTCCTTGGGGCACAAGGCAACTTCTGGGGTAAGGTAGGGGAGTGGGAGAAGGTGGAAGGGTGGTTGGGAGCCCCTCCTGGGGACTCAGGTTTCTGGGAGGGCTGTTGTGTTTCCGTATTACCTTTTACCTTGTCTATTTCTGTCTATAACTGTATATACTCTAAATATCTGCTTGAATATTGAGCTAAACTGTAAATATAAGTTTCATCCAAATTTCCAGAGCTGCTGAGTCTAGTCTGGGTGATTTCCAAAATGTGGGGGGGACAGGTAACACCCAAACCACCACACTACTCAAAAGTGTTAGGTAGTTTCTACTAACATCAAAGAGAGATGGGCACACGCAGGACTGATAATATAGGCTAAGGTAGGTGGCACCAGTATAGAATCATAGAATCATAGAATCAACCAGGTTGGAAGAGACCTCCAACATCATCCAGTCCAACCTAGCACCCAGCCCTAGCCAATCAACCAGACCATGGCACTAAGTGCCTCATCCAAGCTTTGCTTGAACACCTCCAGTGACAGCAACACCACCACCTCCCTGGGCAGCCCATTCCAATGCCAATCACTCTCTCTGACAACAACTTCCTCCTAACATCCAGCCTGGACCTCCCCTGGCACAACTTGAGACTGTGTCTCCTTGTTCTATTGGTGGTTGCCTGGGAGAAGAGACAATACCATTTTCAGAGGTATCCATTACCAACAATCCAGAGGAGATGGATGCTCCCATTCCTACTTTGAAGAGCCTGCCCTATCAGGTCTGGTAGGTTTGGCTCTTACAAACCCCACATTTGTTTCTTACAGATGATGACTACAGCAGCAGTTCAAAATGAGCTATTCCTTCGTCACTAACTTCTGGTACCTCTCATTTTCATATGCTGCCTGCTAAAGCATTTTCATCTTGCAGATGCTGGTAGTAGCTGGAAATAGAAAATGCTGACTGCAAGTCAGAGGCAAGAAGAAGGGATTCAACTATGTTCAAGCTAACAAATAGCAATTCTTGTTTTAAACTCTTTATTTATGGAATAAAAGAGTAATGCCCAGCAGGCATTTTAGCAACTGGCAACAATAGCTATAATTTGCTTCCCAAAATGCAGAATAACTTGCATTCTCCTGGAAACAATAACAATTTTCATAATGGATAGGCCTGTCGAGTAGAAAGGAAACCAATTATTCAAGGAATGATGATTGCAAGATGCAGCAGATACGAGCAGACAATGTCGCATGCATAAATCCTCTTCCAGGCTGTTCACAGCTGTTCCCTTTGCTGCTATCATCTCGTGCTAAAGTCTGGTCACAGCCTCTCACTCAAAATCCCTGCAGTGAAATGTTCCAAAATGCAACAGGATGCATTTTGGAGATCATGGAATCATAGAATCAGTCAGGGTTGGAAGGGAGCACAAGGATCAGCCAGTTCCAAACCCCCTGCCATGCCCAGGGACACCCTACCCTAGAGCAGCCTGGCCACAGCCTCATCCAGCCTGCCCTTAAACACCTCCAGCCATGGGGCCTCAACCTCCTCCCTGGGCAACCCATTCCAGGCTCTCACCACTCTCATGCTCAACAACTTCCTCCTCACCTCCAGGGATGAAGCCTCAACCTCCTCCCCGGGCAACCCATTCCAGCCTCTCACCACTCTCATGCTCAACAACTTCCTCCTCACCTCCACTCTGAATCTCCCCACCTCCAGCTTTGCTCCATTCCCCCCAGTCCTGCCACTCCCTGAGAGCCTAAAAAGTCCCTCCCCAGCTTTTTTGTAGGCCCCCTTCAGATCCTGGAAGGTCACAAGAAGGTCACCTGGGAGCCTCCTCTTCTCCAGACTGAGCAGCCCCAACTCTTCCAGTGTGTCCTCACAGCAGAGCTGCCTATTACTATATTCTGCCTATTCCTGAGCATAATTTATTAACAACTGAGGTGATTTATTAACAACTCACACAGACCCAGAAAAAAAGCAAGAGAAAATGAGCACTCCTAGGCAACAGGCACAGTGATCCCCAAAGAGATTTCAAACTCAAAAGTACATGGAATGGACGCACATAGCTGTGCAGCTCAGTTCTACTCCTCATCAATCAGAACAAAAGCCAAGGTTGCCATCCAGATGACTTCATCTGCACAAATTTCCTTTAAGGGCAGGAAAAAAAATGATTAAATGCTTCCATGATCTGTAATGATGAAAATGAGTGTGTTTGCCTTTAAATTGCACTGAACATAAGCAGCAGAGAGAGCTTCCAGGCAGAAACGAAGATTAAAACAGAGAGAAAATGAAAGTGAAAATTGAAACATGAGAGAAAATCAAAATTGGAACCAAAATGTGACAGAAAATGAAAATGAAGATCAAAACATGAGAGCAAATGAAAATTAGAACTAAAAAAAAGACAGAAAATGGAAGTGAAAATGAAAACATGAGAGACAAAGAAAATTAGAATTAAAACATGACAGAAATGAGAGTGAAAATTAAAATATAAGAGAAAATGAAAATTAAAGTGCAAGAGAAAATGAAAATTAAAGTGTGACAGAAAATGAAAATTAAAATTAAAGCATGAAAGGAAATGAAAATTAGAATTAAAGCACAACAGAAAATGAAAATGAAAATGAAAACTTAAGAGAAAATTAAAATTAGAATTAAAACGTGAGAGAAAATGAAAATTAGAATTAAAGCACAACAGAAAATGAAAATGAAACTTAAAACATGAGAGAAAATGAAAATTAAAGTGTGACAGCAAATGAAGATGGAAATTAAAACGTGAGAGAAAATGAAAATTAGAATTAAAGCACAACAGAAAATGAAAATGAAAATGAAAACTTAAGAGAAAATTAAAATTAGAATTAAAACATGACAGAAAATGAGAATTAAAACATGCAGAAAATAAAAATGAAAATTAAAACAGAGAGAAAATGAAAAATAGAAGCCAGAGAAAATGAAAAACAAAATTAAAAGATACAGAAAATTGCAATAAAAATCAAGACATGGAGCAATGAAAATTAAAACACAAAGAAAACAAAATCTAAACTAAAACATACAGAAAATTAAAGACATAGAGGAAACAAAACTGAACATACAGAGAATTAAGATGAACATTAAAACAGGGAGAAAATGAAAATGAAAATTAAAACACAGAGAAAATGAAAATTAAAACACAAAGAAAACAAAGAACTAAACTAAAGCATACAGAAAATTGAAGTAAATATCAAGACAAAGAGCAAACAAAATGGAACATTAAAACATACAGAAAATTAAGAGGAAAATTAGAGAGATAATTAAAATAGAGAGAAAATGAAAATTAAAATACAGAGAAAATGAAAATTAAAACACAGAGACAATGAAAAACTAAACTAAAACATACAGAAAATGAAGACAGAGCAAACAGAACTGAACATTAAAGCATACAGAAAATTAAGATGCAAATTAAAACAGGGAGAAAATGAAAATTAAAATACAGAAAATGAAAAATTAAAACACAGAGAAAATTAAAGTGAAAATCAGGACACAGAGCAAACAAAACTGAGCATCAAAGCATACAGAAAATCAAGATGAAAATTAAGACACAGAGAAAATTAAAATGAAAATTAAACCACAGAGAAAATTAAAAACTAAACTCAAACATACGGAAAATGAAAGTCAAATTCAAGACATAAATCAAACAAAGCTGAGCATTAAAGCATACAGAAAATAAGATGAAAATTAAGACATTAAAATGAATCACAGAATCAATCAGGTTGGAAGAGACCTCCAAGCTCAGCCAGTCCATCCTATCCCCCCAGCCCTGTCCATTCAACTAGACCATGGCACTCAGTGCCCCTCATCACTGCAGTCTGGGCATGGTGGTTGCAAAGCCACACTGTTAACTTCAAGTCATTATAGATACAGCCTCAGGTTCTGCATAAAACTCTGGAAGAGAATAAAGCAGCTTTTGCTCTGGAATGTGAACTGAGTTACTTTAAATGCATGACCTCAGTGTGCTCCAGAAGAATACAACTCATATTTTTTTCCATCTACCTGTAGTTGTTTTTTCACCCTTGCCTCCAGCCACAAGGTCAATGGTAGTTGTTTTTCATCAGGCAGGTAATCCATAGGGAAAGGTAACTTTGAGCTATCAGTGCAGTGAAATATTTAGCCAGACAAACACTAACTTAGATTACTTAAGGGTAGAAAACACTGTTTAAAAGAAAGATTAACATATTCCCTGGGAGAATAAATTCTCAATGTGCTCCCAAAAATGAGCTCTCCTTCCCCTGCTTCATCCTTCACCATTCCTGCTCCCAATATACCCTTAAGACACTTAGAACATCCTCTCTAAAGGACTTTCTGACTTCTCTAACTTTTATAACTCCTCAAAATTTGGGACCTTCTCCTGCTATTGAGGACCATCTTACAACAGAGCACACGCATCTCAGCTGCCACTGGGAGTTCCATCAGGCTGATGCACTCTGTTCATGCTTTGCATTCGCTCTAAAAAGACATTTACCGAGTTTTAAGGAGACCGTTTCACTTACCTCACCTCTGCTGCCTCGCCTTGGTAGCCCAGCATGAAAACTCAAATCACTGCTCTGCCAGAGAGCGAGGAGCAATCTGAAGGTGATTTTCACAGCGTGTAACACTCTGATGAAAATCAGCACGCAGAGGTGTTGCTCAGTGGTGATGTTGCAGGGCTCCAGCAGAATTCCAGCTGGAGTCAACGCCACAAGTGGTTTCTGTTTCAAAGGCAGCATTCAGGATTGTTTTCTCCCACTGTAAGCTGTTATGACCATGTGTTGCCAAGAAGATGATGCTCCACAGCACAACTCTGCAGAAGAAAGCAGAGAAAGTTGTGTTTTGCTTGGGAGTTTTCAGAGTCCTCTAAGTGTGTCTAAGAGTGGAACCGCTGGAAAAGGTTTTCTCGCCACTTCTGGAAGTGTTGTCTTATTCTTTGCTGAACAACTGCACAACTGGGTTCATTTTCAGTGTAAAACTTAAAATGTTGTCTGGCATTTATTTGGCTGCTTCTGAAAGATGTGAAGGTCCTATTCTCCCTTCACAGAATCACAGAATTAACCAGGTTGGAAAAGGCCTTCAAGATCATAAAGTCCAACCTGTCACCTGACCCTTATAATTAACTAAACAGTAGAATTATAGATCATAGAATCAACCAGGTTGGAAGAGACCTGCAACATCAGCCAGTCCAACCTAGCACCCAGCCCTAGCCAATCAACCAGACCATGGCACTAAGTGCCTCAGCCAGGCTTTTCTTTAACACCTCCAGGGACGGTGACTCAACCACCTCCCTGGGCAGCCCATTCCAATGGCAAATCACTCTCTGTGAGGAACTTCCTCCTAATATCCATCCTATACCTCTCCTGGCACAACATGAGACTGTGTCCCCTTATTCTGTTGCTGGTTGCCTGGCAGAAGACTGAACAGAGTATTCAAGATGAGGTCTCAGCAGGGCAGGGCAGAGTAGAGGGGGAGGAGAACCTCCCTTGATCTGCTGGACACAGTCCTCCTAATACAGCCACAGGATCTCATTGACCTTCTTGGCCCCAAGGGCACATTGCTGTGCCATGGGGAACTTGTTAGCCACCAGCACCCCCAGATCCCTCTCCACAAGTCTGCTTTCCAGCAGATCACCTCCCAGCCTGTACTGGTGCAGTTTGTTATTCCTTCCCAGATGCAGGACTCTGCACCTGTCCTTGTTGAACCTCATCTGATTCCTCTGTGCCCATCTCTCCAGTCTGTCCAGGTCTCTCTGGATGGCAGCACAGCCTGCAGCTGTATCAGCCAAGCCTCCCAGCTTGGTGTCATCAGCAAACTTGCTGAGCAGACACTCTGTGCACAACTGTGCAGGAATTCCACCTTGTACATCATTATGACGATGAAGGTGGATATCTTGCAGAACATTCAGCTTAGGCAATCATCTTGTAGTTCAGAGAGCAGAGGAACAACCTCTGCTTCATAGCACTGGGAAAGTGGACCAAACAAATCCCTTTAACTCCTGTTAAAATGCTCAGAAATCATCTGGAATGGGAGTGCTCCTTCTCTGACACCTACCAAAGTGTACCAAAGGTCCCACCTGGAGAGCAGTTATCAGTTTTCTCATCATGGGAACCAGGGAGCAGGAGGTCGTTGAGGCTTGCTCTGATGGATGTCGGCTGGAAGTGTTTGAAGTCTGCAGCCCAAGAGTCAGGAGTGCACTTTAATGCATACTAGCATACAACCCTGGGGTGGTTTGTGTTGGAAAGAGACATTAAAGTTCACCTAGTTCCAGCCCTCTGCCATGGTCAGGAACACCTTCTACTAGACAGGGTTGCTCCAAGCTCTACCCATGTTTTCTATTTCCCAGGTAGATGTTCAAAGACCTGCATTCAAATATCTGCACTCTTGGGCAAAAAAGAACTTTTTTGTCATCTGAGTGGGTCTTAGAAATGGTGATTCTTTCTCAGAAAGTTCTGTTCACATGATGAGCTGATGTTTTAAGTGGATAAAATCATGTGTCTGAACTCCTTCAAGGATGAGATGAGAAACACCCCTGCAATTTTTGCACTTAGCCCTTTGGAGACATCTGATTATCATGCAGAAGGGAAAGATGCTTTAAGTAAGGTCCTTCAATGCCCCTACTACACCTCTGTTCCTGCTAAACTATCTCATCTGCTGGGTCAATGCAAAGCAAAATTACTTTCTTTGATGTGTTTTCTATCTATGAGAAATAGAGAAGACTTTTGTTAGCGCACACAGAAAGTGGCCACCGCTCACCATCAGGTGTGCTGCAGATCACGCTGGAAAAGCAGCTGAGTTCCTGTAACCTGTACCCTAGTTACAGAATCACACAATCACAGAATCTCTTACATTGGAAAAGACCTTCAAGATCACCAAGTCCAATCATTAGTTTCACACTGACAAGTCCTTGACTAAACCAAATCCCTCAGCACGACATCTCATCACTATCAATCACTATGGTTGCAAAGTACCACCAGGATCATCCAGTCCAACCTTCATCCCAGAAGCCTTCATCACTAGACCATAGCCTCAGGTGCCACAGCCACTCTCCTTTTAAACACCTCCATGGATGGGTGACTCCATCACCTCCCTGGGCAGCCTGTTCCAGTGCTCAGTAAAGAATTCCATCCCAACATCCAACCTAAAGCTCCTCTGATGCAACTTGAGGCCATTTCCTCTTGTCCTATCATTAGTAATTCAGGACAAGAGACCAGCTCCAGCCTCACTACAGGCTCCTTTTAGGTAACTGCAGAGAGTTGTAAATTAAGCCTGTGGTGATGCATTTTCTGCTGTGCAACAAAAGTGGTGTGCAAGAGAGTTTGGGCACCTCTGAAGTCCTGTTGGTTCCTAACTTCCATGCACTTACAGAGCAGATATGTTGCAGCTGCACTTGCTTTGCAGAATTAAATCCACTCCGTGTGCAAGGCAGAGGGCTGGGACATGCCATAAACTTCTCCAGTAGCTGCTATACTTGGACAACTGTGCAAAACAGGCAGGCATTTTAAGAAGCCCACTTTGGACCTTGGTTTCAAGCCACTCTATTTGTGAAGTTTGAAGAAAGAGATGGTTTGCTGTTCTTGCACTTTCAACATGAGCTGCTGATTGCAGTCCATAAACCCACAGCAATGTGATAGGCAGAAACTCACCTGATAGAGAAGCTTTATCAGACAAACCCTGTGCTGGAGATCACTGAATCATTTCAGGTGTTCTCTTCATTAAAAAGAGCTGTGGACATCTGGATGTGAACTAAGTGAAGAGAGTTCAGGCAAAATTCTTCCCTCATCTGGAGCAGATTCATTGGCTTCAGTGGAACTATTCTGGATTTACAGTGATGTAATTTGGAGCAGCATCTGGCTTCAGATATCTAAGGAGGGCTCATTGTAATGGCTTCTATCACTGCCTACTGATTGCATACTTTACTATGCTTTTCTGAGCTCTTATTAGCTACACAGCACTGCTGGGTTTGCATCTTTCCTTTGTGTTTCACCTGAGGCCAGGCAAAGCCTTGCAGAATGGGGCAGGGATACGTTTCCTGCAGCTCACCACTGTGTGGCACCTCTTCTAATTGAGTTGAAAACGCAGCCTGGGATTGTTTGCTCTTATGATTTTGGCTATTACACCACAGCACACAAACAAGGGAAAAGCCCTCTCTGCTGTGGCTGCTCTTCACATGGAGAGGAGGTGAAGCAAGCCAGTGACATTTACCTGGCACTCATCCTGTAATTCTCAAGACTTTCTCCATAAAGCCTCCTCTCTTCTTTGAGCAAAACTGAGTGTGTTGACAGGTATCCATTCTAGCCACCTTAGCACAGGTTTGCTACTAGTTCTTTATAAATGAACCAGCCTCCTCTCAAAGCCACGGCCAGACTCTGCCTTTCTTCACTCCAACACAACACAAGCTGGATGTCACTGCAAAATGAGAAGGAGGTGAGCTGGAAGTTACCATTCCCATGTCATGTTACTTGTATCTTTAGCCCACCCTTTTCTCCCTTCTCTTGTCAGACCTCACCTGGAGCACAGCATCCAGTTCTGGTGCCCCCAACATAAGAGAGACATGGAGCTGCTGAAGTGGGTGCAGAGGAGGCAACAAAGATGATCAGAGGGATGGAGAACCTTCCCTATGGGACCAGGCTGAGACAGTTTGGGCTGGTCAGCCTGGAGAAGGCTCTGGGGAGGTTTTAGACCAGCCTTACAGTACCTGAAGGGGGATTTATGAGATCTGGAGAGGGATTTTTGCAAGGAAGGGCTTGTAGGAACAGGATGAGAGGGAATGAATTGAAGCTTGAGGAGGGCAGATTTAGACTGGAAATTGGTAAGAAATTCTTTCCAGTGAGTGTGGTGAGACACTGGAATAAGTTGCCCGGGGAGGTCATGGATGCCCCCTGTCTGGAGGTGTTCAAGGCCAGGTTGGATGAGTCCTTGGGCAGCCTGGGCTAGTGGAAGGTGTCCCTGCCCATGGTAGGGCAATTGAAACTGAATGAGATTTAAGGTCCCCTCCAACCTAAACCATTCCATGAATCTCTGAACATTGTGACGTGTGCACCCTGATCATGAGCTCCGAGAACCATCTTCTCTGCCTTCAGAATCTGCTCCTATCATGTTTGGAATTTGAAGGGAAGAGGATTTCAAAGCAAGCTGCAAGACAACGGGGAATAAATATGTAAATAGACTAAATGGCATTAAAAAAAAACCCTCCCCTTTTGCTGTGATCCCACACGTGCAGCAGTTGTTTTCTGTTATGCACTGCCAAACTACAGCATCTGAGCTCCCAATGGCAAAGCTGCACTTTGCCAGTGTGCTCTGAAAATAGCCACACATGTTTCTGTTTAATCTCACGACACTTACATTGCCAGCTTGAAGATTTCACTCAAAGATCATCATTTACTTAATTAATGGGGGGGAAAGAAACAGTAGATTGGTTTCATCCAAGTGGCTACAAGGGCAGTCGTGGTAGCCAAAAGCAGCGCTTGTATCATTTGGCTTTCTTTGGCATCTTTAGTTAAGTGGCACTTGCTGCATAAATGCTAATATTAGAGTTCACCCTGTTTACTTTATTTAATTACAGTTGACTTCTTTTTGAGTTGAAAACAAACTACTCATGGAAGAACCATCCCTGGCATACCTTTCTTTCTGTTACTTTTTTAAAGGCAGTTCTATCCCTCGTAATGGATTACAAATTTGTCACCTTGAATCAATTTTTGTTCGCAAGTTCAAAAGGAAATATAAGTGCTTGAGGGCCCAGAAAGATGTTTATTGTACATGTGGATGTTGTTAAAGTTTATTGAAATCCTTCACCAATGAGGATTGCTTCTAGTTTGTTTTTGCAACACGTACAGCACTCACGTTATAAAGCCAGTGCCTTTATTGCCTACGAGCTGGCAAGGCAGCACTGACTATGAGGGCTACCAATTCTCACTGGAGATATCAACCTATTTGTGCAAGCATTTGTTTCATTAAGACATGACAGCTTCAGCTTGCCTAACTTGGTAGAAATGTGTTTCAAGCTAGTTTCTTGTAGAACATCTTCCCATGATGACGTCTGTTTGCGCATAAAACCTGCTCCTGCTAACAGCATCGACAGTAATTCACTTAAACTCTTTTCCTTACAACAGAGAGGGGGGGGGGAGGGAGGAAATTTAAGATTCATGAGAGTCTTGGCTTAAGACTTAGTGACAAGAATACATCTGGTATCAATACAGTTCCTTGGGATCTTGACCACATCTTCCATGAAGTGGTAAGTTCTGCCAAAAGGGTGCATCTTGCTGGCTGCTAACTCCAACCTCTGCAAGGCTGAGCTTGTAGTGAGCAGGAACGCAGAAAGGCTCTGCTAGAGGGAGAAAACGAAACTACATTGATAATTACAGCACTGTTCCTGGTGTTAATGGGAAGTTGAGCACTTAAAGCCTCCAGTTACACATGCTTGCTTTGCAACTGTATAGCCCAGTGTCAGGAGTTAACTTGAGAAGGAAGGTTTCTGTTGGTTCTTGTTTTTCCCTTTGTTTTGGACTAATTCTGTATTATTAAACCCTTGGAAATATTTTGCCTTTTAAAGAAAAAGATTTACAGCCTCAAAGGGGAAAAAAAGGTAATCAGGAAGACGTATCCTGATCTAGGGTAGGGTGTCCCTGCCCATGGCAGGGGGGTTAGAATTAGATGATCCTTGTGGTCCCTTCCAACCCTGACTGATTCTATGATTCTATATACCATAGAGACTTTAGGATAGGTGAGGAATCCAGCTCAGGCAAGGCAGTGTGGGAACTGTCTGTGACCCAGATATAAATCTCACTGCTTCCCATCTAACATTGGTTTTGATGAAGGGCAGGACAAATTGGTGTCTAAGGAGTTACCACTTGTACTTTAGAAGGTGGGTTCATGTTTTCTCTTTTTAATCTAGAGAGTATCTTCCACAAAGAGTCATCTATTTCATGCAAAAATGAAAAATGATTTCATGATTTCACATGTTTGGAAGTGGAATTCTAGCAGGGCTACCTGTGAAAGCGTTTTACTTAAAAGCAGAAGTGTCCTGAAATGAGGAACAGATTTGTATGAGTAATGAAGACCGAGCTGAGACTTCACAGAGTTTTACCAGGGACTTTTGCTGTTTCCACATTAAAAAGCCCATGTCACCTATGTAAGAAAAAAAAATCTTCTCAAATATATATCTATTACTTTTTTTAAATGGCTTTGCTCTATTCTGAAGAATAGATGAGAATGACAGATGAGATGAGAACAGACAGATGAATCAAATGCCTATGCTGTACAAGGACATTCAACTGGGGGCTTTTGAGTTCCAGTAGGGATGTTTCATGTGGCTTCCTCAGCAACAGCAGTCCTAAGTCTGATCTAACTGGCCAGGGTAGAATTAAGATGGATATTAAGAGGAAGTTCTTTGCAGAGAGAGTGATTGGCATTGGAATGGGCTGCCCAGGGAGGTGGTGCAGTCACTGTCCCTGGAGGTGTTCAAGAAAAGCCTGGCTGAGGCACTTAGTGCCATGGTCTAGTTGACTGGCTAGGGCTGGATGCTAGGTTGGCCTGGATAATCTTGGAGGTCTCTTCCAACCTGGTTGATTCTGTGATTCTATTCCATCTGAAAGCACCTTTGGCTTCCATAAAGCTGCAATACTAGCTCCTGCTGCATTTGTCAAGGGATATTAGGATGTGACTGTGAAGACATCTAAGTGGAGGGATTGGCAAGAGCCAGAACATTCCTGTGTCTTTGACACTTAAGATAGAGAAGTCTATGCTTTGTTGACTTCATTGCTGTGGATATATTAGTTCATTGCATTGCAGAGACCAAGAGAAAGTACTGGGCACAGTTTCCTTTCCTTCCTTAACTGGAGTGGAACTGTGTTGTTCTGTGCCCATTCCAATGACAATTCCACTCTCTCCAGCAACAACTTCCTCCTAACATCCAGCCTAGACCTCCCCTGGCACAACTTGAGACTGTGTCTCCTTGTTCTGGTGCTGGTTGCCTGGCAGAAGAGACCAACCCCACCTGGCTACAGCCTCCCTTCAGGTAGTTGCAGACAGCAATGAGGTCTGCCCTGAGCCTCCTCTTCTGCAGGCTGCACACCTCCAGCTCCCTCAGCCTCTCCTCACAGGGCTGTGCTCCATAATTCCATTTAATGTTACTGAACAGCTGAACTCCAAAACTAAATCATTTTATGGAGGTGGCTAGGAAGAACTTGCACTGAATAATACCTCCTCCAGATTCAATTCAATCAGCATTTAGTTGACACATGGATCACTTCAGGGCTTTAATGAAAGCATTAAAGCAGCATCAACCAGAAGTGTGAATGCTTATGTATTCAGAGACCATACAACAACAGCCTCTGATGTTTAAAGTCAGAGTTTGGTCCAATAAGCTCTCCCTAGGTAGCGTTTTCAGCTTTATTAAATAAACAGTATGCTCCATTTTGCAAAGATCAGCAGTTGTAGCTGGCAAGGTATCACCCATCAGTTACATTTATTGTGCATCTCAAGTATTTATGTACCAAAGGAGAGAAAATGATTGCTACAATAATCAAAGTGCAAAGTTGTTAAGCTTATCCCAAGTTTCCACTGGCTGGTTTTTAATTGCTGTCAGCTGAGTTCAAAGTGTTACAGGGACCAACATTTTCTCCTCTGGTGGTGGTTTTTTTTCACCTTACTTTTCTCATGCATTCCCTCTCCTGTGAAACTCTGCTTAGTAAATATTAATTTACCCTCAATTACTAATGACAAGTGAAAGAAACCTTTGCATTCATCAGGGCCACAGCCTTAGGATATAGGTTTGTCCTTCAAAGCATTCAACCATTCAACAATTAGACCTAATAGTGACTGCAGGCTACGGAGCTTGAAACGCACAACACTCCCCTAATGCTCAGCAGAGGCAGAGGCAGTCGTGGTGGTCCTACAACCTATTGACTTCATCAGTGAAAGTTGGGAAAGTGATTTGGAAAGTGGACAAATTAGATGCAGAGCGATTGCCTAAAATGTGAGAACACTTAAGGACTGCAGAGGGGAACTAGTCAATTAGTTCACTACTAACCATTAGCTGTGGAGAAAAGCTCCCTCACTTCTCACATGGACAGAATCTGAAAAGCTGGGGGGGGGGGGGGGGGGTTGCTAAGGAAAGGCAAAAGAAACCAGACAAATAGTTCCTATGCATTTATTTTGTTCCTAAATAAATAGAAAATACTCAATCAGGAGCTCAAAGGTATGGCTGAAATTTACACAACACCAAGGAGCCTTAAAGGTGCAGCTTTGAGCCTTAAAGGTGCAGCTTTTACCCTTAAGCTTTCCTTGCTGGAAGCTTTATCTTTAAATACAGAAAATCCCCCTCAGCCTGTGCAGAATCAGCTGAGGCTTTGTGTTTGGATGTGGCTGCACACACACAACAATGCCCCAAGTGGCCACCTTGACTTCATACCGTATTGTTCTCCCAGCACATCAAAGGCCAGTTTGCTTGAGCAGCTCTAGCTGCTTTTCTTTGCAGACACAGAATATGTAGCTGAATTTGGTTTGGTTTATACTTATGGAACACTGAAGAAATTATTTCATAGAATCATAGAATTGTCAGGGTTGGAAGTGACGTTAAGGATCATTCAGTTCCAACCCCCCTGCCTTGGGCAGGGACACCTCACACTAGATAAGGTTATTCAGAGTCCCATCCAGCCTGGCCTTAAAGACCTCCAAAGATCTAAGTGTACAGAGATGTACTGTGTGAAGTTCTGGAGCCCTCAACACAAGAGGGACATGGAACTGTTGAAGTGAATCCAGAGGGGACCACAAAGATGCTCAGAGGGCTGGAGAAGCTCTGCTACGAGGACAGGCTACAAGAGTTGGGGCTCTTCAGCCTGGAGAAGAGAAGGCTGCCAGGAGACCTTATAGTGGCCTTCCAGTATCTGAAAGGAGCCTACAGGAAGGCTGGGGAGAGACTATTGACAAGGTGTTGTAATGACAGGATGAGGAGTATGGGTTTAAACTGGCAGAGGGGATATATAAACTAGATATTAGGAAGGGGTTCTTTACAATGAGGGTGGTGAGACACTGGCACAGGTTGCCCAGGGACCAACCCCCACCTGGCTACTCTTACAAGGTTACACCCTAAATCATATCTCCAAGCACCACATCCAAACAACATCTAAACACATCCAGGGTTGGTGACTCAACCACCTCCCTCATCAGCCCTATATGCTTACCCATGCCACCAGTGTCATGTTCAAACCATGCAAAGCACATGAGGATTAAATAATAATTGCAGCAATATACTTTACCAGGGGGAAAAACAAATGTCCAGATTGGATATTTACACATAAACACACACCAGAATTGTTTTTACCAGTTTTCTGCTGCTTCATTGTGCTGGGCAGCAAGCAATGAACAAGCATCTGGCTCTTGCCTAAAATAATCTGCCATGGAAGTGAGAGACACAAGACAACCAACACATGAGGATGACAAGCAGCAGAGGAAAGCAGTGTTGCCTTACTAAGCCAGGGCACTGTCTGCCACGATGTTACATGGAGAAAATGAAACTGTGTTTTATGAGAGGCTAAAAGATGTTGGCATTTTGGTTAATTTCTAAGGGAGCAAAAGTAGATTTAAGTACTCAAGAAAAAAAAGTAAAGCCATGGCTTCATTTGTAAGAAATTATAACAGAAATCATAGAATCACAAAACCATTTCAGTTGGGAAAGCCCTCTAAGATCATCCAGTCTGACCATTCTCTAACTCCACCATGCCTGGTGCTAGACCTTGCCCCTCAGCATCACATCTCTGCCTCTTTGAAACACCTCCAGGGATGGGGATTCAGCCACCTCCCTGGGCAGCCAGTTCCAGTCTTTGAGAACCCTTTGAGTGCAGAAGTTTCTTCTAGAATCATACAATCATAGAATGAACCAGGTTGGAAGAGACCTCCAAGATCAGCCAGTCCAACCTAGCACCCAGCCCTAGCCAATCAACCAGACCATGGCACTAAGTGCCTCAGCCAGGCTTTGCTTGAACACCTCCAGGCACAGCAACTCCACCACCTCCCTGGGCAGCCCATTCCAATGCCAATCACTCTGTCCGTGAAGAACTTCCTCACAACATCCAGCCTAGACCTCCCCTCAGCACAACTTGAGACTGTGTCCCCTTCTTCTGTTGCTGCTTGCCTGGCAGAAGAGACCAATCCCCACTTGGCTACAACCTCCTTTCAGGTAGTTGCAGACAGCAATGAGGTCTGCCCTGAGCCTCCTCTTCTGCAGGCTGCACACCCCCAGCTCCCTCAACCTCTCCTCGTAGGGTTTGTGCTCCAGGCCCCTCACCAGCTTTGTTGCCCTTCTCTGGATATCTTCCAGCACCTCAACATCTCTCTTGAATTGAGAAGCCCAGAACTGGACACAGCACTCAAGGTGTGGCCTCACCAGTGCTGAGTACAAGGGAAGGGTAACCTCCCTTGTCCTACTGGCCACACTGTTCCTGATCCAGCCCAGGCTGCCATTTGCTCTCTTGGCCACCTGGGCGCACCGCTGGCCCATATTCAGCTACTATCTACCAGCACCCCCACATCCCTCTTCAGCCACTCTGTCACCACCTATAGCGCTGCTTGGAGTTGTTGTGGCCAAAGTGCAGAACCCTGCACTTGGCCTTCTTCAATCTCATCCCACTGGCCTCTGCCCACCCATCCAGCCTGTCTAGGTCCCTTCTGCAGGGCTCTCCTACCCTCCAACAGATCCACATCTGCTCCTAGCTTGGTGTCATCTGCAAAACTTACTGATGCTGGACTCAATCCCCTCATCCAGATCATCAATAAAGACCTAAAAGAAACGAGAGTTAAGCAGCACTGCTGGTTTTCAAAAGGACTTCCCAACAAGCCATCTGCCAACTAGAGATACCTGGAATGGAAATGGCTACACCCAAGACTTAACTTAGTGTTCCTGGATGTCCTTCATCACCAGCCGTTGGCACTTCGAGTTCACAAAAGACCTGCATTTAGCAGTACAGACCTCTCAGAGATTTTCATATAAAAACAGGCAGGAAAAAGAAAGAAAGATCTACTTTCAGAGACCTGCATCTGGAAGTTCAGACCACATCATGCCTAATGGTGTTATTGTGAAATGCTTCCTCTCACTGGGCTCATTGTCAGTGAGGCTGCCTGTGTTGCTGAGCTGATTGTAAAGCCAGCAGTTTGCTACATCTGGCATCCTGCTCTTCTCTTTTTGCATGGAAAAGAAAGGAGAAAGAAAACTGAGAGGAGAGCACTGTAGAATGTAACTGATGTGTCAGAAAGGCTCGCTGGAAAACGAGCCCTGTAGCAACGTGTGGAACTAGGCTGCAGTTATTGTGGCTCCCAAAAGTGTTTCAGGCACCTTGTTGAATATAATGACAATGCATTAGTTTCCCAGAGAATGAGCAGTTTAACTACAGACTTGGCACGAGAAGCCCTGCAGTTCATAAACGAAAGGGTGAAAGCAAGGATCCCAGTTCTGAGATTGTGCAACTCTGGCATGTGCCAGGAATACTTTGTATGACCCCAGCACACTTCATCCCAGACTTTGGCTGGGCTATTTGTAAGTTAGAGAAAGTTCTAGTCTCATCATATACTACAGCCACTAGTTGCCCTCTTGCTTCTTTTCCCCTCAGCTCAACAACAGCAGGTAACTCTTTTCTGGAAGACAAAATACAGCTCCAACTCCTGTTTCTAATAAGGCTGTTAACTGCTGAGCTGTTTGCGTTGCACCACTGGCAGAATGCTTTAATCAGAATGACATTTCTTTGTAATTGTCCCTTTAAAATCCTCACTGCTGTTTTATTAGATGGAGCTGGTGCTGAAGCACATAGCCACAGAAAGCTGACTCAGAGCTGAGCTCCATGGTACAGTCACAGAAAGGCTATAAGAAAGTGCAGATGCTGGAGGACAGGCAAGCCCTTACTCCTCTCACCAAGACTGGATGCTCCTAAGCATTTCTGAACGTTGAAATGTTGACCTTATATTGATTTAAGAGAGGTAACTGATATTCCTTCCAGTTTGGTGCACAGGTCCCTGTGGGACATTCCATTTCCAACTGCAGCACAGAAGTGAGGTGCATCACCTGCTTGTAACCACAGCCAAGCCTCTGCACGCCACACAAGGACACACTAGAGCTGCTTGGAGGTTTTCAGCCTCCAGGTCTCTAATATTTTGATGCACTCACAAGTGGTTGACTTCTTCATGGCTTGGCCCTCAAATCTCTTTATGATTTATTCTGTAGACCATTTGTAATTACATATGTGGACAAGATCCTGTTTCTGTGATTTCATCTGGGGTGTGCTATGTCTCTTAGCAAAGGTTGTGAGAGTCTCCTCAGGGGTGGTTCAGAAATGTTGTATTAAGTGACTTTATAAGCTGTTGGCATGCAAGAAGTGTAGCTCCATATTTAAATGCAGATCTTCTGCAGCACTTCTCTAAATCAGTGTTGCTATCACAGGCTCACAGGATGTTAAGGGTTGGAAGGGACCCAAGGAGATCGTTGAGTCCAACCCCCCTGCCAGAGCAGGACAAAACTATCTCAGACAGATCACAGAGGAATACATCCAGACAGGCCTTGGAAGGCTCCAGAGAAGACCCCACAACCTCTCTGGGGAGGCTGTTCCAGTGCTCTGGGACCCTCAGCTTACTAACCAGTACATTCAGATTTTTTTTTCCATTGACACCCTTGGGTGCTTGGATCAGGCCTTTAGATAAGATCTTTCCTATGTAATTCCTCCTGCTGCAGGGGGACTCAGCTAGTGTGGTGGGAATGTCAAAGGAGGAGCCACTGGAAGCACTCTGGGACTTGAAGTAACTGCAGCAGAAAGGTATCACAAAATGGGATTGTAACTTACTCTTTCCCATCACTGTGAGCCTAAATGTGGGCAGGGGGATATTTGCTTCCAGAGATACTTGTGTCCTTTAGCAACTGCTATTAAAAGTAAGTCACAGAACAGATTGGGCTGGAGGAGACCTTACAGATCATCTATTTCCAGTCCCTCTACCATGGGCAGGAACACCTTCCATTAGACCTCTAGGTTAGGTGTGCCATTTCCCACTTGCCTTGTGGGAAGTCTTGCCTGCTGTGAACCTGCAGGAGAAGTCCTTGGCTTGTGCAATTCCCACTGAGAGACAAGAACCAAACAGTTATTAAGAGATTTCCTAGGATACAGAAAAGCAGTGCTCAAGTGTTTGAGCTTATCACTAAGAATTGAGGAAGCCCTCAGAGCCCAGGTTTCCTCTTTGGTGGTCCCCAATATAAGAAGGACACAGAGCTGTTGGAGAGAGTCCAGAGGAGGTCACAAAGATGATTCAGGGGCTGGAGCACCTCTGTTATGAGGACTGGCTGAGGGAGCTGGGGTTGTTCAGTCTGGAGAAGAGAAGATGCTGGAGGGACACTATTGCTGCCTTCCAATACCTGAAGGGATCCTGCAGGAAGGCTACAGAGGGACTTTTCATAAAGGTATCCAGAAACAGGACAAGGGGGAATGGCTTGAAGCTGAGGGAGAGCAGGGTTAGACTGGATCTGAAGAAGAAGTTCTTTAGTATAAGGGTGGTGAGATTCTGGAGTAGGCTTCCCAGAGAGGTTGTGGCTGCCTCCTCTCTGGGGGTGTTGAAGGTCAGGTTGGATGTGAAGTCTAGTTGAGAGGTGTCCCTGCCCATGGTGGAGAGGTTGGAGTAGATGATCTCTGAGGTCCAACCTGGTTGATTTTATGCTTCTATGTTTCTACTTGAGCCATTCTGTGACTATGATTTTCAATTTGATGGCCTCAGATGAGATGTCTTCACGAGATGCCTGGTTTTCAGTAAGTGTTGAATACTTTGGTTTGCTCTAGGCTATGTCATACAGAAAGCTGCTCCTGGCTTTCAAAGAGCATGAGGCAAAGCTGCTTCTAAAACAAAGACACAGTAGAAAAAACATTAATTTCCACAAGTCATTCAGGAAAATGTTGTTATGCCAGGACTGAGCTACACTTCAAATGGATTTCTCAGATCCCCCAAGAGACCAGAGAGAGGTCAGCCTCCTTTACACTGTCCATGCTAACATGCAAGCATGTGGTTATATTACATCCTATGAACAGTCATTAGATCTGCTCAGAGAGCCCCGTGAGTCAGTCAAAATATCTCCAGATGGGAAGGGCAGCTCTGTCTAGCCTACAGCACCATGCTGTGATTTAAAACCCTGATGAAGCCCCTTGTGAGTGGGAGCTTACACACTTAGTTTAGCCTGTGTACTTAATTTCCAGGACGTTTGCAGTCCCAGTGAAATTAAGTTTTCAAGGTCTGAGCTTGTCTCCATTTTTATTTAATGGTTATCAGCTGGCTTCTTGAGCTCCTTGACATGATTTACATTATCAGGACTTAGTTCAACAAGAGATTTCCAAAGGCTTCCTCTAAACAGAGCTTGTGGGAAGAACTGAAACTTGCTTTACTGACAGGCACGCACCAAACTGAAAGATTAGCAGGCTTTGGGAGTGTAAACTGGCAGAAAATAATTCATACTAAACTCTATATCATTTATGTGATGCTCTGCATGGCAGAAAGTAATTCATACTAAACTCTATATCATCTATGTGATGCTCTGCAGGGCTTTATCCATCCTCCTTAGTGAGGCTGAACCGGCTCGGTCGCTCCTCAGAGGTGTACCAGTGCTGTCTTGAGTGGAATTACCCCAGGAAAAAGAAAGTTGATGGATTCTGTAATGCTGACTTGAGCAAGGACTTCAAGTGTACTTTTTTTTTTTCCTAGTAAAAGCCATGAGCTGGTTGTCTTGAAATGTAGACAAATGTTAAGTATTAAAGCACCTTCAGATATGGGAAAATGAGTATGTTATGATTTATGTCTCCTTCATTCCTATCACCTTAAATAAGAAAAATGTTAGAGCTCCATTGCCAAAGAGCTGGGTCTGGTATTTGTTAGCTGATGATTAACAATGCCCACGGACAGCTAGCACCTCAGAGCAAGCCAGATCTTCTGCTGTATGGCTGATAATTCAGACAAGGTTTCACCAAACCATGGAAATGGACAGCGTTTATCTTAGCTACTATGCAGCTCTTCACGGAACTGGGGCTTGGATGTGCAGATGGGCAACCAGACATAAGAAATGGACCAGCTGACCCCCAACAACCAGGCTGTAATCAGCATCTGAGATTTGCCAGGAAAAAAAGGGGCCCTTGGCTTGTTTGGGGGTTTTGGTGGTGGTTGGTTGTGGGATGGTTTTTGTTGTTGTTGTTTGTTTGACTCATTTTTTTCTTTTCTCCTTTAGCCTTTGGTTTTGTCCTTTAGCTTTTGCTTTTTCCTTTAGTTCTTTCTTTTTCTTCTAGCTTTTTCCTTTAGCTTTTTTTTTTTCTTCAGCTTTTTCCTATTCCTGTAGCTCTTTCTTTCGTCCTTTAGCTCTCTTTTTTCTTTAGCTTTTCCTTTAGTTCTTTCTTTTCTCCTTTAGCCTTTGGTTTTGTCCTTTAGCTTTTTCTTTTTCCTTTAGTTCTTTCTTTTTCTTCTGTTTTTTTTCCTTTAGCTTTTCATTTTCCTTCAGCTTTTTCTTTTTCCTTTATCTCTTTCTTTCATCATTTAGTGTTTCTTGTTCCTTTATCTCTTTCTTTCATCCTTCACCTTTTTTTTCCTTTAGCTTTTTCTTTTCCCTTTAGCTCTTATCCTTTAGCTTTTTCTTTTTCCTTTAGTTCTTTCTTTAATCCTTTAGCTTTTTGTTTTCCTTTTAGCTCTTTCTTTTATCCTTTCATTCTTTCTTTTTCCTGTAGCTCTTTCTTTAATCCTTTACTTCTTTTTTTCCTTTAGCTCTTCCTTTCAACATTTAGCTTTTTCTTTTTCCTTTATCTTTCTTTTATCCTTTAGCTTTTTCTTTTTCCTTCAGCTCATTCTTTCATCCTTCAGCTTTTTCTTTTCCCTGTAGCTCTTTCTTTCATCCTTTAGCACTCTTTTTCTTTTAGCTTTTTCTTTTTCCTTTAGTTCTTTCTTTTATCCTTTCGCTTTTTCTTTTTCCTTTGTCTCTTTCTTTTATCCTTTAGCTTTTTTTCTCTTTCCTGTAGTTTTTTCTTTTTCCTTTAGCTCTTTCTTTCATCCTTTAGCTTTTTTCTTTTTCCTTTAGCTTTCTTTTATCCTTTAGCTCTCTTTCTCTTTTAGCTTTTTCTTTTCCCTTGAGTTCTTTCTTTTATCCTTCAGATTTTTCTTTTTCCTTTAGCTCTTTCTTTTATCCTTTAGCTCTTTCTTTTATCCTTTCTCTTTCTTTTTCCTTTAGCTTTTTCTTTTTCCTTCCATTCTTTCTTTTATCCTTTAGCTCTTTCTTTTATCCTTTCTCTTTCTTTTTCCTTCAGCTTTTTCTTTTTCCTTCAGCTATTTCTTTTTCCTTCAATTCTTTCTTTTCTTTTAGCTCTTTCTTTTTTCCTTTAGCTTTTTCTTTTTCCTTCCATTATTTCTTTTATCCTTTAGCTTTTTCTTTTTCCTTTTGCTTTTATTTTTTTTAACTGCTTCTGCCAAGAGTAGGAATAATTTGTGCAGATGGAAAAACTGTTTAGAAGCATTGTTTTTAGGACTATGTTTCTGAGCAGGACCTCTTTCCAAGCCACTTGCAGAGTGCATTCTACAACCCCCACCAAGAGCATCCAGCCAGAGAGAAGGAATAACTTCAGCTCCTTGCTCTCCTCCTTACACTTTTGTATTTTGGCTGACACCTGCAATGTATTAATCAGTCAGAATCTGGCCTGCAACACAACGTGTGAGAAAGCAACTTACATTCTATTGAGTGACCATAATGTCTCCCTGCACTAAGCATGCTCATTAAACCCAGGCAAACCCTTTAAGTTAATATGAAGTAAGAATTGTTCCAACATACTTAAAAACTGGAACTGCAGCCAAAATTCCCCCAGAACTGGAACTGCTGAAGCTGTTTTCTGTGTTTAGCACATACAGACACACAGGCAAGAGGAAATGTAAGTGAAGTTGGGAAGCACAGCCTCTGCTACGTGGTTGTGAAGGTCTAGGAAGTGTTGGTATCACAGGAAGAGACCTTTCTGGTCTTATGGGAGCCCTGATCTAAGAAATGAGGATTTTCACATGTTGGCTGTTCTCTACTGTTCTTCCCCTTACCACAGAAACTAAAAATGGAGCAAATAGGAAGGGTTTTGTTGTCTCCTAAGAAAGGATTGTAGAGTGCCCAGAAGGAGTGACCACAGAAGCAGGACCTCTGCCACAGGAATAAATTTTGAATAAACTGGAAGAGCGGAGAGTTAGAGTGGAGATTAGGAAGAAATGTACAACTATGAGCTTGGAGAGACACCAAAACAGGTTGCCCAGAGAAGCTGTGGATGTCCCCTCCGTGGAAGTGTGTAAGGCTTGACTGGACAGGACTTAACAAGGCCAAGTGCAGGGTTCTGCACATTGGCCACAACAACCCCAAGCAGCGCTACAGGCTGGGGACAGAGTGGTTGGAGAGCAGCCAGGGATAAAGAGAGCTGGGGATACTGATAGATAGTAGCTGAAGATGAGGCAGCAGTGTGCCCAGGTGGCCAAGAGAGCCAATGGCATCCTGGCCCGCATCAGGAACAGTGTGGCCAGTAGGATGAGGGAGGTTATTCTTCCCCTGTACTCAGCACTGGTCAGGCCACACCTTGAGTACTGTGCCCAGTTCTAGGCTCCTCAATTCAAGAGAGATGTTGAGGTGCTGGAAGGTGTCCAGAGAAGGGCAATGAAGCTGGTGAGGGGCCTGGAGCACAGCCCTGTGAGGAGAAGCTGAGGGAGCTGGGGGTGTGCAGCCTGCAGAAGAGGAGGCTCAGGGCAGAACTCATTGCTGTCTACAGCTACCTGGAGGGAGGTTGCAGCCAGGTGGGGTTGGTCTCTTCTGCCAGGCAAGCAGCAACAGAACAAGAGGACACAGTCTCAAGTTGTGCCAGGGCAGGTCTAGGATGGATGTCGTGAGGAAGTTGTTGTCAGAGAGAGTGATTGGCATTGGAATGAGCTGCCCAGGGAGGTGGTGGAGTCACCATCCCTGGAGGTGTTGAAGCAAAGCCTGGCTGAGGCACTTGGTGCCATGATCTAGTTGACTGTCTAGGGCTGGGTGCTAGGCTGGACTGGATGATCTTGGAGGTCTCTTCCAACCTGGCTGATTCTATGATCCTATAACTCTATAACTTTGAGCAATATGGTCTAGCAGGAGGCATCCCTGCACACTGGAAGGGGGGATTGGAGCTGGATGATATTTAAGATCTCTTCCAACCCAACCCATTCTGGTATTCTATGGTTTCCCTGGGAAAAAAAAAAGACTCTTTTTGAGAAGAAGTTCCTTTTCAGCACTCTGCAAACTTAATATGCCCCTGATGACAGTGACAGGTGTGGTAAGACATTGATCATAGCAACCACCATTGATAGCTCAGCATTTTGAGAGAAGATATTTCACTCTTACAAATCCAGAGAACAAATGGAGGTTTTCTTTGCATTTCAAGGAGCTGTAGAATAAAGGAGCTTGTGGATGTTCCCTCCCTGGAGGTGCTGAAGGCCAGGTTGGATGAGGCCTTGAGTGACCTGTCCTAGTGGGAGGTGTCCCTGCCTATGGCAGGGGGTTAGAACTAGGTGATCTTTGAGGTCCCTTCCAACCTAAACCATTCTATGTGTCTAAGCCTTCCAAATTTGTAACAAATTACTTTTCTCTGATTTGAAGTCCCAGAAAAATAGCATGACTGATGTTACAGGAAGTTTTTGAACATGGAAAGACCTCTAATGCCATATGGTAATAATAGTTTCCCTAATGAAGGAAACAGTAATAGGAAGTTTGATTTCAGACACATTGCTTTAATGAAGATCAATGCTATTGAAATCAATCAGCTTGTGTGTGGGACAAGATTAAATCAACATAGCTCCACTGACTTGGATTATATTGCACTGGCTTTCACCAGTTACACTGCACAAGGAGTGAACCGGTGGAGATGACAGCAGAATGAACATCAAGACCTCTTCTTGGTCTCTGTAGGTTGGATATCCCCAACATATAAGAATAGAGCCATCCCAAACAACACTCAAGGTAAGTATGACTGAACAGATCCAAGTGATAGAAACCTAAGCTGCTGCCAGTCACTTCTGTTTGATTGCTGCACTTCAATGTTTGGTCTAGCTAAACTCTGGCATCCTTTGGGCTTGACAGATTAACACATATATGATGACATTTGCATCTTTATTGTAAACCAGATGTGCTTCAAGCCATCCAGCCAAATTCCCATCACCACTACAATGACATTGTCTTTTGTTCTCATGATGGAACCATTAAAATTCCACCACAGACTTCTTGGTTAGCAAGAAAAGGTTACTAAAGTATCTTCCAGGTGAATTGTAAGTGAATCTTAATTAAGAAGAAAAAGTCAGGTCCCTAGCTAATGTTAATTATCTCCAATTACATCACTGAGGGATCTGGCTTATATCAGAGCAAGACTATTACTTTGTTTTGCAATAGTTGCCACTTCTTTTATGGGAAAAGGTGAAGATAAAGCTGTGTTTTATTAAAGGGTGTACTAAAGCTGTATTATGTGAATAGTGGTCAACAGGCAGTGAATAACCAATATTATGCAATATGCAGTGTATTATTTTTAGCATTAAAAGCCATGGGATTCAATTTTAAATTGGGTTTCTTACATAACATTTCTGACACTGGTTCATAAGTCCACATCAAAGTGGAGGTCAGTCTCTTCTCCCCAGGAACAAGGGAAAGGACAAGAAGAAATGGCCTCAAGTTGCTCCAAGGGAAGTTTAGGTTGGATATTAGAAGAAAAATCTTCACTGAAAGGGTTTTCAAGGACTTGAACAGGCTGCTCAGGGAGGTGATTGAATCCCCATCCTTGGAGATGTTTCAAAGAGGAAGAGATGTGCTGGGGAACGCTGCTTAGTTACGGATATGGTGGAGTTAGAATGGTTGCGCTTGCAGAGGGACCTTGGCAGGCTGGGTGGGTGGGCAGAGGCCAATGGGATGAGATTGAACAAGGCCAAGTGCAGGGTTCTGCACTTTGGCCACAACAACTCCAAACAGCACTACAGGCTGGGGATAGAGTGGCTGAGAGCAGCCAGGAAGAAAGGGACCTCGGGACCTGGGGGTGCTGGTAGATAGTAGCTGAAGATGAGCCAGCAGTGTGCCCAGGTGGCCAAGAGAGCCAATGGCATCCTGGGCTGGATCAGGAGCAGTGTGGCCAGCAGGACAAGGGAAGTTACCCTTCCCCTGTACTCAGCACTGGTCAGGCCACACCTTGAGTGCTGTGTCCAGTTCTGGGCTCCTCAATTCAAGAGAGATGTTGAGGTGCTGGAAGGTGTCCAGAGAAGGGCAACAAAGCTGGTGAGGGGCCTGGAGCACAGCCCTGTGAGGAGAGGCTGAGGGAGATGGGGGTGTGCAGCCTGCAGAAGAGGAGGCTTAGGGCAGACCTCATTGCTGACTGCAACTCCCTGAAGGGAGGCTGTAGCCAGGTGGGGTTGGTGTCTTCTGCCAGGCAACCAGCAACAGAAGAAGGGGACACAGTCTCAAGTTGTGCCAGGGGAGGTCTAGGCTGGATGTTGTGAGGAAGTTGTTGGCAGAGAGAGTGATTAGCATAGGAATGGGCTGCCCAGGGAGGTGGTGAAATTGCCATCCCTGGAGGTGTTGAAGCCAAGCCTGGCTGAGGCACTTAGTGCCATGGTCTGGTTGACTGGACAGGGCTGGGTGCTAGGTTGGACTGGCTGAGCTTGGAGGTCTCTTCTAATCTAGTTGACTCTGTGATTCTATGACTTGACAATCTTGAAGATCTTTTCCAGCCAAAAGGATTCTGTGATTCTGTGAAGAGAATCTGGCTGCTTTATCAATATTGAGCAACATTTAGCACAATTAATCCATGTTGAATCAACTCATGCAAAGTTCTGGCACGTAAAGAACGAGAGCGCCATTGTTTGGTTAAATCTGTGCAGGGAAGCTGCACCGCACAGAGTGATCAAGAAATAAATCTCATGTAAAGAAATATTTATTTTCTGAGAAAGAAGCCAAGAGAGAGGGGAACTGGGTGAGCTTGAAGGCTGCATTCAGCCAGACCTTTCTGATTCGATGTGACATTGTTTATCCAAAAGAAAAATTCCAGACAGTCAGAAAGCAGAGGGGATACCCAGGAATAACATACATTTGGAAGTGCTACTTTGGACTCAAATGAAATCAGTAGTGTCCTGGGGCCAGGAACTGCCCTTTGAATCCTGGCACTGAGAAGTGAGCACAGAAGGGAAAAAAACAGCTCACCTGTTCACTCAGCATTTCTTCAGCCCTTAGCTTATCCTTCCTCAGCTGATTTCCAGAGCTGCAGGCAGCAAAAGGAATCCCACAGCAACCCAGAGACCTTGACCATCTCGTTACAGGTCTCCTAAGACATGCAGATGCTAGAGCAAGGGATGAGATAGATTGAGGTTATTTATGTTTCAGCTTTGCTTGGAGGCTACACACAGTACCAGGCAGCTCAGCCTGAGCACTACCAGGTCAGAAAGAGGCAAAGAGGGGAGTGTAGTTTAAGTAATCCAGATCAGGGTGGGTGGTGGAGGATCCTACTGGCCAAAAGATGCAAATATGAGAGAAGGAAAGAGGCAAAGATTGATCCAAACAGTGCAATGGTTTGGGTGTTACCTGCCCCCCCCCAACTCTTATGGAATCACCCAGACTAAACTCAGCCAAGCTGGAAATTAAGGAATGAAGCTTTATATTCACAGCTTAGCACAAGATACAAGCAGGTATTTACAGTCTGTACAGCTATAGACAGAAATGCACAAGTCAAAAAGTAATACAGAAACACAACAGCCCTCCCAGAAACCAGTCCTCAGGCAAGACTCTCAATCACCCCTCCACCTTCTTTCCACCCCCCTACCTTATCTCAGTCTTTGCCTTATAGGATCATAGGATGTTAAGGGTTGGAAGGGATCCAAAGAGATCATCCAGTCCAACCCCCCTGCCAGAGCAGGACAGTACTATCTAACACAGATCACACAGGAACACATCCAGACAGGCCTTGAAAGGGGCTCCAGAGAAGTTCAAGGTGAGTGTGGAGAATTGGCCAGGGAGGTTAGAAAGCAGAAGGATTAGTTGCACAGAAAGCAGGCCAGGGAAAAAAAGTGCAGGCACCCAGAGACATGCAGCAACTGTGTCATCTATATTCATGTTCTTGTTTTTATACCTCTCAGAAAGCCTGTGAGTGCAGCAGACATCACCATTGGGTTTTTTTCACAGCCTAGCATCTAATGCTTCTCACCCAAATACTCCAACTAGTCTCAAACTAGCACACACAGCTCAGAAATAAGGTAGGTCTTCTAGTGTGGTAGCCATCACCCCACTCACTGAAGTAGGAAGGGGCTAATTGAACATTGTCAACATCCTGCCCAAAAGTCATTGGAAAACTGCACCAGATATGATGGAAAACCAGCTCTTGGCAACAGCATGAAGAGCTCTGCTCTCAGAGCTTACACCACTGGCCAGAGCTCAGCTGCAGGCACATAATCTGCTGTTGCAAGACGTGGATGGACATTTCCGAGCAAAGGCCTGGCAAACTGCAGTCTCGGAGCAGCTGAGTGGATAAGATCCCCAGCATTTCATTAGGATGTGCTGGTTAAAAAGCTGTGTCTGAAATGTTTGAAAGGGTCAGTGTGGACAGGCATGATCTACCGTGCTAAGTACAAAGCTCTGGTTATAATGAGATTTGTCTAGGTCACTGTAAAGTTGACTTGAGCCCAAGGACACAAGGCACAACCTATGTGGAATGGTGGCTGCAGCCAAATATGCCTTTCTGAGGGCCAGTCTGGCATTTTTTACCATTCACAGAATCTTATCATTCAAAAGAATAACTTCTTGGAAAAGCTCTTTCTGCTCTCCAAAAGAAGCAAAACCTACTTCAGAAAAACATTTCATGCACTGGAGTCTAAAGAGAACTTCTAAGAAAGTTAAAAGCATCTTTTCTAAGAAACTAGGAAGAAAGTTATCTTTACACTTTCCATTCTGTCAGTTGAAGCTTGGGGTAGGTTCAGTTACTGATTGCTTTTGTGGTATCACCCCATTTCTTTTACAAGGGTGAGGAAATGATGCATAAAACTACTAAGCCTGTGTGGATCCTGAGGCTTCCATTTAGAATAGAATCAAGCAGGTTGGAAGAGAACTCCAAGATCATCCAGCCCAACCTAGCACCCAGCCCTAGCCACTCAATCAGACCATGGCACTAAGTGCCTCAGCCAGGCTTTGCTTCAACACCTCCAGGGATGGTGACTCCACCACCTCCCTGGGCAGCCCATTCCAATGCCAATCACTCTGTCCATGAAGAACTTCCTCCTAACATCCAGCCTAAACCTCCCCCAGCACAACTTGAGACTGTGTCCCCTTGTTCTGTTGCTGGTTGCCTGGGAGAAGAGACCAACCCCACCTGGCTACAGCCTCCCTTCAGGGAGTTGTAGATAGCAATGAGGTCTGCCCTGAGCCTCCTCTTCTGCAGGCTGCACACCCCCAGCTCCCTCAGCCTCTCCTCACAGGGCTGTGCTCCAGGCCCCTCACCAGCTTTGGCGCCCTCCTGTGGACACCTTCCAGCACCTCAACATCTCTCTTAAATTGAGCCCAGAACTGGACACAGCACTCAAGGTGTGGCCTGAGCAGTGCTGAGTACAGGGCAGAAGAACCTCTCTTGTCCTACTGGCCACACTGCTCCTGATGCCGGCCAGGCTGCCATTGGCTCTCTTGGCCACCTGGGCACACTGCTGGCTCATGTTTAACTACTATCTACCAGCACCCCCAGGTCTCTTTCTTCCTAGGAAAGATAATAACTCCAAATGACTCAAAGAGTTTCCCAGTTCAGCTTACACTGACTTCACAACCATAGTACTGAGGAAGCCAACAAATCAGATCAAAGAAAAAACCATTTCTGACTACTCAGCTTACAAGAAAAGAATGTGTAGAGACCTCCTTCAGGATGTGTTTCCCTTCCTGTGCATCAGCAACCCAGAGGCAGACAGGCAATAATGTTTTCCCAACTTTCCCATGCTCCACAGTCTTTAGCCCTTACTTTCCTACTTCTACCACCAGCTAAAAGAAAAGAAATCTTCTTCTGATAGTTCTGACCCAGAAGTGAGTTTATAGCTGCAATGGACTAGAAATGAAGCAGGTTAAACCTGAGTGAGGAGAAGAATGGATTTCTAAAAACTCTGAGTCTTCCCAGTTTTTGTTAGGATTGCAAAGTTTTGGGGTCCTTTTACTTAACCTCAGCCTTCAGCAATTCCATTTATAGTATTAACCTCACCAAGAGAGGTAATAATAATAATAATAATGATAATATCTCATACAATTCCAGTAACAGAGACCTGTGCAAAGCTTCACAGCAGTCTGAGGTTTGTAAGCATGGTTGGGGAGGGAGCATACATTTATATCCCAACTGGCTTGGCGTGACCTGCGTTTTCCCACTAGGAGCTGCAGTGAAACCAGCTGAATAACCTGAGTCCCTGAGAAGCCCAGCTGGAGAGTGCCAAGTATCATTCCAGACAGGCACAGCACATGGGAGATGTGTACAGGAATCCAGATGGGTTAAAAGAGAAGTTGCTCTCCCCAGGCCTGCAAACCAACTTCAGCAACATCACAACTAAAACACATCCCTAAAGCAAAAGCCATGCTTATGCAAGAAGAGGAAAGCACAGCGCTGTCAGAGAGGTCAGGATGTGACTCTTTGTAGCTATAGGATACTTCAGAAATTATTTTCACAAGCTTTTACTCTCTGGAAGAGAAGAAGTTGACTCCAGAGCTCAAGCTGCAAGGAGCAATTGTAGCTGAAAGTATTTGTTTCAAAGCGCTGTGGAAGTAACTGGAAGTGTCACTTTGCGCTAATGTGATGGGCAGCTACTCTGCCTTGTCAGAACAAGCAAAGTCCTGCAAGCTTTATCCCATTGCCACAGGCGCTTGGGCACCTCGCTGGAAATCAATCACAGATTGGCCTGAAGAAGAGCAGAGCTGAAACAATGGCACCAGAGTGGAGGACCCTTAATGAAAGCCATTTGCTAGTCCACACCTAAGCTGTCTAGACAGCACCTCCTGTGCTTTGATCACTGATAAACCATTCTAAATGTTACCAGTGCCCCCTTTTTTTTTTTTTGTTTCTGTTTACAGACAAATCAGTGGGCCTCTGGCCATTGCCTCTATTTCAAAGCAGGGCTTTTCATCTGACTGCAATCAAATAAAAGAGAACAAAGAGATGGACATTTTGGATATCAGATACTTATTTTCCTGTGATTTATACAATTTCAAATGAAGAGCGAAAACAAAAAAAGCAATTGTGGGTGTCCATGTGATAAATGTTTCTAATTAGGCCTGCCCTCTTCGTCTGAAAGCAGATTTCCCTCCCAAACTAGCAACAATTGGGTGTAAACTTGAGTGTGCCAGTGCTGCCCAGGACACGGATTTCAGAGCTGGAGCCATGCTTCGCGCTTCTCTTTGGTGCTGTTTGTTAGTAAGAGCCACCAGCTCCACTCTGAAAACCCCACATGAAGCATCCAGGTTATCTTTCCTCCCAAGTGGCTCTGGTTTATGTTTTGAGCCACAGGAAAATTAAAACCATAGAACCTGCAAAAAGAACTACCCAAACTACCTGAGCCAGGCTCGTATCTTATGCTCACCCAGCACTCGCTGGCCCATAAAGAGCTGGAACTTCTGAGTTCTAGGTCTTGAGATGTACCTTTTTAAAGACCTGGCCAAATATTGGTTTGGATGTGGATTTAAACATGGTTTGCCCAAATCTGAGTCCAGAAATACTATGTGGTTGCCTTTCGTGCTTGATTGGTTAGGGCTGGGTGCTAGGTTGGACTGGATGATCTTGGAGGTCTCTTCCAACCTGGTTGATTCTATCATTCTATGATTCTTCTTATCTTTTATCTTCAAGACCTTGAAGGAGCTTACTTAAATCCAGCCTCTGAAAGGTTCTCAGCCCCTCTCTATGCGTGTCATGCCAGTTTAGACATCTCAAGCCTCTGTCACAGGTATTCTTTATGGAAACTAAAAAGATCATAAAGTCCTTGTGTGGTCAGTAGGACAAGGGAGGTTATTAGTCCCTTGTACTCAGCACTGCTCAGGCCACACCTTGAGAGCTGTGTCCAATTCTGGGCTCCTCAGTTTAGGTGAGATGTTGAGATGCTGGAACATGTCCAGAGAAAGGTGATGAAGCTGGTGAGGGGTCTGGAGCACAGCCCTGTGAGGAGAGGCTGAGGGAGGTGGGGGTGTGCAGCCTGCAGAAGAGGAGGCTCAGGGCAGACCTCATTGCTGTCTACATCTCCCTGAAGGGAGGCTGTAGCCAGGTGGGGTTGGTCTCTTCTTCCAGGCAAGCAGCAACAGAACAAGGGGACACAGTCTCAAGTTGTGCCAGGGCAGGTCTAGGCTGGATGCTGTGAGGAATTTGTTGTCAGAGAGAGTGATTGGCATTGGAATGGGCTGCCCAGGGAGGTGGTGGAGTCACCGTCCCTGGATGTGTTGAAGCAAAGCCTGGCTGAGGCACTTAGTGCCATGGTCAGGTTGATTGGCTTGGCTAGGTGCTAGGTTGTTCTGGATGATCTTGGGGGTCTCTTCCAACCTGGCTGATTCTATGATTCTATAATTCTATGAAATTACTTTTCACTTTTAGAGCAACTGTGGCAGTGTAAGTGGTGCCCTTTTAAGATGAAGCTTAAATAATGCAAGAGAGGAAAGAGAAAGTTTATAAACACTGTGATTCTTAAATGTTACCTAAATAGTGCAGTGGTCTGCACTCCTGATCCACTTAGGATTATTATTATTCCAGTTTAACTCAGAAACTATTTGCTTTTCTTGAAGTCCAAAGAGTTAACTGGGTGTAAATCTCCCAGGAATAAAGGGAAATGAAATAGTACCCCTTGGAATAAGCTCAAAACAGCTTTCCCAGACAGAGAAAAAAAAGAAAACCAAAACCAACCAACCCTGCAATCCTATAACAAACCCAATAACATTGTGAACATGCTACAGATTGGAGCCAAAAAGGCATTAAAAACAACAGAACTTTGCCTGACTTCAGTTTGCTTTGAATGAAGTTTTTAATTATCTGTGCCTTCAAATTATATATTTAAACCCTGAGTATAAGTTGGGGGGGGGGGGGGGGGGGGGGGAGGGGGATAGAGAAATAGATTGGGAGTTTTTGTTCTGTAGAAGTCTTTCTTTTTCTAGCTGCAGTTAGCCATCAGATCTGTCATGTGTCATTTTTCAGCTCATTAGGTGGGATTTTGGCAATTTCTGTGTACAGTAAGAGGTATTGAGCAGTTGAAACTGGGAAGGTCAAATATTAAGAGCGATGTCATCATCCCTCATCGCTTCCAATGAAAAATTCTTTCATAATTGTTTAATGCCATGAGCTGCCTTTAGTGGGACGTGCTGGTGTTTGCCAGCTTCCATTAACTCTTGAGGCTCACAGCCAGAAGCCATGTGAGCAAAGAAATATGTTCAGATGGGATCAAGCTGCTCCTTTGCTGACACCGCTGCTGCCCCATAGCAACTTCACTCCCAAGCAATAACAGGGAAGCTTCAGAGAGGGACATGACATAGAGTCATAGAATCAGTCAGGGTTGGAAGGGACCAAAAGGATCATCGAGTTCCAACCTCCCTGCCATGCCCAGGGGCACACTACCCTAGAGCAGCCTGGCCACAGCCTCATCCAGCCTGGCCTCAAATACCTCCAGGGATGGGGACTCAACCACCTCCCTGGGCAACCCATTCCAGCCTCTCACCACTCTCATGCTCAACAACTTCCTCCTCACGGCCAGGCTGAACCTACCCATCTCCAGCTTTGTTCCATTTCCCCCAGTCCTGTCACTCTCTGACAGCCTAAAAATTCCCTCTCCAGCTTTTTCACAGGCCTTCTTCAGATCCTGGAAGGCCACAAGAAGGTCACCTTCCTGGAGCCTCCTCTTCTCCAGACTGAACAGCCCCAACTCTTTCAGTCTGTCCTCATATAGGAGAGGTGCTCCAGCCCTCTGAGCATCCATATGGCCCTTCTCTGGACACACTCCAGCATCTCCACATCCCTCTTGTGAGGGATATGGGCCAGTGAGACACCAGAACATGCATCTCTCTGCATCTATGGCCTGTGGAAAATGTGCAAGGGTTCAATTAGCATTTGCATGCTTTGGCCCCAAATCAGCAAACGACTTGCATGTTAACTTCACTCAGGCAAGTCCCCATGAGCTCAGCAGAATTGCTTATGGGGAAGAATCATGTCACTGGGAGCAGCATGGGGGCCTTTTTTGGGACAAACATCTGTAACAGCAAACATGGGATCAAATCCTTCTCTGCTGCAAACCAGCAGAGCTCTGGCATTGGCTGTGGCATGGTCCAGCACTGTATGGATTATACTAAGAGCAGGAAGGTTTTCAGAAGACAAAGAAAAGCTTCAAAATCCTGATTGCTTCCTCTAATGTGCTCTTTTGTGGTAAAGTTTCAAGAAAGCTCATAATATTCCTGAGAATGCTTCAGTGCTGAAGGCAAAACTTTCAAGACTCATCAGCACAAAGTAATTAACTGGAGTAACTCGAGTGGAAGAGATTGTCCCAGGAAAGCTCTCTGGTGTGCATGTATGAGATGCTCTAGTCCAGAATAAGTGAGCTGTGGTCCAGATCCCAGTGCGTTCAGAAGCCTTAGGGGAACTGCTCTGCAGTAATTTAGTCTCATTTTTAGCCTTAGCCTTAAACTGCTCTTATTAAATCAGCACCAGGGAAAAAAAAACAGTCTTCCTTTGGAGTATTTAAATTCATAGCAGCCAAACTTTATGGTGCAAGCTAACTTAGCTTTGCTTCGCTTTGAAATACCAACACATGGCTGAGGGACAGTGATTTCCAGCAGAAAGTAACAGCAGAAGAGTTTGGTTTGTTTCTTTGTTTTATCACTGAAAATAAATAGCTGGCAATGTCCTTTGTCTTGCTCATGCTAACTGTGTGCAGGCAGATGTTAAGATGAGTTCAGCCAATCCACTGTGTCACCAGTGACATGGACAGTGGCACTGAGTGCACCCCCAGCAAGTTTGCTGGTGACACCAAGCTGTGTGATGCAGCAGACACACTGGAGGGAAAGGATCCACTCAGTGGGACCTTGACAGGCTGGAGAGGTGGGTACAAGCCAACCTCATCAGGTTGGACAAGACCAAGTGCAAGGTCCTGCAACTGGGTCGGGGCAATCCCAAGCACAAATATAGACTGGGCAGTGAGTGGCTGGAGAGCAGCCCTGAGGAGAGGGACTTGGGTGTGCTGGTGGATGAGAAGCTCAACATGAGCCAGCAGTGTGCACTTGCAGCCCAGAAAGCCAACCAGAGCCTGGGCTGCATCAAGAGAAGTGTGACTAGTAGGTTGAGAGAAGTGATCTTCCTCCTCTACTCCTTACAGGGGTGATCTTATTACTGTCTACAACTACCTGAAGGGGCATTGTAGCCAGGTGGGGGTTGGCCTCTTCTCCCAGGTAACCAGCAATAAAACAAGGGGACACAGTCTCAAGTTGTGCCAGGGTAGGTATAGGCTGGATGTTAGGAAGAAGTTCTTCACAGAGAGAGTGATTTCCCATTGGAATGGGCTGCCCAGGGAGGTGGTGGAGGCACCGTCCCTGGGGGTCTTCAAGAAGAGACTGGATGAGGCACTCGGTGCCATGGTCTAGTTGACTGGCTAGGGCTGGGTGATAGGTTGGACTCGATGATCTTGGAGGTCTCTTCCAACCTGGTTGATTCTATGATTCTACTGGTGAGACCCCACCTGGAGTACTGCATCCAGTTCGGGAGCTACTATTACAAGAGGATGTGCTGGAGTGTGTCCAAAGAAGGGCCACGAGGATGCTCAGAGGGCTGGAGCAGCTCTCCTATGAGGAGAGACTGAAAGAGTTGGGGCTATTCAGTCTGGAGAGGAGAAGGCTCCAAGGTGATACTATTGTGACCTTTTAGTATCTGAAAGGGGGCTACCAGAAAGCTGAGGAGGGACTTTTTATGCTGTCAGGTAGTGACAGGACTGGGAGGAATGGAACAGAGCTAGAAATGAGTAGTTTCAGACTGGATTTTGGGAAGAAGTTCTTCAGCATGAGAGTGGTGAGAGCCTGGAACAGGTTGCCCAGGGAGGTGGTGGAAGCCCCCATCCCTGGAAGTGTTTAAGGCCAGGCTGGATGAGGCTCTGGACAGCCTGTTCTAATGTGAGGTGTCCCTGGCCATAGCAGGGAAGTTGGAACTACATGATCCTTGTGGTCCCTCCCAACCCTAACTGATTCTATGATTCTGTGATTCTGTGATTCTATGATCACCCAGTTCCAAAGCTGGTCCCTCAGAGTCCACCCAGAGTTTTGCAGCCATTCAAATGGCACAATTTAAACCACACTTTTGTACTGTAACAACCTGTTTCTCATTCTAAACTAAGTGCATAAGACCTAAGATGTGTAGACCAGCCAGCTTTAAAAGGCAGAATAACAATAACATGTGTAAACTGTGCATAAAACCAGCAACACCTTAAAAAATAGCAGTGCTACCAAAGTCTTGGAAAGGATGCTTCTGCACACTAGTCTGGAGGTGAAATATCTCCACCTCTTCTTCAGCAAACACATCCCTCAGTTCCATGGAGATGAGACCATCAATGAGTTGAACCAGAGAAACTCCCAAGCCTAACAAACCCCTAGAAATTCTGAATTGGAAAGCAGAACCCAACCTAACCATGAGGCCACAAAGGGAGTGTGATGTATAAGATTTTATTCTTCTCAGAAAGGGTTTTTGTTTTCAGTACAAGGACACTAAATTATCTCAAGAAAGTAAACCTCAGAGCTTGGGTGTTGTGAGAGAATCACCTGAAGAGGAGTTTATGAATTGATATCCTTGATCTTCTGGCAGCAAACATCTGCATTCATGGGCAGGAGGGGAGGAAATTCCTTTTTAAAGTATAACCTCTGTAAGTATACTTTGGTCCAATTTTCTGCTTCCAAAAGGAAAGAAATTATACCAACCCTGAAATTCTAGCCAGTGAGAAGCCAACGTGGAACTCACTGCTGATTGCAGTGAGAGACAAGATTCTCCTTTCAGACTCCCTCCTTCTCCAGTTTCTAGCAGCTAACCTGGCATTTTGGGTATTTCTTCTGTGAGGGATATTGGTATTTTTTAATGTGTTGAAGACAAAGATCATGAGATTCATGGCTCTTAGTCCACAGCCAGAGCCAAGTGCACATCTGAGCAGGGAGAGCAGAGGAAGTTAGAACTATAGAACTGTCAAGGTTGTATGAGACCTATGAGATCACAGAGTCTAACAATGCATCTTGAGCCCAAAATTCCAAGACTACTGCTAGACAGCTACTGCCAAACCACGTCCTCAATTCAAGAGAGATGTTGAGGTGCTGGAATGTGTCCAGAGAAGGGCAACAAAGCTGATGAGGGGCCTGGAGCACAGCCCTGTGAGGAGAGGCTGAGGGAGCTGGGGGTGTGCCGCCTGCAGAAGAGGAGGCTCAGGGCAGACCTCATTGCTGACTACAACTACCTGAAGGGAGGCTGTAGCCAGGTGGGGTTGGTCTCTTCTGCCAGGCAAGCAGCAACAGAAAAAGGGGACACAGTCTCAAGTTGTGGCAGGGGAGGTCTAGGCTGGGCATTAGGAAGAAGTTGTTGTCAGAGAGAGTGATTGGCATTGGAATGGGCTGCCCAGGGAGGTGGTGGAGTCACTGTGCCTGGAGGTGTTGAAGCAAAGCCTGGCTGAGGCACTTAGTGCCATGGTCTGGTTGGCTGGCCAGGGCTGGGTGCTAGGTTGGACTGGATGATCTTGGATGTCTCTTCCAACCTGGTTGGTTGATTCTATGATTCTATGATTCTAAGCAGGGAGCTGCATCACTGCCTTCATCTGCTCAGAACCATTCCCACAGCGCAGCAGCACAGACCTTGTAGACAAGCTTAGGAAGAAGCAGCTCTAATGCCTCCCAACTGCTCTCACAGATTCTGGAGGTCCTTGTTTTACACTTCCCTACACGGTGAGTGCAGAGCCTCTAACGCGAGGAGACATCGCTCCCAGCTGTAGCACACTTCCACCTAAGCGCCTGGCGAGAGGAACAGGTTAACAAAGCCCTGGCAAATGGCTCCTTTGTGCACACCCCTGCCCAAAGAGCAGCAGACAGGGAGAACCGGGGTGGGGAGGGGGGGCTGGTTTAAATCCTGGGACATGTAAAACAATTCCTGGTTAATTAATTCAGTCATTAAGTAGCAGCTTCCCTGAGGGCAGTGTAACCTGAACAGGATATCACAATTACAGCGCTCTTGCCCTTTTTTTTTTGCCTTAAAGCTTGGCGCTGTTTGACATGAAGAATTTATCAACAAAGACATCTCTGCTCAGCAAACTCTTCAGCAGCTCTTCCTGACTTGCTTTAGATAGTAATGCTCACTTCTCTCTCTGCTAGGCAAACTCTGGAAGAGCACCAAAAGTCATTCTGCAGCTTCACATCCAAGACCTATAAAGCCTCCGCAGGTGTGGATCTGTTGGAGGGTAGGAGAGCCCTGCAGAGGGACCTTGCCAGGCTGGATGGGTGGGCAAAGGCCAAAGGGTTGAGACTTAACAAGGCCAAGTACAGGTTTCTACACTTTGGCCACAACAACTCCAAGCAGCACTACAGGCTGGGGACACAGTGGCTGAGAGCAGCCAGGCAGAGAGGAACCTGGGGATGCTGGTAGGTAGTAGCTGAAGATGAGCCAGCAGTGTGCCCAGGTGGCCAAGAGAGCCAATGGCATCCTGGCCTGGATCAGGAACAGTGTGGCCAGTAGGACAAGGGAGGTTATTCTGCCCCTCTACTCAGCACTGCTCAGGCCACACCTTGAGTGCTGTGTCCAGTTCTGGACCCCTCAATTCAAGAGAGATGTTGAGGTGCTGGAATGTGTCCAGAGAAGGGTGACAAAGCTGGTGAGGGGCCTGGAGCACAGCCCTGTGAGGAGAGGCTGAGGGAGCTGGGGGTGTGCAGCCTGCAGAAGAGGAGGCTCAGGGGTGACCTCGTTGCTGTCTGCAGCTACCTGAAGGGAGGCTGTAGCCAGGTGGGGATTGGTCTCTTCTGCCAGGCAAGCAGCAACAGAATGTGGGGACACAGTCTCAAGCTGTGCTGGGGGAGGTATAGATTGGATGTTAGGAGGAAGTTCTTCCTGGACAGAGTGATTGGCATTGGAATGGGCTTCCCAGGGAGGTGGTGGAGTCACCATGCCTGGAGGTGTTGAAGCAAAGCCTGGCTGAGGCACTTGGTGCCATGGTCTGGTTGATTGGATAGGGCTGGGTGCTAGGTTGGACTGGCTGATCTTGGAGGTCTCTTCCAACCTGGTTGATTCTATGATTCTATGGTTCCTACTGAAATGTCTTGGAGTTTCTCTGAAGACCTGACAGTGTTGTGTCTTCCCTTGTGTGACTCATTTGCAAACACAACTTGTAAGCAGAACACCTCAACTATTGCAACAGCTGCTGAAAGCTCGAACTTTTCCTTCAGTGTAAAGGATTTCATAGTATCTCAGGCTTTTTTTTTTTTTTGGCATTTCTGTGCAAGAGAATAAATCACTGCCTTGTGAGATGTGTCTTGAGTCCCATAGGACACTCCTCTGTGCCCAGAGGGTACCACATACTTGCACTCTGTTGTAACATTAGGTATGCAGTGAAATACTCACAGGAAAAATATTGTTTCAGGAAACAGGTTGTTGTACATACACAGAGTCCAGCTAGGGCCAAATTCTTTCCCACAACTCTTGGCTTCAGTTTCTTTCCTCCTTTGGCAATAAAGGGAGGGGTTTGAAGACCTCAGCCAGAGAATATTGAGCTGGGAGGAATCTTTGGACCACGACGTAGACTGCCATTGGAGCAGGGTGAGTGGAACCCATGATGTGTGTTAAATTCTCTGGTTGGTAGCATATGGTGATACACAAAGGGCACAAGTACTCCACCTACTATTTTAAGGGTGTCTTTAGAGCAACCATGATAAATTGTGTTGTTCTGACTCAAGCATAAGAAAAGTTGCCCCTGTACAGTATCAGTGGGTTACGGAGAAGATGGCAAAAGCTTTTGCTGTCCACATTTTGCTGATTCTCTCAAATTTCCTCATCTCTTACAAATAGTTGTTCAAGTCCTCCATATATACACTTAAATCTCTACAAAGTTAACTTCCTCCATTTCACTCTTTCATGAAAAAAAATAACCTCAGGGCCACGGACAGGCAGAGCAAACCTTGTCAGTCTTGACTGTTTCCTCCCGAATAAAGCAGCCAGCTGCCAAGGCTGAAGCTCTCCTCTTACAGGAGGTCAGACCCTTTAGGAGGGTTTTGGCTGAACTCTGCAGAGCTACTCATGTGAATGTTCACCAGGTCAGACGTTTCATTTGCAAGCACAGTGAATTCTCACAGTGCATGAGGCAAAGTGCTAGCAGCTCTAAACTGAAACGCTTCATCTGAGGGTCAGGGAGGAACCTCACTTATAGGAATGCCACAATCACATTCCTCATCTTGCAAAAGAGAAGGAAGCCTCAGGATGACCAGGGAAATGTTATGTTCCTAGGCTGTGGTTATACAGCTTAGCTGAACAGTTCTACGAAGAGAGAAGCTTCAAGTAAGATTGACTGCACAACAAGCCAGAGCTACTGAACTGGGTGCAAAATAAACATGGCTTGGTGATACAGCAAAACCAAATCCTTTCTGGTCGTCTTGCTAGGACAAGTTCTTGTTAATGAAGCACAGAGGAAACTCACTAACTGAATCCCTCTCTACAGCTACCTGAAAGGAGGTTGTAGTGAGGTATGGGGCAGTCTGTTCTCCCAAATAACTAGTGTGTTAGTTTGAAGCTAGCTAGAATGTTTTGGTGAGAAGAAGTAGATTACAGGCTGTGAAAAGGAAAACAAAATGATGTCTACTTCACTCATAGGCTTACTGAGAGATACAAGTAGAAGAATCAAAACATAGATAAGGCACTCTCTACTACTCCTACTGGGGAGCTCCAAGCTTCAAAACAAAAGATAGAATCATAGAATCATAGAATCAACCAGGTTGGAAGAGACCTCCAAGATCATCCAGTCCAACCTATCACCCAGCCCTAACCAATCAACCAGACCATGGCACTAAGTGCCTCAGCCAGGCTTCTCTTGAAGACCCCCAGGGACAGTGCCTCCACCACCTCCCTGGGCAGCCCATTCCAATGGGAAATCACTCTCTCTGTGAAGAAGAGTGGGGGGTGGCCTCTTCTCCCAGGCAACCAGCAATAGAACAAGGGGACACAGTCTCAAGCTGTGCCAGGGTAGGTATAGGCTGGATATTAGGAAGAAGTTCTTCACAGAGAGAGTGATTTCCCATTGGAATGGGCTGCCCAGGGAGGTGGTGGAGGCACCGTCCCTGGGGGTCTTCAAGAAAAGCCTGGATGAGGCACTTAGTGCCATGGTCTGGTTGATTGGATAGGGCTGGGTGATAGGTTGGACTGGCTGATCTTGGAGGTCTCTTCCAACCTGCTTGATTCTATGATTCTGTGATTCTATGAGAGCGTTTCATGACCCTCTCAAGCTTAACCCACCTCCTTTGTGTTTATCTGACTGCTGATGCTTTATCTCAGTGCTCACACAGTCAATGATTTAACTAGGTTCCTGCACTCTATGTTCTCTAGCCCTTTTCCCATACCATTCTCAGTAAGCAATCTTTGAGGTACCCTTCAGAGCCTTTGTGCAGAAATGGTGGCATCCTGAGACACCTTCCAACACCTACCATTCTGTGTGTGAATAAGTTTTGAAAAGCTAACCCATGAATTTTGTGGTGAATACATGGAGCACAGCTCACACAACTCACACACCCCTCCAAAGAGGCTGTAACTCATCCCATCCATCGACAGCATCATCACCTTCCCAAGAGCAGAGACTGCTGTGCTTGTAGACTGCATCTGCCTCTTCTCCCTGATGTTGCCAAGGGGTCTTCCTGAAAACATGTGGTCAGAGCTTCAAGGAAAAACTTTCTGACCACATTTTCTAATGATAATGACCAACACAGCCAGCCTGGATTAGAGCTGCAAATAACAATTTAACCAGAGAATTTTATCCAATGGAAAAATCAATATGGTTTACAATGAGTGCATGTCTTAATAGCCACAGGGCAGCCACTAATATTGTCATTAAAGACATTCTGGCCTTTATTAATTTATGTTTTTCCTCTTAAAGAACAATCTATGTGAGCAATAATCATAAGGGAACACCTCTACATTCATTTGCTTTTCAAATGTGCCTGAATTATTTAGTTTGTCTAATGAATTTGTCTTGTACTAAGATCTCAGCTATTGGTCCTTGCCCTGCAGCTGTACCTGGCGCTGCTGTTGGTGGGAGCGCTGCTGGAGTGAGAACCAAGCGTCAGGGGGATAAGGGGAAAGGGAAAACTCAGGAAGTGAACAATCCATCTAAATCTGTGTGTTGACTAAGAACACACCAAAGTGACAGAAAGCTCTGTGTGTGATCATGAAGAGCTGTTTTTAATGTCTCAAAACGTTTGCATATCAGAGAATCCCAGTGTCTGAGGCTTTACACATGAAGAGGGGAGGAAGGAGAACAAGAACTCAGTCCTCCTGGGATCCTCTCTGCCCACAGTGTGAATGATATACCCCATTGAAGCAATCATCAGTGACATCCCAAAAGTTCAGAGTGAATCTCCTTGTCTAGTGCTCACAGAAGACACTACAGCTTAAAAGCAACGGAGACTGGATGAGGCACTTGGTGCCATGGTTTAGCTAGTTAGAAAAGTTAGGTGATAGGTTGGGCTTGATGATCTCAAAGGCCTTTTCCACCCTACTTAATTCTGTGACTCTGTGAAATGGCTCTGAGCTTTCTAAAGCCCACAGTCAGGAGAGCAGAACAATCAAAAGGTCTAGATCTGAGTAACACTGCAGGAAAGGGATGGTGAAGTCTGGATCATGACAGGATGTATCCATCCAGCCAACTGCATCCAGTTCTGGAGCTCCTATTACAAGAAAGATTTGGACATTGTGGAATGTGTCCAGAGAAGGGCCACAAGGATGATCAGAGGGCTGGAGCTGCTCTGCTATGGAGACAAACTGAGGAAGTTGGAGCTGTTCAGTCTGGAGAAGAGATGGCTTAAAGAGACCTCATTGTGGCCTTCCTGTATCTGAAAGGAGCCTACAGGAAAGCTGGGGAGGGACTTTTTAGGATGTCAGGTAGTGATAGGACTGGGCACAATGGAGCAAAACTAGAAATGGGTAGATTCAGATTGGATGTTAGGAAGAAGTTCTTCACAATGAGGGTGGTGAGACACTGGAACAGTTTAAGAGGGGCAGGGATCTGCTGGAAAGAGTCCAGCAGAGGGCTATGAGGATGATAAGGGGAGTGGAGGGCACTGCCTGATGAGGAGAGGCTGAGGGACCTGGGGCTGCTTAGTCTGGAGAAGAGAAGACTGAGAGGGGATTTGATAAATGTTTATAAATATCTGAGGGCTGAGGTCAGGAGGGAGGGGGGGACAGGCTCTGCTCACTGCTGCCTGGGAGCAATGGATGTGAGTTGCAACACAAAAGTTTCACCTCAACACAAGGGGGAACTTCTTTACTGTAAGGGTCCCAGAGCACTGGAATAGGCTCCCCAGAGAGGTTGTGAAGTCTCCTTCTCTGGAGCCTTTCAAAGCCTGTCTGGAGGTGTTCCTCTGTGACCTGAGCTCTAACTCAGCCCAGGCCTTCTGAAGGAGCTGAGGTTCCTGTATGATCCTGCTTTGGCAGGGGGGTTGAACTCAATCACTTTGGGTCTCTTCCAACCCCTGACATCCTATTCCATGGAGTTTTTCTAAGGAAGCTTCAATTGTCTTGTACCTTAAGCAGCAGAAGGGCTTTTAAAAGACCTCAGTATGCTCAGTGATGATTAGAGGGGAGATCTTCTGGTGAATAAACTATTTCAATTCTCAAATTTCCTACTCCAACTTGTGTGGAAAACTCCAAAGATTTTTCCTTGCTTGCCAGGTGAGCTCAGAGAAGCTGTAAGCTACATCTGGCTGGTCAGGGAGCTTCTCAAGAGAGGGTGAAAGAGATGTGCCATGTCCTATGAGATGGGACAGCAGTCAGCATACACCTTATTGCTGTCTACAACTACCTGAAGGGTGGTTGTGGCCAGGAGGAGGTTGCTCTCTTCTCTCAGGTGGCCAGCACCAGAACAAGAGGACACAGCCTCAAGCTGTGCCAGGGGAAATTTAGGCTGGAGGTGAGGAGAAAGTTCTTCCCTGAGAGAGTCATTGGACACTGGAATGGGCTGCCCGGGGAGGTGTTGGAGTCGCCATCCCTGGAGCTGTTCAAGGCAGGATTGGACGTGGCACTTGGTGCCATGGTCTGGCCTTGAGCTCTGTGGTAAAGGGTTGGACTTGATGATCTGTGAGGTCTCTTCCAACCTTGGTGATGCTGTGATACTGTGATACTGTGTGATTTCTAGGTGTTTTGGGGAAGCAGGTATCTAAGCAAGGCAATGAAGAACAAAAACCAACTCCACCAGCTCCAAAAATCTTTGCTTCTCCAGAGAACCCTGGAGCACTTTTGGTCCCAGATGGCCTTGTGGGCTGGGCAGGTTCTTTGCAGCAGCAAACTAAAGCCTAGGAAGCAGTGGAGAATCCAGAGCTCCAAGTGAAACACGAAGTAGAGAGTTGTCCTCAGCACACATCTCCCTGTGCCTTGATGGTGAAATGTGAAATATATTCTCTGTGGCTGCTCTTACTGGTTTAAAAATTCAAAAGCCTCCCTGCATTGTGCATGTCACTTTTGACCACAAGAGTCACATTATAGTTCCTGTAATTGCTCTCTTGGAAGGCAGATATAAGCCTGTGTTTAAAGGAACACATTTGTATGAAACTTTAATCATGGCATTGTTACAGATTGTTCTACCAAACCCAGTAACTCAGCCTGATGGCTTTGTCTTACAGGCAGATGAGTTGGAATTTTGTTTCCCAGCTTCTCTTCCAAGTGGCTCAAATGTTCAGCACAGTCTTTCTGGAAGCTTTACACCAGAATAAAAGGGAAACTTTTTCATGTGCAAAAAGGAGAGGTCTGAGATGAGTTTCTGGCACCTATCTGATGCTTTATCTTCAGCTGGTAAGAACATCAGAAATATATTATGCTGGGAGTTCTCCTCACTTTTGCTTATTTCAATCCTTCTGGATTGGACCCAGTAACTGGGGGATAATTAGAAGGCTCTTCTGAAAGGTCTTTTGGGTACTCAGGGCAGAATGATGAGGATGTGTGATTGTTCTAATTTCTATTTTCTTTTCACTTGCTCCTCAAACAACAAGAACAAAAAGTCCTTCATCTCCAAATTCAAGCTCAAAGTGGCTAAAAAACATCTGGCATGCAGGCAGGTTCTGTACCACGTGTGGAAGAGGAGCTGCATTGGCATTGAGAGGACGGGCAACCAAGACCTCTCATGAGGATACACAAGGCTCTGACAACACCAGTGGTTTATCCTGGGAGTTTCAAACTCAGTTAAATGCCCTTTCCTAGTGGAGCCTGGACACTGCCCCAAATCACATTTCTTTGCTTGCCAGTGAGCATTCCCAGCAGAGTTTGCTGCTATGTAGTAGCTGGCTGGCTGGCTGGCTGCCAGGTGAAAATCTTTGGGGTGCAGTTTCTAGGGTCAAGAAGATTGCTCAAAATTAGTCTAGCCCCTAAACCCAGTATGTTTTGCCAGGAATCTAAGCCAGTTTGTTGGAAGAAGGCTCCTTCTAAAGTTTGCTTGTCTTTACTTCATTCATACCCCAAAAGGCCACAACACTGAGCTGTGGCACAGTGGTGTTTTGTGCAGTCACTCTGCCCAGACAAGGAAAACTCTGTTAGCAATAAAACTATTTCATGGAAATATTAGCAGCTACAGTCTACTGCAAATTTTCACAGTGGCCTAAGCTTTGAACCTAATTCTTTTTGACTAAGGAGACTGAAAAGTGTTTCTAGTCTGAGCTAGACTTATTAACTGTATGAAGGCTTTTATTATGTCAGAAGGATTTTTAAGGCAGGCAGGTACAGAAAATACACCTAATCCCTAGGCTTCTTTTTAACTTTCTAGTGCTTAGTGCTCAGCAATGACAGAAGTAGGAAAAGCAAGAATTACAAATAGCATGTGAAAAGTGGGGGTTGAAAGGAGATCTCATTCCTAAGAAGGTTGGAGTGAGGTGGGGGTCAATTTCTTCCCCCTAGTATCAAGTACTGTGTCCAGTCCTGGGATACTCAATTCAAGAGAGATGTTGAGATACAGGAATCATAGAATCGACCAAGTTGGAAGAGACCTCGAACATCATCCACTCCAACCTAGCACCCAGCCCTGGCCAGTCAACCAGACCATGGCACTAAGTGCCTCAGCCAGGCTTGGCTTCAACACCTCCAGGCACAGTGACTCCACCACCTCCCTGGGCAGCTCATTCCAATGCCAATCACTCTCTCTGACAACAACTTCCTCCTAACATCTAGACTAGACCTCCCCTGCCACAACTTGAGACTCTGTCCCCTTGTTCTATTGGTGCTTGCCTGGCAGAAGAGACCAACCCCACCTGGCTACAGCCTCCCTTCAGGTAATTGTAGACAGCAATGAGCTCTGCCCTGAGCCTCCTCTTCTGCAGGCTGCACACCCCCAGCTCCCTCAGCCTCTCCTCACAGGGCTGTGCTCCAGGCCCCTCACCAGCTTTGTTGCCCTTCTCTGGACACCTTCCAGCACCTCAACATCTCTCTTGAATTGAGGAGCCCAGAACTGGACACAGCACTCAAGGTGTGGCCTGAGCAGTGCTGAGCACAGGGGCAGAAGAACCTCCCTTGTCCTGCTGGCCACACTGCTCCTGAGCCAGCCCAGGATTCCACTGGCTCTGCTGCCCACCTGGGCACACTGCTGCCTCATCTGCAGCTGCTCTCTGCCAGTATCCCCAGGTCCCTCTCTGCCTGGCTGCTCTCAGCCACTCTGTCCCCAGCCTGTAGTGCTGCTTGGGGTTGTTGTGTGCAAAGTGTAGAACCCTGCCCTTGGCCTTGTTGCATCTCATCCCATTGGCCTCTGCCCACCCATCCAGCCTAGCGAGGTCCCTCTGCAGGGCTCTCCTACCTTCCAACAGATCCACACCTGCTCCTAGCTTGGTGTCATCTGCAAATTTACTGATGCTGGACTCAATCCCCTCATCCAGATCATCAATTATCCACCTGTAAGCTGTGGGACAAAGCTACAGAGCTCTGGAGCCAAGTTCTGTGCCTCAATGGGATACAGCAGCTAAGTATAATATTTGGTGTATATATTATATATATTATATACATTTAAACATATATATTTATTTTGTATATATGTATATGCTCTAGTTACTTTTCCAGTTACCTCTGTGTTTTATGAAAGGAAGAAATAGTCCTGTGATGCATCAGAAAACAAACTCAAAGCTCTCCCATAGCTCTGACATCACAAAATAGCAACCTAATGGTCTAGTTGATTGGTTGGGGCTGGGTGATAGGTTGGACTGGATGATCTTGGAGGTCTCTTCTAACCTGGTTGATTCTATGATTCTATGATTCTAAATAGTATTTCTGAAATGACCTCCAAAATTCCACTGCTATATTTAACTCTGAAAAATGAAGCACTGAAGTCTTATTCCAGCATGTCCATTGCTCTTAGGGAAGGCTTTTGGCTCCTGGGCTACACAAAGGTTGTTCCTCAGAACATCCTTTCAGGGAAGATGTTTCTTCTAATATCCAACCTAAACCTTACCCTGGTGAAACTTGAGGCTGTTTCCTCTCATCCCATCACTTGTTAATAGGGGGAAGAGACCAACGTCCCCCCCAGCTCCAATCTTCTCTCAGAGAGTTCCAGAGAGCAATGAGGTCTCCCCTCAACCTTTTCTCCAGATTGAACAACCCCAGTTCTCTCAGCTGCTCCTCACCAGACCTGTTCTCCAGACCCTTCACCAGCTTCATTGCCTTTTTTAGGAGTCTTCTGTAGAAAATGAAGTGGTGAGAACACAAAGCTGGAAGGTGGAAGAGCTTAGTTTGGTTGCTTCTTCAGCCTGAAGAGATTTCCCCATTGCCTGCCTAGCAGCTTGGCTATTTTAGCTAACTGTGACTTTCCTGAGAACTGGGAGTTTGGATTTAATCTGAGTTAGCATCAAGTCTTCAAATACCTTTAAGCCTGGCTCCCAGAGGCCATGGCATATAAGACCATGTGAATATATGTCTTTGATACACACAGAGTCAGTTAAATCACATGCAGCTGACATGGCATTTCTGAATCATCAAAACTCACATCTCCTATTCAACTCTCTCCTCTCCATTTCATCACATAAGAAATTCTGGGCCCATTTGCCTGCTGTGTCTGGTCAAGTTACAGTGGATTCAGGCTTACAGCTGCAGATGAAGTCCTCAGTGCACATCTGCCATGCAAATAAGAACAATCATACCCCACCAAAAAAATCATGTTTAAGGAGTGAAAATTTCCATGGTGAAGATAATTGAAATCTGATCTTGTTTCTGGGTCATTTGGAACGTTTGGGGGGGTTTAATTTGACCTTGTTTCTCCATCACTTGAAACGTTTTGTTTTCCTAGCTGCTCCTCAGATGCTTTAGCCCTGAGTTATGAGGTGCACAGAGCAATACATTTTCTTTTTATGGCATATTGAAAGAGGGCATAAAGATAATGGCAGCCTTTTGCAAAGCAAGGCCCTCTGATATACTGCCTCATCTGAGCAGGACTTGCCATTACCTTTCTTATCCACGGGTTACAGCTTTCATTTCATCTCATTCCTTAACAAAATTACCCACATCCAGCCTCTGGTGTAGTGTGGACAGTCAGAGATGTGGACATGCTATCTCACTACTACAGCTTTTCTTCCCTCTCTCTGTTGCAGATTATAGACCTAGATTCTGGACAAGTGCATCCTCTGTTGTAGTGTGAGCATCCAGAGATGTGGACATGCTATCTCACTACTACAGCTTTTCTTCCCTCTCTCTGTTGCAGATTATAGACCTCGATTTTGCACAAGTGCATCCTCTGTTGTAAGTGTGAGCATCCAGATATGTGGACATGCTATTTAACTACTACAGCTTTTCTTCCCTCTCTGTTGCAGATTATAGACCTTGATTTTGCACAAATGCATCCTCTGCATTAAGAGTGAGCATTCAGAGATGTGGACATGCTATTTAACTACTACAGCTTTTCTTCCCTCTCTCTGGTCTAATTATAAACCTAGATTTTGGACAAGTGCATCCTCTGTGTTAAGTGTGAGCATTCAGAGATGTGGACATGCTATCTCACTACTACAGCTTTTCTTCCCTCTCTCTGTTGTAGATTATAGACCTTGATTTTGCACAAGTGCATCCTCTGCGTTAAGTGTGAGCATCCACTTGATATCTAATTACTACAGTTTTTCTTCCCTCTCTCTGTTGCAGATTACAGACCTAGATTTTGGACAAGTGCATCAATTTTATATTATAGCATGAGAAGCAATTAATCCCATTAATAAGCAATAATTCATCTAATTCAGATCATGGGCTGTCACTACGAATTACTTCATTAGCCAGCTTTTTACCCTAGGCTAAAGAGCCAGCTTCATTAATTCTGTAGAAGGCTTATTTTCTTCTCTTGAAAACACACAGCCAGAGCCATTTAAAGGAATACTCCTCTTAACAGCAGAGCCCAGCCCAGAGAAAGAAATTATTCAGCAGCAAGTCGCCATAAATGTTAAAATTAGTTCAAAGATCAAACATTCAGATCACATTTATGTACAGAATGAATGTCACCAGAAAGGGAGCTGCTATGAATAATGCCTTTCTTCATTGTGAAGGAGCCCAGCTATAGTCTGCACTTGATAATGAGCAGATCATGCTCACGTGGAGCTGAATATACTTATTACAAATCATTTTAATGATGTATTAACTTTTAATTAGATCTGCTCTTCAAATGAAATATACAGTGAGGTGCATAGGATGGGATGGAGAAGGGAAACTCAGGCAAGGGTGCCCTGCATTTATTTTATTCCTTCTGAGCTGTGACATTAGCAGACGTTTTGCTGCATGCATTCCTTGCTATCCTATGTCCTGGGAGCTGTAGTGAAAATTATCAGGGAGGAATATGGCTTCCAAATGCTTCCAGGGTGATGGTTTCAAATGGTTTCTCTGCACAGAATTACAGGCAAGTAAAGGGAATTCTGCAAATCCTACCAAACACAAATCCTTTGCCGTAACATTTAGGATATGGCCACTGTGTCTTCTCCCTGATTCGTTTAGCCTGGAGAAGAGGAGGCTCAGGGGTGACCTCATTGCTGTCTGCAACTACCTGAAGGGAGGCTGTAGCCAGGTGGGGGTTGGTCTCTTCTCCCAGACAGCCAGCAATAGAACAAGGGGACACAGTCTCAAGTTGTGCTGGGGGAGATCTAGGCTGGATGTTAGGAGGAAGTTGTTGGCAGAGAGAGTGATTGACATTGGAATGGGCTGCCCAGGGAGGTGGTGGAGTTGCCATCCCTGGAGGTGTTGAAGCAAAGCCTGTCTGAGGCACTTGGTGCCATGGTCTAGTTGACTGGCTAGGGCTGGGGGATAGATTGGACCGGATGATCACAAAGGTCTCTTCCAACCTGGCTGGTTCTATGATTCTATGTAAAAGGAAGAATAAAAGAACCTTAATCTCTTCATCAATTCACTTGAGATGGGTCTGGGAGTCAAATATTACTCTTCATGCCCAGAGATGGACAATTTAGGAGGCTTTGAACAAAAACTAATGAATAAAACACCACATTCCATAACAAAGCCTGAGAACTGCCTGCCCTTTCAACTGTTGGGTCTTTTGGGGAAGACATCAGCAAAACGTTGCCCTTATTCTGGTGTCTGCAAATTGTCTGCAAGCCACAAACAACAAAACAAATATGTCAACAAGCCAGAATTACTTTTGTGATTGCATGATAATATATATATATGTATATATGTATTCCACTATTTATAATGGCTTAGATAATGCTCTGCCAGGCATGACACTGAAAGCTTTCCATTATATGTCCTTAATACTCAACTCTTTCATTATTCAGTGTGTCTGAATATTCTAATCTGCTGTTGAAGAGGGGGGGTGGGGGGGAGAGGGAAAAAAAAAACCCTGTTACAACCCAGGACAATTGTGCCACAGTTTTATTCATGTAATTAAGGGCTGTAAGTTTACCTCCATGCCCACAAATAAAGCCAAGAGTACTCCTGCTTTGCTTATCTGCTTTTCTTCCCGGGTGAAAGGTTTGTGGATTGTTTTGTTTTTCAAAGGGGATTATTCTTTTCATGCTGTTACAGCCTGACGAAGTGGTGCGAACTGCTTCCTTTTCCTGAGATGGCAATGGTGTAGCAGCTGTGATACAAACACCACGCTGGATGAGCAGCAAATCTTGCAGCGCAGAATTGTTCCAGTAAACGTTAAGTGATTTGAAAAGACCTGACAGGCGAGAACAGCAAGCCCTGGAGTCATGTAAAATGCAAGAGAAATACCACTTTATGGATGCTTTATGATGGCTTCAGAAACAGAAACAACAAACTAGCTATTAAAATGTAATTTGGGGGTAATATTCCTCCCTGTTTGAAAGCTATCTCTGAAAAAGAAATAGATTCTTTTACATTCCAGAGCAATCTAAAGTCTTAAGACGTGTTCTTGCTTCTTATAGATGGATACATTTGGCTGGAATGTATGGAAATAACATTCAATTATATGCTACATTGGTACCAGTCAGAATAGCTTATAGCTGGGGAGGATCTTTTCCCTCCCTTCTCTCCTTGGTGCTGTATTCTTGAGTGTAATTTAATAAATCCCTTGGAAACGAACAAGGAAAATTACTCAACATCCTGCAGAAAGTGTGAAGAGTGAGGAATATGAATATGCAGTAATAAGGCAGTTAATCAATTAGTTCAGCCATGCCTTCCAGTCATGCACTGCTGTGAACCCAGAAGGCTCTTGCGGACGCTGCTGAAGTCACAGAGGAGATGCTTCTGGTGTAGCCATTTTGTAGCAGCAATCCTCAATCTCATTCTGGGGCTGAGAAGCAAGGTGATGGGGTGGGGGGGTGGGAACCAAAGTGTTTAAGTGAAACACCAAGGGGATTTAAGGTAGACTAGGTAGAATTTATATCCTTTCTTGGACTTTGGCCAGAGTACTAAAGTTGTCACTCGGCTAGCAAAGAGCGCCTGGGGATTCTTAATGACTAGACATGGTCGTGACCTCTGTTTTGCAAGCAATCCAAAACACAACACATCCTGCACAACAGTGATCCTTGCCACCAAGCAGAAGCGCTGGTGGAGGAAAGAGTGCCATGAGGGAAGCATTGCTAGAGTGCTCTCCACAGCTTCGGGGGGAAAAGAGGACCCGCGCCCTCTCGTGCCTCAACCTTTCTGCATCACTGCCATGAGGTTCAGCGTTGCAAATTGTCAGTGCTGTTGACCCCACTTCTGTGAAGCACTTAAGCGTGTGCTTAACTTGGAATTAATAAAGGAGTCAGGAAATGTGGCAGCACTTTGCAAGCCTTCCCTTCCTGCCATTGTATTATTGGTTACCTAAGGAGCCTCCAATTGATGCTGTAGGTTTTGGTTTAAGGGTTGGTTCTTTGGTTTGGGTTTTTTTGGGAGGATGGGGAAGAAGCCAAAACAGTTTCTGTGGTTGTGTTGGGTATTGATGGGAAAGAGCTTCAAGTGGTTTTTTCACCCAGTCAGGTCTGCTGAGCAGAATAATCACTGAGTAGGGTACAAATGGATACTGCCAACCCACGCTGGTCAAGACATTTACCAAAGACTTAACTCAGAAGTTCACAGGTTCACAGGATGCTAAGGGCTGGAAGGGACCCAAGGAGACCATCGAGTCCAATTCCCCTGCCACAGCAGGACAGTACTATCTAACACAAATCACAAAGGAACACATCCAGACAGGCCTTGAAAGGCTCCCGAGAAGGAGACTCCACAGCCTCTCTGGGGAGCCTGTTCCAGTGCTCTGTGACCCTTACAGTAAAGAAGTTCCCCCTTGTGTTGAGGTGGAACCTTTGTTGCTGCAACTTACACCCATTGCTCCTTGTCCTATCCCAGGCAGCAAGTGAGCAGAGCCTGTCCCCCAAGTCTTGACCCCCAGTCCTCAGATATTTATAAGCATTTATCAAATCCCCTCTAAGACTTCTCCTCTCCACATTAAAAAGCCCCAAGTCCCTCAGCCTCTCCTCATAAGGCAGTGCCCTCCAGTCCCCTCATCATCCTCATAACCCTCCACTGGACCCTCTCCAGCAGATCCCTGTCCCTCTTTGACTGGGGAGCCCAAAACAGAGGACAGTATTCACAATGGGGTCTCACCAGGGCAGAGTTGATCTGCTGGACACACTCTTCCTAACACACCCCAAGAACCCATTGGCCTTCTTGGCCACAAGGACACATTGCTGTGTCATGGTTGACCAGGGCCCCCAGGTCCCTAGGCACCTGCAAAGCTCTAGGAAGCTATATCTGCTCCTCAGTTGACAAGTGTCCCTCTCCCATTTGTTGCCCACATTTCTAATGTGAGAGTCTTGTAGGAAGTGAAGCTGCATCTAGTATCCTGCCTTTGCTTCTCAGCTACTTGGACATCAAAAGTTGATATGCTCTCATCTGAAAGTGGGGAGGTTGGAGTAGAAGATCTCTAAGGTCCCTTCCAACCTGAGCCATTCGATGATGATGATGATGATGATGATGATGATGATGATGAAAGACTGATTGGTGACAGCGCCGTGTATCTCTTATCACTTCAAGTCTGGAGTCAGTGTGTTTTCCTCCAAGGAGGACTGTACTTGGGGAGTAAACTTCAAAGAGCAAGTGAGGCAGTTGTGCATTTGCTTCATAGCACCAAATGCAAAGACCACCTGACAGCTTTCTGGTCTGCTCCAGCTCATGCTCTTAGGGGACTGCTCACCTGGAAATCCATAGTAATTGGACCACAGCAATGGATTTTCATTTTTGTCTAGAAGACAAAAATGTCTAGAAGACAGTTGCTGAGTTAAAACAAGCAGGGCTGTAGCTACAGCAGTCTCAAGAAGAGCATTTGACTAAAGGCTTTGCTTCCCTTCTTTTCCTGTAGCAGAATCTAATCTGTTGCCTGTCAAGGCTGGGGGATCACTGACAGCCGTGATGGATGAACTGAGAAAGAAATATTTATAGAGATTCATATTGTTTTTATTTCCATCCCTCCATTCACTGCTATCCTTCCTCCATCCACCCCACACAACATGCCTGTCGCCTTTTATGCATTAATTCTGAGCCCAAACTCTTCCCTCTTCTCCTATAATTTTATGGTCTTTGAAGATAATGACCACATCTGTTCTTTAGTCATCAAATATGTTTCTTATTTTAATGATTTCCTTTGTCTCTTTGAGTATCACCTACAGCAGATCTAAGGTTTGATTGCACTGATGTTTTTCTCCTCTCCACTTTGCAAACTGTGGCTTTATCCCAGAGAGTGCTTTTGCTCCTTCTCTTTTCAGGAGCTTTCATCTTTCTGTCACTTGCTGTTAAGCAGCTGCGATTCAGGCAAAGCAAAGCAAATCTTATCTCTTTCTGCTACCTTTGCCCACTTGATTATCTGAGAAGATGAATGGAATAAAAGACAGATCACTCTACCTACTGTTTCTCAACATTTATGGCTTGGGGGTTTGTTTGGTTTCTAAGGGAATTAGATTAATATATTGAGTGCTTCTGTCTTTAATTAAAAAATACTAATTAAGAAATCACAGGATCCCAGGATGTTAGGGGTTGCAAGGGACTCAAGGAGATCATCGAGTCCAACCCCCATGCCAGAGCAGGACAATGCAATCTAACACAGATCACACAGGAACACATCCAGACAGGCCTTGAAAGGCTCCAGAGAAGGAGACTCCACAACCTCTCTGGGGAGCCTGTGCCAGTGCTCTGTGACCCTTACAGTAAAGAAGTTCCCCCTTGTGTTGAGGCAGAACCTCTTTTGCTGCAATTTACACCCGTTGCTCCTTGTCCTATCCCAGGGAGCAGAGCCTGTCTCCCCACTCCTGGCAGCCCTCAGATACTTATAAACATCTATCAAATCCCCTCTAAGTCTTCTCAAGTAGTGCTATAGCACCTCAGGAACTCCTCAGAGCAGAACACTGCATCCAGAGTCTGAATCTTCTCCCTGTTTCCCTCATTCTCTGTGGTGACTCAGCCTGCAACCCTGACTGGTGGTGAGGAGATGCAACAAGGTCCTGCACTGTGGCTTTCCATTTTCAGATGATGCTGTTGTTCCCACTTTGGGCTTCATGCCTTGGCTTCATTCCCATTCCAGTGAGAGCACCAAGAACAGCCAACGTAAGGTCAGGTCTCACTTCAGTGAGGAGCAGACAATGGAAAGATCACCTGGACTTGAGAACTCCAAAGGAATGTAAAATACAGTTGGTTTTAGTTCTACATCATCTACCCACCCCTCTGGAGCCTGACTAAAGCAAAGCTGTGACATTTCTTATCATTTAGTGTTTCTGCTTCTCTTACACCCTTCTCACTCATGGCTACTCTACTGTGCAGTGCCAGTATCAGTCACAACAGAAAACACAACTTTTCTTCTTATACTGAGCTGGCAACTGCCATGCCAGCCCAGAATCCCAGCCAGGATCCACTCTGGAAAGGATCTCTTGCCTAATTATCTACCTACAGCTGAACACCTACTTCCAGACACTGTCATCACAAAGCTGGCCCCTTGGATCTCACTTTTCACATCTGGGTAACTGGCCTCATCTAAGGTTCCTTGCATGGAAAGAAAGGCTACACAATAACTTTGGTGAGATGCAGATCACACTCTACACTGAGCTGATGTGTGGGCACATCTGCAAAATGCAAGCAGCCACATTCCCCTTTATGATGCAATCCCAGAGATCTTCCAATTCCAGGATGTTATATAAACTCCTCCTGCTGCCTAGGCTGGTCTGCATGCAGCTGTCATTGCTGGGCAGAAACAGTTAAAATCCTTCAGCTTCTTTCTGAGAATTCATAGAATCATAGAATCAAGCAGGTTGGAAGAGACCTCCAAGATCAGCCACTCCAACCTAGCACCCAGCCCTGTCCAATCAACCAGACCATGGCACTAAGTGCCTCATTTAGTCTTTGCTTGAACACCTCCATGGATGGTGACTCCACCACCTCCTTGGGCAGCCCATTCCAATGCCAAATCACTCTCAAGACTCAGCCCTTAATGTGTGCCTTGCAGATCCCTGCCTAGAGGACAATTGCATGTCATGTGGTTTTCAGAGGCTCTCTTAGCAGAGTTTCATCTAGCCAACACATTGTTCTGCCATGCAGAAACTGATCTCTAGGAAAGGGTGGGGTGGGGGGAAAGTATCTGTGCATGTAAAAAATAACATTACAAAAAAAAATTAGAATGTGTCCCTTCATTACAGTTTCATTTTGTATTCTCTGTAATAGCCACAACCATAATAAATTCATGATGCAGTCCTGTGAATGTCATTGCTATTTAGAATTCGTTAAGCCCTGGTTAATAGCTGCTCACCATGTTGCACTTGTGATGTACAGCCTGTGAGTGGGCACTTGCTCTGGACAGGACAAGGGGGAATAAGTGGAAGTTGAGGCATAGGAAGTTTCCTGTAAACAAGTGCCTGTGAGTGGGCACTTGCTCTGGACAGGACAAGGGGGAATAAGTGGAAGCTGAGGCATAGGAAGTTTCCTGTAAACAAGTGCCTGTGAGTGGGCACTTGCTCTGGACAGGACAAGGGGGAATAAGTGGAAGCTGAGGCATAGGAAGTTTCCTGTAAACAAGTGCCTGTGAGTGGGCACTTGCTCTGGACAGGACAAGGGGGAATAAGTGGAAGCTGAGGCATAGGAAGTTTCCTGTAAACAAGTGCCTGTGAGTGGGCACTTGCTCTGGACAGGACAAGGGGGAATAAGTGGAAGCTGAGGCATAGGAAGTTTCCTGTAAACAAGTGCCTGTGAGTGGGCACTTGCTCTGGACAGGACAAGGGGGAATAAGTGGAAGTTGAGGCATAGGAAGTTTCCTGTAAACAAGTGCCTGTGAGTGGGCACTTGCTCTGGACAGGACAAGGGGGAATAAGTGGAAGTTGAGGCATAGGAAGTTTCCTGTAAACAAGTGCCTGTGAGTGGGCACTTGCTCTGGACAGGACAAGGGGGAATAAGTGGAAGCTGAGGCATAGGAAGTTTCCTGTAAACATGAGGAGGAATTTTTTTCCCTGTGAGGGTGACAGAACCCTGCAACAGACTGCCCAGGGTGGGGGTTGTGGGGTCTCCCTCTCTGGAGATATTCAAAACCTGCCTGGATGTGTTCCTGTGTGATCTGGTCTAGGTAATCCTGCTCTGTCAAGGGAGCTGGACTGGATGAGCTTTCAAGGTCCCTTCCAGCCCCTGACATTCTATGATTCTGTGAAACCTCTGCTGTAAATCAAGGCATTATTTAGCTTTTCTTACTCTTCTGACTCAGTTGTCTATAGTCCAGCAGCTCAGGGGTCTGTGGGTTTGTCATGCAAATAGGCTTTGCTGGGTGATGCCCAATGACAGGACAAGGGGCAATGGGTGGAAGCTGAGGCATAGGAGATTTCATTTAAACATGAGGAGGAATTTTTTTCCCTGTGAGGGTGACAGAACCCTGGAACAGGCTGCCCAGGGGGGTTGTGGAGTCTCCCTCTTTGGACATATTCAAGACCTGCCTGGATGCATTCCTGTGTGATCTGGTATAGGAGATCCTACTCTGGCAGGGGGGTTGGACTGGATGAGCTTTCAAGAGCCCTTCCAGCCCCTGACATTTTGCAATTCTGTTATTCTGTGGACATGGTACTGGCCCCTGCAAGGCTGCTTGGCACTGGGGTTAGCTCAGTTAGCCAAATCTGGCTGTTTCCAAGGTTTTTTTCCTAAAAGAGAAGTGGTTGAATCCCTACCCCTGCAGGTGTTTCAAAGAAGGAGAGATGTGGTGCTGAGGGACATGGTTTAGCACCAGCCTTGGTAGAGTTAGAGTGTGCTTACACTGGATGACCTTCAAGGTCTTTTCTAACCAAAGCAATCCTATGGTTATGAGTGACAATGGATTTTTAACTCTTCTTTTTTTAAGCTAATAAAGTTTTTTTGCTCTTATCTTTTGTTGTTGGGGTTTTGTTTTGTTTTGCTTTCCTTCAGAGATTGATGTTCATGGAATCACAGAATGTTAGGGGCTGGAAGGGGCCTTGAAAGTTCACTGAATCCAAGCCCCTTGCCAGAGCAGAATCACCCAGGGCAGGGCACACAGGAATGCATCCAGATGGATTTTGAATGTCTCCAGAGAAGGAGACTCCACAATCTCTCTGGGCAGCCTGTTCAGTGGTCTGTTACCCTCACAGTGATAAAGCTTTTCCTTATGTTCCCATGGAACCTCCTCTGCTCCAGCTTGCCCCCATTGCCCCTTGTCCTATCACTGGACATCACTGAACAGAGTCTAGCTCCATCCTCCTGACACTGCCCTTCACATCTTTATAAACATGAATGAGGTCACCCCTCAGGCTCCTCTGCTAAATAGCCCCAGCTCTCTCAGCTTGTTCTCAGTGGGGAGATGTTGCCCAGATACCACCTTGCAACACTCCACGACATCATATGACAAGCCAACAATCACAAGCCACAGGACTGCAGTCCTGAGACTGCCAAATTAAATGTCACTGGAGTAATGCCACAGCTATGGCACCATAGAAACATAGAATCAGAGAATGAGACAGGTTGGAAGAGACCTCCAAGATCATCCAGCCCAACCTAGCACCCAGCCCTAGCCAGTCAACCAGACCATGGCACTAAGTGCCTCAACCAGGCTTTTCTTGAACAGCTCCAGGGACAGCGACTCCACCACCTCCCTGGGCAGCCCATTCCAATGCCAATCACTCTCTCTGCCAACAACTTCCTCCTAACATCCAGCCTAGACCTCCTTCAGCACTACCATGTTGGAACTCTCCTTGGCCCCTTTCAGCTGCAGTGATCAGTCATTTCCCCATCTTTCTTTTCTACATCACTGGCACTGGTGTGATATTTTCCAGCAGTGTGTTCCCTGGTCTCTCCCATCTGCCACTCTCCCCTAGGCAGAAGTGGGAGACAGACACAATCAGGAATGACTGAGCCTTTCAGATGAGCTTTTAATATTCCAAGGTTTCTGCCTCAGACACAGAGGTTCAGGAACCTCTGTCTCTCCCCACGCAGCACAAAGCTGTGTTTCTCTTCAAAGAAAGCCAAGATGTTTCATCATCAAGAGGTCCAAGCAATTAGTGAGCTCATGGTTGCAGTCCAGCATAGTCCTTGCCAGGAAAACAGCTTAGTTGACATTACTTGTAGTCAGTGCTCAGTCCAGCATAGTGAAAAATTCCTTTAAGAACTCATTTGGCATTCTTTTAGCCTGTTTCTGCTTAGTTCAGGAAATCCCTCATTCTTTTTTCCTTATGACCCCATTTAGTTTTGTCTTTATGGCAGTATTTGCTATATGGAAGTTATTAGCTTGCAGAGAAGGGAGAATACAAGAGAACAGGACAATCCTGGATTCACTGTGATAACATTTTCCTCTAAACTTAAAGTCGGTGTTTTTTTTCTCCTGATCATGGCTACTATTTGATGTTCTCAAAATTCAGGGTATGTGTCTTTCTGAACCCCCCCACCAGCTCAGCTGCAGACAGGAGGTCTTGTTCAACATCACTGCTGGGTGGGATTTTGGGGCTGATGCTCTCTAGATACTCAGATTTTTATCATTGCAAACCTTTCCAGCCCTCACAGCTATGAAAGGGCCTTTTGGAGACATGCCTAACATGTCCTCACATGTGCTCTCATGAAATGGCCTCAGGTTGTGCCAGGAGAGGCTTAGATTGCACATGTGGAAGAATTTCTTTGCTGCAAGAGTGGTCAGGCATTGGTACAGGCTGCCCCAGGGGGTGGGGGAGTCACCATCTGTAAAGGTGTTCAAGAAATGTGTGGACATGACACTTTGGGACATGGTCTGGTGGGCATAGTGGTGTTGGGCTACTGGAGCCCAGGAAGAATTTCAGCTCTTCTGAGCCTGCAGCCTAAAGAAACCTTATTCCTATCTGCACTGAGGAATTATTAAAAACCAGAGATATAATTAGACTTTCATTAACACATTAATGAATAAGGCTATCAACTTCAATTACATGAATCCTAAGCAACACACTAAAAAGTTAATATAGCTATGATGTGTTTTGAATGAACAATTAATTACTAGAATTAGGAGGTGAGGCTGATGAGCTGAGGAAGTCATTTGGTACAGATTACAGAGGCAGAGTTTTGATCTTTCACTTAGAGTGTCCAGTGGTTTGGTTTTTAAACCTGAGTGGAGCCCAAGCTGTATTTTCAGTCACACAGGTATAAATCCACAGGAGACAACTGATCCCATGCTGCAATGTGTTCTTGTGGCCAAGAGGGCCAATGGCATCCTGCAGTGCATCAAGAGAAGTGTGTCCAGCAGGTCTAAGGATGTTCTTCTTCCTCTCTACTCTGCCCTAGTGAGACCACACCTGGGATACTGTGCCAAATTTTGGGCTCTCCAGTTCAAGAGAGACAGAGACCTGCTGGAGAGAGTCCAGTGGGCAGCCACAAGGGTGACTGAGGGACCTGAGGATCTCCCCTGTGAAGAGAGAGCTGGGGCTGTTTAGTCTGGAGAAGAGAAGACTGAGAGGAGACTTGATCAGTGTCTATGAATATCTGAAGGGTGAGTATCAAGTGGCTGGGGCCAAGCTTCGGAACCTTCTCCAGAGCATGTTGCCTCTAAATTTCTTACCAAGTCAGCCTTTAAATCATTACAAACTCTGGGGTTATAATTACTAAAGTAACAGCCTTGTGTTACTGCTTTCATCTGTCTGTTGTGGACACAAACACAGTCTAATCACAGCCACATTTCTCTTACTTTCCCCAACACTTCATTTTTATTCATGATCTATCCCGCACAAAGGGAGAAATTTGTTCTTGCTGTGAAAGCACATGGAAGAGAAAGAAAAACACTGCAATGTGGGTCCAATTCAGCCAGAGAAATTATTCCATTAGGATAAAAAAATAAAACATCAACCAACTCCTCAATGTCTTCAGTTCAACATCACAGAAAACTTTCAGGGATGCTTGAGTCTAGCTCCAATTGAAAAGCTGCATTAAGGGAGTGTGTGTAGCCCTTTCAAAGCACAGCAGCTTCCCCAGCCCTCCAAATCATAGAATCAACCAGGTTGGAAGAGACCTCCAAGATCATCCACTCCAACCTAGCACCCAGCCCTAGTCAGTCAACCAGACCATGGCACTAAGTGCCTCAGCCAGGCTTTGCTTCAACACCTCCAGGGATGACAATCCACCACCTCCCTGGGCAGCCCATTCCAATGCCAATCACTCTCTCTGACAACAACTTCACCACAACATCCACCCTAGACCTCCCCTGGCACAACTTGAGGCTCTGTCCCCTTGTTCTGTTGCTGGTTGCCTGGCAGAAGTGACCAACCCCACCTGGCTACAGCCTCCCTTCAGGTAGTTGCAGACAGCAATAAGGTCACTTCTGAGCCTCCTCTTCTGCAGGCTGCACACCCCCAGCTCCCTCAGCCTCTCCTCATAGGGTTTGTGCTCCAGGCCCCTCACCAGCTTTGTCACCCTTCTCTGGACATGTTCCAGTATCTCAACATCTCTCTTGAATTGAGGAGCCCAGAACTGGACACAGCACTCAAGGTGTGGTCTGAGCAGTGCTGAGTACAGGGGCAGAAGAACCTCCCTTGTCCTGCTGACCACACTGCTCCTGAGTAATCCTAGGTAATTAGGGTTTTCAGTCATGGCAGTGTTCTTACTCTAATGGCAACTTTGGCAAATAGCAGGTAATTACAGCTCGCTGAGGAGCTGCATTCTCACTTGAGACCTGCCATCACTGCCTTAATTGCTTCCCAGTGAAACAAGAACAGTTTTGTTCAGCTATCAGCTTTTGTTCCTGCTGCAATTGGGACTGCAGGATTTAACTTCTCTGCTCTAACCTGCAAACCAGCTTTTCCTGGCCTGTTTGTGAAATACTAGCATGTGTATTTCTCTCCTGTGCTTGCACAAGCAATGAGCATTTATTTCTCTCAAGACTAGGAGACTGGATTCCTTCAAGTTTCCTTTCAGTTCTGGGCCTCAGGTTGCACAAGGGCAGGTTCAGGTTGGGTATTAGGGAAATATTTCTTCCCAGAAAGGGTTATCAGGCTGCCCATGGAAGTGGAGAGGTCACCATTCCTGGAGGGATTTAAAAGATACATGGAGGTGGTGCTGAGGGACGTGGATTAGTGGTAGTGGCTTAGCAGTAGTGATTATGAGCTCCAGGTGAACAGTTGGACTCAGTGATCTCCAAGGTCTCTTCCAGCCTCAGCAGTTGTATGACTCCAAAATTCAACCCTGTGGAAGTTTTAAAATGCAACTCCTAAAGGTTGCAGGAAGCCTTACAAAGTATATTAAATTACTGTTGACCTATTCTTGGACCACTTCTCATCCAAGAACATGAATATCCACAACAGATCTCCTGTCCTTGCTGGCAGCCAGGTGTCTGTATCTAAAGAATCAGGACTTTATCACTCAGTTGTCATTTTTTGTGTACTGATAGTATTTGCAATCCCAGGTAGGATTGGTAACCCCAGAGCAGAAACCTAAAGCAAGTTACAGAGTTCCCTCTCTGCACATACAAGATAGGCTTGATGAGGCTCTGAGCAACCTGATCTAGTTGAGAATGTCCCTGCTTGTTGCAGGGGTGTTGGACTAGAGGACCTCCAGAAGTGCTGTCCAACCCACTGCATCCTATGATTCTGTGATCATTAAGTTAAATTGGTTAAGTCTAGGGGTCAGGCTTTTTCCAGTAGTGAGGTAGTGAGCACAAACTTGAGCACTGGAACACAACTTGAACATTAGAAATTCCATCTGGACATGGAGGGGAACTTCTTTACTTTGAGGGTGGTGGAGCACTGGAACAGGCTGCCCAGAGTAGTGGTGGAATCTCTATCTCTGGAGACATTCAACACACACCTGAATATGCCCCTGTGCAACCTGATCTGGTTGACCCTGCTCTGGCAGGGGGTTTGGACTAGATGATCTCCAGAGGTCACTTCCAATCCCTGTTGTTCTGTGATTCTGTGAAGGTGGAAGCCATGGGAGAAGAGAGGTGTCCATACAAGAGGCCACAGTGTGGAAGCTTCATCTTTTGACTTCTCAGTCTGGTGACATTGTTCATAAATAGAGAGCAGAACTGAGGGACTTGGAGGTGCTGGTGGGCAAGAAGCTCAACATGAGCCAGCAGTGTGCACTTGCAGCCTGGAGGGACAGCCAGAGCCTGGGCTGCATCAGGAGAAGTGTGGCCAGCAGGTCAAGGGAAGTGATTCTCCCCCTCTACTCCTCTCTGGTGAGAATCTACCTGGAGTACTGCATCCAGTTCTGGAGCCTCCATTACAAGAAGGATGTGGGTGTGCTGGAGTGTGTGCAGAGAAGGGCCACTGGGATGACCAGAGGGCTGCAGCAGCTCTGTTATGAGAACAGGCTGAAAGAGTTGAGGCTGTTCAGTCTGGAGAAGAGGAGGCTCCCAGGTGACCTTCTTGTGGCCTTCCAGGATCTGAAGGGGGCCTACAAAAAAGCTGGGGAGGGAATTTTTAGGATATGAGGTGGTGCCAGGACTAGGGGGAATGGAGCAAAGCTGGAGATGGGTAGGTTCAGGCTGGATGTGAGGAGGAAGTTGTTGAGCATGAGAGTGGTGAGAGGCTGGAATGGGTTGCCCAGGGAGGTGGTTGAGGCCCCATGGCTGGAGGTGTTTAAGGCCAGGCTGGCTGAGGCTGTGTGCAGCCTGCTCTAGGGTAGGGTGTCCCTGCCCATGGCAGAGGGGGTTGGAACTAGCTGCTCCTTGAGGTCCCTTCCAACCCTGACTGCTTCTGTGATTCTATAAATCAAAAACATGCAATATGTCACTTAGCTGTCACTGTTCAGTGACTCCACAGCAGCTAACAGGGTGATACAGATGCTGCATGAAAGAAATAAGCTTGGTCCTCACACTTCAGCACCTGATGGCACGTCAGTGAAGTCAGGGCATTTTCTTTAGTCTCCCTCATTTGGTCTTTTTTTGTCCCTTTTCTGAAGCACCTCTTTAAGAAGATTTATACTGCTGGTTTGAATTCTGGGAAGGCTCTTTTAAAAGACCTTTGGCTCAAATATGAAATGTATTTTTGGTTTCAAGGCTGATTGGATTTCATTCTATTAGGCAGAAGAGGAAGAAACTCTTCGTTCCATAAGTGCATAATGTCCTGAGCCGTGCCTATAAACACTGCTATGGAGACAGCATTTTGGTCTGGATGGAGTCCTGAAGGCATGAATTTTTGTGTGCTAGCTATCTAGCAAAGGAATTCTTTCATTTGGTTGAGCAGTGCCTTCCCCAAAGCTCTTGCTTGTGCTACAGTAGCCAAGAGTGAGATCAAAACTGCCATAAGTTACCCCGTTCAGGTCTGCAGTTCACTGAAGGGACCATAATGTCCCCAGAATGGCTGCAGGTGGAAGAAGGTTTTTCCAGCAGCTGTTGCAACGTGAATGTTGTTGGCACAGACCAAACTAGCTGGGTTTGGTCTGCCTGCTCATTCAGCTACTTTCCTCCTTTACTTTGTGGCTTCAGTCTAAACGAGCACTCTCTTAGTTAATGAACCTAGCACTGACAAGACTCTCCATAGAGCCCAGTGAAGAGCTTGAAAGATTCATCTACACCAACTGTTGCATTGCTTATTTCTTCCTTTCCTGAAGGGCATAAAGATGATCATTTTCTCCTCAATTTCATTCTTTAAGGAAATAGCCAGCCTCTTCTGTGGTCTAAGCTGGGATGCACTTGGCATGCTCTAAGTCACAAATGATCTGTATTAGAGGCAGTTGTGTAGGATGGATTCTGGCCACTCTAAATGCCAGGATAACAAGCCATCATTGCCTGTGCCAGTGCCACTAGGGCATTCCTTCCTTGCTGTTCAGAGGGAACCTCCTCCAAGGACAAAAAGCTTCCATTTATCAGGTGAGGGAATGACCTCCTCTTCTGCAATGGGGTCCCAGAGCACTCTGAGTTTTGCCCTTCTCAAGAGGGGACCAGGTTCAGAGGAGAAAATTCTGCCCATGGGAAGGAGGAGAGGTAAGTCTCAGGAGCTGCCTAGGGGAACTCGTGCTGTTTAAGCAGAGCAACAATGGCACAAGCAGCACATTTCTGGAAGCAGCTGGGGTCCAGAATTCCTCTGGTTCCCACCAAATGAGGCCCTGGAGTAAACATGCTCAGTTGATATGGTTGGCTTGGGGTCTGTTAGGAGGAAGCTCTTCACAGAGAGAGTGATTGGCATTGGATTGCCCAGGGAGGTGGTGGAGTCGCCATCCCTGGGGGTGTTCAAGAGAAGACTGGATGGGGCACTTGGTGCCATGGTCTGGTTGACTGGATAGGGTTGGGTGATACTGGATGATCTTGGAGGTCTCTTCTGACCTGGTTGATTCTATGGTTCTATGTTCATCTTGGAGAAAAGAAGAGTGAGAAGAGATCCTGACAATCCTTAAAAATATCTGATAGGGCAGGTGTCAAGAAGATGGCAATAGGCTCTTTGTGGTGGTGCCCAGCAACAGAATAAGTGACAACAGGCACAAACTGGAACCCAGGAAGTTCCATCCGAGCATGAACACATGAGGAGAACACTGGATGGGGAAGCAGACAGCAGAGGGACAGAGGGGATGGTGCCTCCATCAGATGATGTGCTAGTTTGAAGCTAGCTAGAATGTTTTGGTGAGAAGAATTAGATGCTAGGCTGTGAAAATGAAACAATGGTGCTGTCTGCTGCACTCATAGGCTTGCTGAGATGTATAAAAATAAGAACATAAACACAGGTAAAAAAGTTTGCTCTCTGACTTGGGGCTGCACTTCTCTCTATCTAACCTGCTGTCTGTGTGACTAATCCTTCTGCTTCCTAACCCCCCTGGCTGATTCTCCAAACTCACCTTGAATAGAGGGCAAAATCTGGGATAAGGTAGAGGGGTGGGAAGAAGGTGGAAGGGTGCTTGGAAGCCCCTCCTGGGGACTCAGGTTTCTGGAAGGGCTGTTGTGTCTCTGTATTGCTTTTTAATGTGTATATTTCAGTATAGATTGTAAATACCTGCTTGTATCTTGTGCTAAGCTGTAAATATAAAGCTTCATTCAATTTCCATATCAGCTGAGTCTAGTCTGGGTGATTTTCTTAAGTGTGAGGGGGCAGGTAACACCCAAACCATCACAGATGAGGAAGAAGAAGACACTTTGGGAAACAACACAGAAGCAGCAGCACTTCTGCCACAGCTCCTCCACTCCAGGACACTTTCTTTTCCAAAGATCTCTTGGACATCCCCAATGAAACTTTCTCCACCACAGGGCAGGAGAATCCCCCCCACATGAACTGGGGGCCCTATTATTTAGCTGATTTAATTCACTGTAAAAAATCACCCTTTATTGCACCAACATCTGACAAATGAATAACTTACCAACAACCCCATCTGCAGTGATGAGGAATGAGAAGGAAAGAAGCCTGAAATACTTTTGCTGCTCGCTGCAGCATCACTGGCCTGGCACCACTCTTGATTTCCACAGGAATGAAACCTGGCCCCTCGTTTGATGGAGTTTGTCCATAACTTATACCTTGCTCAGCTCATTTGGAAGCAATGGCCTAGGATTCCAACTCTGAAATGGCATCATGCTCTCTGGATTCAATTTAACTTCAAAAAGTAAATAGCCTGTTTTGTTTTGACGTCAAAATAGTTCTGATGCTGGAGTGGTTGATATCTGAGGGACTTTTGGCCAGCATAGCCCAGTTGCTGTCAACATGCCCATTATTAAAGCCAAGTTTTTAAACTACTTTCCAAAAATATATGACAAACTACCCTCCTTCACATATGCATAATTCTTAATGTTCACATTGCTGGGAAAGAGCCAAAGCTGCTGTGCTAGAGACACTCATTAGGACCCCAAGAGGCTCTCTTAAAAACATAGACACCTAGAATTGTTTGGGTTGGAAAAGAACTTGAAGCTCATCAAGTCCAACCATCCTCTTTATTGAGGTGATCCTACTCTGGCAGAGGGGCTGGATCAGATGATCTTTCAAGGTTCCTTCCAGTCCCTGACATTCTGTGATTCTAAGGGTGGTGCTAAACCGTGTCCCCCAGTACCACATCTCTGCCTCTTTGAAATACCTCCAGGCATGAGGATTCAACGACCTCTCTTCACCCTTTCAGTGAAGAAGTTTCTTCTCATATTCAACCTAATCCTCCCTTGGTGCAACCTGAGGCAATTTCTTCTATTCCTATTGCTTGTTACTTGAGAGAAGAGATCAACACCAACCTCCATCCATCCATCCTAAGAGATCAACACCAACCTCCATCCATCCTTCCTAAGAGACCAACACCAACCTCCATCCATCCATCCATCCATCCTAAGAGACCAACACCAACCTCCATCCATCCATCCATCCATCCATCCTAAGAGACCAACACCAACTTCCATCCATCCATCCATCCATCCTAAGAGACCAACACCAACATCCATCCATCCATCCTCCTTTCATATTTTTTTTTCTTCCTCATCCCAGTGCCCATGGCTGACAGCCCAGTTTTACTGCAAAGCTTTATTCATCATTTCCTTCCTATTTTATTTTCCTTAGAGGTATTTTCCAACCAAAACAATTCTGTGATTCAATGATTTTTCTTGCATAACCACAAGCAGGAGGAAAGTGAGATTTGTTAAGTCTTAGCCATGTTTATAGAATCATGGAAGCATGGAATCATGGAATCCTGTCTTAGCAAATAAGAGTTTGATGCTCGACAGATAGATGGGAAGAGCTCTATGTGGTTGCCCAAACATCTTCATGCCCCTAAATGGCCTCAGAGTATCTAGGACATAAGATATGCCAGCAGATGGAATGCAGAACTACAGAGTTCTGGACTCTGCTGGACTGGCAGCTGGAGGGGATGAAGAATACCTGAAGGCACTTCAGCAGTAACAGATGCCTTCACTTCAGCAATTGAATCTTGCAACCAGGCTCTGCATTGAGTTCTTTACCTCACCTCTCATCAACACTGCAGCAAAGCACTTCAACAATCTTGGCCTTTATATAATCTCACAAATTCGAATTTGCTTCTGGCCAACAGTTCAGTGCATAGCAAAGAGGAAGTCTGAATATTTTTAATATCTTGATACATCCTTAGCCTAAAGAGGAAGCAGAAAATGACATGCCAGCTACTTTACTGGGTCGTTGCAAAATCCATATCTCCCCTATGCAGCAATCATTCATGCAATGGAAGCCAGAAGGTGATGTTCAGTTCAAGATCTTCAACATGATCTCATATGCTGTGAGAGTTGCTGTGTTGGGGAGGAGCAGGCTTGTGAAACCAAATCAAACTGAACACAGCAGTGAAGTAGAGAAAAGGAAACTGAGCTGAGTATCAGCAAAACTCTTCCTTTCAAACACCTTTATCTCCTCGAGCATAAAGGTAGAGGAGAGAAAGCAGATGTATGAATTGTCCCAAAGAGCCCATTTAAGTGCTTAGAGTCTTGATCAGGGGAGGAATGAGGAAGTAGCAGGATTTGGGTCAGGACCAAGAGTGTTTTTGAAATGCTTCCTTTCCCCTCAGGAATCACTCTGGAAAAGGTAGCTGAGAGAGATGAGAAAAACTAGACTGAACCTCAACAAGGCATTTGTAAGTGCTCCTACTCCTTTTAAATTTCTTATTTGACTTGTTACACATGGAGCAAGAAGAGACTTTGAGGCTGTGGAAGTTGCAGAAAACTGCTCATGGAGACCTCTGTGACATTTCTATCTTTTTGCTTATCACTGCTAGAGTTACAAAGAATCAGTGTGAGAGTGAAAGAAAAAGCACACAGACTGAGGAAGGTATTTGTGTGTGTTGTCCCTGAGTAAATTCCAGCTCCAATTCTGATCTCATTACCAAAACTAATTGCAGTTTCAAACAGTGCTACAAATGACATCTCTATGTAAGTGCCCAGGGACCAGTTAAAGGAGATTTGCAGTCTGGAAAATGTTGGTAGAGATGTTTTATACAGTTTTAACTGTATTATTATTGTTGGTATATAATTGTTGTATTGAACTGTATTAGAGTCATAGAATCAACCAGGTTGGAAGAGACCTCCAAGATCATCCAGTCCAACCTAGCACCCAGCCCTGTCCAATCATAGAATTATAGAATCAAAACCAGATTGGAAGAGACCTCCAAGACCTTTCAGTCCAACCTAGCACTCAGCCCTGTCCAATCATAGAATCATAGAATCAAAACCAGGTTGGAAGAGACCTCCAAGACCTTTCAGTCCAACCTAGCACCCAACCCTGTCCAATCATAGAATCAACCAGCTTGGAAGAGATTTGAGGTAGAGCTTTGTAAAGGTGTTTGGTGAAAATATGATAAAGACAGTGTAGAATCATAGAATCAACCAGGTTGGAAGAGAACTCCAAGATCACCCAGTCCAACCTAGCACCCAGCCCTATCCAATCATAGAATCATAGAATCAACCAGGTTGGAAGAGATTGGAGGTAGAGCCTTGGAAAGGTGTTTGGTGAAAATATGATAAAGAGAGTGTAGAATCATAGAATCAACCAGGTTGGAAGAGACCTGCAAGCTCAGCCAGTCCAACCTAGCACCCAGCCCTGTCCAGTCAACCAGACCATGGCACTCAGTGCCTCAGCCAGGCTTTGCTGAACACCTCCAGGGACGGTGACTCCACCACCTCCCTGGGCAGCCCATTCCAATTGAACTTGGTTAAGTCAAAACACCTCCTGGAGCTGGATTAAATTCAGCAGGGGTTTATCTGGAGGCAGAAAGAGGGAGGAAGTTTATTTTTCAGTATCCTCAGAAGGAAATAGTTCTGGTTTTCCTTGTAGGGATGAAACATATGAATCATAACTCCATCCCAATTTTTTTTTTCCTGTATAACTTTAAAAGAGTGAAAACAGAATTTCATTATTTAGATTTTTGTCAAAATGAAACATTTGAGGCAAGAGTTGATGATGAATTTTGTTTGCACTGAAAATGTTGACCGTTTCAAGTTGTGCTTGCAATCCCCATGAAGACAAATGTCCAAATTGCCCAACGTCCTGCGCCGTGGAACTTCTGCCCTCTCCTTAGTTTGCTTGGAGAAATGAGCTATGAAGTGTGAGAGGATGAATTAGTTTCCATGTCCGTTCAGCCCCAGCTATCTACATTCAAGAGAGGTTTTGGTTACTTCCAGTTATGATGACAATTGACAATGAGTTCCAGCTGCAGCGTTGCCATCTGCCTACTGCAGTCTGTCTTTCACCCATCAGCAGCAGTCTAGCTGGGTTGGAGTTCAATGTGGCAACTTAGACACCCAAACTACCATTTCAAAACCAGCTCTAAAAACTCACACACTCCACTGTCCTTCATATGCCAGCAAAGTGAAGGGTTGTGCTTGAGATAGAATCAACCAACCTGGTTGGAAGAGACCTTCAAGATCATCCAGTCCAACCTAGCAACCAGCCCTAGCCAGTCAACTAGACCATGGCACCAAGTGTCTCATCCAGTCTTCTATTGAACACCCCTAGGGATGGTGGCTCCACCACCTCCCTGGGCAGCCCATCCCAATGGCAAATCACTCTCTGTGAAGAACTTCCTCCTAACATCCAGCCTAGACCTCCCCCAGCACAACTTGAGACTGTGTCCCCTTGTTCTATTGCTGGTTGTCAGGGAGAAGAGACCAACCCCCATCTGGCTACAACCTCCCTTGGAAAGAAGCTTGACCTTATGTTCTTTCCTGAAATGAGGCAATTTCAAATAGGATTTTTTTTCCTTTACTTTTTTTTCAAATGGAAAATGTCTGCTCTGAACCCTTTGTAGCTTTCAAGATTTTTACCTCACTGTTCAGCTCTTACAGAATTTGAAATTAGAAACTAACATAAACTATTTGTTTTGGATTCACTTGGATTTTTTTTCCCCCCTCTATTTTCTGCACCTTTTAAAAATACCTTGGGACTTAGGAGATGTTTGGCAAGGGTTCTGAGGACCTGTCTGCCAGCAAAGAAAATAGAATTACTAATCTGGTGAGAAGCAGATGGATTACAAGAGGTACCTGGCGTGGGACAGATGTGAAAATGAAGAGCAGGAGAATGGATCTCTGCCTGCAGCCTTTCAGGAAAGTATTTCACTGAACATGAGCATCACCCGAAAAAGAGAGGTCTTCCATTACCTATAAATGCAGTAAACATTCAGGGTTTCAGGAAACTGGGCATGAGTTTTGCCTGTGGATGTCCACACATGATTTCCTACTACTGCACAATGAAGTTTCTGCCCTCTCCTGGTTGGAGAAAACGATTTCCTGTGTCTTTCCTGTCTCCTGGTGCTTGTGGCAGCTCCAAGGCTGACCTCACACCACGATCACACCCCCGATCCTTTCCATCACCTTCATGTTGGCCAACCTCTAATTGAGGGTCACAATGAGTCTGTCATCCAAAGAAACTCAGGGAAAGGAATCCAAATATCACCAATGAAGTGCATGGACACAGATGGACCAAGGCACAAAGTGCTGCAACGCTGAGCTCATGCTTACATGTGGCTGCTGGGAATCCTGTAGACAAAGACTGTTATAGGCAGAACTTCTACTTCCTTTCTTCTCAGGTGGACTCTTCCTTGGAAAAGTTGCTGTCCCTGGAGGTGTTCAAAAATAGACTGGATGAGGCACTTAGTGCCATGGCCTAGTTAATTGGACAGGGATGGGTGCTAGGTTGGACTGGCTGAGCTTGGAGGTCTCTTCCAACCTGCTTGATTTTATGAGTCTATGATTATCAGTTTTGCATGTTCAGTTTTGGGCACCTTATTACAGGAGGGATGTGGAGGTGCTGGAGTGAGTGCAGAAGAGGGCAATAAAGCTGAGGAAGGGCCTGGAGAATAAATCTTATGAGGAGCAACTGAGGGAACTGGGGATGGTTAGTTTGAAAAAGAGGAAGCTGAGGGGAGACCTCATCACTGTCTACAGCTACCTGATTCTTCACAGAAGTAAGCACATCTTACATGCATGACAAACAATTACATGCACAAGTATTGTGTCAGTGTAGTCCCACTGACATCACTGGACTTAGTCACTGATATCTTGATGCACATGGCCACCATGCACCCTTCAACAAAATAGGGCACAGCATAGCAGGAAAGATGGAAAAGGTCCTTAGGCACTGGGATAGTAGTGACTCCAAGATCAAACTCTTCCTTTGCAAACTGAATGGGGGTATTTTACAGCGAGCCAGGGCTGAGGCAGAAAAGAGCAGCCTTGGGTGGAGACAAGAGGCTGGAACATTCAGGGCAGAAGTTTGTACGAGGTCATGAACAGATCTCTTTAGCCTTACAGGAGAATCAGGAGAGCAGAGCATTTCCCTGGTCTACTTAGTGAGCACCTGGGATACTAAGGATAGTATCTAAGGGTGGACCCTCTGGAAGGCAAAGATTAGACATTAGAATAGGTTGCCCCTGAAGGCAGTGAAGTCACCATGCCTGGAGGTGCTCAAGAAACATGGACATGGCACTCTGGGACATGCTTTGACAGTTGGATTCGACCATCTTAGAGGGCTTTTCCAACCAATTGTTCCAAACCAATTCTATGATTCTGTGCTCTGCCTCTCAGGGTTACTTTCTCCATCTACTAGAGACTGCTGTGAGAAATGATCACAGAAGGATTTTTGCTTTTCTCTCTTTCCCCTGACTTTGCCTGACAAACATCAGGAGCTGTACAAACACAATGCTCAGAGGCCAACTGGAAAGGCAGGTAGGGAAAGCCAATACCTGCATCCTAGCAGCTCCACTTCACTGCCACGGAGTCAGTGGCCAGAAAAAGTCTGAAAATCAGACAGCACCTTTTCCTTCTGACTTGAATCATTTAAAGCCACTGCCCACCTTTTGAAAGAGGGCTCCTTTTTCTGTTTGCTTTTAAAGCAACCCATAGAATTCCATGACTTGGATGTGAGACGGAGTGGAAATGGCCACGCCGAAACCAACGAGGCGCTCTTGCTTGATGGGTGTCACCAGAGCATCATGCTCTGTGCTAATTTCTCAGCTTGTGAACAGACATATTCCAACTGACAGTTGAAAGTGGGCTGCAGATTCCACTTAAAACATGATTTTCGTGCCGAGTAATGAGGGCAAAACACAAACCAATTCTGGCAGTTAAACTACGCACTTAAACCTTTCATAGTGTTGTCAAACACTATAATCCTTCAAAAATCTGAGTTTGAATAGCCTCAATATTTTATTTAATGAATTTTAAATCCCATAATTACCATAATTAAGACACTCCTTTTGGATTATGGTAGTGTGCTGCTCAACGAGAGAAAGCTGTAGGCGCTTTTCACTCAAGATTTCCCTGAATGCAAATGATATGTGCAGCTCATTTGGAATTCTTCATGATGTCATTCACAGGAGGATTTCTTTTTTTTCCTTTCAAGAATACAGCAGGCAGCTTTGGTCTCTAGGATCATCCAAGGGAAGGCTCAGATGGAAAGGGCTTCATTATTCATTAAGTGCGACATAGCTGGTAAAAGGCCTGGAACACAAACCCTGTGAGGGGAGGCTGAGGGAGCTGGGGGTGTGCAGCCTGCAGAAGAGGAGGCTCAGGGCTGGCTTCATTGCTGTTTACAACTACCTGAAGGGAGACTGTAGCCAGGTGGGGTTGGTCTCCTCTGCCAGGCAAGCAGCAAAAGAACAAGGGGACACAGTCTCAAGTTGTGCCAGGGGAGGTCTAGGCTGGATGTTGTGAGGAAGTTGTTGTCAGAGAGAGTGATTGGCATTGGAATGGGCTGCCCAGGGAGGTGGTGGAGTCACTGTGCCTGGAGGTGTTCCAGAAAAGCCTGGCTGAGGCACTTAGTGCCATGGTCTGGTTGACTGGCTAGGGCTGGGTGCTAGGTTGGACTGGCTGAGCTTGGAGGTCTCTTCCAACCTGCTTGATTCTATGATTCTATGATTATCAGTTTTTGGCACCTCATTACAGGAGGGATGTGGAGGTGCTGGACCAAGTGCAGAAGAGAGCAACCAAGCTCAGGAAGGGCCTGGAGAATAAATCTTATGAGGAGCAACTGAGGGAGCTGGGGATGGCTGAGGAGAGGCTGAGAGGAGACCTCATCACTCTCTATAGCTACCTGACAGGACATCGTGGAGAGGCTGCTGCTGGTCTCTTCTCACGGGTAAACAGTGGCAGAATAAGAGGGCATAGCCTCACACTGCAACTGGGTAGGTTTAGACTGGACATTAGTGTGATGGTTTGGGTGTTACCCACCCCACTCACACTCAAGAAAATCACCCAAACTAGACCCATCCAGTTGGAAATTGAATGAAGCTTTATATTTACAGCTTAGCACAAGATACAAGCAGGTATTTACAATCTGTACAGCTATAGGCAGAATATACAAGTTAAAAGCTAATACAGAAACACAACAGCCCTCCCAGAAGCCTGAGTCCCCAGGAGGGGCTCCAAACCACCCTTCTGCCTTCCTCCCACCTCTCTGCCTTAACCCAGATCTTGCCTTATGTTCAAGGTGAGTTTTGAGGGTTGGATTAGTCAGGTAGGTTAGAGAGAGAAGTGCAGCCCAAAGCACCCAGAGAGCAACTCTGTTATCTATGTTTGTGTCCCTGTTTTTATACATCTCAGCAAGCCTATGAGTGCAGCAGCCATCACCATTGTTTCCTTTGAAGTAGTCATCAGCATTGTTTCTTTTTCACAGCCTATCATCTAATTCTTCTCACCAAAATATCCCAGCTAGGCTCAAACTAGCACGATTAGGAAACACTTTTCCCAGCAAGAGTGGTCAGGAATTGGGATGGGGTGTTCAGGGATGTGGTGGAGTCACCAACCCTTCATATGTTTAAAAGTCATTTGGATGCGGTGCTTGAATATATGGTTTAAGGGTGAACTTCATAGAGTAGGGTTATCAGTTGGACTTGGTGATTCTGGGGGTCTATTCCAATCTGAATGTGTCTGTGATTCTGTGATGACAGAAGCATAGAATGCATCAGGTTGAAAGGGATCATCTTGTCCAACATCACTGCAGTAAGCAGGGAAATCTTTAACTAGATCAGGCTGCTCAGAGCCCCACCAAGTTTGAGCTTCAATGTCTCCAGGATGGTGTCTCCCTAACTTCTCTGGGCAACCTGTCCCAATATTTCACTGCCATCGCTGTGAAGAACTTCCTCCTAGCATCCAATCTAAATCTATCCTGCTCCAGTGGCAGTGAGTTTAGTGGAAGTGATGCTGCAAGGCCAGCAAGGTGGCCTGTGCATGCATGATCTCCATAGGAACAGGTATTGCCACATCAGCAGGGAGAAATTAGGGTTCCTTGTGGCTCTGTGGCTACAAGCACTTTGCATTTAGCAATTTAAAAGGTTTCACAGCAAACAAATCAATATCTATGAGAGACAACTCTGCTTCACACCCAGATCTGCAATTCCCAGCACTGTCAAAGGCATCTCCAAGGACAGTACGAGAAGCATGATGCTCATTTGTCCTAATAGCTGTATGGCTGTAACTAGCTGCCCCCATGTCAATTAACACCAGTGGAAAGATAATGAAGTCATTGGCAGACTACATTTAAAGGGCTACAGGGTATGAAACAAGTATTTGACACAGGGCAGAACAACAATAACAGAATAAAAACATAATAGAAACAAACGAAACCATCAACAACAACAACCACCACAACTAGTTTTGTTTAGAAGACCTAGGGAAATAAAGTTTCCATTTCATGAAGAAGGTTCCAGTCAAAATTAGGAGTTGTAGGTAGCAGGAAAAGGTTCTTAGCAAGAGATGCCACTAAAAGCTTTAGCTGGCATTCCTTTGGCATCTTGAAGGTGAGATGAGTTCTGAATTCCTAATTCAATGTAACATAGAATCATAGAATAGAATCAACCAGGTTGGAAGAGACCTCCAAGATCATCCAGTCCAATCTAGCACCCAGCCCTAGCCAGTCAACCAGACCATGGCACTAAGTGCCTCAGCCAGGCTTTGCTTCAACATCTCCAGGGACAGCGACTCCACCACCTCCCTGGGCAGCCCATTCCAATGCCAATCACTCTGTCCATGAAGAACTTCCTCCCAACATCCAGCCTAGACATCTCCTGGCACAACTTGAGACTGTGTCCCCTTCTTCTGTTGCTGCTTGCCTGGCAGAAGAGACCAATCTTCACCTGACTTACAGCCTCCCTTCAGGTAGTTGTAGCCAGCAGTGAGGTCTGCCCTGAGCCTCCTCTTCTGCAGGCTGCACACCCCCAGCTCCCTCAGCCTCTCCTCATAGGGCTGTGCTCCAGGCCCCTCACCAGCTTTGTCATCCTTCCCTGGTCACATTCCAGTGATTCAACATCTCTCTTGAATTGAGGAGCCCAGGACTGGACACAGCACTCAAGGTGTGGCCTGAGCAGTGCTGAGTACAGGGGCAGAATAACCTCCCTTGTCCTGCTGGCCAATAATGTTCCTGAACACTATTTAATATTTTCTGTACTGGGATGAAAACTTGCAGTGAGGCTTAGATGAGTGATGCCTTCGGAACTTAGGCATCCATCTAAGTCTTAAACTGATTCAAACTCTGTGCCCTAAATATTTATTCTCATTCCCTAACTGTTGAACTGCCCAGTTTTCTTTCCATTTTAGGCTGGTCAAAATAAAAGAAATCAGGTAGACACTTTAATTCTTTTGAGAAAGATCTTTGGGCCAACATTTTTCAAAGGCATTCAGGAAAATGAAGAGATGAGTACCCAAAAAGCAGGACAGAGAAGGACATTAAGGCAAGGTGAGAGTCTGACTCACAGAATTAGTCAGGTTGGAAGGGACCACAAGGATCTAACCCCCCTGCCAAGCTCAGGGACACCCTACCCTAGAGCAGCCTGGCCACAGCCTCATCCAGCCTGGCCTTAAACATCTCCAGCCATGGGACCTCAACCACCTCCCTGGGCAACCCATTCCAGCCTCTCACCACTCTCATGCTCAACAACTTCCTCCTCACAACCAGTCTGAATCCCCCCATCTCCAGCTTTGCTCCATTTCCCCTAGTCCTGGCACTCCCTGACAGCCTAAAAAGTCCCTCCCAGCTTTTTTGTAGGCCTCCTCCAGATTCTGGCAGGCCACAAGAAGGCCACCTGGGAGCCTCCTCTTCTCCAGATTGAACAGCCCAAACTCTTTCAATCTGTCCTCTTAGCAGAGCTGCTCCAGCCCTCTGGTCATCCCAGTGGCCCTTCTCTGGACACACTCCAGCATTTCCACATCCCTTTTGTAATGGGGGCTCCAGAACTGGATGCAGTACTCCAGGTGGAGTCTATTTAACCATCAAGATTAGCCTACAATGAGAACTGGCACAGACTTACTGATTGAAGCAAAGTTAAGCTGATGCTCAACCAAACCAGCCTGTGACCTGAAAAGGATGAAAAATATTTTCATTTACCCCAAAGCAGCATTTTAAAAACATTGAACCATTTCATTCACCTTTGATTTTGTCCAGAAAACTTCTCTTTTGTCTGTGATTAAAATCCTATACTTCAAGGCATGTTTCCTACAATATATCCTGTTTCTCAGGTGCTGGAGGCATGCCCTGGAGAGTATTATTCCTTACTTAGTGTGTGTCAGACCACATTTGACACAGTCCATTACACTGACACAAGATTTATCCTTCTGATAAAAAAAGCAAAATCTTCAGCTGGGCAAAGAGACCTCAGACTAAAGTTCGAGAGCAGTTCAGAGTGAAAAATATCTGGGGTTTAAAACACTGCAAGCCCAGAGGTTGTGTTTGTGGTGCCTGTGCTAGCATTAAGATATCATTTAAAAGGCCAAAGAAAGGCAAATGATTGTATTAGCTCTATCTCCAGGCCAGCTAGAGAGGTACTGATTACTTGCCCTATCTCCTACAGACAACAGAAACTTCACCCTGCAAAATCAGACACTCTAATTTAAGAGGAGTCTGTCTCCGTGGTTAAGTGATTACACTGTTGAAAGGAAGCTGCTGTGAGAAAAGGAACACTTCATCTTAAAGCAATATAGCCCAAAAGACTTTGAACTCAAAGCCTTTGGTTCCCAGCTATACATTAAATAGCATCAAGGTCAATACAATGACCAATGGAAGAGTTTACTAATAGAAGAGAACAGAAATTTAATGGGAAGAGTAAAGACTGAAAGAGAGCTCTCCACAGATCACAGAATCATGGATGACCTGGGTTGGAAGGATGCTGTTGCCTTTCAGCTGCTCTTGCACAGAATGGGTATCCAGAACTTACACTGCTCTGTAATCCCTCAGCAATGAAACCTGTCACAGTTTACTAGCAGAGCCAGCTAGCAGATCACTGCTAATACTACAGTTGCCTCCTCATGGTATTTTGTCATCACTTGCTTCTTTCTATCTCTGCAATTCTTCTTGCAAGCCAAACTCAGCACCCACCAGCCCTCTGAGAGGCTGTCCCAGCCAGCCAACTTCTGCTTTAGCATCTTGAAGAACTGTGATTGAGATGAGCCTATCTCCAGCTGCTGGTTTCCTAATTAAACACAACATTAGGTAATACTTTCAGACTTAGTCATTGCAGGCAGCAGGAAAAAGTTCTTAGCAAGAGGTGTCAATGCAAGCTTTACTTAGCATCCCTTCAGCATCTTCAGACAATCACTGAATTGCCAGGCTTGGAAGGGACCTCAAGGATCATTTAGTTCCAATCCCTGTCATGGGCAGGGACACTTGTCACTAGATCTCTGAATCGTAGAATCAGTCAGGGTTGGAAGGGACCACAAGGATCATCTAGTTCCAACCCTTGCCATGGGCACAGACACTTGTCACTAGATCATAGAATCATAGAATCAGTCATGGTTGGAAGGAATCACAAGGATCATCTAGTTCCAACCCTTGCCATGGGCACAGACACTTGTCACTAGATCATAGAATCATAGAATCAGTCAGGGTTGGAAGGGACCGCAAGGATCATCTCGTTCCAATCCCTGCCATGGGCAGGGACACCCTACCCTAGATCATGCTGGCCAGAGTCTCATCCACCCTGGCCTCAAACACCTCCAGGGATGGGTCCTCAACCACCTCCCTGGGCAACCCATTCCAGGCTCTCACCACTCTCATGCTGAAGAACATCTTTCTTGTGTCCAGTCTGAGATCTGGTTGCCCAGAGCCCCATCCAGAACTAGAGTTGAGATGAGTTCTGGTTTCAGCTGCTGGTTTCCTATTTCAACATAACATTATCCAATACATTTTGTCCTGGGATGAAAATTTGCTGTGAAGCCTGGATGAGCTCTGTGTGAAACCTCACGGAAGCCTTCAGGACCAAAGTGTCCTAAAGTACAGGTTCAAACTTCGTGCCCTAAATATTTATTTTCATTCCCTCAACATCTGCTTCTTACTAAGGACTTTCTCTCTTGTGCCCAACACCTAGCAGAAAGGAGAAAGTGTCCTTCTTAAAGGTAGAATTAAAGCACTGACCAAACACAGCACTTAGGCACAACCCAGACCAGAAGCAAATCAATAGGACTCCTCACTCATTCACATGCTTACAGTTAAGTGTATACCTTAATGCTTCCCTGGGTGTGAGCCAGAGGACAGCAGTAAATTGAGCTGAGATCCCAGAAATTGCATTCCTTTTACTGAGGCTAATTTCACCCTTTGAATTAGCAGATGAGACATTCCACAGCACAAAGAAAGACACCTAATCAAGACACTGACAATTGGAGAGAGCCTTTTCTTTCCATTTCTCTGTGTGCAACTGAATAAAGAAAAAGGAAGAGAGAAATCCAAAAGAAGCAAGGGCTTGGCACCTCTGCTGCAGAAAATTCCTCAGCGCTGGACATGGTGGCTGAGCTCTCAGGTTACATTACATCAAGCAGAGGTTCTTTAAAGAAAGGTCTCTGGCGCATAAAGGTCTTAGCAATTAGAACAGAAAGGGAGAGACAAGGGCAAAAACTGGGATACAAGCTGAGTTCTGATAGAAAGTCAGAAATAAATCACTGAATCACAGAATGTTAGGGGCTGGAAGGGACCTCAAAACATCATCCAGGTCAACCCCCTGCTCCCGCCAGAGCAGGATCACCTACACCAGATTTCACAGGAACACATCCAGGCAGGTTTTGAATATCTCTAGAGAGAAAGATTCCACAACCTCCCCCCCACCCCAGATAAGTAAGGTTGGGATATAACTCTAAGAAGTAACAGTTCTACTTCCTTCTTCTTCCCCTGTACTCAGCACTGGTCAGGCCACACCTTGAGTGCTGTGTCCAGTTCTGGGCTCCTCAATTCAAGAGAGATGTTGAGGTGCTGGAAGGTGTCCAGAGAAGGACAACAAAGCTGGTGAGGGGCCTGAAGCACAGCCCTGTGAGGAGAGGCTGAGGGAGCTGGGGGTGTGCAGCCTGGAGAGGAGAAGGCTCAGGGCTGAGCTCATTGCTGTCTGCAACTACCTGAAGTGACATTGTAGCCAGGTGGGGGTTGGCCTCTTCTGCCAGGCAAGCAGCAACAGAACAAGGGGACACAGTCTCAAGTTGTGCCAGGGGAGGTCTAGGCTGGATGTTAGGAGGAAGTTGTTGTCAGAGAGAGTGATTGGCATTGGAATGGGCTGCCCAAGGAGGTGGTGGAGTCACTGTCTCTGGAGGTGTTGAAGCAAAGCCTGGCTGAGGCACTTAGTGCCATGGTCTGGTTGACTGGCTAGTGCTGGGTGCTAGGTTGGACTGGCTGATCTTGGAGGTCTCTTCCAACCTGCTTGATTCTATGATTCTATGATTTACTGCACCATGTAAGCACCTCCCATCACTTCAGAAGATGATTTGAACAAGACCTTTCCTATCACATAGAACTGTCAAGGTTGGAAGAGACCTTTGAAATCATCACATCATGAGTCCTTCAACCACATCTTCATCGAGGAATCACAGACACTTGAATGTTTGGGTTGAGCAAACCTGCCTAATATCTCAGGACAAACTAAAGCTTGGAATATATAAGTATTCCACACATATTATCTCAATACACCTCTTACTCCAATCCTACAGGACATCCTGTTTGAATTCCTGACTTCTTGATGCCATATGTTTATTTTTGTGCTCTTTACCCTTCTTTTTAACCTCTATGAAATAATACCTAGGGAGACATTGTTCCAGAAGAAATCTCACTTGACATTTTGCCCTGTACCATTGAGTAGAAATCGTTTGCATTCCAGATTTTCATCTTAGGTTTTAGTTTCAGATCAAGTGAAAAATGTTTCTGAGACACAGCATTTTCCTGTGGACAGGAAAACACTGAGGACATTTACATGTTGAAGAGACAACTCAGAGTGTAAGCTAAGCATTTTGCCTGTATACAACAACACTTGACTGCCTCCATCCTTCTCTGGGGCCAGCAAGTAAAGCCATGGATTTCAGTCTGTCACATGTGTGATAACTGACAGCAGTGTCTGACCAGAGGCATTCAAGAATTGGAGGCTCTCATTCACTGTTTTTTTTTTTCTACCATGTCCCACAGCTGGGCCAGATCCTCAGCTGGACTCCACACACGAGCCTCAGGTTCAGCAGTTCAAAACATGACAGAAATGCTGCAAGTCAGAGGAGACCTCTAAATAAAACCTTTTCCTCTCTGTCTTTTTTCTTTTTCTTGTTTTCAATTTTTTCCTTTTTTTCCACCCCTTTTCTTTTTCTTCATTAATGTTTTTCTCTTACAACAGCTTTTGCCATGTGTACAAATGTATGATGGTGCCCTTTGTGGTTTAGCTTTCGTATCATCATAAAATCACAGAATAGATGGGAAGGGACCTTCAAGACCATCCAGTTCCAACCCTCCTGCCATGGGCAGGGACACTAGCCCAGGCTGCTCAAGATGTCATTCCATCCCCAGGGAGGGGGCATCCATAACCTCCTTGGGCATCCTATTCCAGTGTCTCACCACCCTCACTGGAAAGAATTTCTTTCTAATCTCCAGTCTAAATCTGTCCTCTTCCAGCCATTCCCTCCTCATCCTACCCCTACACTTTTGCCTCAGTTCTGCAAGTAGCTTACATACAGCTTCTTGTATTTTGCAGGGTAACAACATCAAATCCATTAAAGAAGTGATGCCTTTTGTAACCCAACCTAAAAGAAACAATCAGAGACATATTAAAAGCTGAGATCAGGACTACAGGTGATTATAGCAATCAGTTACAGAGCTGGAGATTAATGTGGAAACATTAAAAAGGAGTTACAATGGAGAACTTTCTTCTGATCAGAGATCTGAGAGTTTTTTTCCTCTAAAGAATGGGGAAAACTTTTCTGTTTGGCAAAAAGAAAAGAAGAATATGTCTGAAGAGTAACAGCCTGGCAGAGCAGGACAGAGATTGTGTCCAAGCAGACTATGGGAGAGGAGCCAGTTAACTTGTCCAAGGTTCAGAGAATGCTCCCTGGACCATTCCATCCCTTACAACAAGCATGGTGATCAGCACCTAACACAGCTTGTCCCAAGTGAAATAACCTCTTGGTAGGAAAAATGGAACAGGAGACAAGCAGAGCACATCCTATCTAGTTTGTAACTACTGAAACCAGCAGCTGAGCTTGCACTGCCAAGCAGAGCCCTGAGGTGCTCCCAGAGTGCCACACTGCTTGCCTGGCACCAGCTTCAAAACACACCCATTTGCTCCCTTAGGTCATTGCCCATAAAACCAAAAACAAACCCAGCAAACAAAACAAAATCCCCACAACAAAACCCAAACAAACAAAAAAACCCACAAAGAAACAAAACTCCAAGCAGGGCCAACAAAAACCAAACAGACACACACCAAAAAAAGAGCCAAACAAAAAAACCCACAAAGACACAAAACTCCAAACAAGGCCAACAAAAATCAAACAGACACACACCAAAAAAAAGCCAAACAAACCAAAACCACAAAGTCACAAAACTCCAAACAAGGCCAATAAAAAACCAAACAGACACACACCAAAAAAAAAAGTGCCAAACAAGTGGAGCATCTTCTGGAGTATCTTCTCCCCTTGTAGGTCTTTGTAATCTCCCTGGTATTTCTCTTCCATTCCATTGCTAGGGATAATCTCTTCCCTCTGCAACAACAGTTGCTGAGAGGTCTGAGACCTTCCCAGCTTCATCCCTCATCCAAGAGCTCAGGGCAAGACCTTTGGTTGTCATCCACTGCAAAGGCAGGTGAGCACACTCAGCAGTTTTTTGCACTGGCCAGTGGCTCAGTGCAGGTTGTGAAATGGCCTTCAAAAAGGCTTGTAAATGCTTTAGGCTTGCCAAGCCTCTAGGCCAACTCAAACCAGTTGTAGCCTTCATGCAAGGACAGTTTTCCACTATTAAATCCCACCACCTGGCCACAGACATCTTCTATCTCAGTGGCAGATACAAAAGGCTGATCAAAACTACACTAATTTCATTTGAGTCCTTAATCCTTTCAATATTCAGTCCCAGATCCTTTAATGTTTGAGCACACTCAGATTCCTCAAATACATTTAGAATTAAGTTATTTAGGTTAAGCAAGCTGAAGGGAAGTAGTTTGGAGATGTCTGTTTTCAATCTGTAGTGGAGAAACTCAGGACTGGGAGGCACAGCTGGTATCCCTGGGTAGTGAGTCATCAGAAGGGCCACAGAAAACGTGTTGCTTTCTGGTTACAGGCTGATGAAATTAAAGTAAAGATGAACATGAGTGCCTACATCGTTGGAAGTGCCATTCAGGTTCTTGTGATAAATGTGTTTTTAAACTGCCTAGCTCAAGAGGATGTTTTCTCCCTCTGTAGCTCTTAAAGCCTAAAATCACAGCACCAATTCTTCTGCAGTTAGTATGTTACCCTTAATTTCACATGTACAACAGGGCTTCAGCTTTCCTCTTCCATTCCACCATTATTCCCTGCCCCACAAAAACAGTGCCAGGATTTTAATCTTAGGAGGCAGGCATACAATAGCAAATCCTTCTCAAAAATCCATTTCATAGAATCATAGAATCAACTAGGTTGGAAGAGACCCCCAAGCTCAGCCAGTCCAACCTAGCACCCAGCCCTAACCAGTCAACCAGACCATGGCACTAAGTGCCTCAGCCAGCCTTTGCTTGAACACCTCCAGGGATGGCGACCCCACCACCTCCCTGGGCAGCCCATTCCAATGCCAATCACTCTCTCTGCCAACAACTTCCTCACAACATCCAGCCTAGACCTCCCCTGGCACAACTTGAGACTGTGTCCCCTTGTTCTGGTGCTGGCTGTCTGGCAGAAGAGACCAACCCCACCTGGCTACAACCTCCCTTCAGGTAGTTGTAGACAGCAATGAGCTCTGCCCTGAGCCTCCTCTTCTGTAGGCTGCACACCCCCAGCTTCCTCAGCCTCTCCTCATAGGGTTTGTGTTCCAGACCTTTCACCAGCTTCGTTGCCCTTCTCTGGACACCTTCCAGCACCTAATGAACACTCCTAGCAATGTGTTTCCTTGATAGATCAGGCTTCTAATGAGGATGGTCTTACCAGAAATCTCAGTTTCCCCTGGTAATTAATAAGCACCCCCTTAAAAACTTGCTGGATCACAGAGTTATTTCACACATGCACCCAGTTCAGCAAGTTCACCAAGACAGGTTCATGTTTTCACTTGACAGCAAATACTATTTAAATACCTTGTCAAGATACCTCTCTACAAACATCCTTGATTGCTAGGCAGATCTGCAGGTGAAAAACTTCATTGAGGTGGTTGGTCTGGCAACAGAGTTTGGCACTCTATATCTATTAACTTCTGCTTCTGCACAAACAAGATTTGTCACAGATCATTGGCTCAAACAAGAAGCCTAAATGAAGTATCTCAAATTAAGTTTGAATCGATTTACATCCTGACCCAGTGAACCAGCAGGATTTTCTTGTGTGCATCTGCATGTGCAGAACTAAAGTACTTACAGGAGATACTGTCAGCCTGGCAACCATCAGATGAGGAAGACCAATTTCCTCATTTGCCTTCCCTTCTCACTCTGTAGGAAAAAGAGACAGCTGGCATCCCTCCTTTTTTTACTTTCTGATAAACTCATCTCAGCAAAAAACACTCAGCCTCACCAAAATCTTCCAATGAAACAGCTGCATGGCAAAAACAAAACCTATATCAAGGAAAAAGGCAGAGCCTGAGGGAAGACTTCACTGCTTGCTACAACTAGGATTTGAAGTCTTCTTTTCTGGACACTTTTATAACCCACCTGGATGCATTCCTCTGTGACCTGCCCTATGTGATCCTACTTCGGCAGTGAGGTTGGGCTTGATGATCTCTGGAGGTGCCTCCCAACCCCTAACTTTCTGTGATTCTGTGAACCACAGCAAAGGAGGTTGTAGTGAGGGTCAATCTCTTCTCCCTAGCATTAGAACAGAAAATGGCCTGAATCACAGAATTAACCAGATTTGAGATCATCAAGTCTGACCTATCACCCAACACCTTCTAATTAACTAAACCATGACACTAAGTGCCTCATCCAGGCTCCCTTTAATCACCTCCAGAGGTATAGACTCCACCACCTCCCTGGGCAGCCCATTCCAATGTCAATCACTCTTGCTGTAAAAAACTTCTTTCTAACATCCAGCCTAAACCTGCCCTAGCACAGCTTGAGGCTGTATCCACTCATTCTATCACTGGTTGCCTAGGAGAAGAGACCAAGCCACCTGGCTACAACCTCAGAAATTGTGCTATGCTAAGTTTAGGATGTTTATTAGGAACAATTTCTTTCCTGCAAGAGTGGTTAGGCATTAGAACAGTTTGCCCAGGGAGGTGATAAAGTCACCTTCTCTGGAGGTGTTCAAGAAACATGTGGATGTGGCCCCTTGGCACATGGTTTAGTGAGCAAGCTCTTTAGCTTGCAGAAGAGGAGACTGAGAGATGAGTTCATCAGTGTTTATGAACATGTAAAGGTGAGTGCCAGGAGGATGGAGCCAGGCTCTGCTGAGCGATATCCAATGCCAGGACAAGGGGCAATGGGTGGAAGCTGAGGCAGAGGAAGTTTCATTTAAACTTGAGGAGGATTTTTTTCTCTGTGAGGGTGACAGAAGCCTGGAACAGGCTGCACAGTGGGGATTGTGGAGTCTCCATCTCTGGAGATATTCAAGACCTGCCTGGATACATTCCTATGTGATCTGGTCTAAGTGATCCTGCTCTGACAGTGGGGTTGGACTGGATGAGCTTTCGAGGTCCCTTCCACCCCCTGACATTCTGTGATTCTGTGATGATGGTATTGGGCTGCCAGTTGGACTGGATGATCTTAGAGGTCTTTTCCAGCCTTAACGATTCTATGATTCAAAGCTGCATAACATATCAAATATTCCACTGGTATTTGTCAAAAATTATTTAACCTGTTGTGCTACTTGGAGCCTAACTGGGATATTTTGGTGAGAAGAATTAGATGATAGGCTGTGAAAAGGAAACAATGGTGATGTCTACTGCACTCATAGGCTTGCTGAGATGTATAAGAACAAGAACATAAATATGGATAACGCAGTTGTTTGCTCTCTGGCTTTTGGGCTGCATGCACTTTAACCTACCTGACTAACCCTTCTGCTTCCTAACCCCCCTGACCAACCCTCCAAACTCACCTTGAATGTGAGGCAAAGTCTGGGGTACAGTAGAGGGGTGGGAAGAAGGTGGAAGGGTGGTTGGGAGCTCCTCCTGGGGACTCAGGTTTCTGGAAGGGCTGCTGTGTTTCTGTATTACTTTTTAACTTGCCTATTTCTGTCTATAGCTATATAGACTGTAAATATCTGCTTGTATATTGAGCTAAGCTGTAAATAGAAAGCTTCATTAAATTTCCAGAGTCTAGTCTGAGTCTGGTCTGGGTCTGGATGATTTTCATAGTGTGAGGGGGCAGGTAACAGCCAAACCACTTTTTAACTTGCCTATTTCTGTCTGTAGCTGTATAGACTGTAAATATCTGCTTGTGTATTGAGCTAAGCTGTAAATAGAAAGCTTCATTCAACTTCCAGAGTCTAGGCTGAGTCTGGTCTGGGTCTGGATGATTTTCATAGTGTGAGGGGGCAGGTAGCACCCAAACCATCACACCTCTACTGCATAACAAACTGAAACAGGGGTTGAGGTTTCACACTGAAGAGAGCATGTACCTGTATGTAACCAGGTGTGTTTGCACAGGTTCCTTTCCTGGGTAGAGACCATGAGCCATGGAAGGAACAGAGTGCTTCACTGGAAAGATGATGAATGATGAAGCAGCTGTTAAATATGGCACCAAGATTGCTGCAGGCAGTTGAGGCTGAGCATGGCGACGGAAATAGCTTTCTGATAGCTTAGCATTCCTGTGACAATAATTAAGACTCAGGTTTCCACCAAAAGGCCTTTATAGCCAGAAGGGGTTGTAAATCGATGGGCAACACTTTTATCTTGGAATGAAAATTAATTATTCAGCGTTGAACATCTTTTCTCACACTTAACTGCCTGTAATGTCTCCTTTATTCTCCCTCTTAATTCAATTAATATCCCGTTGTTAAAGGGATGTTTGCCCTTAGTGATTTACTTGTGTTTAGAATTACCATAAGGAAATAAGACAGAATTGAATGGTTCTCAAATTAAGTCAGAGTTGAGATTATTTTGGGTTTGGCAGAGGTTTGTTAGCTGTTAAGTCCTCTTTGACAAGGGTGTGGATAGGAGTGTTTTGTATTGCACCCTTCGAGCTTGCATAAGCTCATAAAGAGATTGAATAATGCATGAACAAAAACAAAAGTGTAAGGTTTTCCAGAGTGCTCTATCTGTCCAGAACTTCTTTCTTCCTTTTAAGCTAGGCAGAAAACATCTTGAATTTAACTGAAGCAGTTTCAGGACATCAAAGGTGTTTGAGAATCTCCTGCTCATTGAGGAGAAATAAAAAACCTGCCCTTGCCTTGTTGTCTGTTATATGAAAATGAAGGCATCTCTCACAAAGCTGTCATGACACTTACAGGAAAATGATGCATCTTTGGGGAATTGTTCAGACTGCTTTGACAAGCTCTACCATCTGAAAATGGGGTTGGAAATGTCCTCTTGGCAAGAAACATTAGACGGCATAAGCCTCCACGAGGGCAGCTCTTGTCTGCCTATTGCCAGTGGTGTCTTCATCTTCACCACTAACAGAGCTGACAGAAAAGAAATAGTAGTATTTTAATTGGCAATTAGGTTCATTCAGTACTTCAATATTCTCCCATTATTGCCTATATCTTCTGTGCCCCTGAGTGGTGCATCTCGATTTTCTGCTAAATATTTACGCTGATATATATCCTAAAATAGCAGAAGTGTGAAGCTAGGAGTTGCTTTCCTGAGGGAACCCCATAAAGTTTTCTCACTCCTTGGCAGTTCACTATGGTGTTTTTCCCTCTGATGCACAGAACATGACTGTCCTGCACCTTAAGAGGTAGTTATTAGAGGGCAAAAGGTGCCATTCTTTCAGACTCTTTAACAGCTAAGTTTCTCTTCATGAAGTACTGGTGAGTCACAGAAGAACATCCTTCTATCTAGAGTAGGGTGTCCCTGCTCATAGCAGAGAAGTTGGAACTAGATGATCCTTGTGGTCCCTTCCAACCCTGACTGATTCTATAATTCTATGAGTCTATGAATCTGTGATTGATTCTGTGAACATATCAGGGTACTAATTCATCTCTAAACCTCTACACATTCTCTGATTGTCTTCACACTGACTCTACTCATAGAATCATAGAATCATAGAATCAACCAGGTTGGAAGAGACCTCCAAGATCATCCAGTCCAACCTAGCACCGCATATGAAGCTACAAATGACAAAGAGAGCCCTGGATTCTCATTCTTCCCCTCTCAAATTGATCCTGCCTTGCTGCCCCCTAAAATGTCTCTCCCTGGAGGAGATTGTTCACTGGTCCATCACAGGAGCTAAGCAGAAGCTAGGTCCATAGCCCTTCTCATTTCTGGAAGCTCATTGGTAATCATAGCAAGTTCCCCCTCTGAGTTCCTCCTCTTCACAGTCAGGATGCTTCACCTGATTTGTGCTTTCAAAAGTCAAGAGAGCACATCCCTGCCAGACTGGATCCATGAAAGAAGAGCAAAGCTGTCATGCTGTATTCTGAGGATGCTACTAGAGAAATAAACTCCAAAACTGGTTTGTTTTTTCTTATTTCAACTAATGATGAGTTTCGACTGCTTTAGGAAACCTGAAGTGTTTCCTCCCTTCAGCTGACTTACCTTATTTGCTCATCACTATGTATGGCCTCAGCAGCAGAGCCTTCACCTGGCATTCAAGAGATCTCCAGTTCAGGTAATCAAAGGCAAATGTGCAGGTGACATTTTGTCTACGAACATCTGATGGGGTAGAGGTCACAGTGATGTTAGAAGAGGTTTCTGTGATGAATTTCGTTTCCTATTTGAAGAAACTGATGGTACAATTGAAATAGTAATAGCAGCTATCAATCCATCATCTTTCTGTGCTGCCCAAAATTTTAATTGAAAAATCCTTTTGTCCTTTCCTATCCTGTTTTCCACCTCACTGACCACCCACACCTCTTTGACATTGACTGTTCTAAACACTGAGCCGAGAGACATTCCTTACTAATACCTCACCGGCCCAACACCTTCACTCAATTAGGATATTGCTTCCCTTCTGGTCAACGTGACTCACTCCTCTAGGACTACCCAAAAGGAAGAAGCCCTCCAGGTGATATGGGAAAAGGGATAGAGAACATAGAGTGTAGGAACATAGTTAAATCATTAACTGTGTGAGCACTGAGAGACAGCATCAGCAGTCAGATAAACACAAAGGAGGTGGATTAAGCTTGAGAGGGTCATGAAACACTTTCATGGAGATTAAGAATACTGTATTCAAAGATGAGAACATTGGAGACTCCAGCAAAGAATGTGACTGACAATTGATGCTAGGTGGACAAAAGGTAGAGAGGTCAGAATGAGGAAGATGTCAGCCTTCCTCCCAAAGACCCCAAAAGGTGACCACCAGGTGGCAATGAGCATGCATAAAGAGGTGGGACAGTATGGAAATGAGTTCCAGGGACTGATTGCAATAACTCCTTCTATTCCCAGAACCAACTGTAATAACCCTGCCCCTGTACTGAATATGCATGATTCTGTGGCATGAATATTTCACCTGAAGCAGGTGAAGTTGTGCAGGGGCTTTGGAGGACCTCCCCTTGGCACCCAGCACCAATTAAACATATCTGTCCTGGTAGCACTCTGCCTGTTGAGAGGGCTCATTTTCTGTGAGTCACAGGAGAAGTGAGTCTGCCAGAACCTGGCCTTGAGATAATCCCCTTATGGCTAATCAAGTGCTTTCCCCATTTTAAAGAGACATAAGTTGAGAAAGAAGAAATTGGAGCAAGTGGAGATCAACACACCTTTTAAAACAGGCAGAAACATTGGGGACTGACTTCATGATGAAGCTAATAAAAGTCTTGAACTTCCTTTTCCACTTATGTACTTGTCAATACAGCAGATTAATGCTTTCTGCACTGATTCATCCAGTTCTTTCTGCACAGACTCATCTGCACTGACTGCATCCAGTTCTGGAGCCTCCATTACAAGAAGGATGTAGACATGGTGGAGTGTGCCCAGAGAAGGGCCACGAGGATGCTCAGAGGGCTGCAGCAGCTCTGCTATGAGGACAGACTGAAAGAGTTGGGGCTGTGCAGTCTAGAGAAGAGGAGGCTCCCAGGTGACCTTCTTGTGGCCTTCCAGGATCTGAAGGGGGCCTACAAAAAAGCTGGGGAGGGACTTTTTAGGCTGTCAGGGAGTGCCAGGACTAGGGGGAATGGAGCAAAGCTGGAGGTAGGGAGATTGAGGCTGGCTGTGAGGAGGAAGTTGTTGAGCATGAGAGTGGTGAGAGGCTGGAATGGGTTGCCCAGGGAGGTGGTTGAGGCCCCATGGCTGGAGGTGTTTAAGGCCAGGCTGGATGAGGCTGTGGGCAGCCTACTCCAGGGTAGGGTGTCCCTGAGCATGGCAGGGGGACTGGAAATAGCTGCTCCTTGTGGTCCCTTCCAACCCTGACTGCTTTGATTCTATAACACACTAGTTTTGTTCTCAATTCCAGGCCAGAAAATGAAAGAGAAATAAATCCCTAAAAAAAAAATTAAATATCACATAATTTCTGGTAGGAAAGAGTAACAAACAAAAACCCAGGAAAAAAAAAAAAAAAACAAAAACAAAAACAAAAACAAAAACAAGAACAAGAACAAGAACAAGAACAAGAACAAGAACAAAACAAAAACCAAACATCAAAAATTCAAGGAAAAAAGCATTTCTTGTTCATCCAGCCTTTTAGTACCTGCTACCATTCAGTCCAGTTGGAGGGAGGAGAAGAAGATTTGAACAAATCACATATTAAGACAATGCGAGTGGCTGAAGACCAGCCAGGAAGAAAGGGACATGGGAGCACTGGTAGATGGTAGGCTGAAGATGAGGCAGCAGTGTGCCCAGGTGGGCAAGAGAGCCAATGGCATCCTGGCCTGGATCAGGAATAGTGTGGCCAGTAGGACAAGGGAGGTTTTTTTTCCCCTGTGCTCAGCACTGCTCAGGCCACATCTTGAGTGCTGTGAGCAGTTCTGGGCTCCTCAATTCAAGAGAGATGTTGAGGTGCTGGAAGGTGTCCAGAGAAGGGCAACAAGCTGGTGAGGGGCCTGGAACACAAACCCTGTGAGGAGATGCTGAGGGAGCTGGGGGTGTGCAGCCTGCAGAAGAGGAGGCTCAGGGCAGACTTCATTGCTGTCTACAGCTCCCTGAAGGGAGGCTGTAGCCAGGTGGGGTTGGTCTCTTCTGCCAGGCAAGCAACAACAGAAGAAGAGGACACAGTCTCAAGTTGTGGCAGGGGAGGTCTAGGGTGGATGTTGTGATGAAGTTGCTGGCAGAGAGAGTGATTGGCATTGGAATGGGCTGCCCAGGGAGGTGGTGGAGTCACCATCCCTGGAGGTGTTCAAGCAAAGCCTGGCTGAGGCATTTAGTGCCATGGTCTAGATAACTGGCTAGGGCTGGGTGCTAGGTTGGACTGGCTGATCTTGGGAGTCTCTTCCAACCTGCTTGATTCTATGATTCTATGCTTAATCCCAAGCAAGAACAGAGTGTTTCTGGTGGCTTTTTAATGGATACAATAACATGGCATCACAAATCTGTCCTTGAGTTTTTCTTTCAAGGGAACTGCCCTGGAGTTAGTTGCAAACAAATCAGTGGTCTGGAAATTCTGTAATTTAAACATGTTTACCTCGGTTCATGCCAGCATTTGCAGCTGTCAAAGGGAGCAGAGCCTCGTCCTTCTGAGGCTAATTTTCCTAAATTAAAACCTGCTTCTGGTCCATGCACACATACATCCCATATTTAGCCTTTGTAGACCCAGCTCTGGAATTTAGAGCATTTTATGAATGCTTACAAGTAAAGAGAGGCAAAAAATGTTCAGGGGAAAAGCTCTTTACCAAAAATAAATGGGTTTAGTCTGTGTTGTTTTCAGGAATGTAGAGCAGTTTTCAGTGGGGAGAAGTGGGAAGTGTTTCACAGAAGCACAGATGTTAGGAGTTAGAAAGGACCTTTACAGATCATCCAGTCCAATGCCCCTGCCACAGCAGGATCACCCATAGCAGGTCACACAAGAACTCATCCAAGTGGGTCTTGAATGTCTCCAGAGGAGACTCCACAACCTCTCCAGGAAGCCTCAAGTGAAAAACTTTTCCCTTCTGTTCTTGTGTGACCTTCTCTGTTCCAGCTTGCACCTTGCCAGAGCAGGATCACCCAGGGCAGGGCACACAGGAATGCATCCAGATGGATATTGAATGTCTCCAGAGAAGGAGACTCCACAACATCTCTGGGCAGCCTGTTCAGTGGTCTGTTGCCCTCACAGTGATAAAGCTTTTCCTTATGTTCCCATGGAACCTCCTCTTCTCCAGCTTGCCCCCATTGCCCCTTGTCCTGACTCTGGCCATCACTGAGCAGAGTCTAGCTCCATCCTCCTGACACTGCCCTTCACATCTTTATAAATACAAATGAGGTCACCCCTGTGTCTCCTCTTCTCCAACTAAAGAGCCCCAGCTCCCTCAGCCTGTCCTCAGCAGGGAGATGTTCCACTGCCTTCAGCAGCTTTGTGGGTCTGCATTCAACTCTCTAAAACAGTTCCCCAAGGTCCTTCTTGAACTGAGGGGCCCAGAAATGGCCATGATATTCCAGATGTGGCCTCACCAGGGCAGAGTAGAGGAGCAGGAGAGCCATCTTTTACAGTGAAAACTCACCAGCAGAGATCAGCTGTTGGTCTTTTGTGTATTACCAAGCACCAGGCTGCTAATGCCTGAAAAACAGAAGATCGTGGTGCTGCAAAAACACCTTTCCTTGGGGAGATTTAGATCAGAGATTAGCAAAACACACTTCAGTGAAGGTGGGGAGACACTGGAATAGGTTGCCCAAGGAGGTTGTGGATGTTTCCTCCCTAGAAGTGTTCAAGGCCAGGTTGGAAGAGGCCTTGAGCAGCCTGGTGTAGTGGAAGGTGTCCCTGCCCATGGTAGGGGGTGTTGAAACTGGGTGATCTTTAAGGTCTTTTCCAACCTAAACCATTCTGTGATTAATGCTATCAGATAATATATTGATGGGATGGCAGCAATGGAAAGTTTCCTTGGTCAGTGGAAAACATTTGGAGCAACATTTTCCATTGAGCAGGCTCAGCTCTTTGCTGGGCTGATTTATGAGGACTCCTGTGGAGGTGGCCTCATCATCTGGGCCTTTCTAAAAGGAGAGAAAACCCCTCCAAATCTCTAAGACTAGAACATATATTGAGATGCTTGCAGGAGGAGTTTGTGAGCTGATGTTTAAAAAAAAAGAAAAGAAAGAAACAGGAGGGGATTCAGAAAAGATTTTTCACTCTGGCTGATGAAACAGAAATCCATAAATGTGGCTTTTCCATATGACAGTGTGATATGCAATATTCACTGTGGTTTCACACAGCTGGGTCAATAAACTTCCATTAACTATGGGCAAACTGTCAAAGTGACCTCCTGCCCTCGTTTCTGCAGAATGGCTTGGCCCTAGCTGTCCATATTAATATGATTTTTAACCCTTTGGTTTGGCATTTTAATTCTGCATCCATTAGTCTCACATTTCTGTATTATCAGCCAGGGTTATTGATTTTAAAGAAGACATCCAGTCGATGTGCATACATGGGTTTGCAAAGGTCAGCAGAGGACACTAAGGTGATTTCAGCTAGAGGTCCAGCAAGGCTGCCCAGTGAAGTTGGATCAGTGGATGTGCCAGCAACAGTGTGGCCAGCAGGAAGAGACAAGAGATTGTATGTCTGTGCTCAGCACTGCTGAGGTCACACCTCGAGTACTGTGTTCAGTTTTGGGTCCCTCACTATGAGAAGGACATTGAGGGGCTGGAGTTTGTCCAGAGAAGGACAACGAAGCTGCTGGAGGGTCTAGAGTATAAGTCCTGTGAGGAGCAGCTGAAGGAACTGGGGCTGTTCATCCTGAAGAACAGCCTAAGGAGAGACCTTATTGGTCTCCTCAGTTACCTGAAAAAAGGTTGCAGTAAGGTGAGAGTTGGCCTCTTGTCCCTGTTATCAAGTGATAGAATGAGGCAGTAGAGACATATTTACCTGAAATAGTGGGGTCTGTGGTTATGCTGTACCCAGCAAGGAGGTTTCCCAAAGTGTCATCTTGATCTTCCTCCTTGTTTTACCCTTTTTGGTGGAGTTTTTCTTTCCCTTTTGGAGGCAAGCTCTAATGGCACATAGCCATTCTGTCTAAGTTCTTACTAACAGGGAGAAAAGAAATGTCTCCAATATTTAGTATCTCAGCTCCTAGAGTCCTCTATCACTCAGAAGGAATATGTTGTGTTGCATCATCTGTGGTGTTACCTGAGACAGGTTTGCTACCTGAGAACTCTAGAGAAGCCTCCTAAGGAGTGCCCACTACTAGTTTTTTCCTCATTTATTTTCAGTCTCCATTTCCTCCTTGTTTTGAATCTGCTGAGCCACTTGAATCCTCACAAGTCCATAGGACCAGATGAGATCCACCCTAGGGTGCTGAGAGAGCTGGCAGATGAGCTGGCCAAGCCACTCTCCATCATTTATCAGCAGTCCTGGCTCACTGGAGAGGTCCCCAAAGACTGGAAGCTGGCCATTGTGATGCCCATCCACAAGAAGGGCTGGAAGGAGGAACTGGAAAATTCCAGACCTGTCAGCCTGACCTCAGTGCCAGGCAAGGGCATGGAACAGGTCATCTTGAGTACCATTGCAAAGCACCTACAGGACGGCCAAGACATCAGGCCCAGCCAGCAGGGGTTTAGGAAGGGCAGGTCCTGTCTGACCAACCTGAGCTCCTTTTATGATCAGCTTCCTGCCTGGTGAATGTGGGGCAGGCTGTGGATGGAGTCTGCCTGGACTGCAGCAAAGCCTTTGAGACTGTCTGCCACAACAAGCTCCTGGCACAGCTGCAGCTCCTGGCTTGGACAGATTCACTCTGATATGGGTCAGGAACTGGCCACATCCAGTTGGCAACAGGCACTAGTGGTGTGCCCCAGGGATCAGTGCTGGGCACAGTCCTGTGCAATATCTTTATTGATGATCTGGATGAGGGAACTGAATCCAGCATCAGTAAGTTTACAGATGACACCAAGCTAGGAGCAGGTGTGGATCTGTTGGAGCATAGGAAAGCCCTGCAGAGGGACCTGGCCAGGCTGGATGGGTGGGCAGAGGCCAATGGGATGAGATTGAACAAGGCCAAGTGCAGGGTTCTACAATTTGGCCACAACAACCCCAAACAGCACTACAGGCTGGGGACAGAGTGGCTGGAGAGCAGCCAGGAAGAAAGGGATGATCTTGGAGGTCTCTTCCAACCTGGTTGATTCTGTGGTTCTGTGATTCTGTGACTTTCTGATTGTGCTTCACCAGGACACACAATGCCTTAATTACCAGCAGTGGCACACGTTATTATTATCATATATTATGTAACTGAAATGAATGTCTTGGATCAGTCATCCAAGGGCATCACACCTCCTTGTCTTCTAATCTACCTTCTTGCTGTGGACCAGATTCAGTAGGTCAGACAGAGGAATTCCTTATTCCCTGCACTTGTGTCTCTCTTCCTACTAAAAGCAGCAAGAAGCTGTCACTGAGTATGCAGTCAGTCATCTCCGGATCTGTCACGTTAGACAGAGCTGAGGTCAGGAGTGGCATTTAGTGGCACAATGCCATGAGATGAAGAATTTCTGAAATGCCCCAGGAACAAGACACTTTCAGATATGTTTTTGTTCCATTCATAAATAACCCACACCAGACTTCTAACTAGGTAGAGCTGTCTTCCTGCTCTGTCTGGTGGCAGGTCAAGCACCACTGAAAAGAGCCCAGCCCCATCTTTATGACCTCCACCCTTCAGCTGTTGCTGACTAGAGAAGATCCCCTTTCAATCTGCTCTTCTCCAGGCTAGACAACTCCAGGTCTCTCAGCTGCTCCTCCTCACAGAGATGCTTCAGTCCCCTCAGCATCTTTGTGACCCTCCATTGCGCTCTCTCCAGTAGTTCCCTGTCCCTCTTGAACTGAAGAGCCCAGAACTGGACACAATACTCCACACACAGGCAGAATAGAGGGGGAGGAGAACCTCCCTGCCAGTTTCTCAAGAACAAATCATCTCTTTTGCATCAGTAAGAAAGAGACTGATAGCCCTCCAGTGTGCTTTAGATTTCATACCCCCTTTGTAACAAGAGCTCCAGAACACTGCCCATTACAACACAAACAACACCACAATCATTTAGCTCTGCAAGCCGAGAGGGCCAACGGCTATTTTAGCATTCCCGAGGGGAGTTCCAATGACTTATTGATCAATTGATTAATAAATGTCAGCAGTCAGAGGAGAGAGCAGCTCTGCTGCAAAAGAAAAAAGAGTAGCTGTCAGAAAAGCCCATAAGTGCCTGAGCTATTAGGAGTAGGGGGGGGGGGGAAGGGAAAAACCCCACATTAATCTGACAGAAGAATAGAGCAGTGATGGTTTTACATTAAATGTGGGAGAATGCATGATCTGTGCTTCCAAAACTTGTCAGATATAATAACAAGAAATAGAAACTTCATTTCTGGAATAAAGATGTTTATGCACAGCCTTTGATAGGCCACGTAGGAGAGTTTGGAATTGATTAACTCTTCATAAAAGAGCTGCTCTGAGTTATTTCTACTGGAAGTTAACCACTGGTGCTCGAGTCGTGCTTAGGAATCGTTTGGCTCCTAACAAATGAGTCTGAATTCTTACTTGTTTATTTGTTTATGTTGCCCTGTGAACTTTTGAATTGCTCTTTTTGGTACAAGTGGGGGTGAATCAGGTCTCTTTGCTTCCCCATGTTTGTGGATGCTGCTTCCTCCTCAAGATTTCCTCGCAATGCAGTTGAGCTCTGTGCTGGATCACTCTGTGCTGGATCAAGAATTGGCTGGATGGCAGACCCCAGAGAGTGGTGGTGAATGGTGCCACATCCAGTTGGCAGCTGTCACTAGTGGTGTTCCCCAAGGATCAGTGCTGGGCCCAGTCCTGTTCAATATCTTTATTGATGACCTGGACGAGGGGATTGAGTCCAGCATCAGTAAGTTTGCAGATGACACCAAGCTAGGAGCAGATGTTGATCTGTTGGAAAGTAGGAGAGCCCTGCAGAGGGACGTGGACAGGCTGGATGGGTGGGTAGAGGCCAATGGGATGAGATTTAACAAGGCCAAGTGCAGGGTTCTACACTTTGGCCACAACAACCCCAAGCAGCACTATAGGCTGGGGACTGAGTGGCTGAGAGCAGCCAGGAGGAAAGGGACCTGGGGGTACTGATAGATAGTAAGCTGAAGATGAGGCAGCAGTGTGCCCAGGTGGCCAAGAGAGCCAATGGCATCCTGGCCTGCATCAGGAACAGTGTGGCCAGTAGGACAAGGGAGGTTATTCTGCCCCTGTACTCAGCACTGGTCAGGCCACACCTTGAGTGCTGTGTCCAGTTCTGGGCTCTTCAATTCAAGAGAGATGTTGAGGTGCTGGAACATGTCCAGAGAAGGGCAACAAAGCTGGTGAGGGGCCTGGAGCACAAATCCTATGAGGAGAGGTTGAGGGAGCTGGGCCTGTTTAGCCTGGAGAAGAGGAGGCTCAGGGGTGATCTTATTACTGTCTACAACTACCTGAAGGGACATTGTAGCCAGGTGGGGGGTGGCCTCTTCTCCCAGGCAACCAGCAATAGAACAAGGGGACACAGTCTCAAGTTGTGCCAGGGTAGGTATAGGCTGGATGTCAGCTGTGGAAGAGATTCCTGAAATAGCTGCTGCTGTTTATTATTAACTTTCCTTTTCAGCTGAGGGGTGTCATTATCCTATTTAAGATTCATCTGACAGGAGGAATTCACATGTGTTGTTGGAAAGGTTGTTTTTTGTAGCACTGTTGCAGTAAGTGAATGAACGAGGGACTGCGAGGCAGATGCTTATCTACACGACAAATCCACAGACACCTGAGCTGCTGGACTATAGGCAACTGAGTCAGAAGAGCAAGAAAAGCTAAATAATGCCTTGATTTACAGCAGAGATTTCACAGACTGTTAGGGGCTGGAAGGGACCTTGCAATCTCATCCAGTCCAACCCCACTGTCAGAGCAGGATCACCTAGACCAGATCACACAGGAACACATCCAGGCAGGTAGTGAATATCTCCAGAGAGGGAGACTCCACAGCCCCCCTGGGCAGCCTGTTCCAGGCTTCTGTCACCCTCACAGTGAAAAAAATCCTCCTCAGGTTTAAATGAAACTTCCTCTGCCTCAGCTTCCACCCATTGCCCCTTTTCCTGGCATTGGGCATCACTGAGCAGAGCCTGGCCTCATCTTCCTGGCACTCAATCCTTACATATTTATAAACATTGATGAGGTCACTTCTCAATCTCCTCTTCTCCAAGCTAAAGACCCCCATCTCCCTCAGTCTCTTCTCACAAGAGAGATGTTCCCCTCCCTTAATCATCTTTGTGGCTCTCCTCATGTTTAGGTGGAACTCATGTTCAAGTTTGTGCCCATTACCTCTCATCCCGTCCCTGGGACACCACTGAAAAGACTAAACCTCTCCTCCTGACACCCACCCACTCTGTCCCATCCTTTAAGTATTTGGAAGCATTTGTGAGATTCCTCCCTCAGTCTTCTCTTTTCCAGACCTCTTTGAAAGGAGCCAGTTCCCTCAGTCTTTCCTCAGAACAGAGGTGTTCCAGTCACTTCATCATTGGGAAGCTCCAGATGTGACAGTGCCCTTCATTCCCTTCCTACACAGCAATCCACCCTCTCAGTAGCTCTTCTGCCTTCCTGTAGTCAGTTTGTTTTCATGGAAGGATTCAGGTGTTTTAATAGAAAGCATGTATCTCTGGAAATAGGATATCTCCCTCAGTCTCTCCTCACAAGAGAGATGTTCCACTCCCTTAATCATCTTTGTGGCTCTCCTCATGTTTAGGTGAAACTCATGTTCAAGTCTGTGCCCATTACCTCTCGTCCCATCCCTGGGACACCACTGAAAAGACTAAACTTCTCCTCCTGACACCCACCCACTCTGTCCCATCCTTTAAGTATTTGGAAGCATTTGTGAGATTCTTCCCTCAAGTCTTCTCTTTTCCAGACCTCTTTAAAAGGAGCCAGTTCCCTCAGTCTTTCCTCAGAACAGAGGTGTTCCAGCCACTTCATCATTGGGAAGCTCCAGATGTGACAGTGCCCTTCATTCCCTTCCTACATGGCAATCTACCCTCTCAGTAGCTCTACTGCCCTCTTGCAGTCAGTTTGTTTTCATGGAAGGATTCAGGTGTTTTAATAGAAAGCATGTATCTCTGGAAATAGGATATCTCCCTCAGTCTCTCCTCACAAGAGAGATGTTCCACTCCCTTAATCATCTTTGTGGCTCTCCTCATGTTTAGGTGAAACTCATGTTCAAATCTGTGCCCATTACCTCTCGTCCCATCCCTGGGACACCACTGAAAAGACTAAACTTCTCCTCCTGACACCCACCCACTCTGTCCCATCCTTTAAGTATTTGGAAGCATTTGTGAGATTCTTCCCTCAAGTCTTCTCTTTTCCAGACCTCTTTAAAAGGAGCCAGTTCCCTCAGTCTTTCCTCAGAACAGAGGTGTTCCAGCCACTTCATCATTGGGAAGCTCCAGATGTGACAGTGCCCTTCATTCCCTTCCTACATGGCAATCTACCCTCTCAGTAGCTCTACTGCCTTCCTGTAGTCAGTTTGTTTTCATGGAAGGATTCAGGTGTTTTAATAGAAAGCATGTATCTCTGGAAATAGGATATCTCCCTCAGTCTCTCCTCACAAGAGAGATGTTCCACTCCCTTAATCATCTTTGTGGCTCTCCTCATGTTTAGGTGGAACTCATGTTCAAGTTTCTGCCCATTACCTCTCGTCCCATCCCTGGGACACCACTGAAAAAAGACTAAACCTCTCCTCCTGACACCCACCCACTCTGTCCCATCCTTTAAGTATTTGGAAGCATTTGTGAGATTCTTCCCTCAAGTCTTCTCTTTTCCAGACCTCTTTAAAAGGAGCCAATTCCCTCAGTCTTTCCTCAGAACAGAGGTGTTCCAGCCACTTCATCATTGGGAAGCTCCAGATGTGACAGTGCCCTTCATTCCCTTCCTACACAGCAATCCACCCTCTCAGTAGCTCTACTGCCCTCTTGCAGTCAGTTTGTTTTCATGGAAGGATTCAGGTGTTTTAATAGAAAGCATCTATCTCTGGAAACAGGATATAAAAAGAGTCATAGAAGTACAAAGATATCAAAGGAAGAACCACCCTGGCACCATGAAAAGTAGATCTCTCCCTTCTTACACCCTTCCAACCCTTCTTTTTCTCACCTCTCCTGGCTTTGAGAAGCAGCCTTGAAGCCATTGGTTAGAACCACTTTAATGATGATTAGAGACATCCTGGTAATGTTTTCTTATTTTGATTTCTTCACACACCCAAAATCTTGATGAGTTTGTAAGATGTCTCCAAATATGGAGGTGCTTCAAGTATGTGGTGCTTAGATCACAAGTATGTGGTGCTTAGATTACTTCCAGCATCAGGCAGGTGGTTGAGTCAGCAACCTGGGATGTCTTTAAAAGTCATTTCAATGTGATGCATGGAGATATGGTTTATGGTGCACCTTGCAGAGGAGGGATATTGGTTGGACTTGGTAATCCTGAGGGTCTTTTCCAACCTGAATGTTTCTGTGATTCTGTGAAGGAGCTGGGGATACCACTTATGATTAATGTCACCTCTTCCTAGACTCTATTTTTATGTGCAGCTTGAACAGGTTTCCATGCCTAAAGCCAAGTTTTTCCTTGTCAAATGTCATCAGAAGCCTGAAGTTTTTTATGAAAAAGGAATGAACTGAAGCAGTTCAAACATCTGTGGGAAGGAGACTGAGGGAAAATGCATATCAACAACATGAGGATTTTTTTCCTTCTTCAATAAACTCGAGTGACCTTTGCTTTGAAGAGGTCTAACACCTGTTTTGGAACACGGTAATGAGATCTGGAGGATGGCTGCTAAAGTCCTTTCCCTCCCCCCTCCCCCCCAAATATCAGAATTTGATCATGTTATTATCTTCCCTGGGAATATTTTAAATGATTAACATTCAAATAAATATTGGACTAAAACAATGCTCCCCTGAGAGTGCTTCATATACTCTTCGTGTAAAGGGAATGCTAAACAAAACCATGCTGGATCATGAAGTTTCATCCCTGCTGCTAAAGGAAATTGCACAATACAAATAATAGATACAAGAAGTTCTGCACTGAAATGAACCAGGCTCTTGGCTGAGGCTTTCCTGCTGGGGAGTCTCCCTAGGAGACACTCCTCCAGGCTTTAGAAACCATCTCCTATTCCCAGTTTGAACTCACTAACAGTCATTTTATACCCATTTCTTCTTGTGCCAAGACTGCTCTTCAGTTGTTTCTTTGCCACACTCTAGATGTGCCTGCTCAGAACACGCACACCCTCACCCAACACTGGTATCACAATAGGAAAGAGAATCATAGAATGATAGAATGGCTCAAGCTGGAAAGGACTTCAGAGATCATCTACTCAAACCTCCCCACCATGGGCAGGTGCACCTCTCAGCTAGATTCACCTGCCCAAGGCCTCATCCAACATCCAACTGGCCTTCAACCACCCCAGGGAGGAGGTAACCACAACCTCCCTGGGCACCCTATTCCAGAGTCTCATTATCCTCATGAGTCACTGTCCCTGGAGGTCTTCAAAAAAAGACTGGGTGGGGCACTTGGTGCCATGGTCTAGTTGACTGGATAGGACTGGGGGATAGGTTGGACTGGCTGATCTTGGAGGTCTCTTCCAACCTGGCTGATTCTGTGGTTCTGTGATTGCTGTTATTTTGTGAATTGCACAGGTGCAGGTTTTTGCACTTGTTCTTAACACTACACCACAAGCAAACTGCTGGTGTCACAGTGACTGCTTCAATCAACCTTTACCTGAGCATATCATAGAAGCATAGAGTGGTTTAGCTTGGAAGGGACCTCAAAGCTCAGCCAGTTCCACCCCCCACCACAGGCAGGGACACCTCCCACTAGAACAGGTTACTCAAGGCCTCATCCAGCCTGGACAGATGGGCAGAGTCCAAGGGGATGGGGTTCAATAGCTCCAAGTGCAGGGTGCTGCACTTTGGCCACAGCAACCCCATGCAGAGATACAGGCTGGGGTCAGAGTGGCTGGAGAGCAGCCAGACAGAGAGGGATCTGGGGGTGCTGATTGATACCCACCTGAACATGAGCCAGCAGTGTGCCCAGGTGGCCAAGAGAGCCAGTGGCATCCTGGCCTGCATCAGGAATGGTGTGGCCAGCAGGAGCAGGGAGGTCATTCTGCCCCTGTACTCTGCACTGGTTAGACCACACCTTGAATACTGTGTTCAGTTCTGGGCCCCCCAGTTTAGGAGGGACATTGAGATGCTTGAGCGTGTCCAGAGAAGGGCAACGAGGCTGGGGAGAGGCCTTGAGCACAGCCCTACGAGGAGAGGCTGAGGGAGCTGGGATTGGTTAGCCTGGAGAAGAGGAGGCTCAGGGGAGACCTTATTGCTGTCTACAACTACCTGAGGGGTGGTTGTGGCCAGGAGGAGGTTGCTCTCTTCTCTCAGGTGGCCAGCACCAGAACAAGAGGACACAGCCTCAGGCTGTGCCAGGGGAGATTTAGGCTGGAGGTGAGGAGAAAGTTCTTCACTGAGAGAGTCATTGGACACTGGAATGGGCTGCCCGGGGAGGTGGTGGAGTCGCCATCCCTGGGGCTGTTCAAGGCAGGATTGGACGTGGCACTTGGTGCCATGGTCTGGCCTTGAGCTCTGTGGTAAAGGGTTGGACTTGATGATCTGTGAGGTCTCTTCCAACCTTGGTGATACTGTGATACTGTGATACCTCCAGGGAGAGAGCAGCCACAACCTCTCTGGGCAACCTGTGCCAGTGTCTCACCACCCTCACTGCAAAGAACTTCCTCCTGACACCCAGTTTAAATCTCCCCTCTGCCATTTAAACTCATTTTTTCTCACCCTGTCATTACAAGACCTTGCCAGCAGTCCTTCCCCAGCCTTCCTTTAGGCCCTCTTCAGGCACTGGAAGGCCACTCCAAGGCCTCCTCGAAACTTTATCTTCTCCAGGCTGCAGAGCCCCAACTCTCTCAGCCTGTCCTCATAGCAGAGCTGCTGCAGGCCTCTGAGCCTCTTCGTGGCCTCCTGTGGACTCAGTCACTGCTTAGAGGGATTCACTTGTGATCAGTGCCTGGAGAGAGGGGTTTTTTTTGCTTGTTCATTTGTTTTTCTTGTTGTTTTGAGGGTGTTTTTCTGTGGTCAGTGCCTGGTTCTAAACTAACACATTCGCGGTACCATTCCAGAGGGAAGGTTGCAGCACAGAGGTTCTGCCTCAACACAAGGGGGAACTGCTTTACTGTAAGGGTCCCACAGCACTGGAACAGGCTCCCCAGAGAGGTTGTGGAGTCTCCTTCTCTGGAGACTTTCAAGGCCTGTCTGGATGTGTTCCTCTGTGATCTGTGCTAGATTGTGTGGTCCTGTTCTGGCAGGGGGGTTGGACTCAGGGCCACAAGGATGCTCAGAGGGCTGGGGCACCTCTGCTGTGAGAACAGACTGAAAGAGTAGGGGCTGTGCAGGCTGGAGAAGAGGAGGCTCCCAGATGACCTTCACAGTATCACAGTATCACAGTATCACCAAGGTTGGAAGAGACCTCATAGATCATCAAGTCCAACCCTTTACCACAGAGCTCAAGGCCAGACCATGGCACCAAGTGCCACGTCCAGTCCTGCCTTGAACAGCTCCAGGGACGGCGACTCCACCACCTCCCCGGGCAGCCCATTCCAGTGTCCAATGACTCTCTCAGGGAAGAACTTTCTCCTCACCTCCAGCCTAAATTTCCCCTGGCACAGCTTGAGGCTGTGTCCTCTTGTTCTGGTGCTGGCCACCTGAGAGAAGAGAGCAACCTCCTCCTGGCCACAACCACCCCTCAGGTAGTTGTAGACAGCAATAAGGTCTCCCCTGAGCCTCCTCTTCTCCAGGCTAACCAATCCCAGCTCCCTCAGCCTCTCCTCGTAGGGCTGTGCTCAAGGCCTCTCCCCAGCCTCGTTGCTCTTCTCTGGACATGCTCAAGCATCTCAATGTCCCTCCTAAACTGGGGGGCCCAGAACTGGACACAGTACTCAAGGTGTGGTCTAACCAGTGCAGAGTACAGGGGCAGAATGACCTCCCTGCTCCTGCTGACCACACCATTCCTGATGCAGGCCAGGATGCCACTGGCTCTCTTGGCCACCTGGGCACACTGCTTGTGTGGAAGGCCCTCCCTTCAGGATCCAGGCTCTGAAGGGGGCCTACAAAAGAGCTGAGGAGGGACTTTTTAGGCTCTAGGAGTGACAGGACTAGGGGGAATGGAGCAATGCTGCAGGTGGGGAGATTCAGACTGGACATGAGGAGGAAGTTGTTGAGCATGAGAGTGGTGAGAGGCTGGAATGGGTTGCCCAGGGAGGTGGTTGAGGCCCCATGCCTGAAGGTGTTTAAGGCCAGGCTGGATGAGGCTGTGGGCAGCCTGCTCCAGGGTAAGGTGCCCCTGGCCATGGCAGGGGGGTTGGAACTAGATGATCCTTGTGGTCCCTTCCAACCCTGACTGATTCTGTGATTCTGTGACTCAATATCCAAGAGAGATATCCAACTTTCCATCAAGGGACACCAATTTAATTAGAGCTAATAAACACAGGTATCTACAGGAAGAAAATAATTCCTGTCCACTACTCTGAACCACAGCTGGGGGACCTGGAGGTGGATCTAGGCTGGGGGAGATCCCTATGTCCCAAAGGGATATAGGACACATTGAGTACTTGAATAGGTTTTTGTATGACAAAGACAAAGGAGCATGTCCAGAGAAGTGCAACTAAGATGGTAAAGGGTCTGGAGAACAGATCTGATGAGGAACAGCTGAGGGAACTGGCAGTGTTCAGCCTGGAGAAGAGGAGGCTGAGGGGACACTTTCTCACTCACCTGAAAGGAGGTTGTAGCAAGGTGGGAGTTGGTCTCTTCTCCTTAGTGACAAGTGATAGGACAAGAAGAAACAGCCTCAAGTTACATCAGAGGAGGTTTATCATAGAAATATAGAATCAACCAGGTTGGAAGAGACCTCCAAGATCATCCAGTCCAACCTATCACCCTGCCCTATCCAATCAACCAGACCATGGCACTAAGTGCCTCATCCAGTCTTTTCAAGACCCCCAGGGACGGTGCCTCCACCACCTCCCTGGGCAGCCCATTCCAATGCCAATCACTCTCTCTGTGAAGAACTTCTTCCTAACATCCAGCCTATACCTACCCCAGCACAACTTGAGACTGTGTCCCCTTGTTCTATTGCTGGTTGCCTGGGAGAAGAGGCCACCCCCCACCTGGCTACAATGTCCCTTCAGGTAGTTGTAGACAGTAATAAGATCACCCCTGAGCCTCCTCTTCTCCAGGCTAAACAGGCCCAGCTCCCTCAACCTCTCCTCATAGGATTTGTGCTCCAGGCCCCTCACCAGCTTTGTTGCCCTTCTCTGGACATGTTCCAGCACCTCATCATCTCTCTTGAATTGAAGAGCCCAGAACTGGACACAGCACTCAAGGTGTGGTCTGACCAGTGCTGAGTACAGGGGAAGAATAACCTCCCTTGTCCTACTGGCCACACTGTTGCTGATGCAGGCCAGGATGCCAATGGCTCTCTTGGCCACCTGGGCACACTGCTGGCTCATCTTCATCTTACTGTTTAGGTTGGACATTAGAAGAAACTTCTTCACTGAAAGGGTTCTCAAAGATCAGAACAGGCTGCCCAGTACGGCTGTTGAATCCTTGTCCCTGGAAGTACTTCAGAGAGACAGAGATGAGTTGCTGAGGGACGTGGTTTAACACCAGCCTTGGTAGACTTAGAGAATGGTTGGACTTAATGGTCTCAAAAGTCTTTTCCCACCAAAACAAATGCATGATTGTAAGACTGCATGACTCTGTGATTCTTTATTTGTGCCTGAAGTGTATCAGCATCTTCAATGCACAAAGCAAGACGCAGCTGAGTTTGGAGACAACCACATGTCCCGAGAATTGTCAGCTCACACTAAAGGCCCTTGGAGAACATAACAGTGGGAATCTTGAAAGAATTATCCTTTCATAAAAACAATGTGCAACAGATTAAAGCTGCAACAAGGCGTTTAGAAACGTGACTCGCCTGCTCTGGGAAAGCTATAAACAGGTTCTTCCGAGCTAACTTCTCACTTCCTACCCTGCAGAGGATTCCTTGGGTAAATACATTCTTCTGAGCATTAGTTTCTGTTTCTAGTCTCACATACGTTTTGCAGAAGAAAAGAAGCAATTTCTTAATTCTGGAGGTATTTCAAGTATCTGGAGGGTTGGAGTTTTTTTTTCTAAAGGCACAATAATAACAGTCCATAAGCAGCCCATCATCATTTGTGACTAATCAGCAAATTCAGCCAGCCCATAAACTGACAAGAAATGTCATCAATGCAAATTAACTTGTAATTTTTTTTCCCAAGCCATTAGAAAAGAGGAGCAGCTTCATGTTACCACTGCAAGAATGGCTCTGTTTTTGGAGAGTCGTTCACTATCATGCTACAGACAATGACCCCTGACAAAAGACTTAACAGAGTTCACAGGTCAGTGCAGTGGGAGGATCTCTGCTGTCCCTACTCTTAGTCTAATCATGCAGAAAAAAGTTTTAAGTGTTGATAATTTAGTGAATGAAATTCGTGCCTTTTGACCCTGAATGGAGAGACAAGGGAGACTCCTCTTGTCTTCAATTCAGTTCAAAGCTATTTTTAAACACCTCAAGCATCACAGCATCCCAGGACTTTTAATGACTTTATCAAGCTGTACCATAAATTAAATCTACAGATAATAGGTGCTGGAGAAAGCTTTTTCACATGACAGTCTTGAAATCCTCATCTTGGTAAAGTCAATGCTGCCATTTCTTCAACAGGGTCTGGATTTCAGCTATGTTTAAAGTCTCTGAGTGCTGTTTTAGGTATTGTGCCCAGTGGGTCCACTAGCAGGAAAAAAACCCAAATGACTACACAAGTGCTGAATATTGCTGCTTAAGAAGGGACAATCCCTGGAGGTGTTGAAGAAAAGCCTGGATGAGGCATTTAGTGCCATGGTCTAGATGACTGGATAGGGCTGGGTGCTAGGTTGGACTGGATGATCTTGGAGGTCTCTTCCAACCTGGTTGATTCTATGATTCTACAAATATTGCAACCTAAAGGATATGTCTGACTTCAGATAGGAAATCTTGAAGATGCAGAAATCATTTTAATAGTTTAAATGGATTGATTAATGACACAACCCATCGGTACTGAAGCTATTGCCAGCTTGTGTTAAGATGCTACATGAGGGTTTGGTAGCACCTTAAATGTAAGGAGCCACTTGGGTTAATAACACATCTGAATAGAAATGATACAGAGAATTCACCCTGCATACTGCATAGATCAGAACCAGACCAGAAATTTCCACCCTAAAAATCTGGGCTGAAGATACCCTAAGCCCAGGGATCACCTCTCTGAAATTTCACTGAGGACTATTATGGTTAATGGTGTCAGTACCCCTTCTTTTCTTTTTGTGGTGAGATAAAAGGGCTATGCTGTGTGCATGCAAAGCCATAACCAAGGCTTTTGCAGACTTCAGACCATTTTGCTTTATGGGTCAGGGCAGTACTGTATTCCAGAGACACCAAAGAATAGAATCAGAGAATCACTTAGGTTGGAAAAGACCTCTAAGGTCATTGAGTACAACCATCAACTCACCGCCACCATGCCCATTAAATGGTGTTCCCAAGTGCTGTGTCTACATGTTTTTTGAACACCTGCAGGGATTGTGACTCCACCACCTCCCTGGCCAGTCTGTTCCAATCCCTGACCACTCTTGCAGGAAAGAAATTTTTCCTAATATCCACTCTCCCTGGTGCAATTGGAGGCCATTTCCTCTTGTTCTATCACTTGATACTAGGCAGAAGAGACCAACCCCCCACCCCACTACAACCTCCCATTCAGGTTGGTAGCTGTATAGAGGAATAAGATCTCTCCCCAGCCTCCTCTTCTTCTCCAGACTAAAAAATCCCAGTACCATAGCCAAGGCCATAGCAAAGGGAAAAGAGAGGAAGTTAATCAACTCCCATCTCTGTTGCATTTGATCACACAAGCAAAAGGAGACAATTAGCAGGTAAAGAGGACCACTTTATCTCTGTAAGATTCACCCACTGAATCAGATAAACTTGGGCCATCAAAAATTGCCTTTGTGACTGAGCTTGTTTGGCTTTTAGGGGTGTTTTCACTCTACCAGGATTTTTATGTTATCTGTTTTAGTCCACCACAGCTACATCTGCAGAATAGAAGCTCTGCCTGCCTAGTGATTTAGTGTCCCTGAAGAGCAAAGCATCCTCACAGTAGTCAAAGTCATACTCACACGCTCATTTTAAACACCTCCTCAAATCCACTGGAATCATACAGCTATGCAAAATTAAATACTTATGTCAAGTGTTTGCAGAACAGAGCCTAAAGGTAGAAGAAAGATTTATACTGGAAATAGCTGTGACATAAATTGTTTATGTTTTGCCTTTAGCTAGAGTGGCACATCCCTATTAGCATTATTTTTTCATCTTAACATTGTACCACTGAAGACTGAGGGGAGCACACCTATTAATTATCTTGCTACATCACTCTCTGCTTCCAAGTACAGCCCAGGTTTGTCCTGCTAGGAATCACAGCCCCTCGGCTGCCATCAACCTACCGTTGATGGTTGGACTTGATGATCTTAGAGGTATTTTCCAACCCAAACTAATCTATGGTTCTGTGATTCTGTGACCTTCCAGCCAGCACAGAGGCAATGCTGCCAGTCCACATATCCTGCCTGTTATCACCCAGTATGTCACCCAGGACATCAAGCCTCCTGCCTCCAGTCGTTGAAGAAGGATGAGGTCTAGGTGGTACTGTTCCTCTTCTAGCAAACACCCCTGGGCCAAAGCCATCCACATGTTAGCTGTTAGCTCAGGCTGCTTATAAGTAACATGTTAATAGTTGTAAAGCTTTTCCTGGGCTAGGCACTCTGCTTTCTGCTTTGATAGGAGCTTGTTTTTATTTGGGGAGGGTTTCTCAGCTACATGTTGGGATCTACTGGCTGAGCCAAAGTCAGGGAACAGTCAGCAGCAGTTGAAAGCCCCAGTCTGGCACACTCTGTTCAGATCATTTTCCTCTTGAAATCTGCCTCCTCCTTGTGTTCTGGACTCTTTATTTCTTGCATGGAAAAAAAAAAAAAAAAATCTCTTCCTTGCTCAGTTTCCTACAGGGGAAACTAAATGAAAGTGGCTGTTGGTTCCCCCTGGAGAGTGTGCAATAAGAAAGGAAACTCTGCATGTGACTTAGAGACTGAAAAGGCCAGAAAATTGAAGGCATTTTAATACCCCAGCTTTTAAGAGTGTGAAGCCAAACACACCCAATCTCACCCTATAAATCTTAGAAGAGTTCCCTTGGAAGGGTCCATCCTCTCAGCTCACCAAGGTGCATCTATAGGATATGATGAACTCTGAACAATGTCCTGAACATGGCTGTGGAGTGCAGTTGGGGTCTATATCCTTCACCTCTTCTCCACACAGTGCTCCCAACACAATGGGGCAATGAGTTCTGAGTAGCATCCCTGGCTCTGGAGAGCTTGTGGCCCCAGGCTGACCTGGGTGGCTACATACATCAAATCAATGGCCTCCATGGGAGGCCCAAACCATTTCCAGGATGGGCCTCTCTGACAGCACAGGCTAGGCTGCACCAAACACCACAGTGAAGCATCAGACCATTAAAACTTACAGACATGGAACTTGTTCACCAAGGTTTCCCAGCAGACTGCATCACCCTGGGGTGGTACATGGCCTGTTGGCATGCTTGTGCCTCTGTCCAGCTTTGGGAGGAGAGAATTTGGGTATGACCATTCCTCACGGACTTACACAACCTGAGTGTCTAAAGCTGCCAGCAGGAAGCAATGACCAGAGATTGATGTTACCTGTCACACAGCCAGAAGCCAGCACTGCAGTAGGGATGCAGCTCTGGGAGGACTCTTTTAGGCTGAAAGACCCAGGCAGAGCATTGTATTGTATAGAGAAGTGACAGCTCCTAGAAAATGAAGATGCTTAATGAGACAGCATCTGCCTCCTAATCTCTGTGGCAAGTGCCCTGCTTACCCCACAGCCCCATGGCAAACCAACTTGCCCCACACCACAGCCTGTACGGCTTTTGCACCAGGAAAGTTGTCCTGGTAGCTACCACAGAGGAGGTTGGAGGTAAGGTGGAGGTTGGTTTCTTTTCACATGCAACAAGTGACAGGACAAGAGAAGACAGCCTGGAGTTGTGCCAGAGAAGGTTCAGGTTGGATACTAGGACAATTTCTTCACAGAGAAGACATTGAAAAGGTATTTGAAAGGCATATGGATGTGGTACTGAGGGGCATGGTTGAGTGATAGTGGCTTAGTAGCAGTTGTGGGATTGTGACCTCTAGATGAGTGGTTGGACTTGATGATCTCTCTTCCAACCTCAACAGTTCTACGATTCTAGGACAGAGACAGAGAAGCCAGGACCCCTCGTGTCCAAAGGCATGTGGAGAGCAGCCAGGTTTGCCACTCAAAAGCAAGTCACTAACAACCCACCACTTGCACCGGGGTGAACAGGAGCAGCACACCTACACCACCTCTTCACCCACAGCAGCCTCCGACCGTTGAGATGCTCTTCTTGCTGGATACATCAAACTTCCAGCAAGGAGCTCCTCAGCAAAAGTTAAGAAACATACCCCAGCCTTCAGGCTCCTCCTCGGGCTTTGTCATTAGCCAGTAACAAGCAAGTCATTAAGAAATACTCTGTATTTTGTCTGTAGGTTCCTGTCTTGGCACTTGTGAGCTTACAGCATGTGACAGAGCGGATGGGCGTTAGCCTTTTCAGCCTGACAGCTACACGTACAGATTGCTGCTGCTGGAGCCACAGGGCATCTTCCAAAAGAAATCACCCTTGCAGAGCGTGATAGATGGACAGAAACTCGAAACATCTGCAAAGGCTGTAAAAATCCCAAGTTAGGAGTCCCCTCCCAGTGACAAAACACAGTGGCCGTGCTACAGTGATCTATGGGGGCTGCTCTCTCCATGCTGCTCTGCCACGCCGAGCGAGGCTTCAGCTGTCTCTCCCCACATCTCTTCGTTTCTTTTCATTAACATGACTGAGATAAACTGGAGACTACAACTGGAAGTTCATTCTGCCCTTCCCTGTAACCCAGGCAAATTCAAAACACCAACTGATTTCAAAGGAGACTTTCCTTGTAGGGACTGAGCTTCCACATCATCTATATATTATACTAGGAGGGGAAAAAAAAAAGTGGTCCCAGCTGTGGGAGCTTAATAGATGTCTGCCATGGAGATTTCTCCTGCCCTTCCATACTTTCAGCACTGTAAAATATGTTTGCCATCTGTTCCTGCCACAGCATTACAAACAATCAGAGTGACTCTTTCCACAGAGGCCTTAGGATGGAAGTTGAATGCAGCCCACGAGATCGCAAGTGACATGATGCCAGGCACAGTGAATATAATGAGTGTGTGGCCAGATTTTTAAAGAGAGCTGTGTGTAACCCCCATCCTTCCAGTGCTAGGGGTCATTTATATACATGTGTCAGGAGAAGAGGAAGAGGGAAAAAAAAAAGGAAAGAAAAGATAAGTGCCTCTAAGAACCAGGCTCACAATGCAAATAGTCGAAGCAACTGGTGAAAAGGCCTGGAGTTCAACGCTGTGTTTTACCCTATTACAAGCATCTCAATTTTGAGCCAGTCAGTAGGCAAAGAGACAGAAAACAGATGAGAAACAGAGGACATGTACTATGGCAATGTAGAAAGGAACTCATACCCTGGGAGGATTTCTTCCTTCCCCCTCAGCTCCTCAAAGGATAGCAGCTGATAACTGGTCAGGCCAGTGCCAAACGTTCTGCACTGAGCTGATATTGATGAAGTGGCTTTTCTGCCTCCTCCAACTTAAATACCATGCTCCTGGCCAAAATATTTGTTATTACTCAAAGACGAGGTTCTCAATTTCCTTTGATTTTGGACGTGCAGGCAATCATCTGCTTCCACTTTTTAATTGCTCTCATTTCTCATCTTGTCAGAAAGCTGGCTCGCGGCCGGAGCCTTAAAGATCTCCCAATGGTGACAAACAAGAACCAGTGAAGTGAAAGCAGATGACCTCTTCCCCTTATCTAAGTGGTATTAGGTGGTGGATAAATGCTATTTTCTTTGGAATTATGCTGTTTGTTTGTTTTCTGCTGCTAGGTACAAGGTGGCCAAGAGAGCCAATGGCATCCTGGCCTGGATCAGGAGCAGTGTGGCCAGCAGGACAAGGGAGGTTATTCTGCCCCTCAGCACTGGTCAAGCTACACCTCGAGTGCTGTGTCCAGTTCTGGGCCCCTCAATTCAAGAGAGATGTTGAGATGCTGGAAGGTGTCCAGAGAAGGGCGATGAAGCTGGTGAGGGGCCTGGACCATAGCCCTGTGAGGAGAGGCTGAGGGAGCTGGGGGTGTGCAGCCTGCAGAAGAGGAGGCTCAGGGCAGAGCTCATTGCTGTCTGCAGCTACCTGAAGGGAGGCTGTAGCCAGGTGGGGTTGGTCTCTTCTGCCAGGCAACCAGCAACAGAACAAGGGGACACAGTCTGAAGTTGTGCTGAAGGAAGTATAGGCTGGATGTTGTGATGAAGTTGCTGGCAGAGAGAGTGATTGACATTGGAATGGGCTGCCCAGGGAGGTGGTGCAGTCACTGTCCCTGGAGGTGTTCAAGAAAAACCTGGATGAGGCACTTAGTGCAATGGTCTGGTTGACTGGCTAGGGCTGGGTGCTAGGTTGGACTGAATGATCTTGGAGGTCTCTTCCAACCTGGTTGATTCTATGATTCTATGATTCTAAGGTCAACTAACAATGAATCAAGTTGCAGAGGATACCTTTAGTCTTCACTCCATTCTCTTCCCAAAGTTACATATGAGCATTGCCATTCATTTTGTCTGTTTATGTTTATCAAACAACTTCCACACCCTCTTGTAGGCTGGATGATGAAGCATGCAATCACCTCCTATCATTCTGGGCACACTGCAAAAAATTCCTCTCTAATTTGAGATGAACGTGAATGCAGAGTGATTACAACTATGAAGTTTCATTGGGGGAGCTAGACAAAGTTGAGGCACTTAGTAACATAGATTCAGAGAATCAACTAGGTTGGAAGAGACCTCCAAGATCATCCAGGCCAACCTAGCACCCAGCCCTATCCAGTCATCCAGACCATGGCACTAAGTGCCTCAGCTAGGCTTTGCTTGAACACCTCCAGGGACAGTGACTCTATAGGATAGGGCTGGGTGATAGATTGGACTAGATGAGCTTGCAGGTGTCTTCCAACCTGGTTTATTTTATCATTCTATGATCAGATCATTTCAAGACAAAAACTACTCCTTAGCTGGTTTTGCTGTTCCAAGATGCGATAAAGTCTCAAAGGCTCAGGGTCTGTGCTGTGTTGTTCCCTACACTACACACAAATGTTTTGTACAAACATACAGGAACCCTGGGAAACAAAGATTTGCTGTTTGTCTGGCACTTCTAATATCTACTCACACACCCCTCACACCTCAGAAAGACAGAAATATCACATCTTGCCAGAACAATGCATCTACCACAATAAACAAAACACTGGTGGTCCAACTCCATCTCTCTTAAGACTGATGAAAGGTCCACTGTAAAAAAGGCCATGAGGTTTAAGCACCAAGGACCAGCAATCTTGGGACTGACTTCAAGGCCAAGACTCACAGCTGATATCAACAGAAGTATAGAATATGGGATAGCTTTCCAGATTTTAACAGAATTAGATCACTTCCAGCACTTTTTTTTTTTTTTTTTTGCTCTAATCCTAATTCTCTGAGGTGCTTTTGGGGACCACACCTCTTCCAGTCACATAATTTCAAATCTACTCCATTCGTTCTGTATTTAATGTTTTATCAATCATTTTGTATTTGAATCCTTGCAAACACTTACCCCATGTTTGGAGATGTCTTGAACACGATTCCACAGTCCAAGCATCCCTTTCTGGACACTTAAAGTACTCTAACACTGCACAGGAAGCACATTAGCTGTGGAGATCATTATACAAGCTTCCAGAAAGTTGCTTGATGAGAAAATCTTGATTTCAATCATCTCTTCAGATATGAGGTTTGGGAAATGTTAAAGTACTAAGCAAATCTGCTGCAAGAAATGCATTCATCTGCCAAAATTCACTGGTGCAGTGCAGCATTTCATCACTCCTGACCACACACTGCACTCTCTTCTGTTATGGGATCCTGACCACCCAGCAGGGCATGAAGATCATTCAATAGATCTCATGGAATGCCTGTTTGGGTATCTTTAAGTTGTTCACAAGCTACTTCAGAATGTGCATCTTCACAATTCCATGTTCATAAAAACTAGTTTGGTAAAGTCACATTTGCTAGCAGTTATGGTTGGACTTGGTGATCTTGGAGGTCTTTTCCAACCTTGACATTTCCATGGTTCCATTCTGTGATTCTAAGTCACAAAGCCCTTAAGCAAGCAGGTTGGTATTGTGGAAGCAGGCACTCATGGCATTAATGTTTCAGTTCTTACTCTTGCCCCATCGTGGGTGACCCAACCATTTTACTTCTCTCATGACAAAAACAAGCAGTTCTGCTACAGCAAGTCAAAGGCTTGTGATCAGCAGAGCAGTGATGTCTGTGAGATGGCTTAAAGCTTGGGGATTTTTTGGAAGATAAGTTTCCTAGCACAATGAGCTCCTCCTTACTGTGTCCAGTTCTGGGTTTCTCCATTCAAGAGGGGGAACCTCAATTCGAGGTACTGGAACCTGTCCAGAGAAGGGCGATGAAGCTGGTGAGGGGCCTGGAGCACAGCCCTGTGAGGAGAGGCTGAGGGAGCTGGGGCTGTGCAGCCTGCAGAAGAGGAGGCTCAGGGCAGAGCTCATTGCTACAACTACCTGAAGGGAGGCTGTAGCCAGGTGGGGTTGGTCTCTTCTGCCAGGCCACCAGCAACAGAAGAAGAGGATATAGTCTCAAGTTGTTACAGGTGAGGTACAGGCTGGATGTTGTGAGGAAGTTGTTGGCAGAGAGAGTGATTGGCATTGGAATGGGCTGCCCAGGGAGGTGGTGGAGTCACCATCCCTGGAGGTGTTGAAGCAAAGCCTGGCTGAGGCACTTAGTGCCATGGTCTGGTTGACTGGCTAGGGCTGGGTGCTAGGTTGGACTGAATGATCTTGGAGGTCTCTTCCAACCTGCTTGATTCTATGATTCTTCAATGTTGCTGAATGAACCAGCCCTAGAAATGGGACAACCACTTCTTTTTAATGCTTTTTCCAGTGAGCTTTTCCTGGTCAATGAAGGAGAAGTGTAAGTCTGAGTAGTGTGCAGTCAAATCATTATTTCAGTACTCCCCTGCATAGGGGAATTCTTGTGTGGACAGAAACATTCATGCAACCATTTGCTGGACATGAGACATATAAAACTGAAGGCTGTGCCTTGGGTAAAAATACCTGTGCTGATGAACAAGTTCTTATCTCAATGTGCTTGACTTGACTATCGTGAACTCCCATTTGCAAGAGTACCCCTGGGTGAGAGCTTTTCGTCCTAGGCATTTACTATCAGCTTTTCCAGATTTGGGGCTAGAAGTTTCACTCCTCCATAGAAGTGTAGGTTCTTTGGTCAAAAAGCCAGAAAATGGAAATAGAGACTAGCTTCACAGCTGCCTATGGTTTGTATGAATCTGAAAGATACATGCCTGCAAATTATCTGGTGAATCCCCCCAATAAATTATATGTAGCTTGATTTATTCCTTCAGTGTCAGGCAACTTGTTGAGTGCTATTTTCAGTTGAAGCTCAAATCTGAGGTCTCCTCCATCCAGGAAGATATTCACACACTCCTGCAATGACTTAAGCCATATTGAAATTGATGATATCAATAAAATTCCTTGATTGTGATTGGATATGCCTCAATAAATTTTGTCTTTTTGTGATAATAATCCCTTACAAACCTTTCCCATGCATTTTTGTCCTTTACAGCATGATGCAGCACACCTATGGGAAAGATCAATCTTTTCACTGGTGTTTGAAGATCTGTTTCTTGTTTTTGTCATTACTGTGTTAAAGGTTATTAAGATGCATACTGGTAGCAATGACTTACTGCTCTCAAGTCACCCTCCTACCATGCATCCTCTTTTAAAGAGCAGCAGGGAGAACAAAATCTGCTCTCTGTCATGCAGATAAAGCTTTTACCCAAAGAGTTCACCCAGCTGAAGCATTTCCTTGCTGCCTGCACTACATTTCATCTTACAGACCGGGTGCCTGATAATTAATAAATCAGATATTCACTGAATCTTTCAGCTGATTTTTTCCATCTTGATCTGGAAATTAGGCTGTTTAAGCCTGAAGTTTATTCAAGCCACTAATATGGAGAACTTGCCATTTCTGCTTCATACTCCATCGAGTTTCTAATCAGCCATGAATAGCAGCAAGGAGCATGTGCTAGAGGCACACCTTCTGCACTGCATCCATGGCTCAGTTTTGGATGGGCTTTTCTACAGTTACTCCACAAGTGGCTGTCCAGAGTCACATTAGAGGAAGTCTCTAGAGGTGTTCAAAAGAAGACTGGATGAGGAGGCACTTAGTGCCATGGTCTAGTTGGTTGGACAGGGCTGGGTGCTAGGTTGGACTGGCTGAACTTGAAGGTCTCTTCCAACCTGGTTGATTCTATGATTCTAAGCAGATTTACAGGCATGGCTGTCCTCTCACTTGTGCTGAAGACTCCAAGCAAAGAGAAACTTTCCACTTCTGCTGTCAGAAGTGAGCCAGTTGCTCCAAAAAAAAAAGAGAAAGAAAGCTGGTTTTTTCCTATATCATTGTATAAGTGCATCATCATGAAAGTGTTTTTTGCAGTGTTCCATCTTTCCTGCCGTACTCCCTGCCTCCAGACCACAGAGCACTGCACCTCGCAATGTGTGTCAAGTGCAGGGGCACATATCTGCTGGAGAAAACAAATCCATGTATCTGTTATTTTCTTTACCTCTGACATGTATTTGCATGGCCAAAGCTCATCTAAATGCTTGTCAGTTTGGCTGACTTTGACCACCTACTCAAACCAAGATGCAAGTAGACAGGTCTGTGACCATGCTGCCAGCTCTGAAGCAGGAGATGAACAAGAGCTGAATAAAAATTCAGTTCTATCACTCTATAAATGCATCCTCAAAAAATAAAGGTACAAAGTGCTCAGCTATTGCTAAGAATACCAACTGAACATGAACAGGTTCAAGTGAGAGATGTTGGACTTGATTATCATAGAATCATAGAATCAAGCAGGTTGGAAGAGACCTCCAAGATCATCCACTCCAACCTAGCACCCAGCCCTAGACAGTCAACTGAACCATGGCACTAAGTGCCTCAGCCAGGCTTGGCTTCAACACCTCCAGGGATGGTGACTCCACCACCTCCCTGGGCAGCCCATTCCAATGCCAATCACTCTCTCTGACAACAACTTTCTCACAACATCCAGCCTAGACCTCCCCCAGCACAACTTGAGACTGTGTCCCCTTGTTCTATTGCTGCTTGCCTGGCAGAAGAGACCAACCCCACCTGGCTACAGCCTCCCTTCAGGGAGTTGTAGACAGCAATGAGGTCTGCCCTGAGCCTCCTCTTCTGCAGGCTGCACACCCACAGCTCACTCAGCCTCTCCTCATAGGGTTTGTGCTCCAGGCCCCTCACCAGCTTTGTTGCCCTTCTCTGGACACCTTCCAGCACCTCAACATCTCTCTTGAATTGAGGAGCCCAGAACTGCACACAGCACTCAAGGTGTGGCCTGACCAATGCTGAGTACAGGGGCAGAATAACCTCCCTTGTCCTGCTGGCCACACTGCTCCTGATGCAGGCCAGGATGCCATTGGCTCTCTTGGCCACCTGGGCACACTGCTGCCTCATCTTCAGCTACTGTCTACCAGCACCCCCAGGTCCCTTTCTTCCTGGCTGCTTTCCAGCCACTCTGTCCCCAGCCTGTAGTGCTGCTTGAGGTTTTTGTGTCCAAAGTGAAGAACCCTGTCCTTGGCCTTGTTCAATCTAGAAGGTCTTTTATTTTCCAACCTTAATGATGCTACAATTATAAACCGATATATTTAAACACCTTCCTTCCACTGAGGAGTTGGGAGGCTTAACTGAGACGTTAAAAATGTGAGAGGATAACTGCAAAGTGCAACAGGGGACATGATTTCAATCCTTTTCAAGGAAGCTTGTTCAAACAGAGTCATTGAAAGCTCCTGTGGAAGCAGGGGGTTGGGAAGAGAGAGCCTGGAGACTGCAGATGGGAAATCTGACGCTCAGGTTTAAAAGTGAACAGTGTCTGGTGTCTATAATAGCTACAAATGAAGGCAATCAATACTATGTATGAAATGCCACTGTAATGCTCTCTAGTCTTGGATGTCACTAAATGAATACAGATGGCACGTCTTCATCTGAACTGCTTTGATCAGATGCAGCACAACATAGATTTTTTTTGTCCCTAACAAAGCTTTTTGTCCCAAACAAGACACAAGAAGGTCGTCTTAACCTTGTGGTTTTACAGCAAAGTGCAGTGGGAGACCAAAATGCCCCAATGTTTGGAAGTTTTGCACGTGGGGAGAGCCAGAAAGTCTGGCTGCTGTCTGCTCTGCCAGCATTAGCAGGCAGAGGAAGAAGCGTTAATGGGGGTTTAAGGCAAAGATTGGTAACCTAATAGTAGTGAACCAATATGTCTGTCACTTCTCTGTTCATTAGCTTGATCAAGCTGTCAAAACTTCAGGAGACTGAATGATGGAAGCAAATCTGGCAACTCCCATTTAACAGCCAGCACAATTTCTATCTGTGTGCAGCCTGCTTCAGCGCTCTCCAGTGCTGTGGGACCATTACAGTGGGTGAGATGCTGAAGGATCTCATACACAGGCCATGGCAGGCTGATGAGTGCTTTGAAGACAGTAGAAGATGGCTGGTCAGTTATATGTGATGTAGAGAAAATACTGAGAATTCAGATGTAGCCTCTAAAAACATCAGTAAGCTTCATGGAACCATTTCAGAGAACCACAGAATGGTTTAGGTTGGAAGGGAACTCAAAGCTCATTCAGTTCCAACCTCCTGCCATAGGCAAGGACACTTCCAACTGGAACAGGTCACTCAAGGCCTCATCCAACCTGGTCTTGAACACCTCCAGGAAGGGAGCAGCCACAGCCTCCCTGGGCAGCCTGTGCCAGTGTCTCACCACTCTCACTGGAAAGAACCTCCTCTCTGCCAGTTTAAATCCATTACTGCTTGCCCTGTCACTATGAGACCTTGTAAATACTCCATCCCCAGACCTCCTGTAGGCCCCCTCCAGATACTGGAGGGCTACTACAAGGTCTCCTCAAAGCTTTCTCCCCTCCAGCTCTCTGAGCATCTTCATGGCCTCCTCCAGACTTGCTCCAATGATTCTATGTCCTTCTTGTGTTGAGACTTCCAGAACTGCACACAGTACTCCAGGTGGAGTCTGACAAGAGCAGGGTAAAGGAGGGCAATCACCTCCCTTGCCCTGCTGGCCATTCAACACAAACTAGAGCAATAACAGAGCTGCTTCAGTTTCCTATCATTTCACAAACATCATTGTATGCACTTTTCCCAGCAGCCTTCTGCTGGGATAAATCAGTGACATGTTTATGGCTCCTTGGCAAACAGAAGGAGAAGGCTATGTTTTGTCAAAGAGAGCAGCCTGCATCTGAGCTTATGGCACTCCCCATTTTTGTACCAATCCAGCAGTGAAGTGACTGACAGAGCCAGCTGGCTGCTTGCAGGCACAAGGTCGGGGATCTGCAGACTCTTCAGATCCTGACATTCACTTCCAAAGCAAAATACTCTACAAATGAAGTGATTCTTCCAAATGAGAGGCCAGCCTTCACCAAAGGATATCTGCACAACCACCTAGGACCTTGATGCTCAGCTCTACCATGAGTATCAGACAATACTCCTGTCCCATTTAAGTCAGGGATTTCTATAGAACTATGATGGCATCCTGGCCTGGCTCAGGAGCAGTGTGGCCAGTAGGACAAGGGAAGTTACCCTTCCCCTGTACTCAGCACTGCTGAGGCCACACCTTGAGTGCTGTGTCCAGTTCTGGCTCCTCAATTCAAGAGAGATGTTGAGGTGCTGGAAGGTGTCCAGAGAAGGGCAACAAAGCTGGTGAGGGGCCTGGAGCACAGCCCTGTGAGGAGATGCTGAGGGAGCTGGGGGTGTGCAGCCTGCAGAAGAGGAGGCTCAGGGCAGACCTCATTGCTGTCTACAGCTCCCTTAAGGGAGGCTGTAGCCAGATGGGGTTGGTCTCTTCTGCCAGGCAGCCAGCAACAGAACAAGGGGACACAGTCTCAAGTTGTGGCAGGGGAGGTCTAGGCTGGATGTTAGGAGGCAGTTGTTGTCAGAGAGAGTGATTGGCATTGGAATGGGCTGCTCGGGGAGGTGGTGGAGTCACCATCCCTGGAGGTGTTGAAGCCAAGCCTGGCTGAGGCACTTAGTGCCATGGTCTGGCTGACTGGATAAATCTGGGTGCTAGGTTGGACTGGATGATCTTGGAGGTCTCTTCCAACCTGGTTGATTCTATGACTCTGTGTTCATTATTCTCCTGTGCAAACCAGTCCCTGCCCTCCATATCTTGGTGACCTCTGAGAAGACCTTTTCCCTATGTTTTGTGGAAGGCTAGAGATGTCCACAAACATTGCTCTTTCCCCACTGTCATTACCACCACTATAATAAACAATCTTTATGGCCCCAAGCTAAATGTGATATTTCAAAGTTAAAGAGCCCAAATCAATACTTTCATTATCTGCACTGTAAATTACCCATTAATGGAAGCTCATTAGGAAAGGCACCATCTTTTTTCCTGCCTGCACCTCTGAGTGTTGCTCTAGGCTCACAGCTGGCATTCCAGGCTCTATGGCTTTACTGAGAGTGGTTTTCCTTAGAAAAGCACAGGAATCCTGCTGGTTCAGGGCTTCACAAAATGGAAGGGGCAGAAAGCAAGGGAGAAGCCAGACCTCTTTTCCTCTTTCCTTTAGGCCCAGTGGGAAGATAAGAAATAGGTCATGGGAGACTACTCACCCATTTTGTGGGCTTTGAGCAGGAATGAAGCTGGTTGGAGCATTCCTCTTTGAAAAGGAGTGCACCAGGAGCACATTATTGCTCCCACTTCAGACAAGAAATATTTAACTCAGTGGCCTCCAAGAAGCAGAATACAGAGCTTGAAATCCACAAAGTGGTCGCTACAGCTGGATTAAAATACCAGGAGATATTTAATTCTGATGATTTGATGGAACCCTCTCTCAGGTCTCTGAGGTGTTCACTAATTCCACTAGAAAATCAAATAGCCAGAGTTGATGGATTCAAGTTTCAGATGACTTTTTATGCACATTGAGAGAGTAAAAGGTAAAAGGAGAAGACATTACCTTAGTCATTTATTTTCTTAACATGGAGAATATATTGTCCACATGAATACCTTGGCTGGTTTTTTTAATTACATCCAATTTTGTTGGAATTAAAATGGTTTATTTAAAAAACAAACAAAAAAAATCCAGAATATAATGATCTTAATTCAAGCCACAGTACTGAAGCTGGTGAGGGGCCTGGAGCACAGCCCTGTGAGGAGAGGCTGAGGGAGCTGGGGGTGTGCAGCCTGCAGAAGATGAGGCTCAGGGCAGACCTCATTGCTGTCTACAACTCCCTGAAGGGAGGCTGTAGCCAGGTGGGGTTGGTCTCTTCTGCCAGGTAACCAGCAACAGAACGAGGGGACACAGTCTCAAGTTGTGGCAGGGGAGGTCTAGGCTGGATGTTGTGAGGAAGTTGTTGGCAGAGAGAGTGATTGGCATTGGAATGGGCTGCCCAGGGAGGTGGTGGAGTCACCATCCCTGGAGGTGTTGAAGCCAAGCCTGGCTGAGGCACTTAGTGCCATGGTCTGGTTGACTGGATAGGGCTGGGTGCTAGGTTGGACTGGATGATCTTGGAGGTCTCTTCCAACCTGCTTGATTTCATGAATCTATGAAGGGAGCCTTTGTTTCCTGAAGCCCTCTTTGCTGATACCTACATAAGTTTGAGGATTCAAACTCTTCATAGTTCTGATATGCAAGAAAATTGGGACCTTTAGCAAGATGTAGCCACAAAATTGTATGCCTTGCATTGATTTCACCTTTGCTTGAACCCACAGATTCATAGAATACAGAGAATGATTTAGATTGGGAGAGGATCTTAAAGATCATCCAGTTCCAGCCTCCTTGCCAAGGACAGGAACACCTTCCACTAGACCAGCTTCCTCAAGGCTTCATCCAACCTGTCTTTGAAGACCTTCAGGGAGGGGGCATCCATGACCTCTCTGGTCAACTTGTTCCAATGTCTCACCACCCTCACTGTAAAGAATTTCTCCCTACACTCCGCTCCATATTTCCACTCTCCCACCTCAACACTGTTGCCCCTCAACCTGGCTTTAGTGTGAATTATTTCTGACAAGCCCCTGTCAGAAATCCCTTTGTGGTTTTGTTGTGAATTAGCAAGCTAATGTGGAGACTACACAAGTGAAACTTGAAAATGTGATCCTGCCTGATCAGATACCACATGGAGAGGGAAGCAAACAAACAAAAAAACACAAACAAACAAACAAAAATAAGTTTGAAAGAAAGAAGTAGCAGATAAAACAAAGCTGGAGAAGTGAGAGAAAGAAACAGAAAGGGAAAGAAGCATCCAAAAGTCATAGCAAGATCTGCATGACCTCAGGAGCATTGCAGGTTTTCCAGATCCCATGTGAACTGAGGTTTCCAGGGGGTTTCTAGTTAGCTACCACTCAGCTATGACCATCAAAATAAGGCTAAAAACCATAGAATCATAGAATCACCTGGGTTGGAAGAGACCTCTAAAGGTCATCTAGTCCAATGTCTTTGCAGTAATCGCAACTGGGTTGGAAGGGACCTCTAAAGGTCATCTAGTCCAATGTCCCTGCAGTGATCTCAACTGGGTTGGAAGGGACCTCTGAAGGTCATCTAGTCCCACGTCCCTGCAGTAATCTCAGCTGGGTCGGAAGGGACCTCTGAAGATTACCTAGTCCAATGTCCCTGCAGTGATCTCAATTGGGTTAGAAGGGACTTCTAAAGTTCATCTAGTCCAATGTCCCTGCAGTGATCTCAAGTAGATCACTTAGAACCCCATCAAGCCTCACCTTGAATATCTCCTTTTCCAAGACCAATCAGGCCTATGCAGAAGAGTATGACAAAATGGAGCAGAAGGATCTTGATGCCATGCAAAAGATATAGAGACTTCCAAACACTCCCTGCCTGGAAGTTGTTTAGGACTTGATGTCATCCTTCATGAGTCGAGAAGGAAAGGAAAAACACACATAAGGTTTCTCTGATGTCTTCAAGGAGACATTAAGACTCTAACTTCTGAATGGACAATGACATCATCACTTTGCTCCTTCAGCTTTAACATAAGACACATGCAAGTTATTTTTGGTTGGGTTGGATTGGGTTGGGTTGGCAGATGATGCATCCCCTTGGAAAAACGTGCAGTGGGAAACTTGCTAGACAGTGACGCAATGCAATGTGCAGCACCAGATCAAAGTTGGTGTCTGTTTCTTGTCACAATGACATTGAATGGATTGAAAATAAATCAGCTGAAGTGATTGGAATTACACTCATCTAGGAACCAAGCTGAGGGGAGGCTTCCACATTGTGTCTTTGCACAAGTGGGGAAGCTAAGAGATCCTTGTTCTGCACGTCTTCTTCTTCTTTGTCTCATTAAGAGGGTTTGGGCAGTGCTGTGCCACTAAGCATGACCAAAGTGCATTCATCATCATTGTCACAGAATTATTATCATCATCAAATCATCAACTTTGAATCATCAGCATCATAGAATCATAACTGAACGACTTAGATTGGAAGGGACCTTAGAGATCACCTCTGCCATGGGCAGGGACACCTCTCAACTAGACTCATCTGCTCAATGCTTCATCCAACCTGGCCTTGAACATCCCCAGAGAAGAGACATCCACAAGCTCTCTGGGCAGCCCATTCCAGAGTCTTACCACCCTTATACTGAAGAACTTATTTCTAAGATCCTGCTTTCTGTTAGATTCAAACCATTCTCCCATGTCCTGTTTCTAGACACCCTCATGAAAATTCCCTCTGCAGCCTTCCTGTAGGTTCCCTTCAGGTATTGAAAGGTAGCCCTAAGGTCATCCTGGGATTCTGCAAAGGGGACACCTTCTCCTCTTCTACCTTTGCACACCATGAATTTTGCTGTTAATATATTTATAGAAACTATTTCATTGGGGTTTGCAGCAGCAGAAAGATTAATTTCTAGCTGGGGTTTGGCCCCTCTAATTTTCTCCCTATAGCCTCCCTGAGTGGCCTGCCCTTTTTTTCCATAGGCCACAAGCTTTCTATAGAAGTTCCAGACAAAGCCCTCTGTTCAGCCAGGCCAACCTTCTTCCCCACCAGTGCATCTTCTGGCACATGGGCTCCTGCACCTTCCTTCCTGAAGAATGTCCAGCCCTCCTGGACCCCTTTGACCTTCAGGACTGCTTTCCAAGGATCTCTGTCAACCAGGATCCTAAAAAGCTCCAAGTCTGCCCTTTGGAAGTCCAAGGTGGCACTTCTACTGATTCTGTCTACTTCCCCAGGAACTGAAAACTCTACCATTTCATGACCATTATTTCATGACCATGACCATTATGCCCAAGACCATAATGCCTCCAATCTTCACATCACCCACAAGTCCTCCTCTAACAACAGCTCTAGCAGGGAGCCTTCCCTAGTTGGCTAACTCATCAGCTGTGTCAGGAATTTCTCTTCCACACACTCCAGGAACCTCCTGGACTGTTTCCTCTCCAGTGTATTGCATTTCCAGCAGACATCTGGTAAATTGAAGTTCCCCATGAGAACAAGTGGTAGTGATTGTGAGACTTCTCCCAGCTGCTTAGAGAAGATTTCTTCTGCCTCTTGATCCTGGTTGGGTGTTCTATGACAGACTCTCACCATGACAGGAAGCATGCACAGAGGATCCATCTGAAGCTTTATCTTGCACAGTGTGGGCCTTTTCCTTTTCTCTGCTATTGCCAGTCAGAACACTGAGCCAGAGCTAAAGAAACATGAAGAGAGCTAAGTATTTTTTGGAGGGGAATGGTTGGATCAGCCCATGCAAGCTATGAATTTCCTGGAGGAATCTTCTTCATTGTGCAGTTTGTCCATAAAATCAGCTAAAACCCTACTGTAGACTTTTTCCAAGCCAACTTCAGGCTGCACATCTAAAAACACTTCTTCATATATTTAACTTGATACACATGAGCAGTTCTATTGATTTCTCTTTATATTGAGTTCAGTGGAGCTACTCACATGTGTCAGGGTAAGCAAAAGCATAAGCGGTTGCGGGACACTGATTTAATTGCTCTGATCTCAGAGCCCTTCTTCATGAAGGATTGACTGCTAGAGGAAACCACTAAAGGGCATAGGAAATTTCCCAGCTCTGGTATTTTCCAATGAAGTTTGCAAGCATCTCCTGGACATATGCTTTGCCAACCCAAAGCAACTTAACGTGGAGGTAACTGGGTGAAATAGGGTGAAACAGGCAGAGAATTGCACTCATAGGATACTCCTCTTTGCTTTAAACAGTGATCCTCCAGGAAAAAAAAAATCTTCAGCACCAAATATCTGATCCTAGCACTAAATATCGTATCCTAGCACCCTTCTCTAGCTAATATCTTATGGTTTTATACCTCTGTGCGCACATATATGCAGCATGAAGTCAGGTAGATAATGTGATAGTGCAGATATTTCTGTACAGTTGCCTCTACTGCTGATCTTTGCTTTGGACTGAAGGGAAAAGACAGAATATTCATAGAATCACAGAATCAAGCAGGTTGGAAGAGAGCTCCAAACTCATCCAGTCCAACCTAGCACCCAGCCCTAGCCAGTCAACCAGACCATGGCACCAAGTGCCTCATTCAGGCTTTTCTGGAACACCTCCAGGGATGGTGACTCCACCACCTCCCTGGGCAGCCCATTCCAATGCCAATCACTCTCTCTGCCAACAACTTCCTCCTAACATCCAGCCTATACTTCCCCCAGTACTTGAGACTGTGTCCCCTTGTTCTGTTGCTGGTTGCCTGGCAGAAGACACCAACCCCCACCTGGCTACAACCTCCCTTCAGGTAGTTGTAGACAGCAATGAGCTCTGCCCTGAGCCTCCTCTTCTCTAGGCTGCACACCCCAGCTCCATTGCACCCATTGTAGAACAACCTGGCACATATTTACACCTTTGATTTTTCCTTTCTTCTTTCCAAGCAAGAACATATTTACTGTCCTGAAATGTTGATAATGCAGCACCTTGTCCCTGCTCCTTTTTAACGTCTAAGACCACCATTGGCTTTTCCTTCCCCCTCAGTAGCTGGAAAGGCTGAATTCTGACTCCATGTCTCAGTGCACAGCAGCCTACCCTCGTGCTGACCATGTTCAAGAAACCACACTAGGAAATTTTTTTTTCTTGGTTTTTTTTTTTCTGGGTTGTTTTTTTTTTCTGCTGAGAAGGAGAGGATGAAGGAGCAAAGAATGACCAATTATAAACTCTGTTGTCTTTAGATGAAAGAACCTTTTTGTGGTGTTCTTCAATCTCTTGTTTGGGCTGTCAACAGCAATTTGATAAAGAATGTTCCTATGTCTGACCTGTTTTTTCAAGATAGTAACCTATATTGTGTATCATATAAAGCCAGGGGATAATCATCCATTATACTCTGTACTGCTGTTCCTGCAAGCTGAGCACAGCCTTTTAAAACCCAGAGAAGCTGATTGATAGTTGTGTTGAGAAAGCTGCTACTAGCAATATTTTAGTTAAAGGGGTGGAGGGGGAAATTAAAGTTTCTTTAATCTGATTCTCCTCCCTTCCCCTGCCCCCCCCCTCCCCCCTTCCACTCCCACCCCCCGACACCACACTTCAGAGGCCAAAGCTCATGATAACTGTTTTGTGGTGAATGGTCAATTGTTACAAAATTCTAATTGGTTCTGGGTCAGTCCCTTTGAAATGGCTGCTGTGCTCCAGTAATTTTTTCAATTAATTCTTAACAACTGACAAAACTTTGGATCTTGTCAGAAATCGTTCAGATTTTTATAGTAGGTAAGAACATGGAACAAGATTAGCCTGGATTAAGAAAGATTCCTACATACATTATCACCAAGGGTATAATTATAGTTTAGCTCTCTCTTTTTTTTTTTTTTCCTTCTTCCCTCCCTTCTTTGCTCTCAAAAATAATGATTAACTGGCTCAGCAGGGTTTGCTTCCCTCTAAGGATTTACTGAGCACTTTGGATAAGGAGAAATTGTAGAGGTGAGTATGTGTCATCTTTGGCTGGTTTCTGAATGGGTTGGGTAAATCCAAGGTTCAGCTGCAGGTTGGACTTGGTGATCCTGAGGGTCCTGGATGTTTCTGTGATTCTGTGATCTTAGCAGACCCCTTTTCACAAAGCTAGGATTCTGGACATGGAATGATGGAATTGTCAGGTGTGGAAGGGACCTCAAGGACTGTCGAGTTCCAACCTTCTCGCAATAAGCAGGGACACCTACCTCTAGATTAGGTTGCTCAGAGCCATATCCAGCCTGGTCTTAAAAACAACCCAGACAACATGGACAAGTTCACAGGATCACAAGATTATAGGATGTTAGGGGTTGGAAGGGACCCAAGGAGATCATTGAGTCCAACCCCCCCTGCCAGAGCAGGACAAAACTATCTAACACAGATCACACAGGAACACATCCAGACAGGCCTGGAAAGGCTCCAGAGAAGGAGACTCCACAACCTCTATGGTGAGCCTATTCCAGTGCTCTGTGACCCATGCAGTAAAGAGCCTGTCCCCCCTCTTCTGGACAGCCCTCAGCTATTTACAAACATTTATCAAATCCCCTCTAAGTCTTCTCTTCTCCAGACTAAGCAGCCCCAGGTCCCTCAGCCTCTCCTCATCAGCCATGCCCTCCAGTTCCATAATCATCCTCCTAGCCCTCCGCTGGACCCTCTCCAGCTGATCCCTGTCCCTCTTCAACTGGGGAGCCCAAAACTGAATACAGTATTCAAGATGAGGTCTCACCAGGGCAGAGTAGAGGGGGAAGAGAACCTCCCTTGATCTGCTGGACACACTCTTCTTAACACAGCTCAGGTTCCCATTCTTGGCCACAAGGGCACATTGCTGTGCCATGGCTAACAAGGAGTCCACTGTCCAGCACACACACGGTGAGAAAGATTTCAGGTTACTTCATGTTTACTCAGCAGAGGATCTCTAACCACCCCATCAGCATCATAACTGATGCATGCTGCCCTTTTAATGGTTTGCCTTAAGATCATAGCCTAGATGGGTCCCATTTTGCTATGCTAAATACATAATAAATTATATTTCTTCTTTACCATTTTCCCTTGGACATAATACTTAGGGCAGTGAGGTCACTGCCAAATGATCTTGAGAGAGGTGCTGCTTACTTGCAGATCAAGGTAGGAGCCATAGATCTGCTTCTGTGAGCAAAAGATGTGGTGCTATCAATATACAGTGGTTAGACTGCACAGTGGAAGTAGAAATGAGATAGATGTATTGACAGACAGACAGATAGGTGGGTATATAAGGGCAATCATTGTGGAAATAAAACTAAACAACCTATTAAAACAGATTATCATCATCACAAATGCAATGCAGAAAATTGTCATTGTATTGCAATGAGGTGTCATGGAAATATGGAGAAAAAGGGATATAGCAAACTCTTTTAACCTTTAATTGTGCATCACCAGCTTAGACATTGCTTCGCTGTACTACAAGGATGGGGGAAAGCTTCACTGTACTGAGGGTGGGAAAAACTAAGGCAGAACACACACAAGAAACAGTCCAGGAAAGGCTAAAGAAAAATCACATCAGTGGTAGAAGGATTGGACAGGATCCCAGTTGATAAACTTGAGGACAGCAGACATGATACAAGTCCTGGTGATGCCTTAAACCTCTTCAAAGTGCAGGTTTCAAACAATATGAAAGTGATCAAATCAAAGAGCACAGCCTCCAAACTACCTATCTTACAATCCAAGCCATTCATTGCAGAGCAGGAGGGAATCATAGCAGACAGAACAGTTCAGCATTGGGAGAGAGGTAATGGAGGTAATTGAGGCACCATCACCAGGACTACTCAATAATAGATTAGATAAGTAGTAGAAATAGTGTAGGGGAATATCCTGCACGAGGCAGAGAGCTGAACTACATCACCCAAGAGGAGAATAATTGCAATTATAGATCTGTTCCACCACCACTACCAACCAGTGGTGCCAGGTGCAGGTATTAATCTCATTAAACCCTGAACTGGGATGTCCATCCTCTCAAACACAGCCAAAAGCTGTACATTCTCTGGTTAGCAAAGAGAGTCAATCCCCTTTCACAGACCTCTATATTATGGTGCTCACTGGAAAAGGACTTGACCTATGAAGTCTGCTGAAGCAATGTCTCTGCTCCTTCATTTTATCCTGACTGGGAGAGTGCTGTGTTTGATTTCTGAATCTGACCTTTCTTCTCAGGTTTTTGGGTGGGTTTTTTTTGTGTATTTATCAAAGATATTTTGGAATAATGTGACTCCATAAAACCATCTGAGACCACAAACAGCACATTTCTCTGGACCCTGCAGCAGAAAGCAAAAACAGCACTGGAAGTCAAGAAAAGCCTGGATGGGGTGCTTAGTGCCATGGTCTGGTTGATTGGATAGGGCTGTGATAGGTTGGACTGGATGAGCTTGGAGGTCTCTTCCAACCTGGTTGATTCTTCCTTCTCTGGAAGCTTTCAAGGCCTGTCTGGATGTGTTCCTCTGTGATCTGTGTTAGATAGGATTGTCCTGCTTTGCCAGGGGGGGTTGGACTCAATGATCTCCTTGGGTCCCTTCCAACCCCTAGCATCCTGTGATCCTGGGATCCTGTGATTCTATGATTGAATGACTGCACACAGCCTTTGACAAGGTGCAAGAACTTCTCACTTTCTTTACCCACTTCTAATGGCCTCATGTAGGACACATTTCAAGTCTTGCCATGTTCTTCTTACCATTTTTATTGAGAGAAACACCCAGGTGCTCTTTCAGAAATACCTAATCAAAAGAGAGTCCTTCCAAACCACCTAATTTACTTTGGTGCCATATCCTTGTGGGTTTGCTAGATGTGTTCCTCAGCTTCTAAGCAGATCCGTGAGGGTTAGAGTAATTGAGTGAAGTTCAAAAACACAGGTTTGGAATAAAAAGCCTTTAAAAATGTACACTTTTCAGAAGCTTTCTGCCCAAATGGCTTTCACTTAGTTTCTTACTGTGTGCTTACAGCAATCCTTGGTCAGACTGACAGTGGAAAGCCCTTTCAGTTCATCAAGTGCAGTCTCCTGCTGCCACTGACACCATCCTAAGTAGCCTCTTTCCTGCAATGAAGTCAGTGAATTCAACAGAACACATGAGAATCCATTGATCCTAACATCTGACCCAGGGCAAAAGATTATACAATAAAGGGACAAGTTGAGATATTAGGGACACTTTCCCATTGATTTAGATCAGAGACCAATGACATGGCAAAGGGGACTGATGTCCTGACTGTATCAGCCATCTGCTATTTCTGATAGTGATGCTTATAGATTCTCTGTCTCTCTTGAGACAGGCAAATGACTGAGAGATAGAGTTTCTGCTGTTGGAAGTCTTCATTAAAGGTGGCATTTGTCTTAATAACTGAGCCACAACTTATTTGCAGAGCATTTTGCCTTTTTAAACCAGAAATCTTCATTTCAAGGAAACAAAACTTCTGTTAGAGTCAAATAAATCTGCCAAACCTAGCAGAATAACACCAAGAAACAAATGTTGCTTGATATGCTTTTAGTCCTGTGAGCTCCTTAATATAGAATCAGAATCATAGAATCAATCAGGGTTGGAAGGAACCACAAGGATCATCTAGTTCCAACCCCCCTGCTATGGGCAGGGACACCCTACCCTTGATCAGGGTAGATATAACATCATTTTCCAGGTGCTTTTTTTATTCCTAGATTTCATGACACAATTCACAATGCTAAGCACACTTGGTTGGGGTTTTTTTTTTGTTCTTAAATGAGCTGCTATCTTTTCATCTGTTTTGCCTGGATCCCAATTTTACAGCTTTTACCACATGGTTATTAAAAGCTTGTTGACACAAGTCTATGTAAAACTAGTGCTGTTCTCCTTATCCATTAAAAAGTCAGGTTTAAGAGCCTGGGGAAGCAGACACATATGTGAAGCAATTATCTAATGATGGAAATTGAATGCAGATATTTAGTTACAAGTCCATGAATAACAGGCTCTTTTAAAAACACATGCACTTCCTGCCACATAACATTTCCTACAGAGTAATTAGAGTTCTTTGCATCTGTAATTTCACATTAATGACTCTCTAAGCAAACACTGAAATTGCACAGTAATATACTCTTAACTGCTCCAGACTGCTTCGTTCATGTTGGACAAAAAATAATATGAAAGATCATTAGGTCAGGGAAGACTCAGAGAAGTTGTCAAGTAGTCCTACATGTCCAAAATGTTAGGGACTGTTATAAAGCTTTTTAAACCATGTATTACTTTTTTTGGTGTTCTGTTATGTGCTTAAACACAAACTGATGTATCTGTGATGGTTTGGGTGTTACCTGCCCCCTCCACACACACACACTTTGGAAAATCACCCAGGTTAGACTCAGCAGCTCTGGAAAATTGAGTGAAGCTTTGTCTTTACAGCTTAGCACCATATACAAGCAGGTATTTACAATATAGACAGAAATATACAAGTTAAAAAGTAATACAGAAACACAACAGCCCTCCCAGAAACCTGAGTCCCCACGATGGGCTCCCAACCACCCTTCCACCTTCCTCCCACCTCTCTACCTTATCCCAGACTTTGCCTTGTGTTAACAGTAGTTTGGACCGTTGGTCAGGTAGGTTAAGAAGCAGATGGATTAGTCAGACAGAAAGTTAGGGAGAGAGAAGTTCATGCAGCCCCAAGAGACAGAGAGCAGTTCCCTTATCTTTATATATGTTCTTGTTCTTCTACATCTCAGCAAGCCTATGAGTGCAGTAGACATCACCAATGTTTCCTTTCCACAGCCTATCATCTAGTTCTTCTCACCAAAATATCCCAGCTAGGCTCAGACTAGCACAATACCCAAAAATACACAAGCACAAGACTGAGAAAAGATATGGCAAATTCAGCTCTAAGCCAGGCTTAATTCTAGAGGCCACATCCTTGCCTTCTAACCATGTGTTTGGAAGGGAAAGCAGGATCAGGCCCATCTAAGTTTAACCTGCAAAATGAGCCCATTGCACAAATTCACAGGGAGAGGCTGAAAATAAACTCTACTGTCTTTCAGGAAAGAAGTGCAGTTGCACCTTCACTGCACAGAAAATGCTCAGGGCTGGGATTGTTTAGCCTGGAGAAGAGGAGGCTCAGGGGTGACCTTATTGCTGTCTACAACTACCTGAGGGGTGGTTGTGGCCAGGGGGAGGTTGCTCTCTTCTCTCAGATGGCCAGCACCAGAACGAGAGGACACAGCAGGGGAAATTTAGGCTGGAGGTGAGGAGAAAGTTCTTCCCTGAGAGAGTCATTGGACACTGGAATGGGCTGCCCGGGGAGGTGGTGGAGTCGCCGTCCCTGGAGCTGTTCAAGGCAGGGTTGGACGTGGCACTTGGTGCCATGGTCTGGCCTTGAGCTCTGTGGTAAAGGGTTGGACTGGATGATCTATGAGGTCTCTTCCAACCCTGATGATACTGTGATTTTGACATTGTCTTCCTCCAAATTGATTATTTATCCCTTTGGTTTGGTTTTGTTTGGGTTTTTTTTTTTGTTTGCTTGTTTGTTTGTTTGTTTGTTTGGAGGGAGGGAGTTGGTTGTTTGAGGGTTTTTGGGAGGGGGGTTGTTTTGGGGATTTGTTGTTGTTGTTGTTTGGGGGGGAGGGGGTTTGGTTTCCCTATAGTAATTTGAAATGATCAGCGTTGTGCCTTTTCATAGAATCAAGCAGGTTGGAAGAGACCTCCAAGATCAGCCAGTCCAACCTAGCACCCAGCCCTAGCCAATCAACCAGACCACGGCACTAAGTGCCTCATCCAGTCTCTGCTTCAACACTTCCAGAGACGGTGACTCCACCACCTCCCTGGGCAGCCCATTCTGTGATGCTGTGATGAATTCTTGTTTTCCTTACATTTAATTAATCTTGCCTAGGTTCAAATGAGTGCCCCTTGGGAAGTAAGGTTATGACTCTTCTTTCTCTGCTGGATTCCAGAAAGGTAAATCTGTGGTGGCTTCCTTGAAGAACATGAAAGATTACTACACTTTGAGGCAAGCCTTTCTTTAGGGCAAATTAAGACTTACTTCTGCTTACGAGCATCCAAAAGGTGCAGTAAGTGCAACCCTTCCCTTAAAAAGAAAAGTCAAGCTACCATTTCAAGTTAGCCAATTTTTGTCTGTTTGTTTGTTTGTTTAAATCTAGGCATAGAGTGGAAGAGGAGGGGAAACAGAAGAGTTTTCTATGCCACCTCTAGAGAGGTCAAAGAGCTGTGCTGAGTAACTTTCCTTTCTGTACTCTGTACCATACCTTTCCTCACCTCCTGGAAGTGTACACCAACCTGCCTAGGAGCAGGTCCTTGAAGATGCCTGTGCACACAGTTATTAGAGAACAGAACAGGAAAATAAAACAGGACCAAGTGCCTAATTCAGCCTCGCACTCAGGAGACTCAGTCCTAAGGGAGTTTGGCAAAACCGATTCCAACAGGGCAGACAAGTGAGAAAGCTTAGTCTCCAGCAGAGATAATGGGATCGCCTAATTCTCAGCATGCTCTGGAGCAAGAAAAGCTGCCACATGCAGCAGTGTGATTGATCGCCTTAATCCGGGGAATCCCAGGGAACATCACAGGTGAGGTGAAAACCAAGTTTCCTGGAGCTGCTGCGCTTAGGATCAACCACTTGGGAAGAGATGGAGGAGAGAGAGGTGCAGTGTCTCTGCATTGCACTCTTTCATGAGCAGCGGATGTGTATGTGTCCAATTGCTTCTCAAACGTGTTTTCTTCTTCAGAAATGCTGTGTTTAATTGCTATCTTTCTTCTGGAAGGCTCAAGGGCCGTGTCTTGTCTGTATCTTTCTATTTGATTTATAGCATATTCTGGGACAGCCTGTTACTACATAAGTTATATACCTCACAAGAAGGATCTGCCAGCACAGGTCGGACCTCGACCTATTGTTCTAACGCTAGAATAAAACTAAACTACAGCGCTGTAAATGCCTTTTTAGCAGAGAGTCCATTTAAGGTGGTAGCACAGCGCGTTGCCACCCAATTCTCACCCAGCCGCACTATCTCTCCTCACCGTGACAAACATTAACAGCACGGTTTAAAAGCCAGCAATTAATCAGGTCTGTCATTGCGTGGGGCTTGTTGGGCTTTTTCTTCTTCTTCTCAAACTATTTCCAAGCTCTTCCAGAGAGTTTTTCATTTACTTTGGTTGCGGTTTGTTCGTCTCGGGTTTTAAAGCAATAGTGCCAGCGCCGTGGCTAGTAGCAACCTCTTGCAAAGAGCCATTTATCAAGGCAAATGTGGTTGTTTTAAGCTCTAAAAGAAACGGCAGTAGCATTCAGTGCGACCAGCACTGCCTACGCAGCTGGGAATTCTGATACATCCTAAAGATAGTTTCGTTACACTATCAACAGTAACCAATATTTCTGCTCAACGATCTCAAACCTAAGAGTTAGATCTCAGTGAGGAATGAGTATTTCAGGACGGTTAGTTACTTTTTCCAGCTATCTGGACGTATTAATGGCTCACCCGTAGCATCGTGACCATAGTTTTGGAGTTGGTGAGCAACACGAGGTGAAAAGGGGTTGTGCGATGAACCACGGCTTGGCAGAAGAGATCTTTCTGATCTTTTAATTACGAAATAACTCCATCTTTTTAAGTCCACATTTTCCTTCAGCTGCCTCTGTAACTCCAGAAACAATTCATAATACCGAATTGATAAAACGGAGAGAAGAATTAAGGCTTAAAACGGTTTGATAGACGAGGTGAAAAATAGATTAATTGCCCAACAGAGACTTTTTTAAGTTTTTATCTTTCATCACAGAAATATCTGAGGTTGTGGTTATGTAGAAGGGCAGTTTCTTTAATGAACTTTCGTTCTATGTTAAAGAACTAAAGAAAGAGACTTCATCTGCTGTATCTGTTTCAACTTCTGTTGGTAGGGACCGGGGGAAAGGCGGGTTTGCCTCGATCGGTATTGATCAACCTCGTGGCAGTAATCAAGTAAGGGTGTGTGGACATTGGAAACATCAAAAGTCACAACCAAAGGGAGGTTCCACTAGCTCATCAGTTCTGGAACCACGAGCCGTGCCACGCCACCCTTGGAAAGGACATTGCCGCTTCTATTTGTCTCCAAACGGTTTTCAACACGGAGCATTTCGTGGAATCAGAGGATCTTAATTTCTCTAAGTATCGTTACGAAGTCAGATCAGAAAAGAGGGGTCAGCTGTGTGACCCAAACCCATAATTCGTCTCCTGCACCTTCTGGGAAGCTGCAGTTTGAAGGAACCTGAGCGGTGGTATGCACGCGGCAGGTTCTCTCCAGCGTGTACACTTCTTTATCTCAACCTTCCCACAGCATAGGGTGATATAAAGCCATATATATATATATATATATATATATATATATATATATATATATATATATATATAACCACTTCCTTCCTTTCTTCCTTTCTTTCTTTCCTCTCTTTCTTTCTTTCTTTCTTTCTTTCTTTCTTTCTTTCTTTCTTTCTTTCTTTCTTTCTTTCTTTCTTTCTTCCTTCCTTCCTTCCTTCCTTCCTTCCTTCCTTCCTTCCTTCCTCCCTTCCTCCCTTCCTCCCTTCCTCCCTCCCTCCCTCCCTTCCTCCCTTCCTCCCTTCCTCCCTTCCTTCCTTCCTTCCTTCCTTCCTTCCTTCCTTCCTTCCTTCCTTCCTTCCTTCCTTCCTTCCTTCCTTTCCTTCCTTAGTTCCCTTCCTTCCCTTTCTTCCTGGACACCCTGAGAGACACCTCTGGCTACTTGACATTCATTCCAGACAGGTTAAAAAAACGAGAAGAGAGGTCAAACAATGTTTCCAGATGATCGCAAGGGTGAGAAAACTTCACTCGGCAACTTTCCAGAGCTGGGCTGGCACAGGCACTGCCTTGGCACCGGATCCCGGGCAGCAAGACACCCGCCTCCAGTCCCTGCAGCCCCCGCTTTCCCGACTGGAAAGCGGCTCCGAGCCGCGGGACTCCCGTTTGCACCAGGATCTCCCTGCTGGGCTGTCCCACTCATCTCCACGGATGTTCGTCGCACATCTGTAGTAACTGCCCACGGAAAATTAAATGGAACAGGAGTGGGGAGAGAGAAGGGAACCAGAAATATCTAAAAACGCATGTTACTTTTTTTTTCTCTCTCTTTTTCTCTCTTTTTCTCTTTTACCCCACGGGGAAACTCGGCAAACTGCCTGTTTTGGTACGCATGGGTGAATTTGGTACTGCCACGAGTATGTTTTTAAGCTTTATTTTTTAAAATCAAAACCCGCCGGTGCACCCCAGGCAATGTCTTGCTGCTGCCTAGCAGTGCCTATATGGAGAAGCAGAACGTTTCAGCTTGCTGAGAAGGTTTATTTCTAACCTTTGAATATAAAGCGTGTGAACGTGGAAACCAAAAGATGACAAAAGTGTTCGGAAATGTATTTAAAAGCCCCAAACTCAGCACTTCTTTACTCTAGGAGAGCAGATAAAATTGTCCCGGGAGATTTTGGGAAGGCGGAGTTAGCACAAGAAGTACGAGAGGCAGCTTGTTCTGAAGCACAACAGGCAAAACACAGTTGGAGAACCAGTGAACACAAAAACTGAGAGAGAGGGCTTGAGTTATTATTTTCTGGGGAGAGAGAAAAAAAAACAAAACAAAACAAAACAAAAAAAAATTAGAGAAGCTACAGTTTAAGAGTGAGATTTGAGGAAAAGTGCCTACATTTCGATAAGGTCAAAGATGGGGAGAAGTTAATCTGAGGGATATCAGAGGTGAAGGGTTTGAGAGAAAGAGAAGCACATCGTGACTTTCGCTTTTAGCACAGACTCGGTTAAGAGTACAGCCACGGCGCTGGAACACACGTAGGGACACAGTCCCCGTGGGCTGAGGCTCCTCTGGAATACGGCACGGGATTATTTGAGTGGGAGGCTGAACACATCCCGATTTCTTTGGCCTCTCCGTGTTATCTCCTCCGTCCTGACCAGAGACAAAGCGCATCAAGAGTGCGGGTGGGGTAACAGCGCCCTTCAGGCTTTAACAACCTGTCTGCAGCCCATCGACAGACTTAGGGGCAGCCCGGGCAGCTCCTTCGTGGGCGGTAGAGTGGGGGTCTGCTCCTGACTATGGTGAAGGCGGCCACTCCACCGACACGACGGGGGCATAAACATAGAGGTGGACTCCGGCAAGAGGAAGGTCAGGGGCCGGGGAAGCGGCTATACATCCCCATCCACCAGGCTGAAGTGCTTGGCCGGCCCGGGCAAGCAGAGGTAGGGGATGGCACCGCCCGGGCAGAGCAGTGGCAGAGGCAGCGGCAGCAGGCAGCGACTGAGCAGGGGGCTGTCCTTGTATAGGGACGGCACGGAAAGAGCCGAGGTGGGGAGCGGCGGCTCCCCGGGGGGCTCCACCGACCCCGGGCCCTCGGGCTCGGCCGACATCTGTCTCTTGAGCTTGTTGCGGCGGTTCTGGAACCAGATCTTCACTTGCGTCTCCGTGAGGTGCAGCGAGGCGGCCAGCCCGGCCCGCTCGGCGCTGCTCAGATAGCGCTTCACGTCGAAGGTGGACTCCAGCTGGAAGACCTGGCTCTTGGAGAAAATGGTCCGTGTCTTCTTTCGGCCTGCCGACAGCGAAGACCTGCTGTTCTCCCCGACGCAGCTCCCGGCTTCTCGAGACTCTGGCTGCCGGGAGGCGCGGAGATTGTCGATGGGCAGCGGGGAGCCCTTGGTCCCCAGGAGCAGATCACGACTCGCCCCCTCTGCCCGGAGCTGGCGAGGGTCGCTGCCTGCAGCGGTAAAGCACAGCATCAGCGCCCCCGCCTCCCTCACCCCCGCCCCGCATGCACGCACGGCCCGGCGGAGCGATGGGGAGCGGGGCGAGCCGGGGGTGGGGAGGAGGGATAGGATGGGGAGGGGGTTGCCGAGAGCTGGCTACGGCCCCCCACCCCCTACACATCTTCCAAAGGGGAGAAGAAGGGTAAGGAGATTCCAGAAAGGATCTAGGGAAATTTCTCTGTGCCAGCTGTAGGACAGAGTGACCAGGGGCTCCTGGACATTGGACAAACAGCCACGGAGACCAGGGGGAGAGTAAAGACCCTGGAGAAGCCCTGCGAGCAGGTGGGTGAGAGTGTGTGCCGGTGGCACCTCCTTCGGCCGCCCGCGGAGCCTCGGTTCCTCCTTCGCATGCATGTGTGGATGGATGTCTGCAAGGACGGATGGATGGGTGGCTATCCGCGTATGCCTGGTCCCGGCCGAGGTCAGACCCCCGCCGGGTACCGGGGCTGTAGATCGGGCTGGGGCCGGGACCACCGTATTAGGTAGGGACCGTGCTGCGACCCGACGTGCGAGACAGCCCGATGCGGGCTGCCGGCTCCGTACCCGAGTTGCTGGAGCTTTTACTGAGGTCTTGCTCTGCAGGCCCTTCATCTTCCTCCTCCTCCTCCGGCAGCGCACAGCGGGCTCTGCCTTGCTCCCGAGCCGGGCGGCGGGGGCCGGGCTGCAGGATGCTGTCGATGCTAAAGGCCGGCGGAGGGGCTCGGCGGCCGCCCCCGAGCTGAACCATACCGATTCGAGCCGAATCCGAGCAGAGCCGTTCCGAGCTGCGCCGAGCAGAGCCGCGCAGCGGGACTGGATGCGGCGAGAGGGCGGCAGAGGCAACCGGGGCGGAGGGAAGGATGGGCCGAGGGGAGGAGGAGGGGTCGGGGAGGTGGAGGGAGGGGATGGAGCTAGAGGGAGCCAAAGGACTGAGAACGGGGGGGAGAAGAGCAGGGGAGGGAAGGAAGAAAAAGAGCAGGAGATGGAGGGAATGGGGGAGGAAAGGATGGGGGAAGCTGCATGCTGAGGTGTCCCTTTCCTCGCTGCAGGTGAGATGTGCCTGGAGAGGGTGCCCTGGGCAGCAATGACTGTCCTTCTACCCAGGACCCTGTATTCATCACTGGTGGAGCTGAACATTGAGTGCTGGGTTCAGTTTTGGGCTTTTCATTACAAGGACATTGAGCTGCTGGAGCAGATCCAGAGAAAGGAAATGAAGCTAGCGAAGGGTCTGGAGAACAGGTCCGGTGAAGAGTGGCTGAGGGAACTGGGGTTGTTTAGTCTGGAGCCAAGGACAAAGACCTTCTGGACAAGGACCTTCTGGCTCTCTACAACTCCCTGAAAGAAGGTTGAAAGCAGGCACGCTTGTAGGCGTCTCCCAACAGAAACTGGGCTCAAGTTGCATCAGGCAGGGTTTAGGTTGGACACGATGAGAAATGTCTTCACTGAAAGGATTGTCAGGTCATGGAATAGACTGTTAGAGAGGTGGTTGAGTCACCATCCCTGGAGGTGTTTAAAAGATGTGTAGATTTTGTACTTAGAGACGTGGTTTTGTAGTGGATTAGGCACAGCTGGGTTAATGTTAGGACTCAACGATCTTTAAGTTCTCTTCCAACATGAAATAGTCTATGAATCTATGATTCTGTGATTCACTGCCCGTAGTGGAGAAGCAGAACCAGGCCCAAGAGAACTCACAAGAAAGGTGAAAAGGAGGTGGGGTGAGAGAGGGAAGGAAGGAAAGAACTGGACAAAAATCCCTCCATGCATTCGTACAGCATCTGGCATGACCCCAGACAGTCTGCTGAGGGCATTTGCTGCAGATTTATCAATGCTCTTATAAGGTGCTGGGGACCCTGGTAAAGAGTAATTCCTACAGCCTTTCCCTGTGGACCTGCAAACCCTCAGACCACATAAGCAAAGTTCCCCTGGGGAGAAAGGGAACCTCTTTCCTCCTGAGTAGCCCCATGATGTCAAGCCAATCTGAAATCCACACCCCTCCCGTGAGTCTGCACAGCTCTTCTGTAGTTTTCAAGAGCTAAAACTTGTGTGAGATCCTGAGCATGGCACAGGAACGGTGAGCAAGTGTTGGATGAGAGGATGGAAATGGAGTCACCTGGGCTCTGGGAGATGCCGTGGGATTTGAAGAAGGATGGGAGTGTTTCTGTATTATCTGGAGAACTTTTGCTGCCCATCACCTACCACCACTGAAACCTTAAAAAGAACCATTTGCAATACTTAAGACATCAAGTGACTCCAGAGCCACCGCCAACTGTGAATGGCAGGAAACCTTCTCCGTCTCTGTGCAAAGCCCGAGGAATGTTTCCAGTCAGCTTTTAAGAGGCCTTTTAGTTCCGATCTCGAGATTTCCATCATGAAAACTGCTGAGGGCAAGCGAAAAGCCCTTGAAGAAGTGTTGACAGTAGAAGTGCTGACAGGCTCTTAAACATCGTGATGCCAGAGATACCATGGGCTAAAATCAGGGCATCTTAAGAGTTTGGATTGCACTAATCTTTAACACATTGGTTCCCGGGAGAGCAGGTTTCATTTCTTCATGGGGGAAAAAATGGTTTCTCTCCAGAAATGCACTACGATTTTGATACATCATCTGCTGGAGATATGTACATTTTGCCCCAGAAAACAAACAAACAACCAACAACCAGACAAACAAAGTCCCCCATAGTATATATCCATCTTTTATCAACGTGATTAAGGGCCAAATGCCCAGTTCTTTGCATTTGACTTGCAGTATAAGCTTGTGTTTCTGGTGGGGCAAAATGTCCCATCAAAGAGAGCAATAGCATGAGAGAAAGGACAGGAACAGAGAAGCAGCTGAAAAGGTGAATTAGGGAACAATTTGTGAGCTGGTAAAACTTGGGGCATGAGGTAGCTTGGATGCCAAGTCGGGTTGGTCTTTGCTCCTTGTGCTCCCACCCACGCCTCCCTTGCCTCTGTCTGAGGGAGGCACATTCCAGGTGCTCACAATCTGTTCTCGCTGCAAATCTTGTGGTCCTGCAGAAATCTGTCTTAAAAATCCATCTAAAAAGCAAATGCGTTTACTCAGTGTGTTTCCCTAGAAGACATTTCCTTGGAAGAAAAATAAAAGAAGGCAGAAAACAAAAGCGAATTTTAGAAGGTGATGTAAGTTTTACTTTCTAATTTTTTTCACCTCGGCTCCTTCTACATCCCTTAGCAGTCCAAGTCCACCCCTGGCAGACCCAGCCTAGTAACACCCTGTCAGGAAAGGTCTGTCCTACTTTTCCAGTCCTTCTTGGCCATAAGATGGAATCAGTTCATTGGCAGCAAGAAGTTGGAGGGGACCTCCGGAGTCTCTGCTGCAGTAAGTCCTGTACAGGTCTCCTCATGCCCTCTGCTAGAGCTCTCCGTATCTTCAGGGGAGAGTTAAGCTTGACTTCGCATGCCAACACGTAGCACAGCATCCTGCAAACCCTAAACAACCGCCTGCGAAGTTCTCCCAACCCCAGGAAGGAATCGCTCTGCAGCGGAGCTGCCGCGGGGAGGGGCAGTAGAACTCTCCCCCGGGTCCGCTCCAGACCCTCCCTGAGCCCCATGTCCAGTCCAGAGCTGGAGGAGTGAGACGATACCTGACAGGGGGAAAGACCTCGCCAAAAATCAGTGGCTTTTGCGAGAGGCTGGTTCCCGGGGCGGAGGAAGCCTGGGCTTAGAGTGGCTGTGGGGAGAGGGCAGTTTTGGCCCGGGTCTCTATTCTGAGCGAGGCTCAGCTGAGCCAGCAAAGGGCATCTCGCTGCCCAAAGGCGGTTTCAGCACGGCTCAATTCCACTCAGCACTGCTGGCGATTCACCTCCCCAGGCTCCTAAAGACCATCAGCTAAGGCGTTTAATCACTGCATTTAAAACCAATAGGTTTTTTTTTCTTACAAGACTCAGAGATTTTCCCACACTACTGCTTTTTAATCCCTCACTTTGCTTGCATTTTATCTGGCAGGAATAATCCTGTCGTCTGGGTCCTGTCGCCTCATGGAGGCCAACAGGGCACACTGGCAGTGCAGGAAGTGAGAAGCTTTTTCTTTCAGTATAGCCCTGATTTGGAAGCTCACACCAGGCTGAATGGAAACCTTTCACCTGGGAAAGCTTTTCACCAGCTCACACTTCTTTATTTCCATTTTATTTCAGAATGCAAGAAGTCTCCCACCCTAAATCTACAGCTGGTGGAAACGAAATCTGACCAGATCCTACAGGTCGGATCCTACAGATCCTGGTTCTGCGTGGATGCAGAGTCAGGCTTGGTCTGCACCCAGAAGTGCTGGAAGGTAAAATGTGCCCTCTCTGTGTTTCATGTCTCCTTGCACATCGGACCCTGGTTGCTGCTGGCACACTGGCACCCTGCAGCGGGCTTCGAGTTGTCCCCACTTCTGTTCCAGGACATAGGACAGAGTAGCTGGAGAGACAGTTTGAGTAGCTGGAAAGCAGGTTCGTCTGGAGCCCCACTGAAGGCAGCTACACACACAAAGTGGCTCTTCAGGAGAGCTGAGTGTGATAAGATGACCCAGAGATGTGGGAACAGGCAGGTCGGGCCGTAATGTGACCGTGGGACTGAGCATCCTTCTCCCAAATCTTTTGTTTCCCTCTGAGGCCCGGTGCAAAGTTCTCCTCTAAATGGCCTTCCTGCAACCTCTGCCCCTGATACGGGAGGCGTGAGGAAAAATCCTAGAGGGGATTTCCGAATAAAGGCAGGAATTCTCGTCTGTGGAGTGCGACTGCTAAAAGGAGAGAGGAGAGAGGAGGAGAGGAGAGGAGAGGAGAGGAGAGGAGAGGAGAGGAGAGGAGAGGAGAGGAGAGGAGAGGAGAGGAGAGGAGAGGAGAGGAGAGGAGAGGAGAGGAGAGGAGAGGAGAGGAGAGGAGAGGAGAGGAGAGGAGAGGAGAGGAGAGGAGAGGAGAGGAGGGAAGAGAAGAGAAGAGAAGAGAAGAGAAGAGAAGAGAAGAGAAGAGAAGAGAAGAGAAGAGAAGAGAAGAGAAGAGAAGAGAAGAGAAGAGAAGAGAAGAGAAGAGAAGAGAAGAGAGGAGAAGAGAAGAGAAGAGAAGAGAAGAGAAGAGAAGAGAAGAGAAGAGAAGAGAAGAGAAGAGAAGAGAAGAGAGAGAAAAGAAGAGAAAAGAGAAAAAAGAAAAGAAAAGAAAAGAAAAGAAAAGAAAAGAAAAGAAAAGAAAAGAAAAGAAAAGAAAAGAAAAGAAAAGAAAAGAAAAGAAAAGAAAAGAAAAGAAAAGAAAAGAAAAGAAAAGAAAAGAAAAGAAAAGAAAAGAAAAGAAAAGAAAAGAAAAGAAAAGAAAAGAAAAGAAAAGAAAAGAAAAGAAAAGAAAGAAGAGAAAAGAAGAGAGGAAAAAAGAAAGCGCTCTCAATTTTAGCCGCAGGAGTAGATGTCCCTGAATTTCTTTTCTCACAGACGCTCGTGCATGTCACTACATAGAAATTAAAACGTCAGATCCGTGAGTAGAGCTGAGGAACTCGGGACAGTTAAATGAAGCATTAAGAAACGTGCCATTAAATTCTGTACTTCGGGAATGGGACGGGATATTTTTTCCTGGCTCCAATCCGAGGCCGAGAGCAGTAAATAACTGGGAGTCTGGAGCGACTCTCCCTCCGATCGATCGGAGCCGGGCACCCACCGGCGGCTGTTGGCAAGGAGCAGAGACAGACTATTCCAACATAATGGAGTATAAAAGAGGCGGGTGGGGGGGAAGAAAAACCAAAACAAACCCAACCAATCGATCCAAACATATTGCTGAGCAGTGGAGCCAGTGCTCACCTATGAGATTTATCAAGTATTGATTAACATGAATATTTTAGACTCGTGCCTACGAGAGAAGTTCTGGGCCATCTGAAGGCGGTGAGCGATGCACCATTTGCAGAGCAGCCTTTTAACAAGGTGCTTTTCAGCTTATCGATCGGGTTCATTTGAAGTGTAATTAATAAGAACATTTTACGGCAGCTACGCTAGGAATTTAGTTCAGGGCAGAACTTGGATTTTCGGTTGGCTTGCTTGGCTTTAAAAAAAAAAATAGGGTAGGGGAGAAGGGGGGGAAAAAAAGGAAAAAGAAATCTTTTCGCTGCTTCTCTTTTTTTTTTATAGCGTCCAATAAACACCAGTTATCTTGGTGAGGAGGCTGGTGAGGTTTCCCATCGCCTCGCCTCTGGAGTGCCATCTAGCTAAGCTGTTGTAGCAACAGCCATTAAATAAATGTCAACAGACAAAGATTTATGCTGCATAATAATATTACAGCTGTAGTATAACTGGATTTATTTTAAAGCTATTCTGAGGCTGCTTTGATCTATAAAGCAGCAACGTATGTCTCTTGTGTTGCAAACAGACTTCGCGGAATTACTTTTGAGCTTCGCAGTCCAGCAGCGTTTTTCTTGGTAGCGTTCTGCTTTGCAGAAGCACAAAGCGTGACTCTTTTACCTCTTTGATTCGCTTCCTAAAAGTTAGCTACAGGGAAGAAAAGTGCGAGGGATTTGCTGTGTTGATTTGAGGGATGGGTTTGGGGCTCGGGGGAGCGTTTTGAGATGGCCGCTGTACATTTATCAATGGAGGCGACTTTCCTCTTCTATTTCTCTGCATCCTCCAGACATTTTTTGGGGTCAAGTACAATGAAAAGCTTAATTAAAAAAGCTATGAGGTAAATAGACCTGTGGTGTCTGTATTCCTACTTTCAGCACGTACTTTTAATAAGCTCTCTAAAAGCAGTTCCTGCATATACAGAATAAGGCATAAATAAGCTTTCCCTCCCCCCTCCTTTACTTGGATTAATCCACATCTTTCACCTTTTAATATGTTTACTACGATCATAAGTTACAAATACAGTGTATGAAAAAAAAATCTGTTTATTGATATAATCAGCACGTCTTTAAAAAAACAAACAAACAAAATAAAACCCCCAACAAACTAATGTCAAAACACCTTTTTTTTTTTTTTAAAGATCTGATTGATCATTTAGCCCTGCCAGCTCCTTAACTTCAAGAAAAGAATATTTAGTAGAATCAGAAGTATAATAATCTCATATGTTACTCCAAAGAAAAGGCATGTGGAGAGCGGCAGGAGTGTTAAATTTCGCACTGGATTACAATCTACTCTGATATGCCTGTAGTGAGTCAGGATTTTACTCCAGTAGGTAACACTGGGGGAGCTGGGTATGACGGGGGGGAAACACAGTCTGGCCGCTTTCTTCCAGGGATAGCCAGGCTCTGAACCGTATCAAGTCAAGTGGTTGCTCCCCGAGGAAGAAACAGCCCCCTCCCCCCGAAAGTCACCTCCTTTACGCATGAGGAAGCTGTAAGTCCAGCCCAGCTGCTCCCCCCGGGCCAGGGACCGGTACCCCCAAGCCGCTTTACGGTCCTGTTTATACTGCTCCAGCACTAGGCTTTAGAAGTTGTTTCCCCAAATTCGCGTGATTGATATGCAAGAAAAGAAAACTAAACAAAAGAAAAAGAAAAAATAAAAAAGGAGGAAAAAAAAAGAAAAAAGGAAAAAAGGAAAAAAGGAAAAAAAAAAAAAGGTGTGGGGGGAAGACAGAAAAACACATCCGAAAAACCCCAAACAAGCAGCTGGCAAAGATCTCTCGGAGTGAGACGAGAGATTTCAGAGGAGTTGGAGAGGAAAAAACGGGTGAGGGGAGGGATAAAAAAAAAAAAGGCAACCAATCCACTCCCCCCCCCCCCCCCCAAAAAAAAACACCAAACACCCCAAAACCAAAAGCCTCCAAAGAAACAAGAAAAAGCCAGCTTCTAAAAACGGGGCTCAAGTCAAATCGAGCATCCCGGCAAGTGAGCACTTTGTTCATCATCGCGGGATATTTCTGTATATATTAATTTCATTCTCGAGTGGTTTGGAGGTTTTCGAGGTCCTGATTTCAACGTCGTGTTTCAGGCCAAAAGGGAAAAAGAAAAGAAGTTTAAAAAAGCCAACTAAACACCAGAAAGCGCTGGAGAGGTTAGAATCCACCCCTGACCCTTCTTCTCAGGTTTCGCATCGAAACTGAAGCTCCGCAGCACCTCGTCGATCGATTTCAGAAGAAGAAACCACGAGATTGTTCCAAATGGAATGCGAAATGTAGTAAGAATTAGATGTCTGGAGATCGGTCCTCGTGTGCATGCCCCAACAGATCCTGGACCCGGCTTTCCCTGTGGGGACACCGAGTGCTCCGAGCTGGTCGGTTCAGTTACGTTTGATTATGCCCTAAAAATCTACCACCAAATCTTGACCTTCCACCAAGGCTGAGTTTTTACAAGGTCGTTTCCCCCTTAATATTTGGGAAAGGAAATTCAAACTTTTATCCACAAGGATGGACGCGATATTCATTTTTAGCAGGGAGGGAGAAACAAAAGGGATGTTAAAAAGGGGAGAATTGGAAAAAAAAAGCTTGTCATGCATAATACTTCATATAACATCACATTACAGGTTATCTTGCACAAGTAGCCACACACCTCCCCAGTCTGTCCCCATCTGATTGGGGTTTTTTTTCCTTCCTTTTAAATGACTGATGCAAACTAATAATCGATTAGACAAACCAATCCCGTAAGCAGTGGGGCCAAGCCGAGGTATGTTTTCCCCAGCCTCCTCAGGAGACTGAAATAAATGGAAAACTCACTGGTAAAATACGGTATGTTGAATTCTATATATGTATTTAACTTTGTGTTTTTAGCTGATAGCTTGCCAGGGAAATCAAACGAAAACTGAGAAACCGCATCCTCACAGCTCGGGATGCAGAGGGGAGAACTCATTCCAACAATTTGCCTTCGAGTTGTTTCAAATGGGAAAGCCTGCACGGAGAAGGACCAGGGGGCATCAGCACATCATGCTTTGAGTATCGATCGTATGAGAACGGTGACAATGGAGACAGGGTGGGGGGAATCTGTACGAATTAAGTGAGTAAAACAAAGGGCCCTGGAGAAGCTGCTGGAGGCAGGGATCCGCAGGGTCCCCTGCTCTGCACGGAAAGCAACAGGGAAAACCTTCCCCAGACAGAGACGCTGGCCCGAGGCAGCGGAGGACCCGCAGAAGGTCCTTTGGCCGCGGTGGAGGTCACCGAGGCTTCGCCGTCCGTGGGGTGACGGTGGCGGGGACAGGAAGGGCCGGCGGGCCCGGTGGTTCCGTACATTCGCCTCACTCTGGGCGTCCCTACGGGGGACAAAATGTCTAGGGAGGCTGCTTGTTCCCCACCACCACCCCTGAAAACGCCGGTCTGTGTCGCCCCGAGCCCAATGTGGGGGCTTTGCCGCTGCCATGCGGCTGCATTTTCTTTGGATGCGCGGCGGGGGGGGGGGACAGTCATCGACTCGCTCCCGGCTGACGGGGTGGGGGTGTCCTCGTAGTCCTGTCGGTTCCCTCCGGCTGCGGCGCGTCGCTCCCAGTTAACCCCAGAAAGTAAGTTTATTGCACGTTCAAAAAGAAAAATAAAAAGAAGACAGAAAACTTGAGAAACCTGTCAGTTGGAAATAAAACATCTGCGGAGAGGGGTGGAGCTGGAAGCCGGGGGAGAGGGGGCGAGGGAGCCGCTGTCCTGGCACAGGTGGGTGCTCAGACGAGTCCTGTCATCTGCGACCGTAGAAACGGGAGGGAAGCGGCGGGGAAGGTGCCCAGGGGGTAGCTGACGCCGCTGGAGAAGCCCACCAAGGGGGGTGACATGTGGGGCAGGGTGAAGCCCAAGGCGCTCGCTGGCGAGTTCTCGTGGTACAAAATGGGGACCCTCACTATCCTTTGGGCAGCGTGGGACAGGTTGGCAGCCTCCAGGTCGGCGGCCAATTGCCGCTTCCACTTGTTGCGGCGGTTCTGGAACCAGATTTTCACCTGGGTCTCGGTGAGGTGCAGCGAGGCGGCCAGCCCTGCCCTCTCCGAGCTGCTCAGGTAGCGCTTCACGTCGAAGGTGGACTCCAACTGGAAGACCTGGCTGCGGCTGAACACCGTGCGCGTCTTCTTCTTGCGACCGGCTGCGCGTTGCTCCGGTTCTCCCGGCTCCTCGCCTCGTTCTTCCTCCTCTTCACGGCCTCCAGGCCCCGCACGGCCGCCCGTCGATCCCCGCACCGCCGCCCGCCCGCCGCTGCCCGCCCGCTCCGCCGGTTCCTCGGGCAGCTCGGGGGAGTCCCGGTCGCTGGCTGTGAAGAGAGGCAGAGGGCTGGGAGGTGGAGTTGATGTTCCGAAGAGAGGAGGGGTGTGAGGGAAAGGGGAGCATCTCCCGCCGAGCTGGTGGGAGCGGATGCCTCTCGCCCTCACTGGGAGAGGAAATTACGCCACTGCGGAGGGAGTAAGGAGAGGCCGGGGAAACGGGGACGGCTGATGGGCGAGGAGTCACAGAATCACAGAAACATTCCGATTGGAAAAAAAACCCTCAGGATCATCAACTCCAACCGTTATCCCTACTCCATAAAGTCAGGGGAAAGGTTCCTGGCACTGCTCTGGCATAAATTCCCCAGTATTTGTGAACGTACACACAGAGACGCTCACGTATGCTATATGGAAAGACAGACATTCCATGTCTGCATACATACATATATATAACACACTCATCTGTGTACCTACTCACACGTGTGAGTGTGTGTGCGTGTGTGCACAACCAAGTGTACACATGTACCTAAACGCACACACACACGTATGTAACATACATATACTCAAAGCTACAAGTGCATATAGGTGTGCAGAGACATATATATGCACAGAAAGTATGTATATACTTTCTGTATCTGCATTAGACATGGAAACTCTTATTTACAGACATATATTTGCACGCATATGCGAGCACAAATTTACACACGTATGTACACATATGTATTTACACACAAATATGTATGTGCATATATATATATGTGTACAAGTACACATGTAAGTATAATTTTGTGTGTAAGAGAGGTAAGTAAAGCCACCCGGGTGTGTGTTTAAAGAGAAGTAAGAATGACTCTTCTCTTTGTTTTCGTGTTTTTCTAAACCTGAGAAACCAAATGGATAAGGGCAGCTCCTTTAATACGAGGACATTGCTTTCCCAGAGCATCTCCGAGAGTTTCCAACGCTGTGCTTTCCATTAGCAATTTTAAAAGAGGAAAAAATGATTTCCTGATCTTTATAGAGCAGAAGGTGTGGGGAGAGGAGAGGCGGGAGGGAAAGAGAAAAAGCAAGAAAAACAAGGCAGTTGTTTCGGGAGTGGTTTTCTGTTTCTAGATGTACTTTCGGGAGCAATTAGCAACATTAATAAACGCATCGCTGTAAAAAGGAAACTCTGCAATTGACAAATCACCTTTCTTTTCCTTACTGAGCAATGCTGAGAACTCGAGAGGATAACAGGGATGCGCCCAGGGGCAATGTTTTTTTCCTATCACGATTAAAATAGCCACTGATGGCAGGCCCACAAACTTTTTCGGACGTTAATTTCTGCTTCTTAAGCCAGGCTTTGCCTCCAGCTCCCTTCCCAGAGGGGTCCCCGCCGTGCCAGGCCGCTGAGGGAAAGGACAAGCGACGAGGCCGGTTGTGCGGGAAGGGGCTCCCGGGGCTCAGGGAGCCCGAGCCCAGCTGTTCCCCCCTGGTTTTCCAAACTCTCCTGTGATCTTCCGGCTTACTGCAACGTCAGAGGGGGGGAAAAAGGGGACGGGGAGGGTAAAGAAAAAATCCCCGAGAGAGCAGACAGCCCCTGTTTTCATTTTGGGCAGTGGGAGGAAGCTCCAGCTACCTGATGCACCGTGAGCGTTCCCGGGGATTTACCCTCGGCTGGCCAGAAACAGGAAAGTAGGGAGAAGGCTGCCAGGATACCCCGTGCATCCCACTCGGCTCCTTGTCCCAGGGCCCGTGGACGGACTGGATTCCCCTCCGCCTCTAAGGAAGCTAAGCATAGACACCCTCTCACCCCCGATCCTCATCCAGGCCTGGAGAATAGGGACAGAGAAAAACGACTTACTATCGGGACTGGCGCAGCCCAGGAAAGCGGCGTGTGCTCGGCGGTACCAGCCGACGGCAGCGTCGCGCAGGGGACAGCCCGGGGCTCCGAGTCGCAGCGGGGAGCGTGGATCCCCGCGCCCACCACCGCCTCCCACCGCCGCCTGCCGACTCCCGCCGCCTCCCGCCTTGCCCTCGGTGCCCAGCAGGTCCTCGATGAAGAAAGAGGAGACGCGAGCGGAGGTGGAGCCGGCGTTTTCTGTGGCTTCGTCCGGCATGTTGGGAGAAAGGTGCGGGAGCAGGGTCCCGGCTCGACCGGCGGCTGGCTCCTCGGTTCCCCTCTGCCTCTGCCTAGCCCCGTGGATGCTCTCCTGGTATAAAAGGTTTTTTTTCCGGAGTAATCATTTCAGATCGCGGTTTGCCATCATTTCCTGCAAGCTAGGAGGGGAGGGAGGAGGGGGAGGAGGGGAAGGGAACGGGGAAGGAGGGGGGAAAAAAAAGGCCAAAAAAAAAAGGCAGGAACCCGACAACCCATCGGAGGCGCCAGATTCTGCGCGAAAACGATAATAACGAAATCAAAAATGTCATGCGAGTTAAACGCTGGACACGAGAGGGGGAAATCCTGGGATTGGAGGAGCCGGGCGGCAAATGGGATTTCCGCGGGGGAAGCGCAGGGCGCGGAAACACGGCGGGGCCGGGCGCTGCCGGTGTCGGTGCGTGTGTATGTGTGTGCGGGGTGTGTGCGTGTGCACCGCCCCGGGGCTGCCACTCACAAGCTCCTTATTTAGGTCAATTAAGGAGCAAATCCCATTGCGGGGGGAGCGGCAGCGCCGGCCCCGCCACACGGGCCGCAGATGGGGGTGGGGTGTCGGAGAGGAGTGGGGGGGGGCATGGCCACTCCACGTCTCGATCCTCCCATTGGCTTCAGTAGGCTCAGCGAGCAGCCCAACCAGCCAATCGGCGCTACAGATATCACGGTTATATTAATATTATTAATAATAACCAACCCTACATACACCTCCCCCACCGAGCGCTTTCATGTCGGCTGCGGCAGCGATGGACGGGGGAGATGCGCCCTCCGTCGCCCGCAGAGACCGAATCGGCCCATGCCGAGGACTGCTGGAGGAGCGGTGAGGCTGTCCTCAACCCGGAGACACCGGGAGGATGGGGGGGGGGGGGGGGGGCGGAGAGACACCTGCCCCCGTGAGTAGGCAGCGCCCGCTGTGCCGCCGGGGGAAGATGCTCTGTACGGGGAGGGGGACTCTCATCTGCAAAGTCTCCTGAGACCAAATTGGTGACACTTACCCTTTTCCTTAATATCTGTATTCCCACATATATGTATATTTATATCTATATATGCATATTATGTTCGTATAGTTTATTTGGACGGACATACGGCCCCAGGTCAGAGAAAATGAGGCCGTTCACTGCTCCCCGTCTCCTGCCGGCCTGGTCGGGGGAGCTGAGGGGATGCACTTCCCCTTCCAACAACCCATCCCATGGCTTCTGAAGTTACCTCTCCGCAGGCTGCTATTATAGTCATTATTCCATGAAGCTCACTTCATGGGAACCCATAAAGCTACCCTCAGCCTGCCGTCTTCTCCTGAGCCTTCTGGATCGTCGTGCCTTGGGACAGGGACCTCCAGCAGCTTCACCTCGCTGCACGGTGCCGGGGTTAGAAGAGATTTCCTCTGTTTTTTCCTTTGGGATCAGGATGTGGATGGATGAGTCGATCCAGAATGGACGTCGAAGACCTACTTGGGTGAGTACAGAGGTGTCCTTGCGATATTCACCTGAGGGTCAGCTCTCCCCTGTTCTGCTCTGCCTTTTCTGCCGGGATATCCCAACTCGTTCCGCTTTGCGGTATTCCTGGACAAGCACCACTTTCCCAAGCCCCGCCTCCCCCTCCCGCTTTGGAAACGGACACCGACTGCTTCCCGGCAGGAGCGTCCGGGGTCCACTCCCCGGCACTGAGCAGTCCCTTTTCCCGAGGTGGCCGTGGGGACATCTGAGGTGAGGGCCTATGTAGGAGGAAAAACAAAAAACCGGGAACGATTCCACTTCTAAAGACTCCGGGAAAAGTCCGAACAGCCAGAACTCTGAAACGGAATCTGGAAGAGCAGGGATATACAGGAACATGTTGCATCATAGAATCTTTTCTGTTGGAAAAGACTTTAAAGGTCGTTGAGTCCAACCATTCTTTAACTCTGCCGAGGTCGGTGCTAAACCCTGTCCCTCTGTACCACATCTCTGCCTCTTTTAGACACCTCTAAGGATGGGGATTCTACCTGTTCCAGTCTTTGAGAACCCTTTCAGTGAAGAGTTTCTTCTACTATCCGTCCTAAACCTTGCCTGCTGCAACTTGAGGCTATTTCCTCTCATTCTATCACTTGTTACTAGGGGGCAGAGACCAGCCCCCACCTCCCTGCAGCCTCCTTTCAGGGAGCTGTAGAGAGTACTGAGGTCGCCCCTCAGCCTCATTCTCTCCAGACTAAACAACCCCATTTCCCTCAGCAGCTTCTCCTCACAAGACCAGCTCTCCAAACCCTTCACCAGCTTATTTTGCCCTACTCTGGAACTGCTTCAAGACCTCAATTTAATTAAGTTTTTGGTCTTACATGGGCAGAGACCGAGCGAAGTTTGATGAACTGCAAACCGGGAGAAAGTTCATTTGTCACTTGTTGTCCTGCAGCGACGCTAACAAACGTTGCTCTTAACGCTCTGCACGCCTTGGTGTGGCTTGTGGGATAGGAATGAAAAACTGGATGGATCTATCTTAAACATCCATAAACCACCAGCTCTTTTTGACTGGGAGACTCAAAAAAATTTGGTGTGCTTTCTTTCAGAATAAAGAGAAAAACTTGGAGCCTGCTCACTTCTATACATTCCACGAACAAAGTGCAGAAGAGATGCACTCATCTCGTATTTTTATTTCATAAAGTGTTACTAAAATGTGGCCGTATCACTTCTGGAATATTTGCTTTCCAGTGACTAGGAAAAAAAAAATAAATCAATAAAAGTTAATTTTTTCTGGGGGGTAGGTTTTTTTTGTTGCTGTTGTTCTGTTTGCTTTTTGTTTTGTTTCCTCCCCCGTATTTCTTTACCATAACGTATAAGTGTGGGACGATGATTTAGACCGCAGCAGGACCTTTTTTTCCCCCCCTCATCCCTGTTTCTTTCTATGAAAAGTCCTGTGCGCTCAGACGGACATCCTGAAACAGAAAATCAGGTTGGGTATCATTCTCGACCTGCCCAGCACAACGCTTGCGCGGACGCGTCCGTGCGCACCGGCTATTTTTGTAAACCTGGAATAATGTTTACTCGGTTTTTACATCCCTACAGCGAAATGACTTCTAATGTTAGTGCTTATCATGACGAGGAGGAGATAAAGGGGGTGTGTTTGCTGGATGTCTCCCTGCGGCCACTAAGCAGGACTCTCTATAGGGAGCTTAGAAAAAGCAGCCAGTGACGGTATTTTAATGGTTTAATATCAGAAAGTCATCCTGGGCCCCTGCTCTGTCTCCTTTTGGTGTCACTTGCAGAGGGTAACGCAGGTTTGGAGGTTCCTTTGTGCCGAGGGCACTGCCATCGCCCCGGGCTAACCCGCCCCGAGCCGACGGGTCTCGGGCTGGAAGCGATGAGGCAGAACCTCTTCTTTCCCTCTCGTTTTGTCCCCCACCGCCACCTACTCGCGGCAAGGTGAACACTGCTGTTCTGCAGGGAGCTTTAAAAGGAAGCTTTCGGCTCCGAAGGGAATGCCCCGTGGTTTTGGGCAGAGGAGGCTTCCAGATCAATCTTAGACTAGAGGTAGAGGGACCTTTATTTTTCCCATCCCTGTCTCTGTTTTCTCCCAGTCCATGTTTTTCTCCTACTTCCACATCTGGGGCAGTATCGGGAGGTGCCGGACAGTCCCCTCTGAACAGTTTCTACTTCTCTCCTGGCTCCTAGCTTTGCTGAGCACTGGTGTGGGGGTGTTGGTGTGACACCCACCTTCAGCACCGTCTCCGACGGCTCCTGAGCCTTTGGCAGGGTTTACCTGAGGTGGGCTCGGAGACTGTTGGGCTGCCAGGCAGGGAGCAAGGAGAAACAAGGATTTGGGGCCGCGATCGGGGGGAATCAGCAGGCAGAGGACTTTTTGGGGGGGGCAGAAAACGTTTATGTGAATGTGACAAGTGTCTTCAGTGAGCCACAGTGATTCCGGACTGGCTGTCCCTGACATTTGCCCGGTAAGGGCTGGATGGAGTGGGGCCTGCCTGCAATATGAATGCAATTACCTGGCTGGTGTTTGATGTCTCCTCTCGGTCTCCCCCTACCCCAGAACTGCCTCGACGTGTCGTAAAGTAGAAATGAAATGAGAGACAGGCTTTTGCGCTGGCTGCCTAACCTCTGCTCCTCTCTGCTTTTAAGGTTTGGAGCCCGGATCTTTGCGGGAGATGTTTAACCCCCAGCGCTGCGGGCAGAGATGGCTTCCTGAGAAAGGGAATCATCCGTCTCTCCCTTCTCCATGCTCAACATACCGCTCAGATCCTGTCACCCTGCTAACGTATCAGATGTGGGTAAGGACATTCATTCTTGGCCCACATCTGTCTCTGGTTTTTTTTGGGGGGTTGTTTTCGTATTTAATGTATACGTGTATACTTCCAAACAAAACCAGTTTTGCAGCCATGTTCGGTTTAGCTGCAAGCACATCTTCAGTACACTGCCAGAAGCCACCGAAAAGCCAAAGATGCGAGGATGCAGAAGCAGCATTTTCCTGGTCCAACCCTCCTTTAGAGGAGCAGAGATTTTAAACCCTCCAGAATGTAAAAGTTCAACCAGACTATGGCTGCACCTCCTCTAAACCCCTGTGTAACATCTTCCTCTACCTCCTCCTCCTGGGGAGTGCTGGAGGGCAGAGTTCTGCTCGGCTGCGGGAGAGCCAACCAAACCTCTCTCGCCGGGACACCTCCCATGGCTATATAGCACCAGCTCTCAAAAAGTCTCCGACGCGGAGCAGGACCCTAGAGAGGGGGGATCATGTCCCTCTGTGCCTTTGTGGGACAAGGGGAGGAAGTACTTCAGAGGGATGTTCCAGCTAGCCCACTTCCCATGCGGTGTGGGTGCTGTGCACATCTCACTGGAACACCTCATTTTTGGCTGGCCTTTCCAGCGTCGAACACACAAAAGTCAGGGAGAGCAGAGTCGTAGGACCACCTTTTGTTGTTGTTGTTGTTTGCTGCCGTTAGGAACCCCTAAACCCATCTTTAAACGTGGGTTATGCAGAGCTTCAGTGCAGTGGATTCCCTTGCTGAATTTGCAGTAAATTTTAAGGGGTTATACTTATAATTATGTGAGTTTTGGTAGGGATTTTTTTTGGGGTGGGGTTGGATTTTATCATTTAGTTGTTTGTTTGTATTTTTATTTTCCAGTGAATTATTCTGTATAAATCCAACCCTACTGAATTCTTCACCTCCAGTGATACTGGCAGAGAACTTTTCCCCTTTCAAGGATGCTGCACAAGCCGTGCTGGTTCCCATGAATGTGTTCATTATTCACAGATAGTCACTAAGTGCTTTGGACAGAAACTTCCAGCCCCTAGAATATCCTGACTGTCTGTGATGTCTACTTATTGCTTATCATAGATGTCATACGATTAGGGACATGACTGCATCACTTAAATGTTGTTTCCTTGCTAAGTGAGGGGTATTTTAACCTATGATCAGTCACCAAACTGGGACGTTACCTTGGATATGTGAATATATTAAACAAAGAAAACAATTTAAGACTGATTTGGGGGGAATATCTATTCCCTTGTGTTAGAATCCCAGAGCCTTTTCAGAAATACTTAGTAATTATCTGTCTGGTGATGGGGAGAGAGAAGAAGAAAACAGATCAACAAAATTATGTGTTCAATTAAAAAGAAGAGAGGTGGTCCCTGCTGAAATGAGCTAACAATTACACTACAGTCCTGTTGTAAAGTGACTTTTCCAGGAAGGTTTTTGGCATCGATTCCCTCACACACATTTTTTTTTGGGTGGGGGATGGAAGGGGAGTGTTGGTTTTGTATGTACAGTGAGAGAATGCATAGTTTTATTGGTACTGGTTAGGGTCAGCCACAGGAGAATTATGGAGGTCATGTGAAATAGGT